>NC_060901.1:26867404-27479904 GCF_014805685.1 Silurus meridionalis
TAACACGGGTGTGTTAGAGTTTACCGAGGTGTTCTAGCCGAGCTGATACGGAGTAGCACACGGGTGTTATACGGGGCGACTGGCATTCTAGAGTCGTTCTAGATTGTCTGGTGGTCTAGGGTAGCTAGAGCTGTTCTTGAGTAACAGGTGTTGTAGAGTTTGATGCGGAAACTCGAGCTGTTCTAGAGTAGCTAGAGCTGTTCTAGATTAACACAAGTGTTCTCGGGTAGCTACAGTAATTTAAATTAAAAAGTGCTGTGTAACTACATTTGTTCTAGATTAGCAGTTTCAGGAAGTGTGTGGATCGGCCACATCTCACACACACACACACACACACACACACACACACACACAGTCAGTGACGTTTGTGTATTTTTTCTGCTGTAGCTCCGATTCTGGAGGAGTACGATGGCACAGAGGCGTTCCTCAACGACACAGCGACCACCATCACCGTACTGCTCAAACCTGCACAGGCTAAAGGAGCTCCCATCAGGTGTGTGTGTGTGTGTGTGTGTGTGTGTGTGTGTGTGTGTGTGTGTGTGTGTGTGTGTGTGTGTGTAAGATACTTCTTATCTCCATTTCTCAATATTTATATAAATAATATAAGCGTAAGATTCTGTGATTTCTTGATTTGATGTGCTAATCAGCTACACTTTTCTGGAAAGATGTTCCACGAGATGTGGAGATTTTGTGCTCATCCAGCCACATGAGTGTTAGAAGGTAGGGTCAGGTACTGATGAGGGGATGTGAGGAAGCCTGGGGGTCCATTCCATTTCATGCCCATAGGGCTGGAGATCTAGAGCAGGAGATCTTCCACATCTTCCAAGCAATGGAAAGCGGAACTCCATGGAGCTGGCTTTGTGCACTTTGTGTCATGCCGGAACAGGTTCGGATGTCCTGGGTGAAGTGTCGGGACAATCCAGAGACAGGTTTGGGTTTGTGGGAACCTTTCAGAGAAGAATCACGTGTGGGTGGGAAAGTCAGGTGTCCCAACACTATTGGACGAATAGTGCACAGGTTTAAAAGAGAAATTGTTTAGAATTACATCATGGGGTATCAGTCGTGTGTGTGTGTGTGTGTGTGTGTGTGTATCAGGGATTAGAGCAGATATTGTTGACAGATTAAAGGGATTAATGCGTATCAGCATTGTTGAGTCTCGTGTCTTTGCTCTAAGCCCTGATTGGGATTCGGGCAGATTGTCGTCGTCGCCGCTTTGTGATTTATTAAATTCACTTCTCGCAGCTTCAGGTTTTTTTTTTTATTTATTCATTTATTTATTTCCTTTTCCGAATTATTTTATTATTTCTGTTTTTTTGTTTTTTTTTGCCGGTGTGCAATCTGTCGCCATGCCGATTTAGCTGCTGGGAGAGACAGACGGCCGTGTTGTTAACAGGAGAGCTAGTTAAGGTGTGTGTGTGTGTGTGTGTGTGTGTGTGTGTGTGAGACCATCTGCTGTGGTCATTTGTAACAGTTTGTCATTGACAGACAGACAGACAGACAGACATGGAACAAGTACGGTGTGTTTTAAAATATTGGCAGTCCATCTGTAGAAGTATTATGGGATGTCGGTTTGTGCTTCTGTTAAAATCAACTCTCGCTCTCTAACATGCGCGCGCGCACACACACACACACACACACACACACACACACACACGTGTTATTAGTTTAATCACATGGTTTTTAGTTAAGATATGACGGATATGAAATCAAATAGAAAATAGATAAAGGAAGACACAGACAGACAGACAGACTGGTGGATTGACAGACAGACAGACTGGTGGATTGACAGACAGACAGACTGGTGGATTGATAGACAGACAGGTAGACTGGTAAAGAGATGGACAGAAAGACTAGGGGATAGACTGACCAATAGGAGGACAGGCAAGACTGGTCAGTAGATGGACTAGTAGATAGAATGGTGGCCAGACAGACAGACAGACAGACAGACATACAAAGGGGTGTCTTGATGGATAGACCAGCAGGTGAACAGACAGACAGACAGACGTATAGACAGAGAGGCAGACAGGTGGATAGATTGAAAACTTGGTAGACAAACAACTATTGGCCAGGATTCATAGATTAAAAAGAGGGGATTGCAAAAGGGGAAAGAATGTGAGTGAGAGAGAGAGAGAGAGAGAACGACAGATGGGGAGATAAATCATCTTCATGAAATGTGTTTTTATTTATTTGGTTTCTTTCTTTTTTGCTGCATTTTCCAGAGAATGTTATTACTCTGTGTGTTTGTGTGTGTGTGTGTGTGTGTGTATTGTTGCCATGGAAAAATGTGGTGCTCTGTATTAATAAATAGGCTGATGTGGTGGTGATGATGATGATGATGATGATGATCTACTCGGCTGTGTCTGATTGGTATGATGATGATATTGGTGATGATGTAGATGATGATGATGATCTCCTCGGCTGCGTCTGATTGGTGTAATGGTTGTGTGGCAGTTCTTACCAGATCGTGGTGGAGGAACGGAGCCCTCACCGCTCACGCCGAGATGCCGGGGCTCTGGAGTGTTTCCGTGTCCCTGTGTCCTACCAGACGGCCTCCAGCTCCGGCTCTCCGTACTACTTTGCTGCAGAGCTTCCTCCCGGGAACCTTCCAGAACCTTCTCCCTTTACTGTGGGAGACAACAAGACGTACCGGGGCTACTGGAACGCTCCACTCGCTCCACGGAAGAACTACAACATCTACTTCCAGGCCGTGAGCAGTGTGGAGAAGGTACACACACCTATCAACATATATATATATATATATATATGCACATACATGCACACAAAAAGTGGGCATCGGGTACAGGTGGGCATTTATATCACAACGCATCGTTTTGAACATATTGGCATCTGTAAAAAACGATTTATTTCTATATAATTATCAGTAGATTTCAGATTAACATGGCAGAGGCAGAGCTGTAACTTCCTGCACACACAACAGGAACACAATTGTATTTCATGGTTTCGTTTTTATTTTTAGAATGCGTTCAAATCCACTGCGTTATAAATCTTTAATACATTATCAGGTGAGACATAAAAACAAATATTTATATAATTTTATATATATATATATATATATATATATATATATATATATATATATATATAGAGTATAAATTATTACATTAATTTTAATAGAAATTTTACATTTTAATTATTTTAATAATTTTTTTTATTTACCTCAAATTTATTAGTTTTTCAAATTTCACATGGTGTGAGTTCAAACCAGTTCTTGATCTTGATCTCGCAGGGTAAAAACACACACACACACACACACACACACACACACACACACACACACACCAAGTTAAAAAATCAGAAAAGTGTGCATCAGTCATGAAGTTAACCAAACCGTGTGTGTGTGTGTGTGTGTGTGTGTGTGTGTGTGTTACTTTTTATTTTCCTCCACAGGAAACGAAGACGCAGTGCCTGAAATTGGCGACTAAAGGTGAGGACCTGCTTTATTGCTTTCCATCCTGAGCTTCTCTTCAGAATAGCAGAAGTGGACGTATTGCTTATTTCCTGTCTCCTGCTCTCGATTCCACACGGACAGTCTGCCACACACACACACACACACACACACACACACACACACATGAGCGCTGTCGCCCTGCACTGAGAGCTTATTTGTGATCTCCGTGACATATTTGCTGGTGAAGCACCTCGCTCTGCTGATCCTCGGTTTTCACGGCTGCGTGAGGACGAGCTCGGCCCATCGCCATGATTTGTGCTTCATCAGAGATTTTCAATAATCCACACTTTTCATCTGTCGTCTGAAATATCAGACGAGTGTAGACGCGCTCCGGTTTCGCTCGTCTCCTCAAACCGTCGTGTAGCTCGGCTCGCTCTTCTGCTGCAGGCCAAGGAGCGCTGCTTATAAGCATGAACAGATGCTCAGTCCAACGTTCTAGACTGCATGACTTTTCCCGCATCTCTGTGTTCTCTCATCCTTCTTTATTTCAGTGTTCCCTCAACTTTGTGCAGTCCATCCCCGTGTTCACTCATCCCCATGTTCCCTGATCTCAGAGTTCCTTCATCCATGTGTTCCCTCATCCCCAAGTTCCTTTATCCTTGTGTTCCCTCATCCCAGAGTCCCTTCATCCCCGTGTTCCTTCATCCCGTGTTCCCTCATCGCCGTGTTCCCTCATCGCCGTGTTCCCTCGTCCCTGTGTTCCCTTATCTCTGAGATTCTTTATCCCAAAATGCCCTCATCCTGGTGTTCCCTCATCCTTTTGTTCCCTCCCATTTGTGTTCTCACATGATAGTGTTCTATCCTTCACTCCTGCGTTGCCTCAGTTCCATGTTTTGTCGCCCACATGTTCTTCATGCTACCACACATCTATTCCCTCTGCCCCATGGAAATGTAGGGACCTGGATGTAGTGATCCCCGGAAATCTCGGGTCCTCAGAATGTGGAACTGGGAGACGTTGAATATTGAGAATGTAGCACTTTGGTAATACTGAATCCTGGGGATGTAGGACCTTTAAATACTCTGGGAATATGACACGTATCATCTCCTGGGAACGCTGTATGTCCGGATCGTAGGTTGTTCTGAAAACAGGACGTGGATATTTACTGTGTTTACATACGCTTTTCTAGTCTTTTTCTGTGGAGTGTGTAGGTGATGTTCTCCGCTAGCAGCTCTGAAGGCGTTCACTGCTTTTGGCCCACTACATTGTTTAGCTAGCCGTGTGTTTGTTATGGTGTTAGCTCGGGGACATATGGTGCGCTAGTCAGACCGTTGTGACGCTAATGCGCACTCGTGATGCTACTCTGGGATTTTTTTTTAAGTGCAGTTGGAGGATTTTTGAAAGTGCTGTGGCTGGGAGATTAGCGAAAGTGCTGCTAGCTAATCCATAGCCAGCTGGACGAGCATTAACACGTAGCGGGTCTCCGGGGGGGACAAGCCGTGACGGGGACAGTCCATCTCATATGCTCTTAAAACTCTTAATCCTCTCCGAGTGTCACCTCGCTGATCGTCTGAGGGACGTGTCTTTTTAGAAGGTTTTTATTTTTATTGTGGCGCTGAAAGTAAAATTATTGACTGTGGAAATTGTGCAGAAGAACGCTGTCTGTCCAACACCGTCTGTCTGTCTGTCCAACACCGTCTGTCTGTCCGTCCATCTGTCCAACACAGTCTGTCTGTTTGTCTGGTTTAAATATTTTGGAAAAAATTCACATTGCTCTGTAGTTGTCCATGCTAGAGCACAGGTTAGCAAAAAAAAAAAAGATTCTTAAAATAATAATAATAATAATAATAATAATAAAAATAATTATTATTATTATTATATATTACAATAATGTTAAACTAATATTAAAATATTAAAAAAGTAATATTTAAAAACATTTTACATTTTTTTCCACTAATATAAATATTTATTTATTATATTTACTATAATAAACAATGTATATTTATAATTTGATATAGAAAATATCTAGTAAAACTAATTACTTTTTTTCTCTCCCGTGTACAGTCATTTTTAATTCGTACAATTGTTTTAAAAATAATAATAATTAAAAAATACATGTTCTGAAATTATTATTATTTTTATTATAAAAACAATGTGAGTAACAGAAACAGTGTTTAGTGATTTAAATGCTAATGTGGTGTAAAGCTGCTTAATCCTGATAGCGAAATGAAAATATTAATTAAAGCGTATGAATTGCTGCAGATGGAGAATCGTTTTCTTGCGTTCAGCCTGAACCGAATGTATCGATCGAAACAGATAATCCTCTTTTAGACTCGTAGCAACAGTTGCTTGAAGTTTTTTGCTAGCAGTAAACTTGGACTGGTCCAGATATCAGATATTTGAAATACACTTTATTGGGCAAATGTTTTGTGGACACCTCAGCACAAGATCCTGTGATTCCTGGGCTTCTTTCTGTAGATGTGGAGATTCTGTAAAGACGTTTTTGCATAAATTCTGTGGTGGTATTGAGATACTGTTAAGGTTATTTTTAATTTTTTGAAAATTCCATCATGAATATTTTGTGGAGATTCTGTGGAGGTTTTCTGGAGATTTTGTGGAAATTCTGTAGAGGTTTTCTGGAGATTTTGTGGAGGGTTTCTGGAGATTTTGTGGAAATTCTGTAGAGGTTTTCTGGAGATTTTGTAAAGGTTTTCTGGAGATTTTGTGGAAATTCTGTGGAGGTTTTCTGGAGATTTTGTGGAGGTTTTCTGGAGATTTTGTGAAGGTTTTCTGGAGATTTTGTGGAGGTTTTCTGGAGATTTTGTGAGGTTTTCTGGAGATTTTGTGAAGGTTTTCTGGAGATTTTGTGGAAATTCTGTAGAGGTTTTCTGGAGATTTTGTGGAGGTTTTCTGGAGATTTTGTGAAGGTTTTCTGGAGATTTTGTGGAGGTTTTCTGGAGATTTTGCTGAGAATTTGTGGAGGATTGTATTGATTCTGAGAAGATTCTGTTGAGGTTTTGTGGAAATTCTGTGGAGATGTTGTGCTCATTCAGCTAGTGTTAGTTAGAGTGTTAGTAGGGATGGTCAGGAACCGATGGAGGTGAGATGAGAAGGCCTGGGGTGCTGTTCACATTCATCCCATTAGGATCGGAGCTTTTTAGAAGGAGATCTTCCACATCATCGAACCTATGGAAAGCAGATCTTTATCATCATGCTGGAACAGGTTTGGGTCTTCTAGTTCAAGCGAAGCGATGATTCCATGCATCCAGTGACGTTCCGAATCGTAGATTTAGAGCACAGGTGTGTGTGTGGTGAGGTGATTGTTAGAGAGGGTGTTATCCTGCATAGAGAAGTCCTGAGAACAGGTTGTGGGTTCCATGTTCTCCGTCGTGGACAGATGGAGAGGAGTGGAGAATAGAGGAGGAGGAGGAGGAGGAGGAAGAGGGAGCTCTGAGCCCCGGAGCTGTACCTGACACATGGAATATGAAAGCGTTTGTTATTATAGATTTGCTGTTGTCATTAATTATTCTCCGTCTCTGGCTTTCTTGCGGGAGATAATGTAATAAAAGCTCGCAGCGCTCTCTCTCTCTCTCTCTCTCTCTCTCTCTCTCTCTCTCTCTCACACTCTCACACACACACACACACACACACACACAATTCGATGCGCTCCATGTCATGTAGCGTTAGCGCGAAGGGGGAAATAGATTTTCATTTTTTTTTTCTTTATCTCTGAAATGGATGTAATCCAATTTCATTTGAATTTCTTCCCGTATATTTTTTCTTTTTTCTTTTCTCTTCTCCGTCTCGTCTCGTCTCGTTTCGGCCGGCGTGTTTATGAGAGCTGACGCTGGTGTAAGTGTTTTGGCAGGAGTGAGAGGGATTTATGTCTGTACCAATACTCCACAACATCAACTCACACTCACACACACACTCTCTCACACACAAACACACACACACACACACACCTCAGGTCACCTTTTAACCCCGGTGTCATAATCCATTCCGAGGTGCACTTTATAACACCGAGCTCTCGCACCAGAGCTGCACTCTGTGTGTGTGTGTGTGTGTGTGTGTGTGTGCGCCCTGAACTGAACCTAATACACACATTTTCTTCTCCCTAAACATCTTTTGCATTTGATGCATCATCTCACACCAGCTCGCATCTGATCCCGATATTTTTTTTTTACAGAATGTTTGTTTGTTTATTTATGTATTTCTTTCTTTCATTCTTTCTTTCTTTATTTATTACTGTACTTTTTTAACCTCGTTAATTATTAAATTTTGCAAATTACAAGGATTTAAATCTACATTTTTATTTAATTTCTTTGAAGATAGCAATGTTTAAAGCAGGTTTGGTAGTTAACCCGTATTAGATAGGACCTCAAAAACCATCACTATGGTTACGGTGTGTGTGTGTGTGTGTGTGTGTGTGTGTGTGTGTGCGTACCACAATCAACCTGAACACTGAACATTGTTGCTCATAAGAACCGGAAATCAGGGATACTTGTGAATCCTATGGTCAGGTGTCCACAAAGTTTTGGTTTTATTTTGTGTGTGTGTGGACCAAGTAAAGGGAAAGTAGGCCGGGTGATTGAAATGTACTCACACACACACACACACACACACACACACACACACACACACACACACACACACACACGGGCCGGAGGAGGCCGTTTCGCACGAACACACGCCGCGCTACACAATAAGCACTCGGGTCGATGCTCACTGACGCTGCCGTAATGGTCTCATTGTTAGCTTGTAAAACACATTAGAGTGTATTTATGGCACACACACACACACACACACACACACTGCATTACGTGTGTGATTATTCACCATGTCTCTTTTGTGAGTGAAGTGTACAGGAGACATGCACTTCCTAATGGATTTGCGCGTTCTCGTCCACGTGACTGAGCAGTAACTCTAACGTGGCCTCTTCTTTGTTGGTTTTTTCGCTTGCTAGCGATCATAATTCAGGGGGTTAATATTCTAAATACTACATTTTTTACTACAAACGTATTTAATATTTATTTCGGTGAGCTTTCTGTAAGAAATTGTAGCTAGCGCACTTTGAATTTGACTAGCCATCCTTTTATACGCTGCATTTTTATTCTTGCTAGCTCTACTTCTTCTCCAATGGCGTTTTTAGCCGCCTACTTATTTTTGTCTTGGAATCTGACTAGCTAGCATGATGTGCTGTCATCCTAAGGAACAAAAGCGAATGCTAGCTAGCTCATTCTTCTCCAACGCGAATTTGCTGCTCGAGCGGCTAGGCTAGAGAAGAGTCGAGTTGTAAATGGCTAGTCAGCTCCGTAGGCCTTGTAGAGAACAATGTGCTAATGTGGCTAACTGGCGAGATTAGCATAATGTGTATTGTGAATAATGGCTAATATGTTCATGATGAATGACTGATGTGATTTTGTTCTCTGGGTTCCTTGGGTTCCTTCGGTCCTTGGTTCTCCGGTTCAGGAGCTACAGAGGAGCCGGAGGTGATTCCTGATCCGGCTAAACAGACAGACCGTGTGGTGAAGATCGCCGGGATTAGCGCCGCAGTGCTCGTCTTCATCCTGCTGCTGCTGGTGGCCATTTTACTGGTGAAGAAAAGGTGAGAATAATCTATCTGTCTATCTGTCTATCTATCTGTCTGTCATTCCCATGTCCATCACACACCTCTGTACAGCTGCTCGCTAACCACCGAGGGGTATTAAGCTGAAGTGTGTGTGTACAATAAAGCACAAGTTACTGTTCTCATCCCTACACTGATAGTTTTCCCCTCACTGCACGACTCCGTGTGTTTTACAGCTAAACTTCGTCGTCATGGAGACGCTAACGTTAAGCCTAACTCTCCACTTGTCCCCTAAACATAGAGAGATAGAGAGAGTGAGGAGTGAAAGAGGTGTAAACTCACGCACATGCTCTCACTTACTACTGTTGTTTAATATCGCCATCATGTGGCCATCTGTCCAACTGCAGCTCTCTCTCTCTCTCTGTTCAACTAATATGAATTTATAACATTATTGTGTGTGTGTGTGTGTGTGGATCTCTGTGGTGATGCATGTGTGTGTTTGTCTCGATGGTGATGTGTGTATATCAGTATAAGTGTCAGTGGTGTGTATGTTGTGTGTGTGTCTGTGTGTTGGTGTTGTGTATATGTTTTGTGCATGTGTGGTGGTGGTGTGTGTTTGTGGATGTGTCGGTGGTGCGTGTGTGTTGGTGGTGCGTGTTTGTGGATGTGTGGTGGTGGTGTGTGTTTGTGGATGAGTCGGTGGTGCGTGTGTGTTGGTGGTGTGTGTTTGTGGATGAGTTGGTGGTGCGTGTGTGTCGGTGTGTTGGTGAGGATCAGCTCGGTGTGGTTCAGTGTTGGTGTTGGAGTGAAGCTGGTGGTCAGATGGCTGGATGGAGACCATGTTGGATCTGATCCAGTTTTGATTCTTGCTTAGCGAATCGCCACACACTCCGACCTTTCAGCAACATCAACACAACTCCAATCAATACAAGTCAAACACACACCACAATGTTCACAATCCAGAGTCAGAGCTCATCTGCTCAAAACCTGCACTACTGATTTATAAACCCACACGAGCAGTGTGTTCTGCTGTTCTACAAACATCCTTCAACAGAGTCCCCCAACAACCAGAGTCCCCCAACAAACAGTCCCCAACCAGAGTCCCAAATGTAGTCCCTAAACATAGTCATTGTAGTCCTCAAAACATCAACATAATTCTCAACACACACTTCAACATAGTTCCAACAGGTCCAAACATAATCCTCACCATAGTTCTCAAAAGATCCAAAGAATTTCCTCCAAATATTCTTCAACAGATAGATTCATGGCTTTGAGTGCAGTAACACTGCCCCCTGCTGGACACAGCTGTAAACACAAACACAGTCCCAGGCTGCTGAAGGAAACGCATCCTGTATGGAAGCAGATCACGTTCCTGTCTTCTGTTTCACACTCATGAGCCCACACTAACGCTCCTCAGACACGTGCGAGTGTTTGTGCAGCTTTCCGATGGTCTTTGAGAGATACTGCATCTTTAAAATGGTGGTTATAACAGTGATGATGATGATTTTTATTTGCTTTTCTTTTATTTATTTTTGGGGTGGTGTTTTCCAGGACTTTCTTCCGCCTTCTTAATTGTTTCATTTGCAGTTGGTTTTGTTCACGATACTTTCTGGGTTTAATATTCATGACTCGGCAGGTGCGATCAGAAATAGCCTCAATGACGCATGTGCCAATTTTCGTGTTGGTGTGGGCGGAGCCATGTGAGAAAAAACATCTCCGCTGTAGACTATTTCCGAACCAACCAATCATGTAGGACGCCTTTGGATGCACAAAATCGTTGAACTAGGAGCCCCAAAGCTCCACGAAGATCTGCTTTTTATGGGTTGGATGTTGTGGAAGATCTCGAGCTCCAACCCTATTGGGATCGATTTGGAGCGCCCCCTCCTAGACCTCCTCACCTCCTCTTCTCCATCAGCTCCATGGAGCTTCTTATAAGAGCAAATCAAATGGGATGTTAAAAAGTAATATTTTTATTATTATAATAAAATACAAAAAAATAAAAATATTTCCAGTCAATAAATAAATAAATAAATAATATCATTAAATGCAGAACACAGACGCATCATGATGTTTTAGATCGCGATACGGATATCGTCCGCTCGTATCGTCCGTCTCTGATTTTTGAAGTTTTTTTTTTTTTTTTTTTTTTAAAAGGAAATTGGCACATGTTTCACTGCAGACGTTTCCAAAAAGATGAATGAAAGCATGGAGGGGTTTTTTGGTTATATATTTATTGTTGGTTGCAAAAAATAAAAAAATCAATAAATGCACGTGTTTTGTTAAATAAGAAATGATCTCAATCAATAAATGAAGCTCAGTTTGCTGCGTGTGTTGGACAAATAGTGTTTGCATTGACTTCTATATTCTTCATTGTGTTTTGTGCTGTTTTGCTTTTTTTTTTATTTAATTTTGTTTGTTTTATTTGTTTTTTTTTTTTTTCTCATGTGCTTGCCAGGAGGACCTACTATTCTTACTCATATTACCTGTAAGTAAACAGAACCCAGACCAAGCAGGGGGTTCGGTTCCAGCCGAGTCGTGGGCTCGTGGGGTCTCTGTCTCTCGGCTAGTTCCCGTAGTGTTTTAAAGATGCAGTATCCTTTTTTCAAGCCACTCGCTGCTCAACCAATTCACTAATTAACCAATTAACCAATCACGGCGAACCAGCCAATCACAGCCAGCCAATCGCAACCAGCCAGCCAATCACAACCACGCTGCCATGCCTCCGTGCTCTCCATGACCCGAGCGCTGTGTTAGTTGAAAAAAGAATGCTGCATTCATGTCTGTCTTCCATTTTTCTTTTTTTTTTTCTTCCATCGTCGTTTTTTCTTTGGGGTGTGTGTGTGTGTGTGTGTGTGTGTATTTTGGGTTGTCGCCACCACCACCATTCATCTCTTCACTCACCCTCTCGCGCACACACACTCCTACACACATTCATGTCACACGTGCGTGTTTCCGTCTCGTTGTTGCTGAAGAAAGTGCGGGTTCGGTATTGTCAGTGGAAAGGTGTTGCCATAGCGACGTACGGCGAGAAGGGAAGCTGAAAAGGTTTGAGCGTAAACAGGTGACATCACTAACTTTTACCTGGATCACTGAGAGAGAGATCTAAACCCCGCCCCCTTTACTCAGGGGGTGTGTGAGAGAGAGAAAGCAGATTGATGGGTGGAAAGAGAGAGCGGTAGATGGATAGATAGATGGATATATGTGCAGACTGATAGACTGATTGATGAATAGATAAATGGGGTGTGTGGGCATATGGATGGATAGACGGCTGGATGAAGGGAATGAGCGATAGAGGACCAGTTGATGGATGGAAAGAGGGAGATGGATAGATAGGTAGATAGAATAAATTAATGAAAAGAGAGATAAATAGACTGATGTATAGACTGTTAATGGGTAAATAATAGATAGATAGATAGATTTCTGTCCTCTCTCTCTGTGTGTGTGTGTGTGTGTGTGTGTGTGTGTGTGTGTGTGTGTTCTCAGCATGATCATGCACCATTTTGTTTCCTAAAGGTGTCTCCTGGTGTGTGTGTGTGTGTGGTCACTCACCTGTTGTGTGTGAGTGTGTGTGTGTGTGTTGGTGTCCTGATAACTGTTGGCTTTAATAATAATAATAATAATAATAATAATAATAAGAGGAAGAAGATGAATTTACTGAAAGACTTTGGGGCTGTGGTTTGTAAGGAAACTGGCGAAGAAGCGGAAGGACGCAGCGGGGAACGCCCGGCAGGAGATGACGCACATGGTGAACGCCATGGACCGGAGCTACGGCGAGCAGAACACGCTCCACACTGAGGAACCCGTCAGCGTCACCTTCATGGACTCGCACAGCTTCAACACCCGCTGTAAGGGAACATCCGTCTTACTCATTGTTCCCCCTGGTGGTTGATCAGGGAATAGCAATTCTAAGGTTTTCAAATACAATAAAGGTGCACATTCTTAAACATCACTTTATTACCGCTTTATCTGTGAAAAGCTGCTCAGAGACGAAGCACAGTACAAATCAGATGGAATTGAAGTCAGGTGTCCAAAAACTTTTGGCCTACAGTGTTGCAGTATGGAGTATCAGTTAAAAAGATAATAATAGTGTAAAGATGTGATTGTGTGTGTGTGTGTTTGGTGAACTAATCATTTTTTTAAAAAAAGATTTCTTATCATTTGATTCAGAATCTAAACACACACACACACACACACATACCAGGAAACCCACGTAGGTGTGAAAATGTTTCGTTTTCTACAGAATACAATGTTTTCGATGTTTTTTTTCTTCTTGTTGTGGTTTGTCTCTGGGGTTTTTTGCCGTTTTGTGATTTAAAAAAATCATATAAATGAATTGAAGTAAATTTACATTCAGAATGAAATTGATCGAGAAGGTGTTAAATTGGGGACATGTTCTAGAGCGTGAATGGGATGGGCGGAGCTACAGGGTCGGGGGTTGTCTCGGGATCAGCGTCATTTCACGAGCAGTCAAGGAGGATTTTGGCGTTTCGAGAATCCGTAGGCTGCAAGTCAGAGATCTTCTGCAAAGATTTGAAGAATCTGATGATCTTGAGATCCTGAAATGATTCTGTCTAAAATGTAGCTAGAGTTTTTTTATATATATAATATATATATATATATATATATAATATATATATATATATATATATATATATATATATATATAATTTAGATAAATATTTTATATGTAGGTGTTTTTATGGTGTGTGTGGGGGTGTGTATTTATACACAGAGTGTATACACTCACTCTGCTGGCTACATAAATCTTTTCTATAGATTTCTAAAATATTTATTTTCATTCTATTCTATTGACCCTAGTCTAAATAATAATTAATAATAATCTTGTCTAAAATGCTTTAAAGCTACTAACATTTTAACAGTTTAATTTCAGATAGAAAACTGATTTTATATATATATATATATATATATATATAAAAAGTGAAACAATCCATAAAATTTATAATTTATGACACAAAAAACCTTCGGCTGCAATTGGATCATGTGCAAATATCTTTTCGAGATCATCAGCTTTTAATCTTTGCGGAAGATCTCAGACCTGCGGCCCACAGTGAAATGATGCTGATCCTGAGACAATCATCAACTCTCTCTTTCTTTCTCTTTCTATCTTTATATCTATAGAATGTGTTTTGAACCTCATGTATTGAGAAAAGTTCAATTATTCAAAAATATTCATTTCATTGATTTTTAAGCTTCAATCGAGATTCCCACTTTATCTGATGAGTTTTAGTGAATTGTGGATTTGTACATGAATCTGAAGCTCTGTCTGAGTTCTGGATCTGTATGATGATTATTATTGCAGTGCCCAACGATCCGCTCGTGCCCACGGCGGTGCTCGGTGAGGATTTCATGTATGATTGTTGTTTGTCGTTGCCTCCCCGTGTATCAGCGACGTTCCACTCCAACCTTCTCCATTAACTTCATTATAAAGCTCAAGCTTTTTAAACCCATGGCTTCATTTAGACCTCGCTGATACACGTCCTGCATCGCATTTCCCATCATCCCCTGGCGTGTGACCCCCGTGTTTACAGAGTGTCAGATGATGTGAGACCCTTCACCCTGATATCGTTTAGTTTCAGTCAGAGATCAAACAGAACCAATAATAATGTGAACTGGTGATTATTGATTATTTATTAAATTATGCTCAGTTTAAAATATTACACACTAAAAAAAGACACTTTCTGTGAACATGTGGTCCGTGGTGTCTGTAAGTGTGTATACACACGCACACACACACACACACACACACACACACACATTATTTATATATATATATATATATATAAAAATGAAGGTTTACACACAGGCACAGAAACAAAAACAAAAAAAAACTGTTCCTGTGATCGAAGTGTGTGTTTTGAACATTAGTATTAACAGAATATTTAAAGACAAAAGCCTCAAGAAACAACTTTAATCCATAATCTGGCGAAACACACACACACACACTAATCTCATGGTCGTGTGTGTCTCCTCTGAGACACTCCTTACTTTTAACAAAACAAAAAATGTAAGTGACAGACAGCAAGTTCACACTGTTCCAGCCAGCAGACATCAAACTATCAGATCACAACACACTCAACATGATACGACATGCCTGACAACACACACACACACACACACACACACACACAGGATGTGCTATAGTTCTGGGAACTCGCCACAAAGCATGACAGAGTGATTTATGAGAACCTTTTGCATTTACTTTCTCTCTCACACACACACACACATATGCGTGCACGCACACACACACACACACACACACGTATCCCAAAGTATTTGAGGTTATTTTATATATTAATAAAACAACTAAATATTTAATAATTACATTTTAATATTATTTATTATAGTAAACGTGTGTGTGTGTGTGTTATATGTGGTCCCCATAAACACAAACACACACGTTCAGGGATGGTCTTAGGGGTGTGTGTGTGTGTGTGTTGCGGTGCTCATCTCATCCCTTTCTCACTTGGTCACCTTTGGTGGTTGAATATTAAGTGTTAAGTGTTTATGAGGACCTGTTTTAAAAATCACCCTCTCTCTCACATGCTGACTGAAAAGTACCCATAACTGGTGAGTACACACACGCACACGCCGCACACTTGTGAGAGTTTGGTCATGGTGAGAGTATGGACATACGCACACACATCACACACTTGTACACAAAAACACTTAGTTGTGTTACACTTACACACTTTAGATATTCATCTAATACACAATAAAACTAAAAGAAATATTTAAATCAATAAAAAAATATTAAAATATTATTACAAAAATTTAGGTGTCATTTCTAAATACATAAAATAACTCCAAATACACGGGGATAAGTGTGTGTGTGTGTGTGTGTGTGTGTGAAATATCTGCTATATTATTTGCTTGTATCCAGTTTCAATTTTATGTGGGCAATAATATGGAGTTGTATAGAATGTACTGAATGCTGTGTGTGTGTGTGTGTGTAGATGAGAACCATGCAGCAGCAGAGAACAGCAGGTTGTTGGATGTTCCTCGGTTCCACTGTGAAGGAACCGAGTCTCCGTATCAGACAGGGCAGCTCCACCCCGCCATCCGAGTGGCAGATCTGCTGCAACACATCAACCTGATGAAGACCTCCGACAGCTACGGCTTTAAAGAGGAGTACGAGGTGAGATCTCACACACACTAGGTGTGTGTTTATGTGTGTATATATGTCTACATGACAACGTGGGTGTGTGTGTTACTCTGTACAGAGTTTCTTTGAGGGTCAGTCGGCGTCGTGGGACGTGGCCAAGAAAGAGCACAACCGAACCAAAAATCGCTACGGCAACATCATCGCCTGTGAGCAATTCCCTCTTTTGTCATTCAGTTGAATGGGTGTTCATGATGGAAGGATTTCAGGAAGAGAGAAATAGCTATTTATTTATTGTTTGTCTAGCCGTCATCCGTCCATCTATCTCTCGTAATGAGTGTGTGTGTGTGTGTTGCAGATGATCATTCTCGGGTGATCCTGCAGCCGGTGGAAGACGACCCCTCGTCCGACTACATCAACGCCAACTACATAGACGTAAGTGGCGCTGTGTGTCCCTCCTCCTCCTCCTCCTCCTCCTCCTCCTCGCTTGGCGAAGGTGTGAGAAACAGCTCTCCCTCTCTCGTATGTCAGCATGCGTTCCTTCTCCAGATTTATACACGATTCGATTCTTACCGTTTTCTTTCTCTTGCCTTCGGTTCGAGGTTCTGCTCGAGACTCACTGACTCATCTGTTGTGCTCTCTCTCACTCTTACGCTCTTGATTTTGGGCCCTAGATTTGGCTGTACAGGGATGTAAGTAATTTTTCACTTCCTGTAGGACACACACACACACACACACACACACACACACACACACACACACACATATATATACACACAATCATGACCCCCTTTAAAGCTTTTTAAACATCTGCATGGTGACTGCATGGCTTTTCTCCTCTATAACACATCTATTTATCTCTCTCTCTCTCATTTTATCTCTCGCTCTCCCTCCATCATCACGCCTTTGTGTTCCATCGTTTTCTCCATAACGCCATCACACACTCATAACACGCCTTTATCTCGTTGCTGTTTTTGCCGTTCGGAAAGGTGCGAGTCGATTAGGGAGGAGCACTTGAGCAATGTTGCTAGCCCCGCCTCTTGCTCCACCCCCAACCTGTAAACCGCCTCCTACTCAGATCACTGCTGGAAGACACATATTTTGAGGAGATTTCAGCGGAGGAAAATATTTACAATATATTAGATTTCGTTCTAAATCAGTATCGCTAGCAACGAGCATTATCGCTCTAGCGGCCAACAACTTTAGTGTATCTACAGACAGTACAATCCCGAAACATGCTTACACCAAAACTAGGAACTCTGTATACTAAATGTGAGGAGGTAAGAAGGTACAGTAACAGTATAAAATCTGGACACACCACCTTCAGTGTTTTTCTTTGTTTTTAATATTTTGAACATTGTACATTAATAATGAAGAATCCAAACTATGAAATGCCTCATTGTGCTACTACAACCACTGTGCAATTTTATATTATGCGAAGAATCTCTGCAGTCTTTAAAACCATCAAACACTATGATGAAACTCTCATCAGGACCATCCCAGGAAAAAGGAAGCCTAAGAGCTACCTCTGCTGCAGAGGATAAGTTTAAAGAATTACCAGATTAACAGAAACACTTCTTGGAGTTCAAGTGGCAGACATCTTTCACCATCTTCTGTTCAGAGGAGACTGCGTGAGTCAGGCCTTTTATGGACAGAACAGCAAGCAGAAGAAACTTGCTCGAGCCAAGAAACACATGAAACGGACATTAGTGCACCATCAGTGGAAATCGTTATGTAGATGGTTCACAGAGGACGGTTCTTGAACGTGTGGTTCCAACTGTGAAGCATGGAGGAGGAGGTTTGATAATGTGGAGGTGCTTTGCTGGTACCACAGCATTTTGCAAAGACATGCAGCCATCCCATCTGGTTTACACTTACAACAGGACTATGACCACAAATACACCTCTGGGTTCTGGAAGAGCTTTTAGTTCAAAAAAAAGAGTGATTGAGAGCTGCATCAGATGGACCCTGTCCTCCACAATCACCTTATCTAAACTGAGATGGTTTGGAATGAGTTGGACCAAAAAGTGAAGGAAAAGCAGCCAACAAGCACTCCAGATTGTTCGAAAACCATTCCAGGTGATGACCTCATGAGGCTGAGAGTGTTTGAAGTTGTCTCTATGCAGAAATGTGGTGACTGAAGAATCGAAAATATAAAATGTATTCTGGGTTTAACTTTTTTTTTTTTTTTGTAGTTCACATTCTTAAGTATTAATGTACACTGAAAGAGGCGTGTCCAAAGTTTTGATTGATACTGTATAGTAAAAGCGTACAATCTTTTGGAGGCAGTTAAAATAAATGTATCCACAGGCAGGTTTTACCGACGAGCCTGAATACTGCTGATGTGCCAGTGTTCGCGTTTAGCCGCGATGTACTGCGGTAAATAACGTGGCTGATTAGAAAGCGTTGGTCAGTGGGAGCTGATTCAGAAGGACGTACGGCTCTATAATAATGCGATTATGGGGTAAGGAAGTGCTGAATGTGCGGCTGAAGAGAGGCGAGGCGAGGCTCGGTGTTAGACAGTCGTAGCATTCGGAGTAAACGGTGTAGAAAGGCCTGAGTAATGGGGGCAGAGTGCTGCTGATGTGCTGACTGTGTGCTTTAGTAGACAGCTTGGGTTGAAAAAGCTTTTTCTTAGTCTCCTGTTGTGTGTGTGTGTGTGTGTGTGTGTGTGTTCACAGGGCTACCAGAGGCCGAGTCACTACATCGCGACACAAGGTGTGTACAATGTGGATGTACAATTCTGTACCTTGCTCTTATACACAAATGATCAATCGGACCTGGATGTTCAGGAATTAGGATCAAAGATTATAGAAATGAGTCTTTTGTTCATGTCTCCGCCAATGTCTCCACCAGGTCCTGTCCACGAGACGGTGTACGATTTCTGGAGGATGATCTGGCAGGAGCAGTCGGCGTGTATCGTCATGGTAACCAACCTGGTGGAGGTGGGACGGGTATGTTGTTCTATTGCCTGCTGAGGAATGATGGAGGCCATGTTGTTTTTGTTGTTTTTTTTTATTATTTGTGCATTGTGCGTGCAATGTGACGTGACGGCCTCCGAAACCGCTGCAACCCTTTGACGAGGCGACGCCGCCAGTGGAAACGATGTAGAAAACGGTTTGATCTTATTGGGCTGCACTTCAAAAAGGAAAAAAAAAAATATACCTGCACCCCACTGCATTAGAACAACCAAAGGCTATTTCCTGTGATCAAGACCAATCTGGCAACCAGAGCCGTACAGAACCTAGAGTTGGAAATAAGAGCGCTAGAAACTTCTCAAAGGGTTGCCGTGGCGTGCCTGCGAGAGCATGATTGCGCCCGTGACGTGTGGTTGCATAAAAGTCAAGCAATACACTGATGTTACAATACAACATGGATTTGGTACAGCTAGTGATAAGCTTGCTAGCTGGCTAGGTAGGAACCATGCATCCTGCTTAGCCACAGCGTTTGGAGAACTAGCATGCTAAGTCGTGTTTGTTGACTTGCTCATTATGTGTTTGTATCTCGCCACCGTGAGCGATGAAGCTGATTTTCCTCCATCCGCTCCAGTCTGAGAGTTTTATTCACCACATCATTGCATTTTTACCTACTCAAGCATCATTAAGGACATTTTATCCATTTCTTGTTACATTTATTCAGCTTCAGTTCATGTTGGCTCTAAAAACTCGTTCCATCGCCTCTGACACTGGAGACTCCTTTAATTAGTGAGCACTCGTATTAGAGCCCCCGTGTCCCAACATGCCTTTCTTACCACCTTCTGACCAATCAGAGAGCGCAGAGTTCCACGGTGCTGTGGCGGAGGTGCTCAGGTCTCAGTCAGTGTGATGTGATATGAAATCGCACAGGTCAGGTTCTGACCCGCTTCTTCCTGCTCCAGGTGAAATGTTATAAGTACTGGCCGGATGATGCAGAGGTGTACGGGGACTTCAAGGTGACCTTCGTGGAGGTAGAGCCGCTGGCCGAGTACGTGGTGCGCACTTTCACTCTGGAACGGGTGAGTAAGACACGGGCCGCACTCTTACACCTGAACACACAAATACACACACACAATATAATCTGACGTGTGTGTGTCTCGCACCCAACAGAGGGGTTTTAATGAAGTGCGTGAGGTGAAGCAGTTCCACTTCACCGGTTGGCCGGATCATGGAGTTCCCTATCACGCTACAGGCCTGCTGTCTTTCATCCGCCGCGTCAAAATGTCCAACCCTCCGACTGCAGGCCCCATCGTAGTGCACTGCAGGTACACACACACACACACAGTGGGAAATCTGCGCCCACTGCTGGCTTCTTCACTTGTGCATTTCCTGTTGCATGTATCTTATGCTGGCGTGTGGGTGAGAGAGCGTGCCTCCTGCAGAACAGCAATGCAGACAAACCCACTTCCTGTGCTACACACACACACACACGTCTTGTGTTGTATTGTTAAACAATATAAGTCAGAAGTTTGGACACGCCTTCTTCAGTGGGTTTCCCCCTCCCCCAAGAGAACAAAAAATACAAACTATGAAAGAACGATGTAGTAAACAAAAATGCGTTAAAGACCCCAGACGTGTCGACTGCTTCTCCTTCACTCATCTCAAACCATCTCGCCTGGATTCAGATGGGGTGATTGTGGAGGACAGGGCCATCTGATGCAGCACTCCATCACTCTCCTTCTTGAACAAAAAGCTCTTCCAGAACCTAGAGGTGTGTTTGTCTTGTTGGAAAACAAATGATGGTCCTACTGAGTGTAAACCAGACGGGACGGCTGCATGCCGCTGCGGAATGCTGTGGAAGCCATGCTGGCTAAGTGTGTCCTCGATTTAGACTAAATCACCAGCAAGGCAAGGCACCTCCACACCATCACACCTCCTCTTCCATGCTTCACACTGGGAACCACACATTCAGGAAGTGTCTGCTCACCCTCTGTACATCTGGTACACTAATGTCCATTCCTTGTGTTTTTTAGCCCAACAAGTTTCTTCTGCTTGCTAATGGTTTCCGTACCGCAAGTCGACCATAAAGATCCTGAGTCTCACAGTCTCCTCTAAACTGTGGCTGCTGAAACATGTCTGCCACTTCAACACCAAGAAGCATTTATTTAAATCTGTTGTTTTTGACAGTGGTAATTCTAATAAACTTATCTTCTGCAGCAGAGGTAGCTCTTTAATAGGAAGGTCTTTATGAGAGCCTGTTTTATTATAGTGTTTGAGTTTATTGGAGACTGTAGAATTTCTTGTTATAATATGGACTACAGTAGTTGTAGTAGTACTGACAGGGCTGTTGACTGAGAAGCATATATACATACAATCTTCTGCAGCAGAGGTAGTTCTTGGTTTTTCTTTGCTGTGGAAGGTGCGTCCAAACTTTTTTGACTGGAAGTTTTGAATAAATAAAAAATTATTATAAAAAAAAAGGGATTGTAATGTTATTTATTTTTTTATAATTATTTTTATTAATTACATTTTAAACAAATCTTCAAATTTCCACTAATAAAAATCACTAACTGTAATTGAATCTATTGTTTTAATTTATATTATTAAGAAGACATTTGTAAGATTTTATGGATGTTGTGATGCTGATGATTGTGATGTCACTTCCTGTTTGTCAGTGCGGGGGCAGGCCGTACAGGATGTTACATAGTGATTGATATCATGTTGGACATGGCGGAGCGCGAGGGTGTTGTGGACATTTACAACTGCGTTAAAGCGCTCCGCTCACGACGCATCAACATGGTGCAGACCGAGGTGTGTATACACACACACACACACACACACACACACACACACACACACACACACACACACCTTCTCTCCATACATGTCAGACAGGTCTTTAAACTGAATGTCCGTGTGTGTGTGACTCAGGAGCAGTACATCTTCATCCATGATGCTATTTTAGAGGCTTGTCTGTGTGGAGACACCGCGATCCCCGTGTGTGAGTTTAAAGCGGCGTATTACGACATGATCCGCATCGACTCCCAGAGTAACTCGTCCCACCTCAAAGATGAGTTCCAGGTAACTAACACACACACACACACACACACACACGTATCATCATACAACTTGCTGTATGAGAGTCAAATAACCTCACTGATGGAGGGTGTGTGTGTGTGTGTGTGTGTGTATCAGACGTTGAACTCCGTGACCCCTCAGCCCCAGCCTGAGGACTGCAGCATCGCTCTCCTGCCCAGGAACCATGAGAAGAACCGCTTCATGTCCAACCTGCCCCCTGACCGATGTCTGCCCTTCCTCATCACCATCGATGGCGAGAGCAGCAACTACATCAACGCTGCACTCATGGATGTAAGAACCATCTCTCTCTTTTTTCCCCTCCATCACACCATTTCTACCTCAACCGTGCATTCACCATTTAAATATCACTCCATCCTTACAGCTGCACTGAGGGACGTTCACTCCACCTTCATCCATCACTTTATTACTCTCTTCATTTGCATCAGCACTGCATACACGTAGATAAACCTCCATCCACCTCTCCCTTTTCTTTCTCTCCATCCCTCTATCGTTATAGTCGAAAGGCACGAGACAAATCCAGTGTGTGTGTGTTTTTGCTCCTGTTCTGATGAGTGTAACAGAAACTAGAACTCGGTGTAAAAATCCAGAACTCGTTAAGGTTTCATTAAACTGTGGACTCGCTTTTCTGTAACGCTGACGCAGACGTCAGGACTGTACCAGGTAACGTCCCGTCTCACTGTCTGCTTCTCAGACTGGATTTGTTTCATGGCCGCTTTTCATCGGCATGCATGCGCACACACACACACACACACACACACACACACACACTCGTGCACATGTGTGTTTTGGTCGCGTGTGTGCATGTGAGAGACTGCTACTCATCACTGCTGCATGCTCACGCACATTTGCCTGCGTGTCGAGGCATACACGTGTGTGCCGTGGTGTTTTCGCTAAGTCACTGTGTGTGTGTGTGTGTTATGCAGAGCTACAGGCAGCCGGCGGCTTTTATAGTCACTCAGCACCCTCTGCCCAACACTGTAAAGGATTTCTGGAGGTTGGTTTACGATTATGGCTGCACCTCCATCGTCATGCTGAACGAGATCGACCTTGCTCAGGTGAGGACCTCACAAAACACACACACACACACACACTGCTGTGCTTGCCGTAAGTGTGTGAATGAATGTCACTGTTTGATGCTTCAAAAAAAAAAAGAAGATTTATTGTGTGTGTGTGTGTGTGTGTGTGTAGGGCTGCCCTCAGTACTGGCCTGAAGAAGGCATGCTCCGGTACGGCCCCGTGCAGGTCGAGCGAGTTTCCTGCTCCATGGACTGTGACGTTATCAGCCGTCTGTTCAGGATCTGTAACCTGACCCGAGTGAGGACACGCTGCTTTCACGCTTTCATTTCGAAACCATTTATTTGCAAACGTGTTTAGTTATAAGTGTGCGTGTGTGTGGGTGTTTCAGCCACAAGAGGGCTACCTCATGGTCCGTCATTTCCAATACCTGGGGTGGGCAGGGCTGCGAGAGGTTCCTGCCTCCAAGCGCTCGTTCCTGAAGCTGATCCTGCAGGTGGACAAGTGGCAGGAGGAGTGTGAAGAGGGGGAGGGGCGCACCGTCGTCCACTGTCTGTAAGTACATACTTGCAGGAATAGCGCTCTTTTGGGGTCTTCATGTTTTTGGAAACTTCTGCTCTTTAGGGATTTTTTTTCTACATAAACAATCTCCAAAAATCCCCAAAGATCAGCAGTTTCCAAAAACTCAAGCGACCCTGTGTTGGTGTGAACATTGTTTGAAGCTCTTGACGTGTACCTGCATATATATAAGCGGACAGTTAGTGTGTATACAGACCCAAAACCACGCGTAACTCACCGCTCTGTGTTCGGTGTAGGAATGGCGGGGGGCGCAGTGGGGTTTTCTCAGCAGTCACCATCGTGTGCGAGATGATCAAGAGGCAGAACGTTGTGGACGTGTTTCACGCCGTGAAGAGCCTGAGGAACAGCAAACCCAACATGGTGGACACGCCGGTAAGACACACACACACACACACACACACACACACAGGGAAACCACAAGTTAAAAATGGCGGAAAACTTCTGAGGTTTCTTAACTCTGGTTGGGAACACGCCCCCCAAGCTGTTGCTATAGAAACAGTAATGTGTCAACTGTTATAGGTTTTTTTTTTTTTTGTTTGTTTTTTGTACAGAGGGGTTGAGGGCCTTGCTCAAGGGCCCAAGAGTTAAACAAGAATAAAATGATTACAATAAAAAAAAATCTTCCTGTTTCCTTCAACCCAAAGTCTCAGGAACAAAGCCAATTTTATAGTTGCTACCAACACCTACACCTTCTAGCCAATTAGAGTCCAGAACTGTCTTGCAAAATGTGGAAAAAACCCTAACCCTCTCTCACACTTATTCTAGCCCTAAACTGGTGTGTTTGTGTGTGTGTGCGCAGGAACAGTACCGGTTCTGTTACGACGTAGCTCTGGAGTACATCGAGAACTCCTAATGGAGAAGGGAAAGGAGGTGACCTCTGTCCATCCAGACCAGTTTCCCACACACTCGTTGCTGTTCCCGATCGGCTGCAGATGGAAACAGACGAACTGTCAAGCGAAAATAAAGTGTTAGCTAACTAGCATCCTGAAAAGCGAGCGACGGGACAATTCCTGCGTTTTTTTTTTTTTTTTCTTTTCCTCAAAACACGAAGGCCGATCTGTTGCATGCGTGTATATGATTATAGCCGACGCTGACACGTGTACGAGATCCGGCGTTGCGTTTAAAACACGACGACGCGTGACCTTGGCTTTGTATTGTGCACTAATGGCTGGCTTATGGATTATTATTATTATTATTATAGTCTTTTTTTTTTCCAGTTTGTTTTGTAGCAGAATTATAATCATAAGCCAAAGACGAGTGTAAATATGTCTATAAAGCACATCGTTTGTATTTATTTTCTCCCCGAAGGCTAAAAAAAAAAACCAATCGTCGTCGTTCCTGCCTGTTTCCCCTGTAAACATTTTGTGAATAGTTTTTGGTTTTGGTATTATTTCAGTGTTGTGTAGACTCTGGGCATGTGGCGATACGAGGGGGATGTTCACTGCGTATTAAACAGCAGCTTCGCTCTGCTGTAGCTACTGTAAGCACAGGTATACAATCATGCTATTTTACACCATTTCAAAAACCATACAATATTAAAATAAAGCATTAAAAACAAACGATGTAATTTGGATCGGATTCTAGTGAACGTTATTAAAAAAAAAAAAAATCAAATGAACAAACCCACAATGACTGAATTTTCCACTTGTGTTGGAAAAAAATGGAGTGTATTGGCGAAAGGTGACAAAAAGCAGAAGCGCGACGTCGTCGATCCTCATGTGCCCAGTCCCATGTTCATTTTGTAATTGTTTTGTAATTTGTTTTCAGATTTTTACCTGCTTTTTTTCTGTCCACATGATTGCGAAGTGTATCTTTTACTGAAGCGACGTCGAGGAGCAGAACTTTACTAAAAGGACTTCGAGACGTTGAGCGCTAACATAAGTGTTAAACGCCGCGGTTCTTCTGCGGTAAACTCGAACAAGGAAAGGAAGGAAGGAAGCGCGTCCGCGTGGCGCCGTGTTGGACTTTGACACGGGAAGGGCTTATAAGGGGGTTTTCAACAAAACGATCGATCGCCTCACGCATCCTCTGTGTTCTGTCTGTAGCTGTTGGCTTATTGGCTGTAATGAAACTAGTGAAAACCCTTTTAATAAAAAAGATGTGTAAAGTGTTTGTCGTGTTTTTTTTTTATATATTGGAATGAGTGTAAACGCTGACTGCACCCCAGGACTTCAACACCCTTATGCCTAAATCTCCACAAAATCTAGTGGAGCTCATTATATCATTATAACAGCAAAAGAGATCTTAATGTGGAATGGACGATCACCCAAACGTTCAGCCTTTGAACATGAAGGAAAATAAAGACCAGAGAGCGTTCTTTACAAGCCAGAGAAAAGAAATACAAATGCATAGAGAATAATATCCAGTTTTGGAGTTCAGCAGGGGCTGGAAGCTGCATCACACCACCCAGGAGCGAGGGGGAAAAAAAAAAAAAGGTTCCTCAAAATCTCCACTCTCAACAATGAGACTTGAGGAGTATTGATGCACCAGGCAACCAACGCAATAAGAAAGAAGCCAAGACAAAAGAAAGCATAAAAGTGACCCAGCTGTGATGTGGGTAGAGGGTTTGTGGTAGAGCTTTCTGTCCAAAACCTGAACCCTCCCACGGCTTGAAAACACAGTGAAGCACGGTGGCGGCGGAATCATGCGCGCGGACATGAAACTGAAGAACGAGAAAATGAAGCAAAATATAGAGAAACATTGCAAGAGATCCAGGTTTAGTCTGAGCACAAAGTAAAAACGATAAGGTAAATGTTCTTCAGTACGCCAGTCAAAGTTCTGATCTCAAACCTAACGAGAGCCCACAAGCATCAACCCAATCAGAAGAACCTGAGGCAAAGCAGCCAAGAAGAGCGACCCAAACATCCCTCCATCTGTAATATGAGAGCATCACTGGTTATACTAGAACATCTACACGTGCCACTTTATTAGGTACACCTGCTAAAATCACATGGCAGCAGCCCAACATGCATCATCACACAGATAATAATAATAATAATGCATTTCATTTATAGGTGCTTTACAAACCCACTACAACCAATAAGAAGTACGTATACAGTGTCGCTGATTTGCGTTAAAAGATTGGTTTTCAAACAAGATTCGAGCGAAGTGGATTCCACAAATAAGGAGCAGCGCAGCTAAAAACTCAGGATCCAATAGATGCCGAACGCCGGATTACGTGACGTCTTATAAACGCTGTGGCTGAAAATACAGGTCGAGTTTCACGTTACGTTCATATGAAACATCGGGACGGGAAAACTATAAAACAACTGACAAAACAACAAAAAGAAAAATGTATGGACTGGAGAAACAAATCCAATGGAACCTGAATAATTCAATTCCATTCAACCAATCAAAAAAATTTATCAGTTTCTTCATTATAATTAAGTTCATTGCTAATGAGTGAGCCAGTGCAAAACTCCCTGAGATGGTATGAGGAAGAAACCTTGAGAGGAACCAGATTTAAAAAAGGAACCCAGACTGGTAAAGTTCTCCAGTTGCTCAGGAATCTTGTGGATCTTTAGCTTGTCGAGGAACCATCTCCAGTTGCAAAAAAACTAAGCATACCATGATATGAGGGTTTTTTTTCCAGAACTGAACTGAATAAAGTTCACTGTGGACGGAAAATCGTGTGGAAACGCAGGAAAGCCAAGAGCCAATCAGACTGCGGCCTTCGAAAGCCCTACACCTCGACGCCTCTTTTCACGATTACACCTCAAAACACACACACACACACACACACACACACACCCCCCATTATTCCACCAAACATTTTACAACTGATCATTAGCTGAATTGCTAAACAAACAAACAAACAAAAGTCATAATGGGTGATAAGATCTAAAATGTATATTAAAATATTATACTTTTAAAAAGCATTAGTTTGTATAGTCTTTGATTCTCACTACTGTATCTTATATCTAAAAAATCTTTTAACAAGAAAATTATTTATTAAATATCAAATGTAACAATTTATTCTAATATTTAAAAACAGATGTAATAAACCACGTGTGTGATGTTACATTCTATTTATTTTTACACTAAAAAAACCAAACTATAAAATAAAAAAAATAAACTAATGGATAATATTTATGTTACTAAATATTTAATGGCACAAGTTTTTTTTCATATTATTATTATTATTATTATTGTGATTATTATTATCATTAAATATAAAAAAAAGTTGTTTTATGGAAAAAGAAAAATTGATGCATTTTTTATATTTTATTATTTAATATATTTTTTGCTACAGTTTTATTTTCACAATCACTTTTTTTAAATTGATACATTTTTATATTGATTATTTGTGAATATTTTGTATATCATTTTAAATATTATTCACTTCAGTGTGCGACAGAATTGTGGGAAATTGTTGAAGGATCTCCGAGAGGGGAAAAAAACCCCTATAAGAAAACTCTTTTATAGTCACATTTATTAGCTAAACCTGTCAATCAAACTCAAAGTGAACGTGGTTCATAACTTCAGTCCGGAGGTCTTGAATGCCCCTGAGTGTCGTCAGCCTTGTCGTTTTTTTTTCCTCTATCAGCACTTTTCCCTTTTTGAGAGAAGAGCGAAAGAATAAAAACTCACGTGTGGTTTTGTGCTGCAGCTCTGCACTGCGTCGCTTTCCTTTGAGGTCGACATCCTTCACTTCCTGCTCGCGTTCCTCCGATATTTCACACTATTGTTCTTCGCTCGACGTCTCCGAGCTACAGGGAAGCTGTGCTGGTCGAAAAGGTCAAAGGTCACTCCTTTGCCATAAACCCGGCCTTTTTGACGGACTCTTCATCATCTTCTTCTTATAAGTTTTATTACTAAGCCACCTGATGGATGCCTTGATGCTGTGAAGCTCTGCTGTGAGACGGCTCTGTAGACGCTACTGACGATGGCGATGACACTAAGCGAGTTCACTCGCTCTCTGGACCCTGAAACTCTGCCCAGGATTCTGCAGATCCAGTCTGGGATTTACTTTCAAGGTACGAAGCTAATTTCCTACGTTAATATCGTCACTAAAACCCTCACATACATACAGAAACATTTTATATGACGAAAAGGAGGGGAAAAAAAGAGAAACACTTCGGTGGTGATTTTGCTCTGGTTTGTATTTGTTAGAAATAAACTCGAACACATTCAACACAAACATATTGGACACATTTCTGTTGATCATGTGGTTAAAATACATAAACGCAAATAAGTGTTTACATGTCTTTTTAAACTAAATGTTCCCGCACGTTCGTCTGTCGCGTCACGAGTGCAGCAAGAACCATTACAGACTTTTCAGGCTCGGACTCGCTAAATATACGCACTATTCTGTACAGTTTTCTGTTCTATCACACGGCAGAACTGTTTATATGTAGTCGTTGTAACGGCTTGAATATTTACAATAAAGATCATGTAGCAGAAATACTGCTTTCCTTTTTTCAACAAATGAATTGAGTTTTAATCCTATATATATATATATATATATATATATATATATATATATATATATATATATATATATATATTATATTATTTCTTGCATAAACTCCATCTTTAAATCATTTACACAAGAAAAAAAAGGAAGGACAAAATGTAAAAAAAAAAAAAAAAGGAAAATCTCATTAGCGGGTTAAGATCCGTAACCAAAAGTAAACTTGTGAAGATTCTAATTAAAGCGAGTTCCTAAGCAGTGAGTGTAAATATTGGCGCCCTTAATTTATCCTCAAATATTTCTTTAATTTGTCACTTGATACAATTTTCAGCCAGTTTGTGTTTTAGAATTTTAACACTTTTTCTGTTGGTCTGTGTGGATTTTTGGATTTGTAGAAGATTCATATTGTAAAAATAATAATAAACGAAATGTTCTGCAATAGTAAGGTAGGACTTTATGCACAACATTTTCTCAGTTGATTCTAATGATGAGAAGTTCAATCACGAGAAGCTTCACAGGAAGTGGTAGATCAGCGATTAAGATGTTGGACCGATATTAGTAAATAGGTTGTAAGTTCAAATCCCAGCATGACCGATTGGGAGCCTTGAGCAAGGCCTTTAACACTTAACTTCTCACTTTTATATAAACAATTTGGCGTCTACCAAATGCCATAAATACCTTTTTCAATTTGCCTGAAGAGGTGGATTGTGGGCAAGGTGGGTTTTTTACAGAATTTTTGGCAGCCATTAATGTCCCTGGATTGTGTAGAACATGTTACGCTATTTTTGAGTTGTGCGTTAACTCTGTGCCTCGAGCCTCCATCGCTGACGTTCATTCACAAACCAGAAGCAGAACTATCAGTAACCTCATTCACTGCCGGCATCATCCTGATCGCAGTCTGTGTCCTTCTGAACCAGCATCAAAAACTATTTACTGAAGAAAACATCAAATACACCAAATTCAGTCAATGGAAGATAATATTTGCACTGTATCATGATATTTTGGTGATATTTACAAGCTGTTCGATACCAATAGCGAAAGCACTGCGTGTGAACCCGTGACCTTGAACACTGCGTGTCGTATGTTGCCGCATTTGCTTTAGGTTCAGTGTACGAGCTGTTCGGGAGAACCTGCTGCCTCTCCACTGGAGATCTGATGAAAATAATCGAGATCACCATCACAAGGTTCGTCGCGCACACTTCCGATGGGACGGACATCAACCTGCCGCTGGAGTACCCGGGTACGTAGAGCACCAAAGTGTGTGTGTGTAAAGTGGAACGCAAACGGTTGCACAATCTGGCATGAAAAACTAATTTTTTACTTTATAATATTGGCGAAAATTATTTGTAATTATGACCATATGATTCCATATTCCAGATTTTGAAATAAGTTCAAAAGAAGTTTAATCGTTCCTTCAATCTTTAAATTCTTTCACATTTACAAAGATTTCTAGATAATATTGTCTAATTTTTGGTGCAAGACAGCACGTGACAGAAACGTGAATAAGTCGGCTAGGGCTCGCTAATGCTAATGCTAACTTTTGCTGGTTGAATTATTTTTTTATATTTATTAAATATCCTTCATATACAAAACACAGATTGTAATTTTTTTTTTTTTTACTGGAAATACAATTTGTATACTTGTATATTATAAATATATATGAACATTAGCTTGTAGCTAGGTTGCATTATTTGTTGCTATGATTTCAGAAAACTTGCCTCAAAATTTCAGTGAAACAAACGCAACAGCTTAGTCATAAAACTCCAGACAAACAAACAAACCAGTAACGCTAAATTCAATTTAATCTGTAAAGCACAACAACAAACACTGTCCATATCAAACAGCTTTACAGAAATATATAAATCAATTATTTGCAAAGGAAAAGCAAATGAGATGGTATGAGCTGCAAAGTAACTAAATCAGATAAGAAGCAGTAATAAGTGTAGCTTAGCTACAGTAGCTCTGTGGGACAGCATTGTACAAATTTACTACCGCAAGCAACAAACTGGTGCTTGAAGTTCATGCTAGCAACTAGTCCAGGTTTAGCCTAGTCTTCATCTACAGCACAGTGTCCTAGTCCTATTCTTCCACATTAGGCTCAAAATATACACTACATAGTGTAGAGTTAAGTACTTTTCCACAGGACACATGACCTTTCCAGCCATATGCTATTCTTCCCCAATCTTTTTCCACAAAGTTCCACAAAAAAAAATTACTTCACTTGAACTGGGATACCAGAACTTGTTCCAGCATGACAATGGCACTGACTAAATACAACCCTAAATGTTGTGTTTATGTAAAAGGTCTCTTCAGGATTGTAGCAGATGCTGAGCCTTATCAGAGCATCAGGGAGATCGTACAATCACTGAAGATTGGATCTCATGTACTCGGCCAGCCGACGTTCCTGTCCTTGGCTAAAATCACCCTCCAGCAAGGCTCGCTGAGGAAGCGAGAGATCTTCCGAATCACCTCGGTCTCTCACAACCTGGACAGCGGAGAAGGTCACGTCCAGTGCGAGGTCCTTCATCGAGAGCCCAAGTTCTGCTTCAAGCTCAGCCTGTCGCAGCAAGGGAACTTCGTGGAGTCCGAGGATGATCAGTTTTACACACTCCAAGAGCTCGCCAAGTGGAAAATTCCCAACGGAAGAAAGAGAGTGGTGACTGTGGTAAAAGATGTGGCTGTGAAGGATTTGCTGTTTTCCAATCTGCTGGAAAACGTCTGTGGGGAGTTGACGTTAACACCTGTGTACGAGTTACAAGCTGTAATGTCGGGTAAGTAACACGTTTCTTATTTGAACGGGGTGGAGGGTCTGATGCAGACATTTCCGAGGCTACTAGGATACACCACCTTTTTGTTGTTGCTTCTGAAGTACCTGCCCAGAAACATATAAAATGTTTAAATCAAATGTATTGGGAGCAGAAAAAAAAAAAAAAAAAAAAAAAACACTATGCAAGTCAGAGGAACTTCAGGACCATAGTTGGGAACCTGAAAGCTAAGCTAACCAGTTACCAAGCCTCTGTTCAAACCTTGTTTCAAGGACCACCAAACCCTGGACCTGGCTTAGGAATAAAATTCTCTGGTCAACTTAGTCTGATATTAAGCTCTTGATTAAATGCATCCAAGTGAATGGCATGAACTCTGCTGAAAACAGAGTGTAGCATAAGGCAGGTTTTTAGGTGTGAATATTTACAGCAGCAACAGAATGAACATGAAGTTGGAGAAACGACCTCAAGACGAATTGGCCAATTTTAAAGTATGATACAAACTGGGTGATGAACTCACGTCAAGCAGGAGAGTTGAGGTAAACTGGAAAACCTAACCTTAACTAATTGGGAGAATGTGGCACAAGACACCCCTCCACCACAGGGGACAAAGCAGCAAACATCCGATAACTTAAATACAATATACACTATAACTCACTAAATCCACCAGTCTTACAGTATATCTAGATCTTGCTTGGCTGCTCTTCTGGATCAATCCCAATCTCCTTGCAAAACACACCATGTTGAGTGTCTTCAGCATAGCCAAAGCTGATACAGAGATTAGGAGTAACTAAACCCAGTGGCAGTGTATACAAGGACACTTAGGTGGTCCTAAAACAGAGCCTTGTGGGACACCAAACTTGAATTTTGTACACAAAAATCACCAGGAATATTTGCAGGATGATCAAGTAGAGAAGACTTTTATCCAGGACAGAACTTAAAACATTTTAGTCCACCTAGAAGAATACTGTGATCAGCAGCTGAGATCATGAAACACAAGCAATTAAAGGGTCTAAATCCTGAGTAAAACCTTTCAGAAGACATCAAATCTACAGGAATGTCACTTCATAAATAAAGTGCTGATGTTTGATGATTAATTTCTCTACATCTAACGTCTTTTCCTCCACAGTGGGCAAGAACATCGTGGTCATTCCGTCCAACCTGGATGTGGAAGTCATGGACGTGACGGATCGGTCCGACATGGTCTCTTTCATCCAGCCGGTTTCCCTCCAGGATGTGTTCCAAAAACCTAGTGAGAGTTTTCCCTTAGTGGCTGAAGTGATCGAAAGGCCTACGGTTGAAGGCAACATGCCGGAAGAGCTAACGTCCTTGTTAGAGTGCACAAAAATCATCCTGCACCGTGCTTACAAAGCCAAGCGCATCCTCGCCACGGAAATCTGCCAGGAATCGCCCCGGCGGTTCCTGATTCCAACAAGCTACAACGGACGCTTAAAGCGGCGGCCTCGCGAATTTCCGACCGCGTATGACCTCCAGCGGGCGCAAAGCGACACCGAGAAGCTGCACGTTGTGGCCACTCGGGCTTTCGATTCCACTTATGATGGTTTGGCGTCTGTTTTCGCAGGGGATGAATTTCTAGTGAAGAAAAAAGAACCAAAGCCTGGCGAAACGGCAAATACGAAGGATTCCCTGCTGTGCATGAAGATGAAAGGGAAAGCCCACGAGGCCGTACAACTCCCCCTGTTTTTAGACGGGGGATATATGGAGGTTATCCACGATAAACGTCAGTACTCGCTTTCGGAGGTCTGCCGTTGGTTTCCGTTGCCATTCAACGTCAAGGTTTCCGTACGCGATCTTTCATTTAAGGAGGACATTCTGGCCAGAGTCCCAGGGCTGCGCATCGAGGAGGAAATTGTTGACCCGTTTTTGCTCATCTCCACCATGGACCTCTCGAGCTGGTGGGAGATCGCGGTGAACCGCACCCACATGACCCTTCACGTGGAGAAACGGTGGAACGATGGCGAAGCTGCTTGTAACGTCACCTCGTTTGTCGAAGAGATTTCTGAGAAATGTTACTACACCATGAGGAGGTACGCAATGGCCACGCTAACACCCCCGCCACGCCCACCCAAAACACCCAAACGACCTCCAGAGCGACCAACCAGGATGTCACAAACAAAAGCAGAGAAACCCATCATTTGCTCACCAAAGGTAATTAACATCGAGGATTTATTAGTTGTTGTGTAGCAAGAAATATGAAACCATGAACACGATGATATCCACCTTCTTTTAGACATGATATCGTCACCCTCCAGCAGAATAATTGATCTATTAGCATCCCCTTATTACTGAACCATAATAGTGGCACTTTGCTAACTGATTAGCATTGCGCTAAGATTTCACAGCTGTGTTAAATATTATTGGTAACCTGAATGGACTTGGAAAGCTACAGATTACACAAACAAGGCATCAAATTCTGCTTGATATTCAACTGTTAGCAAAAAATTTCACAAATTCAGACATTTCCCAGACGTTTCATAATCTCACAACTTAAATATCACAACAAATCAACAATAAAGTCAACTTACAGTCTACATTTTTCAGCAGACAAGACGAGTCTGTTTGGTGAAACAAATACAGCTTTTAATATCAAACAAATAAACAAAAAGTCAATAAAAAATCTGGGGGGAAAAACTAACAAACAAACATTTCAACTAATAAATAAATCCAAATAAAGGAATTTTTAGAAAACCATAATTTTCCATAAATAATTTGGGGATTTAAAAAATAAAAATAAATAATCTGGGGATTTTAAAATATAACCACCTGAGGATTAAAAAAAACTAATCAATAAACAGGATTAAAATTTGTACAAATAAACAAATAGATCTTTTAAAGACTTCAAAGAGCAAAAGATTTTTGAAAAAGTCATTCAAACTAAAATAACTTGCTATTAAACAAATGATGAATTTCTTGTAATAATTAAATAATAATGACATTAAAATGTTTGATATGATATGGGTCATAAATATGCTGGTTTTTAACTAATTAAAACTTTGTTGGATGATTGTGGTATCCGAGTGCAGTAATGGAACTTTTTGACTGACACACACACACACACACACACACACACACACACACACACAGATATAACACAATTAAGTCAGTTTAGTGGGAGATGCTGCTGTTTACACGCGTCATCCAACCGGCACGCAGCAAAACAAACAATTAAACAAACAACCAGACAAACAAACAAACAAACAAACAAACCCCGCCCAAATAGTGGCATTTACTCACTGGTTTGATGATTTTTCTCCCAATGATCCTCCAAGATGGTTTTACATTCCCAATTCCGCCTTATTGGAAACTCATTTAATTACAATAAAAACATTATTATTTTATTTTATTTTGAGCAAACTATCCGCGTGCATCACAACGCCACTGCCGTATCCAATTTAGTGACGTCTACACCACGTGATCACACCTTCAGCTGCAGGACAATCAAAGAAACTGCAAATAAATCTGCAGAAAATCATAAAACCAAAAACCAACATTGATGATTGACTACAGACACGTGAACTGTAATGATTTATCATTCAAATACCATTTAAATTAAATAAATGAATAAAAAACCCTGAAGCTTAAATGAATCTTCAACCGGAAGTCATTAGTTGCCCCGCAATTACGTCATCACCAAGCGTTTGTTATAATTGAGTATAATATTGGTAATCGGAAATTCGATAATACGCAAATACAAATACATAATAACACAAAATGAAATTGTATTATATATGTTTTTTTATTTGGTTTATTTAGTATTTGGTTATAAATATATTTAGTCTGTCTAAAATAAAATTAAAAATAAAAATAACTTTTTGCGTCTTTCTGCTGCCATCTAGTGGCGGTTGATGGTGTTTCTCACTAGCAATGACATTCGGTATAACTAATATCAAATAAAGGCTTTTCTCCACATTTTCTTCCATGCCTGAAACTAAAGAGAAACTTTTGAATTCCATTGTGCCGTCAGGTTTTGCATGTGGTTGCTTTGTGTTCTTTTTGAGATTCACCCAGAAAGAGATTTTATTGCTTGGAAATGGTGTTGATGTGCGTCAGTTACACATAATACAGTGTAAAGTTTAGACCCACATCAGGTTTTAAAAAGTGTTTTGTCAAAACATGTTTGAATATAAAGTACATCATTAACATACATTCAATTAACACACACCGTCGAAGGTTTGGAAACATTGAGTTTTATGGTTTTTGAGACACGTATTTTCTTTTTGTTTCTACTAAAAAAAATTTCAATTGGGTAAAATACAAAAACATAAGAAATGGACAGCAAATTAGTGGACGAAAGTTCTGTCTCTAACAAAAAAACTGATGGAATACAGAAGAGAGGATTTTAGCAGATGTCACCACACCCCCACAGTCAAACATGGAGGTGGAAGTTTAAAGGTTTGGAGCAGGGGCTGTTGGAGAGAAAGTGAAAAGAATCCTGAACAAACATGGCAACCATCCCAAACAGTCGTCTGGAGTGATCCATCATGGAACGACCTGCCCAGTCACCACACCCAAATCCTATTGAACTGCTCTGGGATGAAGAAAATCTCTAACTAGTGAAGAACATATTTGGCGAGTTTTACAAGAGGAACGGCAAAGTATTTCGGCTGAACGTTTCCAGAGAAACGAACTGTCCGGAGTGTTTAAAGCTGTTCTTTAAACTGAAGATCTCACGCTGGTGGCAGGTGGAAATGATGCAGGTGGAAGTGTTTTAGGTTTTGCTCATGCGCAGTACAGGGAGGGACGTGAGTGTTTTCAGACGTTTCAACGTGAATGAGCAACTTTTTGAAAATGAAAGTGTGGATGGAGAGCGTTTTAAAATCGATAAAAGACGCCACACTCTCCACAGCCGCTGTATATTTGAACAACGCTAGTAATTGCTGAACACGGTGGGCGTCTGTGGATGAAACTGATCTCCCGCATGTTTTGTGTCACGTCAGACTGCTCGGGTAAGCCGAGAGACGTTCTCTGACTGCACTACGCCAGAGATGGAGAAAAGCCCATTGATTCCCGCTACGTTACCCAGAGCGACTCTACAGAGAGGTACGGACCAATCAGACGCACCGGAATGTAGATCAATAATTTATTATAGAATGTGTATGTATGATGGAGTTCAAACATTCAAAAGGAAAATAATAATTTACAGTTGATATTTAGCATTAGCATAGCATTATTTACCTGAGGTAATACTATGTTGTGTGTGTGTGTGTGTGTGTGTGTGTGTGTGTGTGTGTGTGTGTGTGTGTGTGTTTCTCCCCAGCTGTCAGCCGAGGCCGCAGTCTGGAGGAGGTGTGTGTAAAACAAGCAGACGATGATGACGCTCACGATTACGAATACATCGACGAGGACGAACTCGAGAACATCAGGAAGCAGTTAAATGAGCAGTCTATTAGCATTCCCGCTAAAGCTAAACCGAGTAACACGATATAGATTTTATGTAAATCACACTAGATGGTGAAAAAATGACCTACCAAATGAAATCTACACACCTGGGTATCCCCCCATACACCCCCCCGGATCGGTTGTTAGCATGTTTGCATAAAATCTATTCACCTGCATATGGAAATGTTTACATTTATGCCTTCAGAAGGAAAACGTCACAGTGAGAAGGCTTTATCATCATCCTCCTAACTCTGGATTAGCATGCTAGCAGGTGTGACAATGAATTAGCCACTTTGCATATGCACATACACACTATGCGAATAAAATAACTGAGAATGTAATGTTTGATGAAAGTATTGATTTTTTTTTGTTTTGTTTATTTACCGCAGCACCTAAACGTTAACAGTAAAACGACTCATTTTGGAAAAGAATGATAACCAGTTTTTTCCTGATTATTTGTGTCCACAAATCTAGACAATAAAAATTATCTTCTTTTGCAATTCTTCTGATTGATGAAGCCACAAGATGGCGCTCAATACGCATTCTCGGATCGTACAGCTCATGCGCTCAGCACCCACAAGCATCTTCCTCGAATTCCTGACACACATTCATTCATTCATTCCAGCGGATTTCTGTAGGTTTTGATTTATAGACAATTTCAAAAAGCACTGAAAACAACTTTGTGTACAAGATCAAAAAGAAAAGAACAGACACTCGAAACAAGCCAGTAAGAACAAAGGAAACAGAGCGGATCAAAGGGAACCAAACAAATACAATATATAAAAGAAAATGGATCAAAAGATATATGACGAGATAAGAGAAAAAAATGTCCAGATCAAAGAGAGTATATCAAAAGGGAAACAGGATCGATCAAAGAGAATTTAACTGATCAAATCAAACAGAAAACAACCAACCAGATCAAAGAGAAGTTGGTAAAGGTAAATTTGTCAGAACAAAGCAAAAAAAAAAAATACTAACCAAATAAAAGAGAAGATACCTGGCCAGATCAAAGAGAAAAGTAACTGACCTGATCAAAGGGAACACAATTTACAAGATCAAAGTAAGCATAAATTACCAGATCAATGAGAACATCAAAAAGGAACTGACCAGATCAAAGAGAAAATAACTGACCAGATCAATGATATCAATGGGAACTGGTCAGATCAAATTAAGTGGAGCAAATCAAAGACAACTGATTGGATCATTGATTAGAGGGAGATCAGACCTAAAGGAGAAGAGAGCAGACAAAACATAAATAGAAACAAAAAACTAACTTTTTATTTATTCTAATCATCACCATCCAGGTCACTGGAAGAACATTGGACTTAAGGTTCTAAGCTTGTCAGGGCAAACCACACACACACACACACACACACACACACACACACACACAGCGAGAGAGTTGAATGTTGTTATTGCTGCCTGATGTTGACGTGTGATTGGCATGAAAGGAACAGAATCAGGAACCCTGTTGTGGATTATTGGAGAGCTCGAGTCATCTGAACTGAAAGATGAAATCTGTTCTGCGTTCGTGTTTGGACTGCAACATTGTGTCCCGGTGATGAATGTGAGCGTTATAGATGTAATAACCCGAGCCATGGTGTGTGTGTGTGTGTGTGTGTGTGTGTGTGTGTGTGTGTGTGTGTGTGTGTGTAAATACAACAACCTGATTGTAAAGTTCTCATTATAAAGTCACAGCATACAAACACCATCTGTCCGTCTCGATGGAACACACGCTGATGACTCAGTCCACCCTCTCAGGGGAACATTATTTATGGGTCAATTTCATTTATTTGTAGCACTTCCTCAGTTCTTCTTCTGGGTTCAATGTGACCTTGGACTTCCTGTTTAAGAAGGACGAGAGTTAACACATGACCAACCTTTCTGAAGGCCACGTTTTACTCAGTTACAGCCTTCAAAACGGTTTCTACCATGTTTCTCTGATGCAGTTGAAACGAGTCCCTCTGCTCAGAGGTGTGAAAAAAAGATCTAAACACGTGTGTGTGTGAGATTGCATTAAGGCTGAACGTTATTGTGAACAGCTGAGAATGAGATTGGTTTGTGATTTTCAAACATCCCATTTCACATTCACTGTTCTAGTAACCTCCAAATCATCTAAGATGTTCCACTAGATTTTGTGGAGATTTGTACTCAATTAGCTTTGGACAGCAGATCTTCATGGAGATGGCTTTGTGCACATCGTCATGGATTGGGTCTTCTAGGTTAAGTAATTGTGTGTTCAACATTGTGTTAAGAGGTTTGGGAAGAAACACTTATGGCTGGAAAAGTCAGGTGTCCCAATACTTTTATACTTATCGTATCTACATTACAGCACAATTTAAATGTTTTCGTCAAACACCCCAGCGATGTTGGGAAGCTGGGGTCAGACCACAGGGTCAGCCATGATACAGCTCTTCTGGATCACAGAGGGTTAAGGGTCTGCTCAAGGGCTTGAAGAGTGGCAGCTTTGGAAGACCTTCCGACTTGTAATCCAGAGCCTTAATCACTGAGCTACCCCCCAAAGATCTCCAATAATGTCTCAAACTGAGGTCTTAACCTACAAATGAATACCCAATACCATGACAGACACTCGAGCTGAACCAGAAGCAGCAGAGCAACATCTCATCATCATTCTGCTATAATCAGAGTTGATTTAAGAAGCTCATGTAGTTCCTGCCAGCTGCGAGAAGCCAAAAACCAAGCGCAGGCTTAGTTCTGCAGTGTGTACCCAGGCCTTAGGCTTGAGGGAGACCTTTGACTGGATGAGCTGAAAAGGCCATGAAGGTCCATCCAGACCTGGTGGTGGGTGAAGACTTGTCTACTCTCACTTTAGTGACCCTCGCTGGTATTCTAAAAGCCTGGAGTGTTTAGATGGTCAGTTTTAAGCATCATGACCTTGTATTAAAGATGAATTTGTGTATCTGTAGCACACCTCTGAGTCAGGGATTGTTGCTAAGGAAGACTTACTAGTTTACAATACTAAGAAATTAGTTCAAATAAATCAGATTTTGTGGAGTTCTAAAAACTATCATAAGTAGAAATTTTGTCAGGTAACTAAATGAAGGCAGATGAAGGCGCATTACATTTTCCATGCAAAAAATATGGACAAAACAAAAGAAACAGAATTCGGTTGGAACATTGACAAGAAAACCAAACCTTGAGCTACTTCAGCAAAACAATGGCAACAATGGAAGAACAAATATAATGAGTTTTCAGAGCTCAGCAGTTTTGGGTCAGAAAGTTCACACTTTTGTTTTCAATCATTTCAAAAAAGTTTCCATCCTTTCTCATTGACTTTTTCAAACAACAAATGGATTAGTGTGGACTTGGCATTAGCGGTCACTGTTGGGTTCTTGTGCAAGGTCTGTACTTGTAAGTCGCTCTTGATAAAGGGTTCAGCAAAATGCCATCAATGTATGATAATGTGTTTAAATAGGAACACATATTAAGTGAAACAGGAAGCAGGTGCAGGTAATAAGTGTAGCATGTGACTGGAAACGGAGGTGAAGTGGCTGATGGGAAACAGAGTCTGAAACCATAATCCTGTTTCTGGGAACATTTTAAAAACATTAAATGAACATTTACTCCAACATACACTTTAGTAAAAAAAAATCTCTTCATCTTTTTTTTTATTTTAGCCTGCTGTTGTTAGCAAAAATCTGTGTACATAATAAAGCGACCGAATGTTTTCAAAATGCTCCCAATCAACACATTTGCTCCTCCTGGGGCCACAGGAAAGTCCAGCTCCCCATACTGGCCTGATTTCCTCCCTGTATGCCTCTGTGTATTTTAATCCATGGGGAGAAAATAATGAGGACATTATTAGCCATTAGCGCTATGCTAATTAGCATGGGAATAGTGGTCTGGTTTGGGTTTTTACTGACCACTGGGACTAAATCATGACTTGTGCTTGGTATTTAGGCTTAAAAACAGGGCATAGTGACCGGTCAGTGCACTTGAAGGCTTTATGGTGAGTGGTGGGTTTAGAAATAATGTGTTTTTAGATTCAATTGTTGTCCTTTATTGTGTATATCTTCTTTGTTTTTTATTTTGCAGGGAGAGAAACATCGCAGCAAATGGAATTCGAAATGAATTCGAGCCAAGTGCTGGGGTTGGATGCCATTCCTCTGTGCTACGAGTTTTTAAACGGTTCTTGCCCCAAATTGGTGTACCCTCTCCTCCTCAGGGTGGCACTCTACGCCTTTTTTGGCGTAGTGGTGATTTTGACAGTATTCGGAAACTTTTTTGTCATCCTGAGCATCGTTCATTTTAAACAGCTCCACATGCCGACAAACTACCTTGTCCTGTCTCTGGCTGTAACCGATTTCTTGTTAGGAGGATTCGTGATGCCTCCGAGCATGATCCGATCGGTGGAAAGCTGCTGGTATTTGGGGACTCTATTCTGTAAAATTCACAGCAGTGTCGATATCACATTGTGCACGGCATCCATTTTAAACCTGTGCTTCATATCTGTCGACCGATACTACGCTGTGTGCCATCCATTGTTGTATCAGACGATTATCACACCTTTTGTCACTCTGGTTATGATTTGCATTTGCTGGAGCGTTTCCTTCACGGTCGGATTCGGAATAATATTTCTTGGTCTGAACATCCTGGGGATTGAAGATTTGTATTCAGAAAACGTCGAATGCGAAGGTGGTTGCGTTTTATTCCAAAGTGCCGCCTCGAGCACCGCGTCGTCTCTGCTCTCCTTTTATTTCCCAGGTATCATCATGCTTAGCATTTATACCAAAATATTCCGTGTCGCACAAAAACAAGCCAAATCCATTCAGGACTCCAAAAATAAAGCGCAATCAACGATAAGCAAAGAGGAGAAAAAGGCAACCAAAACTCTGGCTGTGATTATGGGGGTCTTTCTCTCACTCTGGACACCGTTTTTTATGTGCAATGTCATCGATCCTTTTATCGGTTACTTGATTCCTCCTGTATTGTTCGATATGTTGGTTTGGATCGGATATTTGAATTCTACCTGTAACCCTATTGTGTATGCTTTTTTCTACAAGTGGTTCAGGAAAGCACTGAGGACTGTTTTATCTGGGAAAATATTCCACTCAGGTTCTTCCAGAATGAATCTTTTTTTACACTGACTAAAAAAAAAAGAATAGTGATGTGATAATGTTAAATTTATCATTGTTCAATTTTGAATTTGTCCAAAAAAGGAAATTTCCTCATGTACCACTTTTTTTTTTTTTTATGTATTTTTTTACACTGTATTTTAATGTATACGTAAATGTACAGTAAGTCATCTGCACATGTGCATGGAAAAAAAAGTTGATGATTGTGTGAAGCAGAATTATACCTTCTGCATCTGCGCAACCCCCCCCCCCCAATCCCCCTACACCATGTCCCCCAAATGTGTAAAAGTCCAAACATTTACATGATTCATCTCCTCATTTTTTATCGCTAGTTATATAATATTAAATGCAAAACTCTAAATCTAGCTGTGAATTTGTTTATATAAAAAACTGTACAAATATAATCTTAGACCCAAATATATTTGTTTATCACCTCCGTCTGCCATTTGAAGCTGATCTACTGAACATGATTCAATTTCAGACATAAAACTCTGAACATAGCTTTTTATATATATATATATATATATATATATATATATATATATATATATATATATATATATATATATATATAAGTGTAACTTCTAAAAAACTACTGTTGTAAGTTGTATTTGTGCAGTTGTGTTTGTGCCGTATCCTCCAGGTTCCTCAGGGACAAACCTCATCAAAGCAATGTTTATAAAATCAGAAATATTACACCTTCTGCTCCTCAAAACTCAATTAAACAATCTTAATTTTAAAATAAAATAATGCAAAAAAATAAATAAAAGTCATTTTTCATCTATTTATGCCATCGTATTGTGTGAAAGATTTTTTTCTCCTTTCGTAGCTTTCTATTTAATTCTATTCAAATGTCTATCCAGAACATGACATCAAGATTTTTAACCTTCATTTGTAAAAGAAATAATTGGATGGAGAAGAATGAAGGTTGCAATGAGCCACAGTCCAGACAGAATTGTGTGGCCAATTGACCTCCCTAGAGTAAAATCAATGGCTCTGGTATGTTGTTTGAATTTAATCTTTTGGTATTAATGAGCTCAATGTTATGAACATTGGGACAGTTTCAATTCTTTTAGCAATTTCACCTCTATATTTTTCCTAAATTGATTTTAAATCATCACAACTTTCTCTTATAATTTGAGGTGTTTCTCAAAAACAATGCATCAATTGTTACCTACCTTCACCTCTATTATCACAGGTTCATAGGTAATTTGTCAATGACTGGATGCATATTCTTTAGCTGGAACATATGGACGTCCTCAAATGTTCCTTATCCTGGGATGAATCAAAAATGCCTTCAGTTTCTGCTTGTTTGTGGGACTTTCTGCCTTTAGATTTGTCTTCATTAAGTAAAATAACAGATCGGTTTGGTTGAACTCAGACGATGAATATGGGTGTTCAAGAAAATTCCATTTAATTTTATTGCTTTGTTTTAATGCATTGCTGTTTTTTACAGCATTGAACTGAATATAACTAGAAAATACTGCTGTATGCAATTTATTCTCAGTTACATCATCAATAAACACCAGAGATCCATCCACTTACAGCCAAACATGCCAATGCCTTAACACTGCCTCCATGTTTGGCAAATGATACAGTACACTTTGGATCATGAGCTCTTCCTTTCCTTAACCAAATGCTTTGCTTTTTACAGTGACGTTTTCTAGCAGTCTAGTTGTGTATCATGAGATAAACCCTCGTTATTTCCATTTATGTAAACATTTAGATTTGCTCTACTGTGACAAGGACTTGGATAACAGTATACCTACTTCCTGTTCAACATGGACAAAAAATATCTTCAGTTTTCTTCCATGGTCTATCAGGCCTTTTGATGTTTCATTTCTTTCCTGAAATTTGTGATGAAAGGAGGTTAAACAGTTTGTGACTGGGATGTGATTAGATCCTAGTTTCTATGTTTGTTTTCTGCTCTAGACCCATGTCTGATTTATTACAACAGACATCTTGTGATAAAACTGCTGGCCGAATGAAACCATGAAACCTGGGTTTCTGCAATAGTGTTATGCATCACTGCATCACTGCATCCCCTTGTGCATTGAAACCTGCATATGTTTACAATGATCACTAAGCTGAAGATCAGCTCTAATAAGGCGTGTCTTCAAAAGCAAAAGCCATGGTCTAAAGCACAAGTTAAACTATTTTGATTAAACGAAATGAACCTCATTTGAATATACATTCGGGTTGGTTGTTTATTTTCCCCACCATACTCCACCAGGAATTCATTCTACAGACAGCTAATGGCCTAACTAAGGCTATAAAATAGATGTTCCTCTTCTGTGTTAACTTCAGCTGCATGGAACACAAGAAGGTATGTTGGGATAATGTGAATAGAAATGTTTAGAAGTTGTGATTTGCGCTATAGGGATTTTTGCCCACCATACCAGTTGATTTTATTCATTTTTTATATATGAATATGGATTAAACGTCATTATGTGCTAATGTTATAGTCTGTACTTTATATCCTCAGATCCAGCAGGTATTCTGCACGCTGTAGATGGACACTATCGTCGATTTGGAGATTGCGGATGAACCTTCATTTTGTTTCAGTTCCATCAATACATCATGTGTGAAGATCGATTATCGACTGGAAGTCCGGATTTTGCTCTACATCCTCTTTAGCACTTCTTCTCTAATCACTGTGATCGGAAACCTGCTTGTGATTATAACCGTTATACATTTCAGACAATTGCAAACATCAACTAATTACCTGGTTCTCTCTCTGGCTGTTGCTGATCTGCTTGTAGGAGGAATTGTGATGCCTCCTAGCATGATACGCTCTGTGGAAACCTGCTGGTATTTAGGAAGCACCTTCTGTAAAATACACAGCAGTTTGGATGTCACTGTGTGCACTGCGTCCATTTTTAACCTGTGTATTATTTCTTTAGATCGTTATTACGCCGTATGTCATCCGCTTCTGTATCACAGTAAAATGACTCCTGAAACTGTTCGATTCATGATCGTCGTGTGTTGGAGCATTTCTGTTTCCGTCGGGTTCGGCATGATATTTCTGGAGCTCAATATTCTTGGAAATGAAGATTTTTATTACAATAACTTTGTGTGTGAAGGCACCTGCATGGTATTCCAAGCCAGAGTTGGAGCCGTTGTGTTTTCCATGCTTTGTTTTTACATCCCCGCGGTGGTCCTGCTTTGTTTGTATGTGAAAATCCTCCACACTGCACAAAGACAAGCTCGTGCAATTCAATCCACGAACACACAGATGATGAAAGCTGAGGAAAAAAACAGGATGAGCAAATCGGAAAGAAAAGCTACGAAAACATTAGCCATAATTATGGGAGTTTTTTTGACCTCCTGGGTGCCATTTTTTATCTGCAACTGCATAGATCCATTTACTGGATATTCAATTCCTTCACTTGTGTTTGACGTCTTCCTTTGGGTCGGATATTTTAATTCCACGTGTAATCCGATTGTGTATGCGTTCTTCTACAGCTGGTTCAGACACGCTTTTAGAGTCATTCTGTCTGGGGGAGTATTTCAGCCGAATTCCTCACACACACGATTGTTTTGAATGTTTTATTCAAATGTGAACATTTATTGGGTGAAATAAAAGTATTTTTAAAAAAGCGATGTATTGCTTGTAAACCTGAGTCATAAAGATGATGTTAGAAGTCCTCGTCTAATTCCAGAATTACTACACTTATGCCAAAGGGGCTTTAAATTTGCATTTCTTGCAATGTTTATACTGATCACTGCTCAGGTATATAAAACAAGACTGCAGCGCAAATAACATTAACATTAACTGATGCAGTCCAAATCTTAGGGATAATGAGCGGGTTTACAGGAGCAGTTACCACTCATTAGGATTCATATTTTTTCCTTCACAACTTGATAATATGGCTTTTGAGGCCATAGATCAACTGTGGGTGGATTGATTTGTCCTGCTGATAACTAAGGCCATGTCCACATTAATATGTTTTCATTTCATTGGTGTTCTGTCCACACTGAGATTATGTTTTTAGTCAGCAAATACGTAGTTTTTTAAAAAAAAGTCTCTCCAACATGGAAACATTTGAAAATGGCGTTTCCTTGCCACAGTTCTGACTGTGAAAACTGAGGATTTCGAAAATGATGTATTCTTTGTCACATGTTACTCATGCACAGGACAGGGACATGGTTGTTTTTAAGACCTTTCAGTGTGGATCTTTCACGTTGTTTTAAAATGTATCCGGATTAGTGTAGACGTAGTCTCATTGAAAGACTTCCAGGAGGACTATGCTCTGAAAGCGCCAAGAATTTATTTTCAGTCCATCAAAATTGTAAATAAACAGATGTGGGCATCTTTGCAGACACTTAACTGGTGAGATTGTGCTTTGTATCAATCTAAAAATATATCCACACTCTGGTACTAATAAACCACTAAATAAATCAATGAAACAGGGAGATGCAGGAGAAGCCCCAGTAAAGTTAGTACTGGCTCAAGTGCTTATTCAAGAGTTGGTCCTTCATCCTTGGTATGAATGCATCTACTGAAAGTTCAATCACCTACAATAATCACATGGTCATTGGAAGTTCAATAACCCCATGAGCTCTTCATGTCATGTAGACACGACTCAGACAGATAGAAGTGCGGTTAGGCTGAATGAATAAATGGGAAGGGAAACAAATCTGAAATGTGACTAAAAGGCAAAAACAAGTGGTCAGTTGATTGCGAGCAGCATAAACACAGTAAAATATCAGGATCAAAGATGGAAACGCAAAACAGAGAGAAAAGAAACAGAGTATTAAGCATTGAATAACAAAGCTCACTCTGAGAGTTCTCCTGCCTCTGGGTTTCAGACACTGTTGATGATTGTAGATGCATGTAGATTACAACATAAACTCAGATCTAGGATGCTGTAAGGGGGCTGACTGTAGGACCCAAATGTGAAACGCAAACAGGAATATTTTTGGCCTTTAATTGTTTAATGAATGAAGACAGGGTTCACAGTCAATAGTCTGAGCCACTACAATAATGAACACCAAACTGGCAAAGTCAGAGTCTGAGAAAGGCAGAAACTCATGCTCGGTGAAAAGAGAACAAAAATCCAGGTTATAAATTCAGATCTGCCAATCAGAGCAAGCAGGGCAGAACCAAACACAATCCAAAATGCAGACCTGAAAACAGTTAGAAAAGTACGATAAAGATCATAGAGAAAGCAAATCCATGAGAACAATTCCACAACTGTCCAGAGAGCAATGCAGGACATAACAAAGACCAGTATCCAGAGTGAGGCAGGGGTTTCAAAAGTAGAGTCAGAAAATAAGCATCCCTGGGCCGCAAACCCAACAGAGCATGAGCCACACAGGAATCAGGCCAAGTTTCTTTGAGTAACACCGGGGTAACTGAGCAGATCATTCAGCAGCGGGAAAAGTTGCTAGTGGCACCTTAAATATCCTGCAGCACAGGAGGAAGGTGATGACCTGGAAGAGTGAGCACCAAGAGGACCGCAGAACCGGAAGATTGTGAGAGGATCCTTCCCATTCTTTGAGATATGTCCCAGTTTATCCCTCCTGTTTCTGTTTATAAAGTTCATAATGCATGAAAGTTGGCCATCAATATACCTGAAAATGGAGGCCAGGTGGAAGGTTACTTTACATATTCATTCAACTTCGTATGGACGAAGGTAAAAAGGGTTGCGTTTTTTTGCCTTTTTGTGGCTGTCTGAGATTACAGGTGGAGAACTCCTGTTTAGGAGTTGGCTTGTGGGTGATTTTTACATTTTAGGTATGTTATGAATGTTTGGTGAGACAAGAACAAGACTGAAACTTCCAATTGCTGAAGTGCTGCTTTGGCAATTTGGGGACATTTTAAACAGCAGAGCTCTGCGGGTTACTTTCCTCCTTGCTGGTACATTTGCACCCCAACTCCATAAGCTCTGAGCACTCATTTAGAAAACAATGACGCATTTTTAGTCATTGCCACAACAAAGAGCCGAAAAGTGAACAAACAGAAATAACACAGTTTGAACCCACAGTAGGGGGCGTAAGCTTTTTCAGACGTTCCAGTTTGGATAAGCAACTTTTGGGAAATGATTCAAAACGAAAGTGTAGCTGGGGAGCATTTTTAGACAAAACCGCCGATTTCGAATTTATCCGGATTGGTAGCCTCATTGTGCTGGAACGTGTATTAGTTTTAAGTGTGGATTGTGAGGACCATGTTTGTAGACTATGCTGGCTGTTGGGAGCTGCAGTTTGCTGATGATCTGTTTTTTTTACGTTTTCCCTAAACAAATATATCCTTCGAACTGCGCGTTTACAACCTGAACTCAAAGTCAAGGTTTATTTTTACTGTATACATTTTTGGATCATACTGTGAGGATGATTATCTTATTAATGTTCTTGTTGTAGATATTTATGTATTTGTTTATTTATTTAATACTTTACCATATTTTCCTTGTCTCTCTTGTGTGTTTTTATGTATGTATGTATGTATGTGTGTGTGTGTGTGTGTGTGTGTGTGTGTGTGTGTGTTAGATTTATCTATGGAAGTGAGTTTTTTCTTCCTCAGGGGCACCAGGGACTAATTTGAAAGACTTTTATTGGCTGAGATAAACTATAAAAGTAGATGGTCTTTCATTTTTCTCAACTTTCCTCCACATGGTACAGAAAAAGGTATGATGGATTATTATTAGTACTGATATATGCATTCATTCTAAAACCTATTACTTCTGTCAATCGTTTGATTACATGTTATTATTTTACTTAGTTTTCAATGCTAACAATGTGTACATTTAAATACATTTTCTCCAGATCCGTAAAGTTCTTGTGAGTGCTGTAGATGGACACTGTCACCGATTCTGATATTGTTGAGCCTCCACTTTGTTTCAGTTCCATCAATACATCATGTGTGAAGATCGATTATTCTCTGGAAGTCCGGATTTTGCTCTACATCCTCTTTAGCACTTCTTCTCTAATCACTGTGATCGGAAACCTGCTTGTGATTATAACCGTTATACATTTCAGACAATTGCGCACATCAACTAATGACCTGGTTCTCTCTCTGGCTGTTGCTGATCTGCTTGTAGGAGGAATTGTGATGCCTCCTAGCATGATACGCTCTGTGGAAACCTGCTGGTATTTAGGAAGCACCTTCTGTAAAATACACAGCAGTTTGGATGTCACTGTGTGCACTGCGTCCATTTTTAACCTGTGTATTATTTCTTTAGATCGTTATTACGCCGTATGTCATCCGCTTCTGTATCACAGTAAAATGACCCCTACTGTTATTAGATTCATGATCGTCGTGTGTTGGAGCATTTCTGCAGCCACTGGGTTTGGTTTGATATTTCTGGAACTCAATATTCTTGGGAACGAAGAGTTTTATTACAATAACTTTGTGTGTGAAGGCACCTGCATGGTATTCCAAGCCAGAGTTGGAGCCGTTGTGTTTTCCATGCTTTGTTTTTACCTCCCTTCAGTAATCATGATTTGTGTGTATGTGAGAATCTTTCAGATTGCACAAAGACAAGCTCGTGCAATTCAATCCACAAATGCACAGATGAAGACAGCAGAGGAAAAAGCCAGGATGAGTAAATCGGAACGGAAGGCAACAAAAACTTTAGCTATAATCATGGGTGTTTTTCTGTCGTCATGGATCCCGTATTTTACCTGCACCTGCATCGATCAATTAACAGCATATTTTGTCCCTACGGTTTTGTATGATGTGTTTATCTGGGTGGCGTATTTCAATTCAACATTCAATCCAATAATCTATGCTTTTTTCTACAGCTGGTTTAGACATGCTTTTAGAGTTATTTTGTCTGGTGAAATATTCCTGGCTGATTCTTCACACACTAAATTATTTTAGTTGTTTTTGAGGTAAACCAACATTTTCACAGATAAAAAATCAAATTCAATCTGGAAATATTTGCTGTCCAATGTACAAATATGCTAAAGGTGTTCAAGGTTTCATTAAACCTGTTCACCAGTAATAAACACAATATATGAAGGCTTTATATATGTATAAATGTGTGATTGTCTGTCTGTTTATTTGCATATTTATGTATCTATTACATATAATGTATGCACACACCCACACATATACAGTATAAATGTATTATATGTATTAAATCGAAAAACATAATAAAACAGGATGTAATACATAAGCGACACAACTTGTTTATATATTTCATCATTTCTTTAGCTGCAGAAAGTACAGCTGGTTGTCTGCATTTATTATTCTGTATACACATTTTCCACTTTATAATTGAGCTGAACAAGTGATGAATAGGGTTCCTGCTTCTTGTGGCACCAGGTTTTAAAGTCATGTTATGATTCAGTAATGAGCCACTGTTGAAGCTATAGATCTTAATAAGCAAACAGTATATCAAGTCAAGTTTCTTATTGTCATTTTAACCATATATATCAGACTCAGTACACAGTGAAATGAAACAACGTTCCTCCAGAACCCTGGTGCTACATAAATGCTACATAACAGAAAACACAGCGTTAAGGACTAGTAAGTGTCCTCACCACATAAAGTGCATCGTGTGCAACCTGGTGCAAACAGTGCAAGACAACACAAGACAGTGCAGGACAAATACACAAAACACAAAATAGTGATGGCAGTACACCTGCTGTATATTATACAGTATGTAGAAGTGAGTTTCAGTTCAGTTCTGTGTTGAGAAGCCTGATGCACGGCCCTGCATGGGCCCCAGCGCTCAGTGTGGTGGTGCTGGAGATACTGCTCCCGATCCGGACTAAGGTCTCCCAGTCAGGAAGTCCAGGATCCAGTTGTGGTGGGAGGTGTTCAGGCCCAGTAGACTCAGCTTCTCAATCAGGTGCTGAGTTATGATTGTGTTGAATGCTTAGCTGAAGTCTATGAACAGCATTCAAACATATGAGTCCTTATTGTCCAGGTGGGTGAGGGCCAGATTAAGGGAGGATCCGTTTAACGGTTTGGACGATACGTGAACTGCATAGAGTCCAGTAAGGGTGGTAGCTGGGTTTCAATGTGCCTCATGACGAGCCTCTCGAAGCACTTTATCACAATGGGTGTGAGTGCAATGGGACAACAGTCATTGAGGCAGGAGACTGTAGGTGCATCTGGGAGAGAGGCATCATGGTCACATGCAGGTGAAGTTGTCTCTTAGTTCGTAAATGCCTGGATGTCCTGCCACATGCTCCTGGTGTCACAGCTATTTTGGAAGTTGCCGTGGATTCTCTTGCCATTTGCTGTTCTGGTTGGAGGGTGTGGTGATGGTCTTGGAGATGTTCATGTCATTAATGTACTTGCTGATGTAGCTGGTCACTGTTGACATGTACTCCTCCAAATTGATAACATTGCCGTTAGTTGCAGCTTCCCTGTACAGCCCAGTCAATGCATCAAAGCAGCACTGGAAAGCAGACATGGATCCTGCTGGCCAGGTTTTTACCTTCTTTCGAGCTGGTCTAGAAACACCTGTGGAGTGGTCTGTATGCTGGGATCAGTATAACAGAGATTTGCAAATAATTGCATTGTTTTTATTTGTATTTCACACAGATCAAGATATGTTCTTTCTGTGATTTCCTATATCTAAGCTTGGTAGTGCATTAAGGACTGTGAATATCCTGGTACTAACACAGCCCCTGGTGTGATAGTTGCCCATACCAGTTCCCCAAACACAAAAACTTTCGTTCTGGAGGAACTCAAGGCAGTGCTCGACATAGTTGTAATTAAAGAGTCCAACAATGATCGGAGCAGCCCAGTGGTTTTGCTGCCCAATCTGATGGATCAGTTGATCAACTAGGGACTGCATGGTTTTAACATGCAATGTTTCACAAAAACACTGCCTTTTCCATGCTGTTTGGGTTAAACGAATGTAATACACTTCCATTTGGTTTGTTCAGAGCCCCAGTTATATTTCAACATCTCATAGGAACATTTTCAGGAAAGAGAAAAGTCAGCAGAAACCAAATCTGGCAAATAAAGTGGGTGCGGAAGTAAGATCATGTGGATTGTTCTTTGATTCTTACATTTTCGGGGGTTGAGCTTGTTGAAGGTCCTCCAGCTCTATCGTCGTGCCACACGAAACACCTCGATTGACTCGTCGCAGGGTCCCCGCATGTCACACATACGTCACATCAAACATCTCTGCAGCAGATTTGCCCAGTTTCGTCCATAATTTTAGGTTTGCTCTTTGTTTTAAATGGCTGTCCCTGATGAAATTGCAGACGTGGTAATGCACGTGGGTCAGAACAACACCAGTTACAAAATTAGTCTTGCTCAGAACTTGCCCAGAAATCGATATATCTAATTTATTAAGGTAACAAAATTAAGTAACGATTGCAAACACCACTTCAGAATCCAGTTTTGCATATACCTCCCAAAGCTGTTTATATATGGACTCCAAAAGGAGGACCAATAACTTGACAAGCTTATTTCTAGCTCTCATACAAGATCCTTTTCCTTATATGACTGAATCCAAAGCTTTAAATAGTTTACTCTGTTCTAAGCACACACTGCAATCTTCACACAGTCAAATACATATTAGTAGAATTGTTTTCTTTTATAAATTAGCATCATTCTATGTATTATTTAAATCAAGATCAGTGAATATATATTTCACATAAACATGAAGCATTATATTTTATTTTATTATATTTCCAGTTTGTGTTCCAGTTCCTTATTCGTTTCATGTATTATCTTGAAAAGTTTAACTGGGACATCCTTTTCTGGATTTTTCCAGTAAAGTTCAAGCTTGGGTGTTGGAGTGTGATTTCTAGTTAAACCTTTGCCTGTTAGTTCTTTTATGACTATTGATTTTTTTTTTTTTATAAATAAAATAAACCGTTTATACTTCCTTGTAAATGATTCTCTAGGAGGTAGTCAGTTCATTTCCCCTCCCCATGCTCCCCCAGGGAGTAATTAGATAGACTGCTATTGGCTTATAGAGACTATAAATGTAAACATTCTTCTCTTTGCTTTACTTTCTTTAGGTGATACAGATCAAACTATGAATTCTGTAATATCAGAAATCTAATACACAGAATATTAGTTAAGATCATTTATTTCTTTTATAGATACACTTTTAATTATTCGATGTTTGTCTTTGATGTGAATTTCCTCCAGATCTGCAAGTTCTTGTGAGGGCTGCAGATGGACAATATCATCAGCCTGGAGATTCCAGATGAGCCTTCACTTTGTTTCAGTTCCGTTAATACGTCATGCGTGAAGATCGATTATCGACTGGAAGTCCGGATTTTGCTCTACATCCTCTTTAGCACTTCTTCTCTAATCACTGTGATCGGAAACCTGCTTGTGATTATAACCGTTATACATTTCAGACAATTGCAAACATCAACTAATTACTTGGTTCTCTCTCTGGCTGTTGCTGATCTGCTTGTAGGAGGAATTGTGATGCCTCCTAGCATGATACGCTCTGTGGAAACCTGCTGGTATTTAGGAAGCACCTTCTGTAAAATTCACAGCAGTTTGGATGTCACTGTGTGCACTGCGTCCATTTTTAACCTGTGTATTATTTCTTTAGATCGTTATTACGCCGTATGTCATCCGCTTCTGTATCACAGTAAAATGACCCCTACTGTTATTAGATTCATGATCGTCGTGTGTTGGAGCATTTCTGCAGCCACTGGGTTTGGTTTGATATTTCTGGAACTCAATATTCTTGGAAATGAAGATTTTTATTACAATAACTTTGTGTGTGAAGGCACCTGCATTGTATTTCTAACACAAGTAGGAACAATGGCATTTTCTATGCTTTGTTTTTACATCCCTGCGGTGGTCCTGATTTGCGTGTACGTGAAAATCCTTCACACGGCACAAAGACAAGCTCGTGCAATTCAATCCACAAACGCACAGATGAAGAAAGCCGAGGAAAAAAACAGGATGAGTAAATCGGAGAGAAAGGCTACGAAAACTTTAGCCATAATTATGGGAGTTTTTTTGACCTCCTGGGTGCCATTTTTTATCTGCAACTGCATAGATCCATTTACTGGATATTCAGTTCCTCCGGTTTATCTGGGTGGCGTATGCCAATTCAACATGTAATCCGATAGTCTATGCTTTTTTCTACAGCTGGTTCAGACACGCTTTTAGAGTCATTTTGTCGGGTGAAATATTTCTGCCTGATTCTTCACACATCAAATTGTTTTGATTGTTGGTTCCAAATTAAAATTTGTAAACATTTCTGCATGTGAAAAATGACTGTGTTTTTTTATTGTAGGCAAATTGGTAATATTTGCTGTATACATTCAATCAATTCTGTTTTTTCTCTGCATATGCTGGGGTGCTTGGGGCTCTATTTACATCTATATTCCATATCAGAATCATCTTTATTGCTCAAGTATGTCTGAGGATACAAGAAATCCGTTTCTGATATAAGAGGTGCTATTAAAATGTTCAGAAAATCACTCTGTTTACAAGAAAGAACTTTATTTATCTACGTTTCCACCAAATCGCCTTAAAAATAGCCCCTTTCACAGTAATACAGCTTCTAGCATTCTTCTGGAACATGTCCTGGAAGTCTACTTCTCGAAGCATCTCTCCACAATGGTGTCAAAGCAGCGACCTTTGACCTTCACCTTCAGGAAGAGGGTGAAGTCCACAGGAGACAAATTTGGCTAGTAGGGTGGGTGCAAATGCAGATCAATTGGTAACACACATGGGTCAGAACAACACCAGATACACCATTAGTCTCGAAACTTTTTGATACCACCTGATAAAGCAAACCAACAATACAAGCACTGCACAACATGTATCACTAACATGGAAGACGCTACACATTGGCCCATGATGGAGATGTGCTAAATATATTACAATCATTTTTCAGTTTGTTAATGTAGCATACTGCACATGAGTATGAGAGTGCAAGACATGGGCTAGGACAAACATGAGCACATATCACAATGAAACAGTGCTAAAGGACGATGCATACAAGACAGTACTCACTAGCCATGACAAAAGTGGTCCCTTATATTGTAGAGACTCTGCAGTTTGTTACAAAAAAATATTGCACATAAATATTTAGCCTGTGTGTGAGCGTAGAACTTTCAACAGCATGAATTATCACAAAGTGAATTTGCAAAAATAAATGAATGAATAAATAAATTAATAAATAAATAATGGTCTTGCTTAAGGGCTTCAGAGCTTTTTGGTACTTAGTGCCACGTAATGCACATGCAGATGAATGCAAAATGCAGGTCAAAATGGACAAATCCTAAACAGTAATCAAAATTGTCTTTAGGAAACCAGGATTTATTTTATTATTTTTAAATTTCATTGTTCATTGTACTGGCTATATATGGATATAATTACAATAAAGCCACTTTACTAAACTTCTAAGGACTGAATTCACGTCTCTTTATAAATAAAATTTGTAACTTTAAAGTCATGCAGCAAAGCAGTGGATACCAATGGAAACCTGGCAATGCTGGAAACTGTACTCATCATCTTCCGATCAGAAATGTCTTTACTGAGCTATCACTTCCCAGTGATCCCACCATAACTTGCCCAGAAATCTTGCAGGTTGTGAATCCGGATTGAATTTATTAAGGTAACAAAATTAAATAAGTTTGCAAACATCACTCCAGGCTTTGGAAGCAGGCCTTTCGGCGGTTTCTTCCCCCTTTGACGAGAGCACATTTTGCGCATATTCTGCACACGTTCAGCACATATCTCCACACATTAGGTGCATATTCTGCGCACATTTGGCATGTGTCTCGGTGGGTCCTGCGCACTGTAGAGCGAGGCTATATGATTCAGTATGTGTCTCATCATCCCGTTTTAAAGTGGTTTGTCCCACCCTAGTGGAAACAGAGCAGGCTCTGGTCATGGAACAGGATGTAAGCACTCTCCTGAGGAAGGAGGCCATCAAGGTGGTCCCTCCATCAGAGAGCCCGGGTTCTGAACCGCTCACTTATGAGACTCAGGTTCAAAATGCTGACCCCCAAGCAGGTCGTGTCTCAGATTAGATCAGAGAGAAGGTTTGTCACAGTAGATCTAAAGGATGCATACTTTTCTGGATCCATCCTCCCCTCTCACAGGAAGTTCCTGAGGTTCGCTTTCGGGGCCAAAGCTTACCAATATCAGGTTCTTCTGATTCAACCCCTATCCTGCCCTCATTGCGTCCATCCTTACAGCCATCAGAAAGATCAGAAAAGGGCAGTTACTTACTGTCAAGCAGTTTCAGAGACTGCTCTGGTTAATGGCAGCAGCATCCAGTGTGATTCCAATTGGCCTCCTGCACATGAAACCCCTTTAGTGGTGTCTCAGGACCCATGGGGCAACTCCCTCTGTACGATTAAGGTCATGCGCCGATGCCCACGTGCCTTTAGATGTTTGGAGAGATCCTGGGTTCCTGTCTCAGGGCTCCGTGCTGGGAGTTCCCCGCTCGTCGCGTCACGCTTCGTGTCTCAAGAGATGTCGTACTCTCCCCTCTGGTTCTCACTCCTCCAGCCTTGGCTCAGCCATGGCAGAGGCTTCGCCTGTAGGCCTTCCCCCCCAAAGCACTGCTTCCGGGAGTGCTGGAGAGAGTTCGCTGGGATAGAGTTCGTCTCCTCCTGGTGGCCCCAAGGTGGCAAGGCAAACCATGGTTTACAGACCTGGTAGGCATCCTCGAGCACCCTTCCTGGGAGATTCCCATGGCGGGACAATCTCTGGGCAGAGACCCTCTATTGACGTGTTTTTTCTTTGTGGCACCTGGAGGCTGAGTCCTCCGGTGCAGCCCAGAGTACCTGGGTGGGACCTGGCTGTTGGTTGGAGGCTCTGTCTGAGGCATTGTGGAGGCACCTCACAGTTAAGACTGTTCTTATTGGCCATTTGCTCTCTGAAGGCCCTCTCTGTGGCCCCCTCCTTTTTGGAGCTTACTCCAGGTATGGCCAGTGCCTTTTTGTACCCTAGAACGGGTTACATCCCAAAGGTACCCTAAGTCGTCCCACGACCTGTTAGGATACAGGCATTTTACTCTCCTCCGTTCCAGGCCAGGAGAAGCTGAACCAGGTGTGCCCGGTACAAGCACAGGACAGGTCCCTGGAGGAAGTCAGATCAGCTGCTCGTCTGCTACAGCCCTCCAAGGAGAGGCCTCCTTGCTAACAAGCAGACTGTGAGCAGATGGATCATTGATGCATCTTCTTTGAGTCCTCTAGTCTCCCCACTACATTTGTGGTCAGAGCGCATTCGACCCAGAGTGTGGCAGCCCAAGGGCTTGGTCCTCTGGAGTGTCCCTCTAAGACATCTGCAATGCTGCGGGCTGGTTCACCCCATTGACCTTGAACTCAGTGCCACTTCTAGCTGTGTAAATACACACTGGTCAGGGACTGGTCAACTTGGTGTGATGAGACGCTGCGTTTCTGTGCCATACTGCCATGTGCTGCCATTCATTCCATGCGTGTTTTATAGGTTCCTGGTCATGACATCACCCCGCCCGTGACGCCATGCGTTGCGACGCAGCGTCTCGTTCCCTCAGGTAACTAAGGTTAAAAACGTAACCTAGAGAGGTTCTTTTATGACTATGGAAATTCTGGTGGATTATGGATAAAGTCATGGCTTGTAGGATTATCTGTATTGTCACAAGGTGCTTGTTTGCTTTTGTTTTTTTAATAAAATAAACCATTTATACTTCATTGTTGAATTATTCTTCAGGAGGTAGTCAGTTCATTTCCCCTCCCCATGCTCCACCAGGGAGTAATTAGATAGGCTGCTATTTGCTTATAGAGACTATATATTTAAACATTCTTCTCTTTGCTTCATTTTCCTCTAGTTGATACAGATACAGATACAAAGTATGGATTCTGAGTTCTTATATACAGAATATTAGTTAAGATAATTTATTTCTCTCATATTATAGATACAATTTTAATTATTCGATGTTTGTCTTTTATGTGAATTTCCTCCAGATCTGCAAGTTTTTGTGAGGGCTGCAGATGGACAATATCATCAGTTTGGATATTGTGGTGGAGCCTTCACTTTGTTTCAGTTCCGTCAATACGTCATGCGTGAAGATCGATTATCCTCTGAAAGTCCGGGTTTTGCTCTACATCCTCTTTAGCACTTCTTCTCTAATCACTGTGATCGGAAACCTGCTTGTGATTATAACCGTTATACATTTCAGACAATTGCAAACATCAACTAATTACTTGGTTCTCTCTCTGGCTGTTGCTGATCTGCTTGTAGGAGGAATTGTGATGCCTCCTAGCATGATACGCTCTGTGGAAACCTGCTGGTATTTAGGAAACACCTTCTGTAAAATACACAGCAGTTTGGATGTCACTGTGTGCACTGCGTCCATTTTTAACCTGTGTATTATTTCTTTAGATCGTTATTACGCCGTATGTCATCCGCTTCTGTATCACAGTAAAATGACTCCTGATACTGTTCGATTCATGATCGTAGTGTGTTGGAGCATTTCCTCAGCAATCGGGTTCGGCATGATATTTCTGGAGCTCAATGTTCTTGGAACTGAAGAGTTTGATTACAGTCATTTATTTTGTGAGGGCGCATGCACGGTTTATCAGAGTAAAGCTACAGCCATAATATTTCCTACACTTTGTTTTTACATCCCCGCAGTAATCATGCTTTGTGTGTATTTGAAAATCTTCCGCACAGCACAAAGACAAGCTCATGCAATTCAATCCACAAACGCACAGATAAAGGCAGCCGAGGAAAAACCTAGGTTAAGCAAAGTAGAAAGGAAGGCCACGAAAACTTTAGCCATAATCATGGGAGTATTTCTGACCTCCTGGATACCATATTTCACTTCTAATTGCATAGATCCATTTACAGGATATTCAGTTCCTCCGGTTTTGTTTGATGTGTTTATCTGGGCAGCGTATTTTAATTCCACATGTAATCCGATAGTCTATGCTTTTTTCTACAGCTGGTTCAGACACGCTTTTAGAGTCATTCTGTCTGGTAAAATATTCCTGACTAATTCTTCACACATCAAATTGTTTTAATTGCTTGGTTTTATTTTAATTTGCATGGCCCCGAGTGTATTATTTTTACAGGTGAAATAAAACTGTTAAAAACCAAACTGCTCTTTATCAATCTGAGACCAACAGTAAATATTAGTGGTTACCTTCATACCTAATTTTAATTTCTACCTATATAACATTGTATAGGACAACAGAGTTCTAATGCATAGAATATCAGTTAATGTAATTTATTTATTGCACATTAAAGATATAAATGTTAATTATATTATGCATGCTAGATATGCTTTTTTTTAATTGAACAAAAGACTTTCAGAAAAATTAAGGAAAAAAAATTTGTTTAGTAATTTTAAGTGCATTGATCCAAACTGTCTTGTGAACGAGCATAAATGAGGTTTAATAAGTTTCGCTTAAAGGCCCTATTGAAACAGATTGTCATTTACATGCTAACTCAATCATACAATTCACTCATTCAGAACCTGCTGAGCCTCCACTCCACAGAATAAGAGCTGAATAATGACACATTTTATCATTTTACTGATATTGTTCCTGTGAAATTCAATCACAAAAATGTGCTGAACGCTTGAAGACAGAATCACTTTGTATTAGTTTGTTACTGTGCAGCTGGGGCACACACTCTTAAAGCTCATTACACTAACCCAGACTCTACTACACCCTACCTCTGTGTCAAAGTAAATATTCAATAGATGCTTCACTACCCGTGCAGCCTGTGGCTGATAGTGTGACATGAGACACTATCTTAAAGCTTGCCCCCTAACCCTGTAGGTTAACTGTAAGTTCACAATTTGTCATTGATCCCAAACTACCAGAATCTATAGTTACATAACTGTCATCTGAAGTTAAGGCTGAAAGTGGGTTTTGTAGTGGGAGCAGGGGTAGGGTCTTTGAAAAACAGGTCTATAACCACCAGATCACAATTTGTTGCTTAAGATCTTGCTAGGTTGATGCTGAAAACAAGAAAGATGTGAAACCAGCACCATTCAAGAAGGGGGCAGTGGGAGAAGCTTAACAACAGGCAAAATTTTGCCACATTAACTTGTTTCCAAAGCAGGTGGTAGATGCATTTCACCTGGCTGTCCAATGGCAGTGTATGCCCATGTGATGAGCTTGGATTGCTGCGTCCCCATAAGCAACTGCACAATATCAATGCAAAAATCCAGGTGCTGCATCCATATTGTGTCATGGATATCTTAGATATTTTTACTCCAGACCACCAGAGGGCACTTTTTGTCATTCCTATCTGTCACCATCCCCTCCAGTCCTCCAGAGAGCACTCTCATACACAATTAAAAACATTTTCCCTTTTGTTGCCACCTTCTGCTCTCAAAGATCTTCACAATGACAGAATGCCTCAATCAAGACAGGAGGCAGAGGAATTGTATCTGGCAGAGTTTGGCTATCTCCTTATGCAGAGCTGAAACAATCACAGATTTGGGCAAGTATATCTGACAGCTGCAGGAGAGGTCCCAGGTCCTAATCCAGGATGTTGTGACCACCCTTTTCCCTGCCATATTAGGCATGACACTATCTTTCTATCCAGCTTTTTTCCATCCACTCCCCTCTTTGCTAAAGCCATCTTGAGCAGTCTCCTCTGTTTGCTAAGGCTACCCTGCCCAGCCAACCCTGCTCAGACTCCCCTCTTCACCAAAGCCACCCTGCTCAGCCTCTTCTCTTTGCTAAGACAACTCTGCCCAGTCTCCCCTCTTTGCTGAGGCCACCCTGCCCTGCCTGCCCATACTCCCCCTTTAGCCAAGGCCACCCTGCCCAGCCTTGCCTCTTTGCTGAGATGACTCTGCCCAGCCTCCCCACTTTGCTCAGGTAACTCATCCCTATCTTCCCTCTTTGCTGAGATGACCATGCATAACTGGGAAAGTGAATTTGCTTCAGGGCAGGTTGTGTTTCAGGCCAGAGACACAGGTTGTGTGTCTCTACTAGTTACAAAACTCGAACCTTTGTCATACCACCTCGTATATGTTCTGGAACTTTGCGTTGATGGAGGTTATATTTGGAAAACATGGTAGTTTCCAGAAATTGGAGTTGCTCTCAGGCTCAGATCGGACATGAAGAAGGAACTTGAAACCATGCAAATAATCCACAAGGTTTCAAATCAAATAAAAAATCATAAAACAAGAACAAACACAGTGACACAGAACAACATTTATGCAAACGCAGCTACATAAGTGAGTAAACAACAAACGTAATAAATTACAGTGAATAGATTCATAAGGATGAAATTATATATATTCATTACATAATCATGAAAAATAGGAAAACAAGGTAATCATTCAAATAATTCTGAAACATTCTATATTGTTTTGTTTACAATAATTGTTTTTTTTAAGAGTTACAAAGGCATTTCTATAAACCAGCCTAATTCATAATCCATATAATATTGCATTTAAATGCAATATGGTTGTTTTAATGGAATGCAACTGAACCAAACAATACTCTTCCTTATAATAGGCTGCTCATTATCCCTGCTATCAGGTTACAACAGGGATTATTAGATTGACTGCAATTGGCTAAGAAGCACTATAAATGCAGATCTTCTTCTATTTGGTTAATGTGGTACAGTGCGAGTTATGATGAGTCATTTGCTCTAATGCACTTTTTATGCTAGTCAAAGTCATTGGATTATTGTGTAATACTGATAATATTCTTTATTGTGTTATTTTAGCAATGTTTTAATGGCATTTGACCTTATTAATACTCATTTGCTTCAGATCTGGAAGGCTAATTGAGTTCTACAGATGGACAATATAATTGACTTGGATATTGTAGAGACGCCTTCACTTTGTTTCAGTTCCATCAATACATCATGTGTGAAGATCGATTATCGACTGGAAGTCCGGATTTTGCTCTACATCCTCTTTAGCACTTCTTCTCTAATCACTGTGATCGGAAACCTGCTTGTGATTATAACCGTTATACATTTCAGACAATTGCAAACATCAACTAATTACTTGGTTCTCTCTCTGGCTGTTGCTGATCTGCTTGTAGGAGGAATTGTGATGCCTCCTAGCATGATACGCTCTGTGGAAACCTGCTGGTATTTAGGAAGCACCTTCTGTAAAATACACAGCAGTTTGGATGTCACTGTGTGCACTGCGTCCATTTTTAACCTGTGTATTATTTCTTTAGATCGTTATTACGCCGTATGTCATCCGCTTCTGTATCACAGTAAAATGACTCCAACTGCTATTAGATTCATGATCGTCGTGTGTTGGAGCATTTCTGCAGCAATTGGGTTCGGCATGATATTCCTGGAGCTCAATATTCTTGGAAATGAAGAGTTTTATTATAATACCTTCCTTTGTGAGGGCGCATGCACGGTTTTTCAAGCTAAAACTGCAGCCATAGTGTTTCCTATGCTTAGTTTTTACATCCCGGCAGTAATCATGCTTTGTGTTTATGTGAAAATCTTTCGCGCTGCAAGAAGACAAGCTCGTGCAATTCAATGCACAAATGCACAGATGAAGACAGACGAGGAAAAAGCCGGTATGAGCAAATCGGAACGAAAGGCCACGAAAACATTAACTATAATTGTGGGGGTTTTTCTGACCTCCTGGGTGCCATTTTTTATCTGCAACTGCTTAGATCCATTTACTGGATATTCAGTTCCTTCAGTTGTGTTTGACGTTTTTCTTTGGGTCGGATATTTCAATTCAACATGTAATCCGATAGTGTATGCGTTCTTCTACAGCTGGTTCAGACACGCTTTTAGAGTCATTCTGTCTGGGGGAGTATTTCAGCCGAATTCCTCACACACACGATTGTTCTGAATGTGATTGTTTTGTTTCCAACTGAAAGTGTAATAATTTGTGTAAATAATACAATTGTAAAAGGCTACAACGTCCAAGTGAAATGTCATGATTTAGTTTTTGGTGTGTTTTATGTTGTCGTATGCCAGAAACAGACTATGATTTATTTTTATTATCAGTGTGATAAATTATTGTATAATTACATCAAATTTTACAGTTTGAATAAAATTGCAGATATATTTATGCAGAAAACTGATTTAAAACAATCAACTATAAGAAATCACAAGTATTGATTAAAGTGACTGTAACATGAAGTAAAACATTGCTTGAATGTAAAAAAAAAAAAGTAGTTTCATAAAAGGGAATTTAATAAATAATAAATAAATAAATGTCCATGCTGATATTGATTTAGTGACAACGTTTATAAAAACAACCCCCTTGAATGGTGGTGCAGAATGACCCTGTACTTTTAGTAGTAAAATTTGTATGAATAAATATTTAATGACGTGGGCAAGATAAAGAATGTAGTCAACACGTGTTACAGATAAAAAGCAGGAAAGTGTTTGAATGAATAAATTCAGCAACCCATTATACAGTAGATGAACTTTCTCAAAAGCACTGAGTAAAATGGAGAAACCTTTATATTTTTAGCACAAGCTAAGATTCTCTAGAAAATGTTTGATCTACATTTATATTATGAAAAAAACCCTTATATAGACCTGGCCCTAGGTTCATACTTCGTCTTTAAAGCTTGGGTAAGCTGGCAATATCGGATACAAAGCCAATGCAAGACTAATATTTACCTACACATATTCATCCACCTGCTACACAGAAATTTAATCATCACTGCTTTGAAGTGTTTTGTTTCCACCTTTTGCTCGCATGCTGCTTTATTTCAATTCTGCCTGTTCATTGCCAGTGGTGGATGAAGTCCACAAACCATGTAGTTGAGTTAAAGTAGATCCTTCTTTTTTAACTACTTAAAAAATCATATAAATGAGGTCACGTGTGTTGTGGTGAGTTCGAGTCTGGAGGTTCTTCATCATTTGTTCCTCTCTAGATTTTCTGCTTGCTGTTGAACTGATGCTGATCTGTATGTTGCTGATCAGTAGATTCACCAAGTGCCAATCAAAACAAGTTAATGAGTTAGGTAATAAGTGTGATGTGTAATTTTAAAATGCAATGAAGTTACAGTAAAAGTTTCCCCAAATGGAAATAAACAGTACAGTAAAGTACAGATACACAAAAAAGCTACTTATGTCCAATAAGGAATTACATTAACTTTTCCCTGAACTGCAGCTACAAGTCACCTTCTTTTCCCATGTCCAGATTCTCCAAAAATATAATAGATTGATTTTAGATATTCTTTACACTTTAAATGTTTACATGAATATTTATTTCCTGTCCTGTGTAAATATTCAGTCACCACATTGCTGACTGAGATGTGAAAAAGTAGAAACAGTGTCTCATGGGAAAACTGTAACCCCAGTACAATATACAAATACCATCTACTGCCTGCTTGTGAGCACTGAAGGTTATCTTTATCTTCCCTGACAATCTCGACTACAGTGCTTTGGGGATCATAATCAAACCCTAAAGGTGTCTAGATACCTGGTACACTTACCTAATTCTGCTGATGATTTTATCCATGCATCTTACAAAAAACTGCTCCAACTAAATGGTGCTCCAGGGTGACATGAACATCCTTAAACCCTCACTTTATATCTGGTGATTTCCCTTGTTTGGAACACACTCCATCAAACTCATCAGCTAACCACTATTCATTAACAGGTATATGTAAAAGGATAAAAAATGTCCAGGATGAGAAATTCTCCAGTACTTGGCCTGGGAACAAGGATGTAAGGATGTCAAAGCTAGACTAGTTTTAAGTGCTGCTGATTTGCCTATAATGAATTCATGATGACTGTTATAACGCGCTTATTTCAACATTAAAGTCCTAATTTCAAAGAAGACATTTATTACAATGAACCAGAATGCATTTACTTTTAATAATATGAAGCATCTTAAATTCCACATGCATGTGGTTGATTTTAGCAGATTTCACCCTCAAGTTAGTTCTGCAGGAACAGTTTGTTCAGCAGGACCTTCACTGTTTTTCTGAACCAGCTATAAAAAAACACATATATTAAAGGATTAAACATCACATTTAAGTATGCAAACCACATAAAAGAGTCATACAAAACGCTGTTGATTGAATGGCCTATTAGTGGGTCGAAAAGATTGCACATAAAAATTGGTGTCCAGCAAAAAAGGAAGGTCCCAACAACTACACTGAGGGTTTTGGTAGCTTTAAGATCTTTAACTACTAATGGTGCAGAAGGTTTTGGGCCTTTATTGTAGCTATGAATCACTTTAGCGTGCCTTTGCGCCACAAAAAATATCCTGCTGTAGACAGTGATTATGATACATACAGGGATCAAGAAGAAAATGATAAAATATTCCACCCCAATTTCTCTGACATGTGAGGAATCACATCCTCCCACACAGGATTCATTTAAATCACTCTGAATCTTGACTTCTGGATTTGATATGATGATGACAAATCCAAACACTAATGCCAGACTCCAGCTGGAACTGATCATGGCCATGCCAGTTTTGTTGGTCATCAGGTTTCGATAGTGCAGAGGATGAAAAATGGCCAAGTAACGATCAACAGAGATGAAGGTAAGATGCCACACGGTGGTGTTGCATAAAACAATATCAACTGTAGTGTGAATTTCACATAACATCTGGCCAAAGTACCAGCAGGTTTCGATAGAGCGCACCATGCTGTTCGGCAACACCAATCCTCCGATCAGAACCCCAGCGACGGACAGCGACAGAATCATGTGATTGGTAGATGTTGCAAGGGGATTCTGGAAAAGCAAGATGACAAAAATGACTAACAGGTTTCCGCTCACAGTGAGGACGATGATGGTGGTGAAGAGGAAGTAAAAAGAAAGGTGTAAGACGAGCGGGTACACGGTCCGAGGACACGAGTTGTTTAGAGACTCGTAACACAGAGCAGCAGACAGGTTTGAGTTCATCTTTTGAACACCTAAAAAGACAAAGTATTAAATTGTTTAAGATTCATATACTTGTAAAAGAGAAACCTTGTGTATTTACTGTGTGAACTGACATCCCACAGATCATTTATCATTTAGTCTATTATTTAAACATTCCCTTTCAGATCATAAGTGCTACAGTCTCAATGGCAAGGATCAATTTACATCTTTAAGGTTAATTTAATTTTTGTACTGTATTGTAAAATCAGGAAAGTGGTAGCTTAGGGGTTAAGATGTTGGACTCCTGATTGGATCATTAGAAGCCACTCTGGGTCCTTGAGAAATGTCCTTAAACCTTAATAGCTCTACTATATAAACGAGATTAATATCAATTTAGATATGGGCATGTGCCAAATGCCATAACTGTTCATGTAAATGCAATGCATCATTATTCTCTCTATATATATTATTCATATAGTTTTTATGTTTGAATATATTGTAATATCCAGCTTCCATTCACCATGAAGCCTCAGAATATTAATTGGCATTGACTAAATACAGAAATATAACAGTGTGATGCCATTATTCACAATTGACCTTAATCTGGTTTATTTAACTTTAAACACCAGCTCATATTTCAGACTTATGGATGTTTTACACAGTAAAAAACACATCAAAACATTGGTACAACATTCAGCACAGGCACAAATTCCCTGTTACAGAGAAAGTAAACACAGCAGGGAAATGGTCAAATGATATACATGTAAACGCTGTTCCACTGAAAGATCTAGGGTTTAAAAAAAAACAGATTTTTATACTTAAGTCATCATTTTAACCTTAGAATTATGATACATTTCGACCTGTAGCAACATACAAAGTCAACGATAGCAGTTCTTAATGTGAAAGCACTAAACATCCAATAAACATCTTTTGTGGCAGTATAATAAAGATGCCTCGTGTACAACAGCGCCACATTTCAAGATCAACAAAAACCTGGACTGTAGAATTCCAGAGTGGGTTTTCAAGCTACATTCATGTTGAACATTTTACATTTATACTCAATTACATTAGTGAGAAAAATGTTTCTCATTCTCTTATTTTTTTATATCAATTTTACCTTTAGATTTTTTGAACCCTTTTGAATTAGTGAACTATAAATGGAAATATTACTGTAAAGACTTGCATTTGTTTCTGTTGCTATATTTTGAATACTTTTGCACACTAATGTAGAGAAAAAGAGAGGAAGAAAGAGAAAGAGAGAAATAGAGATCAGCCTTTATCACTATGTGCAGCATCTGTTTAAAGAACAAACTACAAAAAGATACAGTACGAATCAAATGTTATTTTCTGGACCTTCAGGTTAAACAAATAAAATATATAAATCTATAAATTAACTGCATCGCTGTATTACATGCATAAATAAAACTTACAACGTATAACATGCTTAAATAAAATGCAATCATCATCACATTATTATTATATTATTATTACCTCGTAATGATTGTCTGAGTTCTGCTCAAACAATAACATTTAACATGTATTGCTATATTTATATAGAAAGTAAAAAAAGGAAAGAAACAGGAAGCTTTGCCTACAAACCAATCAAACACCTTATTTTATCCTCATGTGGCTGCAATCGAACTGGATTGGGTTATGAATAATTATGTACCATTTCCCCAAAAAACCAACTGAAATAATAAGAAATGATATCTGCATATATTTATTACCACTTATTCCAGAAATTAAATAAAGTTAAATATTAATCATGAACTTCAGGCATCATTTATATAGATGTAGTTCAGATATACAGTGAATATTAATAGAGTGCTGTGGAAAAGCCTTAGGCAAGCAATAAAAAAAATATGAAATACATACACAATAAAAATTCTAACAAAACTCCATTTATTGTGACCTCCTTTTACACTAAGCACATGTTGAACTCAGGGAGACTGTCCTAAGGTTTAAGACTTTTTTCTTTGGCCAGGTGACCCCATACTGCCTCTATAGTGTTCAGGTCTGGAGTCTGTGGAGACCAGTTTATATCTGTCAGTGTTTTATCATACCCTGAAAACTTTACCCATAATTGTGAGGGTTTAATTGGGTTCAATAATCATTATTTTTGTATCTATAACTGCTTGGACATATTTACGGATATTCAAATCCTGCACCTCTCCAGTAGTGTTTGCATTTTTTCTATAAGTGGTTCAGACATGCCCTCACTTTCTGGGGAAATATTTCAAGCCAAATTGCTTCGGCATGGCAATGGCTTTTCCTTCCTTTAATCTTTCCTTCTACCTGTGTCACATTACTTTAAGTATCTAATCTGATCATGGACATGGGCCCCACTTTTGAAGATCAACTCTGAAATCTTTGTTACAAAAATCTTAGCAAATGATCAAAGGAACATGCTAATTTAATATACACACTTTATTCAACCCAGAGGGGAAACAGTACTGGCGATATTTAGGTAGAAACGTTAATGTTAAATTATAATGATATATATTGTTTATTAGCACCGTTTCAGCTCTAGTTATGACATCATTTTAGCCTAGAAATATTTACAATGTACCTCAGTGATGGGAGAGGGAGGGCTTTTGTTATAAAGTAGTGACACTGTAAAATTGCTTCCAGATAATAAGTTTTATAATTACTGAATCAAACAAATATTGAACATCATAGATGGACTTTCTAGATGAACTCTGGACAATGTTTCATCTACATTCATATATTCACTTTAGAGAAAAATAGGCCTTTGTTAAGCTTGTAATATTTGATACTAAACCAACTCAAGACTAATATTTACACACATATTTTGTCCACCTGTTTAACAGTAAGTTAATCATCACTGCTTTGATCCCACTTTTCACTTGTATCCTGTTTTTTTTTTTAATGCTGCTCTGCCTGAAATGAAAAAGACCCGTTTATTCAGCAGGTTACGGCAGTGAGAATCGATTCTCCCTGCAATTCACCTTCTTTTCCTGTGTGCAGAAACATGTGATTTATATCAGGAGTGAGGTTGGGCCTTTTTTACCTTAAAAATAATCACAATAAATATAGGAATAAATAAAACCCTCCAGGCCTGTGTAGATATTCAGTCACCACATTGCTGGTTGAGATGAGAGTTCACTGACCTGTGATTAAAGTTACAAACTATACCCTCTTATGGGAACACTGTAACTCTAGAACAGTATACACATGCTATTTATTGCCTGCTTGTGAGCACTGGAGGACATCTTGACTACTTGCAATCATAACTACAGTCCTTCTGTGATCATAATCAGATAAAAATGTCAAAAACCAACATATTATAAAGAATATATTATCAGGAGTCATTCTTCCCTGTGGAATGCTACCAGGTTCCATCTATTAAATCAATGAAAATGTGCCTATGGTAGATTACATTTAGATACTGTTATATCCAATATTCATTGTTCTACTTGTCCTGCTCTCTGGGTCCAAGCAAACGCTTTCAACCATTAGCTCCTGACCCCATGCTACTGCTATAGCTTAAAGAGAGCTCAAGGGCAACTGGATGAACTTTTTATCTAATTAAGCACTTAATTAAAGTGTATGTTAGAACAGGAAAACGTTGAAGGATGAGAAGCTCTTCAGGACTTGACCTGGGAAATGTTAAAATCTGCCACCATAAAGCCAACCAGAAAGTTTGACCTTGGAGAGCCACACAAGAATATTGCATATTCCAACAGTAGTAAGCATCATGACCCACATACTGAACTGCTCCGCTGATTACTGTAATAGTTTTCACTTGTTTGTAATTAGGGTTCATCACTGCTTCGAATGTACTCATTTAAACATAATGTTATATTTAAAAAATATTCAACATTTCAAGCATTTATTAAAATGAACATACAACTAGAATGAATTTACATATAAATGATATTGGTTTGAGTGAAAATCGACAATTCTACATACACATTTCTAGGGTGAGATTTTGCTGCTATATATTTCACCCTCGAGTTAAATCTGCAGGAACAGTTTGCTCAGCAGGACTCTTGCCGTTTTTCTGAACCAGCTATAAAATAACACATATATTAAAGGATTAAACATCGCATTTAAGTATGCGACCCACATAAAAGATTCATACAAAAGCGTGTTAATCGAATGGCCTATTAGTGGGTCGATAAGATTGCACATAAAAAATGGTGTCCAGCAAAAAAGGAAGGTCCCAACAACTACAGCGAGGGTCTTGGTAGCTTTGAGATTTTTAACTGTCAACGGTGCAGAAGGTTTTGGACCTTTATTGTAGCTATGAATCACTTTAGCGTGCCTTTGTGCTACAAAAAATATCCTGCTGTAGACAGTGATTATAGTGCATACAGGGATAAAGTAAAATATGATTGAATATTCCACCCCAATTTCTCTGGCATGCAAAGAAAAACATCCTCCCTCACAAAATTTGTATAAATCACCCCTGATCTTGACTTGTGGGTTTGAGATGACGATGACAAATCCAAACACTAATGCCAGACTCCAGCTGGAACTGATCATGGCCATGCCAGTTTTGTTGGTCATCAGGTTTCGATAGTGCAGAGGATGAAAAATGGCCAAGTAACGATCAACAGAGATGAAGGTAAGATGCCACACGGTGGTGTTGCATAAGACAATATCAACTGTAGTGTGAATTTCACATAATATCTGGCCAAAGTACCAGCAGGTTTCGATAGAGCGCACCATGCTGTTCGGCAACACCAATCCTCCGATCAGAACCCCAGCGACGGACAGCGACAGAATCATGTGATTGGTAGGTGCCGGAAGAGGATTCTGGGAAAGCAAGATGACAAAGATGACTAACAGGTTTCCGCTCACAGTGAGGATGATGATGGTGGTGAAGAGGAAGTAAAAAGAAATGCGTAAGGAGAGCAGGTACACGATCCGAGGACACGAGTTGTTTAGAGACTCGTAACACAGAGCAGCAGACAGGTTTGAGTTCATCTTTAGAGAATGAATAAACACCTAAAAAGACAAAGTATGAGATTGTTAAGGATGTTACATTCAGGACAGAAAATAAATAAATGAACACGAGGAGAAATAAGCAGCAAATCAGGAGAAATAAGTGTAAATCTGTAAGATATTCATCCACAACCTCTGGACATGATCATTACATTAATTTGACATTTATAATTTATAAATCGTTTATGCCTTCTGCATTAGTGCATTTGCAGAAGTACAACAAAAAAATCTAAAATAATCCAGTGTGAATATTACAGTCAAAACACTGTATGCCTTTAAAGATAAATAAAATATATTCATCTTTTTTTTCAAGATAAACCAGCAAGAACCAAATGTTCAAGAACAACAGTTTCAGGTTTTCCAATTTCGAAGAAACAATTACTGCTAATTGCCTATAACAAACAGTGAATCTGGAAGAAATGGTACAGTTTTAAAGGCAAAAATGGTCAATTGTTTTGCTGTTTACTGCTCTTTAAAGTCAAATTCTTTTATATAGAAATTGGTCTACATTATTTGCTATATTTCTATATTGGCCCTAATACTTTTGCACTCTAAAGTAGAGGGAAAGAGAGAAACAGTGAGTTAGACATGAGTTTGTCACCCTTTTTTACCATCTGTTAAAAAAAAAAAAAAAAAAGAACAAAAAGTACAATCTACAAAGAATATAGTGATAATGAATCAGATGTAAAATTCTGGATCTTGGAGTTAAACCTAAATTAAAATACATACATCTAAAAAATATTAACTGCAATTGCATAAATAACTTTAAAACATAATCAATCATTATCATTATTACCTCTGAAGCACTGACTGGCTGAGTTCTGGTCAAACACTTAGTTACAGTATATAGTCGTAATATATAAAGGAAAAAAGAATAGAGACAGGAAGCTGGTGACTATAAACCAATCAAAACCATTCCTTTTCCCTCCTGTGGCTGGAACTGCACTGGATTGGATTATGGTTGATTAAAGTACCATTTCCCAAAAGAAAACAAATAGCAGTTGATGAGAAATAACATCTGCGTATATTTATTAACCATTTTCTAAAGAATTGAATGAAGCTCAGGGGTAAACATAGACTTCAGGCCTCATTCATATAGATTTAGTTCAGAAAACAACAATACTAACAACAAACAAATAAACAAAAATATAATAACTCTGCAATAATAAAACAAAGATGATTCATAAATATATCTGTAGAACATCAGGATAGTTAAATCATTCCGAACAGTCCACTGATCTGTAGCATGACTCGTACATGTTTCACTGTTCAGAACATCTTTTTACGTAGTGGAATCAAAATGTTCAAAGACTAGTTTTGTAACACACAAACAGATGGTAGCACGAGGCTGCACGCACAGTCACAGGAAGCACCGAACTTTATAAGTCAGTGTGCCAAATTGTACTATTCTGACCACTTGCGCTACCACGTCTGCAAGGTGATCACGGACCGCAAGTTAGAACAAAGAGCAAGCGTGAAATTCTGCGTGAAACTGGGCAAATCTGCCACGGAGACGTTTGACACGATTCAGCAAGTTTACGGTGATGCTGTAAAGTGTCGTTCGAGGTGTTTTTTTTGTGGCACACACACTCGTCAAGTGCGGAAAAACTTCACTGGAAGACAAACAGAAATCAGGAAGACCTTCAGCATGTGTTGTGGAACAGTCCACAACATCGCTGCCATTGGTGGTGTGTCATATGGAACAGTCCAGACGATCCTCATGCATGATTTAAACATGCGCCGCGTTCCCCAGGCTGCTGACCCATGAGCAGAAGGAACACCATGTCAAAGTCTGCCAAGAATTCCAGTGATGAAACATAGGTGTATGGGTACGACTCTAAGACAAAGCAACAGCCTTCACATCATCTCCATTACCAGAAAAGCGAGGCAAGTCTGCAGCTAGTCCAAGTGCATGCTTAGCGTCTTTTTCCACATTTGCACCATTGTGCATTGGGAACCTTGATTTGGTGTCTTGCGGTTTCTCGTTGTGGTCACAATTAACTGCTGGAGAGTAAAACACCGTGTACATATAATATGGATCTATAAAATAAGAGGATGCACTGGATTAAGTGCCAAGATGTAAATGAGTGTAAAAGTCATCTTTTCTGTCATTTTAAATGATAATTTTATATTGTATTGTGTGTTATATTGTATTCTCAGGTTTAAAAGTGTTTTAGGATGGTGTCTTAGATGATCAGGTAACAGATTTAGACAAATCAGGATGTTCCGGATATCTGTCTTGTCAGTAGATGATCAGTTGAAGCTAATTAGCATGAATAGCATTATAAGGTATTAGTAATGGCTGATTAATTCAATCTTAAAGCAAGTCAATTAAAGGCCCCGCTGAGTTTAATGGACTCCATACGCTTGTCATTTAGTCTTAAGGTAGTGGAAACATTGACACCACCACCACTGGCACTGGAACAAATAGCAAAACTATCAAGAGTAATCAAATACAGCAGGAGCAACTGAGCACCTAATCCACATTATAAATGGAGGGAAAGAAAGAGCTTTGTTCCACCCGACTATTTACTTCACAAGTTTAATTCAAAAACGCTGCTTCATCAGATAAAAAGCAATGTGACATGATATTAAAACTATAAAGTGTTGAAACATATGCACACAAGTTACTCCTACACGCTAATGTGACTGTTCATGTGGAGGACAATCTGTTTAATCCAGGCCTTTGTATCAATATCTGTCTCTTTTCAAGCGTCAATATGAGGCATCTGTTTCTCATTGTGTGTGTGTGTGTGTGTGTGTGTGTGTTTGCATGGGTCATAATTAAGATTCTGTACATGGAAGATATGTACCTCGGTGTGTATCTAGGTTTCACAGAGATGTTTGCTCAGATTTAGAAAAAAAACAAAACTAGGTATTAAAGGACCATTGAGATGACTTTTCATCGGCAGAAAGCTGTGTGAATCCTGGACTCATAATAAAATAAACTACACCCATGGGAGAAGACATTCCAAACTCTAAAAGGATTGTAAAGTCCTCTGCAGTTGTTCCCAGACGAACATTTTCCATTTGCTTACAGTAAAAAGAAAAAAAGGAAGTGATTTAGTCCAGCACTGCTGCTAAGTTCATTTCAGCCTAACAAATAAACAGTCGGTGAAGGGAAGTGTTTTTTTTTTTTGTACTTTGAACTTTACGACATGAAATGTGTAATTGATTTGTTTTGATTTTAAACAGGAGGGGGACGCATGCGCTAGGTGGATCACACCAAAACAAGGTAAATATTTAATCAGCATATATCCTGGATAACAACATGGGATTTCCAGTTCATTTCTCTTTATCGGTCACGGGCCGGTGCATGATGGACTACAGAAACATGTCTGACTTGGAGAAGAATACTACATGGCTGTATGGCATCATCACTCTGTGAATGTAGGTTTTTATTTCATTTTTTTTTAATGTTTCTAGTATTTGACCATAAAGACAGTTTTGTAAATTCTTTATCTCCCACAGGAAGGAGCATAATGGACACTTTAAACCCCCCCGACTTCAATCAGAACGAACTTCTGTGCTATGAGTCCATCAACGGATCTTGCTGGAGGATTTCCCGACCACCGTACGTCCAAATCTCCATGTTTTTCTGCATGGCAATTACCATCATGATGACTGTGATTGGAAACATATTCGTTATCATTTCAATTGCACACTTCAAGCAGCTTCACACACCAACCAACCACTTAATCCTCTCCCTGGCCATGTGTGACTTTCTGCTAGGTATTTTTGTGATGCCTTTAAGCTCCATGAGATCAGTGTACAGCTGCTGGTTTCTCTCGGACTTTATGTGTAAGGTACACACAGGAATGGACATCATGTTGAGCACTGCGTCTATTTTCCACCTCACGTGTGTGTCAGCAGAGCGGTTTTGTGCCGTGTGCAGCCCGTTGACGTATCGTTCACGTTTCCGTTCTGCCACGGTGCTGCTTCTGGTCTCAGCGAGCTGGGTCTTTTCTGCAGCATTCGCCTATGCCATGGTGTTTGGAGAACTCAACCTTAAAGGCAGTGAAGATTTTTACGAGTCCAACATGCGCTGTGTGGGGGGCTGTCATGTCTTTTTCAGCCACGGCTCAGCCGTGGTCACCTCCATGGTCTCGTTTTTCATCCCTGGCTTAATCATTTTTGCGATCTATTCCAGGATTTATATCGTTGCAAGAAGCCAAGCAAGATCCATCAACATTTTGGCCAATCAGCTCAGAATGCACAGTCCCAAACCTGGAGTGTTCAGGTACCGAACGAGGAAAGGTACAATGACTCTTGCCATCGTGGTCGGAGTTTTCCTCATCTGTTGGACTCCATTTTTCCTCTGCAACATCATTGATCCATTTGTTGATTACACCATCTCACCAGTTTTAATTGATGCTCTGGTTTGGTTTGGATATTTGAACTCTGCACTGAATCCCTTCATTTATGCATTTTTGTACCCCTGGTTTAGAAAGGCTTTAAAGATCATTGTCAGTGGAAAGGTGTTTCAAAGGAACAGCTGCAGATTTCAGCTGTACTCGTGATTAAAACACCAAGACTTTTGGGAGAAAAAAACGATTCTGTATGTGCTTCTCCACTGATACTGCCTTGTGCATTTTATTCCTTCTTCTTCTTTTTACCACAGAGAACACTGGTTCTGTTTATTCATTAGGAAACCATGGTGTCAGGACATGTGGCATGTATGCACTGTTACATGCTAAAAAGTTCAGTTCAGTTGCTGGTGTAAAAACATTTGGTTCAAATCAAAGCTCCAAACTACTTGAAAAATAAATAACTAGAAATAAATGGAGCAAAAGTGATGGAGAATCTGTACCTATGTATGTAATCATCCTTTTGTAAATGAGATCTCTGTTACCAGGTGTTTTATTTTTTGATTAGTCCAATAGTTGGATATATTTTAGATAATCATGAAGTGAATAATGTTTTTATTATATAGTGTATTTATTTTCAGTACATTTCCATAAAACTGTATGAATACTTTTACATGGTTGAAGTTCATGGATAAAGAAACAGTGCAAATAAACCGTGTTATAAATGTATTATCAATACAACACTTTGTTACTGACTTTTGATATTCAAAAGAAACGTGTTTCACAGTCCTGAAGCAGCCACTGCAGAATAAGAGAAATTTCCAAACTGTGTGTGTGTGTGTAAAAATATACTAAATTTAGTGTCTGGTAATTCTGTATATCTTCTAGAATGACAGCAAAAAATGGTTAGGATTATTAAACATATTAAACGTTTTCAATTCTATCATTAACTTTAAAATGTCTTTCTATATAAACAAATGTTGTTTCTTTTGTTGGACAGAGGAAAATCTTTTTGCCAACAAAATGACAAAAATAATCTTATATCTGACTTTTATAAATCACATAATATATATAAAAATGCCCAAATTCAGAACATTTTAATTTACTAACATATAACTTTCTGCAGTGAACAATGAACTTTTATGCCCACACAAATCTGTGCCTGATGTTTAGTGGAATGCATTTCACTGCTTTGGGCCTGCTATAAGTTCTCTCACCAATATGAAGTTTTTGTGTAGAATAAATAAATCAGAAACGATTGATTATTACACAATGTGATAATGCTACACACACTGCTTGCTAGTCTGAACATCTAATAACAATCAACAAAACAGTTCAATCAAAATGCACTATGAGACGAAGTCTATTTACATTAATAATATTTCCAATATAAGAAACACTTTAAATATTGTGATTTATTGCAGATAATTGTGTTTGTGGCATTGTGTTGTACGGACATGCGAATACACATATCACTAGCCACAGCACAACAATGTGACTGTGCTGACCTCTAGTGACAATCAAATGTATGTGCACTATGAAGTTTCTTTAATAAAACAGAAACACTCAGTTTGTGAACTTTTTTGCTGAAAGGAACACATTTTAAAACAGTTGATTGGAACAATCTAACAAAGAATTAGAACTTGAAATGGGAAATAAAAAAAATGTGATTGTGTTTATTACTTAGATAAAGTGATCAATCCATCTGTATTACTAAATTGATTTTTTTAAATTAAGCAAATTGGAACATGTTAGATATTTTATTTGAAAGATCTATTCTAATTCTAAAGCTACTGAGTTTATTCCTGGATCAGCGCTGTTCAATCTTTTCCACAAAGCTCCAGTGTGTGCATGTTTTCATTCTAATCAAGGGCCACACCTGATTGAAAATGAAAATAATCAGATTTCTACAGGTACACCTCAAGTGGGATCACACATATTATTTGGACCCTACTGGCTTGTAGTAACACAAACCCTCATAACCCCATCTATAAATCAGGCCCTAATGTTTGAACCAAATCTTTGAAGACTTCATATTTTGCAATCACTTAAGCAAGAATAATAAGGCAGCTGAAAGTGTTGTGAGAAATATAGCTTTATATGGGCTTAAGGGATTCTGCTTTTCTGAATCAATCAGATGAGCTCGCAGTGTTTCATGAAGAGAAACCAGTGTATGCCCTTATGTAACTATGGTGATCAATCTGGCAGCTTTTCATCTGCTAAAAAGTGATCCCTAGTCGAAGCCTGGTGAAGTGGGTTTGTATACAGCATCTCCTCTGCCTAAACATCCAGCTCCTGCCTTCTGATGCTGCTAGCTGGACACTTTATAAAATCATTCTTATAGACCCTGCCAGTGGTGTGAGCACAGAGCCCATATTCACGTGCCCTTACAGTCAGTCTGAATGTAAATCTGTTCAATTCATCATGGCCTAATGATGCAGGTTTATCCAGCAAGTTACATGTTGAATAGACTGTAACACAGTATAACTAGTGGAGTTCCCCTTTCAGTCAGAACACGAAGAGGTTCCAGAGACTGATGTTGACAGATTATTTCTATAAAATGTTATTTTGAATACATCATACAGCATGCAGCTGCCACATGAAAATAATCGAATAAAGACATTTTAGACGTTGTCACAAAGCTGCTTTACACAGATAATGCGGTAATAAGGTGATATAAAAGCATGTGCATGGGTGTTTATTTCCTATAAGTTAATCCAGATGGTAAACATTGCCCATAGTGATTATCTGGTATCTACAGGCCTACTGGACATATGTAACTATGGTCTCTCAGGTAAAGTAGAACCATGGCTTTTAATGCCCAGCTAAAGAAAATGAGATGCTTGTTCGTATGACACAGTATGGGCATGTCTTCTTTAGTTAATTTATGGATATAATAAATTTTAGAAATGTAGAACTTGTCTCTAGGGTTCATAAGGCAATATATAATGACATACATCATAACCTGTTAACACTCCATGGCCGATGTTGCGCTCTCAGTTCAGCTAACTAACAGCTTATTATCTCAGAAGACCTTCATTTGAATCTACGATGTAGTATATCGTGTGACCAAGAGTGAACTGTCAAAATGGTGTTTCCAACACGAGGCCTCGAAAATGATTGTGTGATCCATTTTTACATTATTCATTTGTATGTGTAAACCTGTCCACACTGACCTCCTGTGGTGATAAAGAGTAAGTGCACTGAGAAGGTTCATTGACCTTATGATCAAACTGTATAATTCTCGAGTTGCCCAAAGATTACTTTTAATTTATACCAACAACAAAACGAATAAATAGATGAGAAAGATTTTGAATAAAACACCAATTACAGATGCATGAAAAATTCTAATGTTCATCCAGTTTACCACATATTACCCAACATATTTGCTCTTATATGAATTGGAAAATCTGTTTTGCTCAGAATGTCCAAAAAGAAACCAGACTTTTCATGCAAAATGCTTTTTATTTTTAACTATAAATAAAGAACGAATAAATTATAAAATATGACACTGGTGCACATACAATATTGCTGAATCCTTCATTAGGGAAACACGAAGGATAAACAGGATGGTGAAATACTGTACACAGAATCACCTGCGGGTTTTTAGATGACCAGAATTAAACACGAGTGTGAAGTCATTAAGCTGTTTTGTCTTTAACACCTTTGATTAGTCAGATACCTGTGAGAGAGTTGCCATCAGTGAAGGTGAGAAGCAATAATAAGTCTCTTAGGCATTACAGTACATCAGATTAAAAACATTACCTCACTGTGCCTTGGTGCTTTCAGTAAATTTTTGTGAAACTCACAGCATATCTGTGTTTATATGTTTTAAAAAGACTACAGCAAACACCAATAAATAAAAACTGAAAGTATATAACTCATAAACCAGTCGCTAGGCCTATACATCCATTCATGAACTACTTGTACAAACACCATAAATAATGAACAGTTGCCCAGAAAACAAACCAGCCTTTTCAAGGCTCTTGGTATCTTTTACAAAAGTAGTGATTGAGGTCAGGATACATCGACATTTAAACCAAGATGGAACAGTTAAAATGGTGTTTCTAACACAAGGCCTTAGAACTGATCAATTGTGTTCCCCGTGTAGGTTATTCATCTGTAGCTGTAAATCTGACCACACTGACCTCCTGTGGTGATCAGCAGTAAGTGCATGACCCAACTGCCATTATATTCTGTCTTATTCCAGAGTTGCCCAAAGATTAGTATTTTATTATTACATATAATTTAAGAATGAATAAATTGTAATGGCTGATGATACAACAGTTTAGTGCAAATGCAATATGCTGAGTCATTCTTTAGGGAAAAATGACTGAGAAACACGAGGGTGAAATATTGTACACAGACTCAATCTGTAGCTTTCGATGGCCAGATTTGGATCAGAGTGTGAAGTCATTAAGTTGTTTTGTCTTTAACACCTTCGATAAGTTGGATACCTTTGAGAGAGTCATCATTAAATGTGAGAACTGTTAACTGGTCTCGTAGGCGTGATCACAGACAACAAACATTACCTCATTGTTGTGTCTTAATCATGATTACAGGAAAACAAGATGTCACACAGCATCCTCATAGTTTTCCTTATTGTTTCTATACTTATAACAATACCGTTGTTTTTTTTTTATAACAAACACTATGGAAAAAAACATTACATTTTAAAAGGTGGATAAATGGACTTGTGTAGCATCTTGTATACATTACTACATTCCTGCTGGCTAAAAGACTTGTTATAAATTAATATTTATACTGTAGTAGCACAGTCCTGTATTTGAAAGAAAACAATTGAAAAATTACAACCAAAAAGAAAATAATCAATGAGATACAACAGTAGTATTTTATTTGATGTTGATGAAATATCTGCAATAAATATGTAGCTGTTCATTGACATCAGGCCCACAGTAATCCTGTGCAGAATCTGCCTGTATGCCAGACTTAGCCTTAGTCTTATTAAACTCACACATAACATGACCCACCATGAATCTACACCAGGGCCTGAATGTTCTAGAACCAAAGGATGGCTTATTTCTGTTTCATGTAATCCTGCTAACAAACAGCAAACTTCAAATTAGTCACTATTAGTCACTATTAGTCACTGTTGTCTAAAATGCATGGCACAAAATAGCCCTTTTCACTGCTTGCTGGTAGCCACAGTCATCAAGTCACTTAATTGAAAAGATTACATGGATTATTATCTGTCAGTTTTCCAGCAGTCGTCTAGCCAAAGAGCCGTCTTGTAACCTTGCACACTTCAACTGCCTGAAGCGTCCATAATGGCACTACTTGGTCTGCCATGTGTTCATATGTTCTTGCAAACAACAAACTCAGGGCTTTAAAATAGAACAAAATCACGGCCCTGATACGTAGTGCTGCTAGACTGTCTAGAACTCACCCTGAAGATCTGCAGGCCACAGTAAAGCTGTAGGGACTGAGAATTCAACTGACTAACATTTTTCAAAAAGAGGGCTAATTAGACTCATAATATTACTCATATGTATTAAGTAATATCAGCATCAGCCTTTTTTCATTTACCCAGACAACTATTTAAAAAAAATAATGCAAGAAAAGCGGTTTACGAATGAACTTGCTTTAATTAAGCAATTATTTCATTAGTTGTGATCTATACTATACTGTCACAATGGGATTTGTATATATTAAATGGAGAATGTGTCTCTGTGTGTTACACACAAACATCTATGGGTTTTTCTCTCATAGCTTCTTATTTCATGAATAGAATTGTGAAATATAGAGTGTTTGGATGTATGAAGTGACTTTATGATATTGTATAAAATATCAAATTTAAACATGATTCTGGATGTTTGATTATAATTCACACATTGTTCTGCCTATCTGAAGTTGTATAAAGAAGGAAAAAAAAAGCAGAAACAAGGCCTCAAAAAGCAACTTGGCTGTGAGATGATCTGTGCAAACTGTACCCCAAAGGTCAATATCATGCATGCTCAGTCTAACCCTAAACTATAGCAATGCAAAAATATTATTCACAGGCTAATAATGTAGCCTTATGTATAATGATTGCCTTGTTTTTTATTTTAAAGCCAAGTTTTTGCCTCGTTCCTTTTATCCTTCGAAAAACGAGGAATTTAAAAAGGTTTTCAGAAATACAAAACTCTTGCTTTTCTAGAAAGTGTCTTACGATACAATAGGACAACATGGATAATCCAAATCAGCACATTATATTATAGACGTAGTTAATGTTTATATGGCAGATAAATGATGTCACATTACAGCGTCCCCATTGGTAAACTGGTGCTAAATGTTTAAACCAGACAGTATTTAAGTCAAGCTGGTCATATACTTCTGCTTTCAGATAATAGTGTGTAGAGGCTGAATGAAAAATGTTTTTTCCCGGTTGGTGATATTTTTCCGATGCTGTAATGTGTAACCTGGTGAATTATTTTCGGAATCAAATGGAGTGGTTAGAGAAGCTTGGTGCTAACGTAACCCATGCTGATTTGGATGAAGCACTTCTCTGTTTCCCACATGAGCCAGACTCCTGCCTCCGAGCAGCTCGTTCCTTTTTCAGTAGAGTTATCATGTACATTTTAATGCTTCCTACGGTACTTCTGACTGTTTTTGGGAATCTGCTGGTCATCGTCACTATTTCCCATTTTAAACAGCTGCAATCTCCAACTAACTTCATCATCCTCTCGCTGGCTGTCGTGGACTGTCTGCTCGGCTCGATGATCATGCCTTTCACTATGGTGCGATGGGTGGAAGGCTGCTGGTTCTTGGGGGAGATTTTTTGCAAAATCCATTCCAGTTTAGACATGACATTAAGTATAGTGTCCATCCTTCACCTGTGTATGGTTTCTATTGACCGCCACAAAGCCATTACTGATCCTCTGGGTTATAAAATGAAAGTGACGAATGATATCGTGGTCGTAGGAATTGCTGTCATTTGGCTCTTCTCGTTCTCATTTAGCTTCGGTGTGGTATTTTCTAATACCAATCTTGAAGGTTTAGAGGACATTCTAGTGTTGAGTTCCTGTGTTGGAAACTGTGCCTTGGTTTTTAATAGACAGTGGGGAGTCATTGTTGCCCTTGTGGCATTTTTCATTCCAGGAACTATCATGAGCTGTCTTTACCTTAAAATATTCCATGTTGCAAGAAAACAAGCTAAAGTAATGTCTGAGAGAGCTACATTTGGAAAATCTGAAACAAAGAACAATTCTTCAGAACAGAGAGAGAGAAAAGCTGCTAAAACTCTAGGCATTGTTATGGGAATTTTTCTGATTTGCTGGTTGCCGTTTTTCATTGCTACTATAGCTGATCCATTCCTGGACTTCTCAACCCCTGCAGATGTTTTTAATGCCCTGGTTTGGTTTGGTTACCTTAATTCTACTTGCAATCCTTTGATCTATGGCTTTTTCTATCCCCGTTTTCAAAAAGCATTTAAGATGATCATATCTAAATATGTTTTTGACCTTAGTAACTCAGCCAACCTTACACTCTAATTTTAAAATGCTTTGTGAAATCCATATTGTTTCTTTTGCATTATACAAGAAAAAATTTACATTGTAATTATGTTAAGTTTACAATCAATAAAGGGCAGTTTTGTATCAGCTCTATTACCACTAATTACATTTATAAGGCTTAGTGATGATTTTCCTTTGTGTGATAAAATTCATACATCACTGTCTTGTTCAATGTCAAAGGCCCCCTTTAAAATGAAATAAAAGATGGCACCATGTAATCAAAATGTTCATGGGTTATTTGGTGCAGTAGGAAAATGTATATAAATGATATGTGAAAATAAATGAATCATCTAAGGGTCAAGTTAGTCATAAAATAAACATTTAAACATTTAGAGGCACAATGAATTGAACTAATTCCGGTATCATAAACAAGTCTGTCTTTCCTGTCTAAAAAAACAACAACGGGGAAGTAAGCGCTTTAAAGTAAAGACTATTTCCTTGTTGTAATTACACTGCAATCACACTGGACCTAACACAATAACAAATACACACATCGTTTTTTACATTCATTTAACTATTTTCTTTTTAAAAACAACAATGAAGACATCAACATTAATTACACAAGAAATTCAGCCAAAACAAGTGTTCCATCAATCCAACCTTTTACATATTTGAGATTTTTAAAACTGTTTTTTTTTTTATTGTACTTTAAGGCATATTTTGGCATTTCAAAATATATATATATAAGTGTGTGAACAATAATTGACACCAAAATCTAAACGGAATTCAGTTTTATCCTGTTATACACGTTTTTACTCCTGAAGAGCTATTATAAGCTATATGAGCTATATAAGAGGTATACAAGTTTTGGCCTTTAGTTTAGGGATGCTCAAACTTATCTGTAAAGGGCCAGTGTGGGTGTAGGTTCTCAATCTAATCGATGGAATTTGGTGTGATTGCTAATGTTTGGAAAGATAACTGATGGGCATGTACACTGGTCCATTGAGGATCAGTTTGGACATCAAAGATATAAAGGTTAAAACTGCTTTCACATTGTGGACCTAATCGTTCCTCAGGCTCTGGGTTACTGATCGGAAGGTTTGGAGTTTAAGCCCCATATTGCCAAACTACCACTCTTGGGCCCTTCAGCAAGGGTTAACCTTTGTGGAAGAGGATGTGCTGTATTATGGCTGATTCTGCCCTCTGACCTCAGCTTCATAAAAATGTAGAAAAAACCTGCTCTGGATTGTGCACATGGAAGTCTTTTAACATACTGCTAATTATCAGATAAAATAAATAGCATCGGGTCCAATAAGAAAAATTGAATTCGGTGCAGCTCTGATTACACATGATATCATACGATAAAGTAAAACTGTTACTGTTGGGTCAAAAGGATTAACTAATGAAAATCAGCTTTTGTGAATTCAAATAAGTATATCATCTTTATAATGAAATTTCAGATGAAAGCTTTGATCATTTAAATTCATAGATGTTGTACAAAGTAATCTTTTAATATAATCATCACTCACATCACTCAAATAAGTTAGCACATTTATTTCATGGAATTAAAACCTTCCACCTGCCAATCAAACTTGTTTGCACAAAGTGTTTGTGTAAAACCGTCCTGTCTCTGGGTATTGCTAATGATCTGGGATTTACTGTTTTGGTAATAATTGATGAATCTATAATCAGGGACAAGTGTGAACTCAGGACAATAATGTGCCTAACACCTTTGATTAGTCATGTACCTGTGAGAGATTCTCCATCATTAAAAGTGAGAGATTCTAACTGGGCTCTTGGGCATCATCTCAGTGGTTCTGCCAAACACAAACATTACCTCATAAGCTCCTGTGTGTTTGTAAACATATAAACATGCTCACAAAATGTGAAACAGAGCTGGAGGAGTAAAGTCCAGAAGAAGGCATGAATATCAATCAGTGGAAATTAAGCACCATGTCCTCTAACACAAGGCCACATTATAAGGCCTATTCAAATCCACACAATAACCTGTCAACAATATTCTTTTTATTTGTATATAATGTTTATTCAAATGAATGGCAGTTACTGCACTGTGTGTAATAATATTACAGAGAAAGCAGATGTTATTGATCTGTTATGCTATAATAACTGCTTTGTTTATTCAGAACAGAATATACTGCTTGATTAAATACTTTAGGATAGAAAATAATGTAAAGAACTCCCTGATGCCTGGCACATTTAAATCTTCCCCAGTTTGATGTCAAATATGAACATTTACACAAATTAAGCTTTCCCAATGTCATTTAAGAGTCCATGTGTAAGTAAAAGCAGTTAATGTTTATAACAGAAAAAGCCTTCTAACAAATGTGTACAAATCACTGAGCCCAAGGCTTTTTTGGATTCTCTGATCCAATAGATCTCTGATTTCCAGCTCAAGTTTCCCTTTGCACAATCATGCTGATTTACTACAAACTTGTAAATTTAGCTTGTAGTTTAAGTAGATGTTAGATAAATAAGAAGATTTCAACTAACAGATCCATTCCTGAATCTAAATATTGCCAATGACCAGCAACTTAAGGGCCACATCAGAAAATGCACACAGTCACATCATAAGATGCATACGAACATACACACAATGTATTAAGTCACTACTACAATATGTCCTAACATCCCAATGTTTATTTAAATTAGTAGGAGCATTCCACACTGCACTCATATCACTGATGTCAAAAGTTACTGGTTCTTGACACTTTGGTGCATAAAACTCAGTTTTTTAGGATTTAACTCAGGATTTGATTTGTGCAAGACCTGACTGAATTTTAATTTACTTCTTGTTTAGAAAACTATTAAAAATATTTTCCATATTATATAGAGGACTTATAAATTGTTAAGGAAGTCCTAATTTTGACCAATGAACTATGAGCTGATTGGAGAATAGGTGCATTTCTAATTTTCCAGTCTTTGTTATGATATATTTGTATATAAGTTTATTTGAAGTATAAAGTATCAGTAACTGTTTTTGATCTGTGTTTGTCCCCAATTCATGACTGTATTTCTTCCTAGTTTTGAATGCTTGCTGACAGTTGATCCTGCACAAGTCTAGGTGCTTACCCAAACTCTAGCCACTAACACTCAAGCTCATTCTCCAGCCCAATATACTGATGTGATGTGACTACCTTGCATCTGTAAAAAAAATAAATAAAATAAAACAGTCCAAGGTACAACAGATTATGTGTAATGTCAAACTGGAAATAAGTATGTCACATTTAATGTGTAACATATACAGACAAGCTATCTTTACCTGGGAGGTGATTAAACAGGACCAATGCCACATTCATACCAAGGTGCCAAAAACTTCCCACTGAATTCCTGTTAATCCTATGGTGGTGGTACCTATGATGCTTATGTGTTGCTGACCTCCACAGGCATTCTTGGCCTGGTATTATGCAAACACCCCTGTTGAATGTGATCTTATTTATAAAAATGCACAAATCAAGGATTAAGAGACAGAAGTTTCAGCACTGGGATTTATACTCAAGACCTTCTGACTAGATGTCCTATGTCTTAGTCACTGAGCTACCACTTGTCATTAGCTAACACATCCCATCAGGCCTACCACGACAATGTCATCAGCAAACTTAACTATAGTAATAGTTTGTATAAGTGTTGGAAGAGTAGAGCAGAACTCTCACAACACAACACAACCCTGTAAGGGCTCCAATGTTATGACATCAAGGCAGACCCAGAAAGGTTAGAATCCATTTGCGAGTTTATTGTGGAAAAAGACAAATCCAAAATTAAATCCAAAGGAAATTATAGAAGCTGGCAAGAAGGTACAATCCGGTGGCTAACAATAAAAAATAACCTCTCTAGATCAAGAAAACAAAGGAAAAGTTTAGTACATAATGTGGCAATGAACATAAAAATATAAAAGGCTTGGTGTGTACATAGGAAGATACAATACTTTGGAAAGTCCTGGATGTGTCCCTTGATCTGGAGGGTGATGGTTCCATTCGGTGGGTCAGAGAAAAAAATCGCAGTTGGACCCGCTCCAGAATGACCACACCTTTAGATGTTTGGGGTGGTCACTGTGAAATACTTCTGTTCTCATCCACAAAGCATTGTTTTAATTTTGAATGGTCCATTGAACCTGGGGCTCAGCTTCTTGCATGGTAGTCTTAGACTGATTATGTATGTGGAGAGCCAGACCATCCTTTCCAGAGGCGCACGGGTCCATTCTCACACACTGTATTTTCAAATAAAACACAGATAAAAGTTCCCAAACTCAGAAATCTTCATGAATCCTGTACATTAGAAGGAATGGGCCGTGCTGACACTGCTGAGCATGAGACATGTCTGCCTACTCCTACTGATTATGATATGTATGTCAGGAAGCAAAGCTCTGGTCCCTGGGCCTACAACTTGGTGGTGAGTTTGGAAAAAATTATTATGTGAATAAATTCAGAACTGTAGTAAACAATCAGCATTTTATGCAATGTGCCTTCCTGATGTCTAGAAGGCTTAGGGCTGTGTGTAGCAGGTGTGAGATAGTGTTATCTTTGAAGTAAATGGGACGGTACACAAACTAAAATGGGTCCAGGGTGTCAGGAAGTGAGGATCTGATGAAGTCTTTCCAGTCTGTCAAAGCACCGTATCACAACCAAGGTCAGAACTTGTCAAGAGTCATTTAGGTGTAAAGCTAAAGTTTCTCTGGTTCAGGAGTCACAATAAAGTGCTTGAAGCACATGAGGAATATTGATTCTTCAAGAGAAAGTAATAAAGTGCACGATAACAGACCCGATTTAAATAAAAGGAAAAGGAACTTTGTTTCTATTGGACAGCAATTTCCCAGATGGGATCATTACTTGACCTGATAAATATACAGACACTTACAAATCACTTTGCACATTAGACTGCAGATCAAAGTGCCATGTGTATATTTTAACATCATCAGCTTAAATGATGGTAGAAGCTCAAAATTCATGTTTACTGGAAGTAGAAGATTTGATAGAATACTGTTATCCTGAATCAAATGTTTCATGTGTAAAGATTTCTCACAATGTGGTGGCTAAAACTGTGTTATATTCAGTGCTTTTGTTTGCAATGGCCATTACAATTTTAGGGAATTCTGTGGTCATCATCTCTATAATGCATTTTAAACAACTTCACACACCAACAAACATTTTGGTGATGTCTTTGGCTCTGGTTGATTTGCTTCTGGGAATCACAGTGATGCCTTTCAGCATGCTCAGGACTGTGGATGGCTGCTGGTACTTTGGAAAAGAATACTGCTATTGGCATTCTAATTTTGACTTTCTCTTCACTGGTGCATCGATCTTTCATCTGATTTTCATCGCTATCGATCGATACCATGCTGTGTGCTACCCGCTTCAGTACCCAACAAGAATAACTCTACCTGTGGCAGGTTTAATGGCAGCTCTGAGTTGGATTTTGGCTACAGTGTATGCTTTCAGTACTGTTGGTACAAAAGCAAATGAAGCAAATTTAGAAGAATATATTGCAGCTATGGATTGTTTTGGAAATTGTTCCTTTTTGGTAAACATAGTTTGTGCATCTATAAGCACAACTTTATTTTTCTTTTTGCCAATTTGTGTTATGATTGGTCTGTATGCTCAAATATTTTTAGTGTCAGAAAAGCATGCAAAAAAAATGGAGGGCACAAAGCAGACCAGAGCTGACATGAACTCAAACAAAATTCTACAAAAAGTAAAACATGAGAAAAAAGCAGCAAAGACGCTTGGTATAGTTGTAGGAGCATTTAACTTATGCTGGATGCCATATTTCATCACATCTGTTGTTGATCCTCTTTATAACTTCACCACTCCTGGTATAATTTATGAACTATTTGTTTGGTTGGGTTACATTAATTCAACATTAAACCCCATCATATACGGCCTTTTCTATCCATGGTTCAGAAAAACACTGTATCTTATTGTTACACTAAAAATATTTGCTCCAAACTCCTCTGATATTAAGGTTTATTCTGCTTAAAAACTGGGTGTAAATAATTCCAGTGCATTAAAGTATTTGTTGCTTAAAATTGATATGGACAAAGAATTGTACAAATTAAATTTAGATTCATATGTTTTTATTATTTTGGTGCATACTAGCAAATACTCACATCCTGAATCAAACAATTCAATGCGGACATACTGTATATGCCATTGTTTCACAGAAACCGGGGCTTGTTATGCTTGTGCAAGTTGACAAAACAAATTATTTGAATTCAATTTTACCCACAAAACAAAATGACTTAGTAAGTAAATTTAATGTACTTTTAAATAATGTTAATGTGTTTATTTCTTCAGAGTCGGTAGCTAATCATTTTATTTGGATCATTGTCTTGACAATGCAGAAAGTCGCAAAGATTTTCACCTGCTCTACAGAACAAGAACTACATCTCATATGTGATGATGAATGTTAAAGAGCAGGATATTGATATCTCACATCCAGGCCCATAAAAGATAACATAGTTGTTTTTTTTATTTCTATTTTGCATACACAGAAGTCTAATGTTTGTGCCAAATAACCATTTCCTTGCTGTCTCTTCTTGTGATATACACAAATGTATTGATATTGTAGCATCATTAAATGTAAAATTAAATCTTTTGTGCATCTTAAATGCTTGTTAATTTACAATCAGATGCCCAAACCTTTCACACACTTTAAGAAAGGTGTCACAGGCAGATCTTAGCTCTGACAGCTAGTTTTTCTATTCATGTTCTAATTGCAATTTGTTAAACACCCTGGAAAATGAATAAATATGATGTTAATACAAATGATGCTTAACAGTATTAGACCGGTCTCGATAATATATTGGCCAGTGCTAGAAGTGATATAAGTCATATTTGCAATATTTTCTATTTCACAGATTTCTGCATTTTACATATAAATCAGTAATTATTAAATCATAGATAGGAAGCAAATTTGTAGCTACTGGACTCCCTGGCATTATCTTTTCTCGACAAATATTGGATATTTCAATTAACATTTCTTACAGAAAGAATTCCTTGTGTAGATAAAAACTGAGTAAAACTGAGTTTGGGTTCAGCAGGTGGGAAGTTGAAAATGTGGGAATTCGGTGGCATTTCACACACTATCATTGTTCAACAAAATGTTGATCCACTGCTCAAACAAATGTGTTTATAGTGTTAAAATAGATAAAAACGATTAAGGAACAATAAGAACAATACTCGCCATGGGTTATTTTTTTTCAGCAAAATATCTCGACATTCTGTATGTGGAGAGGCAGGTCAGGGTTTTGAAGGCCTTATTCTGCATGTTCTGCTTTTGCTAAATGCTTCTGCCACCAAGTTGAATCATTTTCTATGGCAGAATTACCTTGAAATATACTTCAAATGTGAAGGAAGCTATAGAAGAAAAACTACTTTAGATATCTGACCTTGCTATGACCTTGACCCTGTCGGATCAATTACAAAAGTTAATCAGTTCAACTGCTCAATACAATGTTAATCCCAGTTAAACATTCTGCCACTTGGTATTGGGAAAATATAATTCTGGTGCCTCATACATTTTCATTTACTACAGACTATTTCTTATGACAGAAGTATATGATTTAATGGTTTATGAATGCACCATATCACTATATTTGGTACTTTGTATCTCTGTTTATTTTGCATGTAAAAAAGTAAATATTTTTTGCTAAATCATCATGCACTTGCTGTTTCTTTGTGTGAAATAAACAGTGTATTGCAGAAGCCCACACACGCTGATGTAATCCTGTAGTGATCTCATTAGCCCGTGGTTTCAGGAGAGATAAATGAGATGAAAGTGTGAAGTCGATGGGATATTTTGCCAGTAACACCTTTGACTATAAGGATACCTGTGAGAGAATCTCAACAAATTATTATTGCCACTAATTTGTTTTGAATCGTGGAGCAAAATATTTGTGCAAAAACATCGTGTCTCCTGTCATTCTGAATGATCAGTGATGAACTGTCTTGATAATAATTCTGTAATTCTAATAAACAACAATGACACCTTTGATTATTAGGATACCTGTGAAAGATTCACCATCATTATATGTTAGAGGTGATAAATGGTCTCTTGCGTGTTTTAGACTGAATCAAAACATTACCTCATCTTTTCCTACGTGGTTACCTTTATACGTGTATCCATTATGCAGGGACTGAACAAAATATAATATTAAATTATACAAAGCAACTATTTCTTTATTAATATCAAGTGAAATGAATAAAACGGAACCTCAATGGTCATAAAATGGAAATGGCAGCTCAGTGCTGAAATTCTTAGCAGAAAGTTGTGAGATTAAATCGGAGCAGCACCAAAGTGCCACTGCTAAACCCTTAAACAAGACCTTAAACCAACATGTGAGCCGCTCTGAATAAAGGAGTCTGCTGCAATGCAACACATTCAAATGCCTATTATGTCACATAACTTGCGGAAAAGCCAAAATATATTTCACAATAATTAATAAACACTGTTTTACACAGATCTTAGCACTGGTGTAGTTTTCTGTATTTATAATCAGTACATAGACAGTTTTGTTTTGTAAGCATGTTATGTTTAGTCTATTTAACCGCTAAAATGCTGGTGAGAATAAACTGTTGATTATGAGGTAATGTTTCACTGAAGATTACAGAAATGATGAGTAAAAGAAGAGATTAGGCTCAGAATATGTTTCTTTGTTGTTTTTTAATCACTTAAACCTCAAATTTCAACACAAACAGTTGGATCATTAATATTCCTTTAAATGAAACCAAAAATATTTTAAATACAAACTTTGGGAAGCAGTGTCTTTGCTCGGCTTGCACAACGAGAGGCCTAGACCTTTAATGAATACTAGCATGTGTTCAAGGCCAGGCACATATGGGTCTTGGTTTAATAAAATAAATGATCTCATTGTTACGCTACAAACAGTTGTTCCTAATTCCTCTGATATAAAGAATTATGCTGCTTAAAAAAAACTTTAATCTTTAAATAATTACAATTAACAATGTGGATCTAACCTGGTTACAGTGTTGAAAGAACTATTCATTTTAAACTAAAAGTCCATGATATTTTTGATTCAGACATTCGTGCCAGTGTTTCACAGCAGTCAAGACCTTATTCCGTTGAATAAGTCTTATCCAACACCAGTTACACTTTGAGTTTCTCTTACTAGGATGAAATATTTCATGTCCTGTCAGAAAGATCTTAGCTCTGTTTACCAAATATCCAGGATTTATACTGGTCTGGACCATCTATGGGCCTGCAATATAAAACATGTAACATTAAAATATATATGTGAGGTTTGCGATACTTCCTGCTCAGTTTCACATCACTTCAGCATTTAATGTGGAACAGACCCTGACAAGCTCCTTACCAGGGTGTTGATGTGGCCGGACCAACACAGGTAACATTAATACCAAGGTGCAAAGAACTGCCCACTGGAGTCCTGTTAAACTTTGTGGGCGATAGATACTCTGCTTTGTGCTGAAGTCCACAACCTTTTGCCTTGCTGACATTCAGGAGGAGGTCTTTTCCCTGGCACCAGGTCTCCAAACATTTATTCTCCTCCAGAGGCCTTCTTGTCATTACCAGAGATCAGTAATGACAAGATTTCCTGATGTCTAGAAGGCTTAGGGCTGTGTTTAGCAGGTGTGAGATGGTGCCAACTATGAAGTGAATAGGACGGTACACAAACAAAAATAGGTCCAGAGTGTCAGGTTTGCATTTATGGCATTTAGCAAAGGTGCTTATCCAATGTGACTTACAATTAAATCATTTCTAAAAAAAAGGATTAATGGGATTTGAGCGCACTACCCTCTGATTAGCTGTACAATGTCTGAGCACCACTCGCCATGAGCCACTCTCACCACTCTCCATCAGGTCTACCACTACAAATTCATCAGCAAACTTGACAACTGTAGCAGATTTAAAAGTGACACTAACCGGGAAGGGCTCCAGTGCTGAGGATGAGACATGTCTGCCCCTCCTACTGATTATAATATGTATGTCATGAAGACAATGGTCTCTGGGCCCTGGGCCTCCAACTTGGTGGTGAGATTAAAGACATTTTCATGTGAATAAATTCTGAAGTGTAGTAAACAATCTTAGCTTAGGGATCAGGGCTGTGTGTAGCAGGTGTGAATTGATGTTATCTATGAAGTAAATGGGACGGTACACAAACTGAAATGGGTCCAGGGTGTCAGGAAGTGAGGATCTGATGAAGTCTCTCCAGTCTGTCAAAGCACTGTATCACAACCAAGGTCAGAACTTGTCAAGAGTCATTTAGGTGTAAAGCTAAAGTTTCTCTTGTTCAGGAGTCACAATAAAGTGCTTGAAGCACATGAGGAATATTAATTTCTTCAAGAGAAAGTAATAAAGTGCACAATAACAGACCCGATTTAAATAAAAGGAAAAGGAACTTTGTTTCTATTGGACAGCAATTTCCCAGATGGGATCATTACTTGACCTGATAAATATACAGACACTTACAAATCACTTTGCAGATCAAAGTGCCATTTCTAACATCATCAGCTTAAATGATGGTAGAAGCTCAAAATTCATGTTTACTGGAGGTAGAAGATTTGATAGAATACTGTTATCCTGAATCAAATGTTTCATGTGTAAAGATTTCTCACAATGTGGTGGCTAAAACTGTGTTATATTCAGTGCTGGTGTTTGCAATGGCCATTACAATTTTAGGGAATTCTGTGGTCATCATCTCTATAATGCATTTTAAACAACTTCACACACCAACAAATATTTTGGTGATGTCTTTGGCTCTGGTTGATTTGCTTCTGGGAATCACAGTGATGCCTTTCAGCATGCTCAGGACTGTGGATGGCTGCTGGTACTTTGGAAAAGAATACTGCTATTGGCATTCTAATTTTGACTTTCTCTTCACTGGTGCATCGATCTTTCATCTGATTTTCATCGCTATCGATCGATACCATGCTGTGTGCTACCCGCTTCAGTACCCAACAAGAATAACTCTACCTGTGGCAGGTTTAATGGCAGCTCTGAGTTGGATTTTGGCTACAGTGTATGCTTTCAGTACTGTTGGTACAAAAGCAAATGAAGCAAATTTAGAAGAATATATTGCAGCTATGGATTGTTTTGGAAATTGTTCCTTTTTGGTAAACATAGTTTGCGCATCTATAAGCACAACTTTATTTTTCATTTTGCCAATTTGTGTTATGATTGGTCTGTATGCTCAAATATTTTTAGTGTCAGAAAAGCATGCAAAAAAAATGGAGGGCACAAAGCAGACCAGAGCTGACATGAACTCAAACAAAATTCTACAAAAAGTAAAACATGAGAAAAAAGCAGCAAAGACGCTTGGTATAGTTGTAGGAGCATTTAACTTATGCTGGATGCCATATTTCATCACATCTGTTGTTGATCCGCTTTATAACTTCACCACTCCTGATATCGTTTATGACCTTTTTAACTGGTTGGGTTACATTAATTCAACATTAAACCCCATCATATACGGCCTTTTCTATCCATGGTTCAGAAAAACACTGTATCTTATTGTTACACTAAAAATATTTGCTCCAAACTCCTCTGATATTAAGGTTTATTCTGTTTAAAAACTGGGTGTAAATAATTCCAGTGCATTAAAGTATTTGTTGCTTAAAATTGATATGGACAAATAATTGTACAAATTATATTTAGATTCGTATGTAGTTATTATGTAAGTGCATGGTAACAAAAGGAATACTCACATCCTAAATCGAACAAATTTGATGGTGTTGACCGGCTTTTGCTTTTCAATGTGAACATACTGTATGTACCAGTGTTTTATAGAAGTCAAGGCCTTATTCCAGTAAAAGAGACTTGTGATGCTTGTGCAAGTTGACACAACAAATGATTTGAATTCAATTTTACTTGCATGCATTTAAGCCTAATGTTTGTGCCAAATCATCCTTATTTTCCGTCTCTATTTGTGATGTAAACCAGTATATTGCTGATAATCTGAGTGTCGGCCCACAGGCTGATGCAAACCTGTATATGTACACTTAATCTGTGGTAAATTGTATGTTAGATGCTTGTCAGTTTCAGTAACAGTCTGAGCTTGACTTACTAGGCCTATTAAACAGCAAATATGATATAGGAGATAGAATAGAGACCCTTGTATATACTCCCTTGCATACTCCAGGCATATTCTTTTGTCAGCCAGTTAGCAAATATAACTATCAACATTTCTTAAAGTAAGAATTCCTTTTTACACGAAACTGCAGATTAAAAACCGTTGCATATATTTGGGTAAAACTGGGTAGGGGTTCTTCAAGAGGTCATTATTGTAATAGCTCATTTTGAACAACTTCATACAATTACAAACCTTTTGGGGGTGTCACTGGGGATGACAGGTTTGTCTGGTGTGTTTATTTCTACTGACATTTCGGAAAAGACTTGCATTTATGGCACAATGACTTTCTCCTCGCACATGAATCAGTCATCATCAGCATCATCATTAACAATCAAGATTTTACAAATTTCAGCTTTTTGTACAGCTGTTAATATTTTTGACACAAGAAACTTCATTGTGTCAAAAACCCATGGCTGCTATTCCTTTTATTGTTTAGTGTAAATATCAAGTGAAATGAATAAAACGGAGCCTCAATGGTCACAAAATGGAAATGGCAGCTCAGTGCTGAAATTCTTAGCAGAAAGTTGTGAGATTAAATCGGAGCAGCACCAAAGTGCCACTGCTAAACCCTTAAACAAGACCTTAAACCAACATGTGAGCCGCTCTGAATAAAGGAGTCTGCTGCAATGCAACACATTCAAATGCCTATTATGTCACATAACTTGCAGAAAAGCCAAAATATATTTCACAATAATTAATAAACACTGTTTTACACAGATCTTAGCACTGGTGTAGTTTTCTGTATTTATAATCAGTACATAGACAGTTTATAAAGGGGTGAGAGCACAGACCCCCCTGATGGTTGATGTGTGAGACCATCAAGGTATAAATTGTATTTATGGATGCCCTGAGGTCTCAGGGGAACCAGAGCCATGTCAACACACTTTGTGAAGGTGCGGGGTAAGGGGGCAAGGCCAAACGGAAGTACCCGGTACTGGTAAGCTTTGACCCCGAAAGTGAACTTCATGAACTTCCTGTAAGAAGGGAGGATAGATACATGACAGTAAGCATCCTTTAGATCTACCATGACAAATCAGTCCTCAGATCAGATCTGAGACACAACCTGCTTGAGGGTCAGCATTCTGAACCTGAGTCTCATAAGTGAGCGTTTCAGCTGATGTAGATCTAGAATAGGACAAAATCCACCATCTTTCTTGGGAACTACACAGTATCATCTGTAGAACCCAGACTCTTTCTCTAATGGAGGGACCACCTCGATGGCATCCTTCCTAAGGAGAGTGTTTACTTCTTGTACCCTGACCAGAGCTTGTTCAAGGTGGGACAAACCCCATAGAACAGAGGAAGTCGAGACCCGAACTGAATCGTATAATCTTTGTCTACAGTATGCAGGACCCACTGAACTTACCCGGCTGCCAAGTAGTCTCCCAGCAGGGTCCCTCAGAATGTCCTTTATCAGGACTTTTTGGCAGAAGCCCTCTTATCGAAAATGACAGTCCTCAGATCTGCCATCTCCCTGGACTTCGGGCCCAGAGTGTCACACAGGATCCCTCACGGGGGTGTGCGAGAAGCAACACTTTGTCTCTGTACCTCCTGATGATGATGGAAGGTGGAGCAGCCCCAGCCTTTCCCACCAGTGGCGACGGCGAAGTCTAGCTTGGGGACGACTTGAGCCACAACCGCCACAAGCTTCTCAATCTCCAGTTGCAAACTGCGAGATACTCTGCTATGTGCAAAAGTCCACAAACTTTTGCCTTGCTGACATCCAGGAGGAGGCCATTTCCCTGGCACCAGTTCTCCAAACATTTATTCTGATTTATTTATTATGAGTCATGTGTACAAAAAGTACAGCAGAAAGCTCAGGACACTAGCCTGAAAGGGCTCCAGTGCTGAGGATGAGACATGTCTGCCTACTCCTACTGATTATGATATGTATGTCAACAAGACATACATATCACTAGTCCCTGGGCCTCCAACTTGGTGGTGAGTTTGGAGAAATTATCATGTGAATAAATTCGGAATTGTAGTAAACAGTCAGCATTTTATGTAATTTGCCTTTCTGATGTCTAGAAGGCTCAGGGCTGTGTGTAGCAAGTGTGAGATGGTGCCATCAATAAAGTGAATGGGATGGTACACAAACTTCAATAGGTCCAGGGTGTCAGGAAGTGAGGAGCTGATTAAGTTTCTCCAGTCTTTCAAAGCACCATATCACAACCAAGGTCAGAACTTGTCAAGAGTCATTTAGGTGTAAAAGCTGAAGTTTCTCTGGTTCAGGAGTCACAATAAAGTGCTTGAAGCACATGAGGAATATTGATTCTTCAAAAGAAAGTAATAAAGTGCACGATAACAAACCCACTTTGAGTAAAAGGAAAAGGAACTTTGTTTCTATTGGACAGCAATTTCCCAGATGGGATCATTACTTGACCTGATAAATATACAGACACTTACAAATCACTTTGCAGATCAAAGTGCCATTTCTAACATCATCAGCTTAAATGATGGTAGAAGCTCAAAATTCATGTTTACTGGAGGTAGAAGATTTGATAGAATACTGTTATCCTGAATCAAATGTTTCATGTGTAAAGATTTCTCACAATGTGGTGGCTAAAACTGTGTTATATTCAGTGCTGGTGTTTGCAATGGCCATTACAATTTTAGGGAATTCTGTGGTCATCATCTCTATAATGCATTTTAAACAACTTCACACACCAACAAACATTTTGGTGATGTCTTTGGCTCTGGTTGATTTGCTTCTGGGAATCACAGTGATGCCTTTCAGCATGCTCAGGACTGTGGATGGCTGCTGGTACTTTGGAAAAGAATACTGCTATTGGCATTCTAATTTTGACTTTCTCTTCACTGGTGCATCGATCTTTCATCTGATTTTCATCGCTATCGATCGATACCATGCTGTGTGCTACCCGCTTCAGTACCCAACAAGAATAACTCTACCTGTGGCAGGTTTAATGGCAGCTCTGAGTTGGATTTTGGCTACAGTGTATGCTTTCAGTACTGTTGGTACAAAAGCAAATGAAGCAAATTTAGAAGAATATATTGCAGCTATGGATTGTTTTGGAAATTGTTCTATTTTGGTTAACATAGTTTGTGCATCGATATGCACAACGTTCTTTTTCATTTTGCCAATTTGTGTTATGATTGGTCTGTATGCTCAAATATTTTTAGTGTCAGAAAAGCATGCAAAAAAAATGGAGGGCACAAAGCAGACCAGAGCTGACATGAACTCAAACAAAATTCTACAAAAAGTAAAACATGAGAAAAAAGCAGCAAAGACGCTTGGTATAGTTGTAGGAGCATTTAACTTATGCTGGATGCCATATTTCATTATATCTCTTGTTGATCCTCTTTATAACTTCACCACTCCTGATATCGTTTATGACCTTTTTAACTGGTTGGGTTACATTAATTCAACATTAACCCCATCATATATGGCCTTTTCTATCCATGGTTCAGAAAAACACTGTATCTTATTGTTACACTAAAAATATTTGCTCCAAACTCCTCTGATATTAAGGTTTATGCTGCTTAAAAACTGGGTGTAAATAATTCCAGTAAATTAAAGTATTTGTTGCTTAAAATAGATATGGACAAAGAATTGTACAAATTCTATTTTGATTCATATGTTTTTTTTTTTAGGTGCATTCTAGCAACAAATTTGATGGTGTTGACTGGCTTTTGCTTTTCAATGTGGACTCTGTGTTTCATAGAAGTCAAGGCCTTGTTCCAGAAAAAGAGGCTTGTGATGCTTGAGCAGTTGACAGAACAAATTATTTTTTATTAAATTTGACTTGCATGCGTTTAAGCCTAATGCTTGTGCAAATCATCCTTTATTTGTGACATAAACCAGTGTATTGCTGATCATCTTAACCCTTTTTTAATAAAGTATTTAAGGCCTTAATAGTTTATGAATACACCATATTCAGAAAGAACAATGGGTTCTCATATAACAAACCAAAACTTAAAAAGACAGCCTAAAAAAAACTATATTTGGTACTTTGTATCTCTGTTTATTTTGCATGTAAAAAAGTAAATATTTTTTGCTAAATCATCATGCACTTGCTGTTTCTTTGTGTGAAATAAACAGTGTATTGCAGAAGCCCACACACGCTGATGTAATCCTGTAGTGATCTCATTAGCCCGTGGTTTCAGGAGACATAACTGAGATGAAAGTGTGAAGTCGATGGGATATTTTGCCAGTAACACCTTTGACTATAAGGATACCTGTGAGAGAATCTCAACAAATTATTATTGCCACTAATTTGTTTTGAATCGTGGAGCAAAATATTTGTGCAAAAACATCGTGTCTCCTGTCATTCTGAATGATCAGGGATGAACTGTCTTGATAATAATTCTGTAATTCTAATAAACAACAATGACACCTTTGATTATTAGGATACCTGTGAAAGATTCACCATCATTATATGTTAGAGGTGATAAATGGTCTCTTGCGTGTTTTAGACTGAATCAAAACATTACCTCATCTTTTCCTACGTGGTTACATTTATACGTGTATCCATTATGCAGGGACTGAACAAAATATAATATTAATTATACAAAGCAACTATTTCTTTACAATTATTACATGCAATGAATTTAACAGATCTTAACGGCTCACTAAATGTAAGTGGCAGCTCGGTGTGAGTGCTGGAGTTCAAATCTCAGCACCACTAAAATGCCACTGCTGAACAAGGCCCTCACCCTCAAATGTGGGCCACTCTGGATAAAGGTCTGCCAAAATGCAATACAGTACATGCAAATTCATATTATGTGTCAACTTGCAGAAAGGTTAAAATGTCATAGAAATGAAAAAACTGAAAGGTATATTCTTTACTTGACAGTCTTACAAATACTAATAGTGTTTCCTAAAGAATCACTTTTTATATGAGACTGAAGAGCAAAGACATGTCACAAATATATTTGACCTCTTTAGATTTAATGGTGCCTGAAGATGCAAACTAATTTTTGCAAAAAGAAAGTTTGAATGAGACCTATTATCCTGGTGCCTCTTGTTTGAAAACACCCTAGTTTGGTGAATTTGGGTCTTAAAGTACATTTTGGACTGATACAGAAAATAATTTTTCTTCATCAATCAACAAACAAGCTTTCACTGATTCCACATTCACCCTAATCATATCCACTCGTTTTAATCTCTGGTTCATGTGACACTACCATTTTTACACAAATAATTATTTTCTCGTTACTCCTCTGATGTTAAAGTTAATGCACTTTAAAGCCTATAATATAAAATAGATCATTACAGTTCAGTGAACTGATTCCTGTTTTTTCCAGTTCTAATGCAGCTGTTATTTGGGAACACAGACATGCTATTGTTTTGCAATAATTAAGGCCTGATTTCACATAGAAAAAAGTGCTTGTGATGAACACTGCTTTGAAATGAAGAATTAAAGGAAACAAAATTTTATTCACTTCCAGAAACACCAACAATATTCCTGGGGAGAAAACAAACAACAATGCAGTATATAGTATTTTAAATGTGAACTATTAAAGAACAACAGTTTTAAACAATACACACTGCTGGGTGCAATATTACTGCCATAAAAACATTCCTAATTGTCAATTGGTGAAGGCATGATGTCTGCAACATGTGAAGGGACTGAAGCATGCATCAGACGTTTTTATTTACTTCAGGTCTTTTCATGTATTAGGTCAATTTGAATTGGGTATAAATACATTACATCCAAAACCAATAATGAATACTAACATCTTGCTTGCCTTTATCACAGATACACTATATTTCCAAAAGTATTGGGTCACCTGGTCGTAAGTTGGTATGTGATTTTTGAACATTGAATTCCACATTTAGTCCCAATTTGCTCTTGTACAGTAATTCCCTCCACTTTACTGGGAAGATGTTCCACTAGATTTTGGAGTGTGCTTATAGATATTTGTGTTCATCAGCAACAAGATTGTTATGAAAGGCAGGTATTGATGTAGGTGAGGAGGTCTGGGGTTCAGTCAGCGTTCCAATTCATCACAAGGGTGTTAATGAGATCAGAGCTCTATAGCAGGCCACTCAAGATCTTCCTCTCCAAAGCATGTGAACCAGATCTTCAAGAAGCTCACTTTGTGCAGAGGGGCATTACAATGCTGGAACAGGTTTGGGTTTCCAAGTTCAAGTGAATGCAACATTTTATTATAATGCATCTAAAGACGTCCTGCACAATTGAGCGCCTCCATATTTGTGGTAACAGTTTGGAAAAGAACCACATATAGCAATAAAGGTCAGGTGACCCAATACTTTTGGCAATATAGTGTATGTGGATATGTAGGCCTCTCATTCATATATATATATATATATATATATATATATATATATATATATATATATACATTTTTTTTTACCATTTTCATGCTTAATGTATCTGTGTCTTGCATGAAAATGTTATTTATTTTTTTGCTAAATCATCATGCACTTGCTGTTTCTTTGTGTGAAATAAACAGTGTATTGCAGAAGCCCACACACGCTGATGTAATCCTGTAGTGATCTCATTAGCCCGTGGTTTCAGGAGACATAACTGAGATGAAAGTGTGAAGTCGATGGGATATTTTGCCAGTAACACCTTTGACTATAAGGATACCTGTGAGAGAATCTCAACAAATTATTATTGCCACTAATTTGTTTTGAATCGTGGAGGCAAAATATTTGTGCAAAAACATCGTGTCTCCTGGCATTCCGAATGATCAGGGATGAACCTTTTTTAATAATAATTTTATAATTCTAATAAACAACAATGACACCTTTGATTATTAGGATACCTGTGAGAGATTCCCTAAATGTCTGGTCTCTTGTGTGTATTAAACTCCATCAAAACATTACCTCATCTTTTTCATATGTAGTTACCTTTGTATGTGTATCCATAATGCAAGGACTGAACAAGTTACATTGAAGTGATGAGTCAAAGTAGGAATAAGGTTTAGAATTAAAATATGTTTATTTTCCGTTTGTCATTCAACAAAAACATTTGGGTCATTAGTATTCCTTCAGAGGCATTTAGAAATATTTGAAATACAGACTTTGGGGTATCAGTATTTTTGCTTGGCTTGTACACTGAGGCCCAGACCTGTAGGGTATGTGCCAGCATGTGTTCAGGAGCAATCATATACAGCCTTCTCTATTAATGACTCAGAAAGACATCTCATTGTTGCACTAAACATATTTGCTCCTAATTCCTCTGATATAATTGGTTATTGTTTAAAATAGAAATGGACTATGAATATTGTGGGTCGAACCTGATTGCTAGTGTTAAAAGAATTATTATGGTTTGGCAAACATTCCAATGATATTTTCTGTGTTTCTCAGCATTTAAGGCTTTATGCCAGAAAAAAGGGGAATAAATTGTACCTATATAAAGAGGTTACTCTGTAGTTATAGTTGATGTTTCTAAATAAAATGTATTTTTTGACAGTATAGATCTTATGCTGTAATAACTTTAATTCGATCAATGTGTTCACACATCTGCCGTTATGCCTAATTTTCAATCCCCTACAGAATTGCAAAGGTTTTTATCTATGTGAGCGTAAATGTTAAGAAGCAGACAGACACATCTTGGCTTAAATCACATACCTGGACTTCAGCACATTCACACCCTATATAAACATCCTACAAATCCACACACAATGTGGCACATAAGTACTGATCAGTGTAGAATATTCTTCTGCCATGCTTTTGTACAGAATTGTCATTAAATTATTAGGCCTAAAGGGGCATCATCAGCACCAGTTAGGTGTCAACTGTCGTTGGCAAGCATAGGATTTTAATGACAGTTTTTTGGCAAGTGAAGAATTTTCCACAGCAAACATCTCATGCAGGCGCAATGTGGAAATTTGTGGGTTTATTTTGGGGAATTGTGAGTTAGCCCATTCAGGGCTCCTAGCAGTTTTGACCTTATGAGGAACCTATGTGGGCTTCATGTATGCACAGAACATAGAAAACACATATAAAACCCACAGAGGACCCCTATAGAATAAAATAGCCTTTATTTGTCACATATACATTAAAGCACAGTGAAATAATTGACTTTGCATATCCCAGCTTGTTCAGAAGATGGAATCAGAGGTCAGTCATGATACAGCACTGGGGTGGCAGATTGGCAATGCCAGGGCTTGAACCCCTGCCCTTTCAATCAGTGACCCAGCATCTTAACCACTGAGCTACTACTCCCCCTTATGGCCTAGCACATTTAAAGCCCACATCAATTCTGCCCTTTTGGGCCCTATGAGAGTTTTCAGTGGGCAACTCACCTGTGTAATTGCACACAGATAACCTACACAGGCCCCCTGTGGCTTAGACCATTCAATGCCCACAGCCGTTTTGCACTTTTGAGCATCGGGAGTAGATAATCCAAATGTGGCTTTGTCTATAGAAAGCCCACGGAAGCCACTGTGGCTTTGCCCATCTGGAGCCCACATCATAGCGTGGATATTCCAATTTCATCACCTTAGACTGTTTACCTGGTTGATGGAAAAAGCCTTCAGATTTTATTGATATGTTAATACTAATAATTAATACTAATGACTGCTCAATTCTGTGGCAACATTCTCTCAGGAAACCAGTGTTAAAAATATATAATTAGATGAAATAAATTCTATTTCTACGTACTATATAATGAATAATGATGATCAATTACCAGCGACTCATTTTGTGCCTGTCAATACTGTCAGATTAAAAACACAACGGAACGCAATTTGATCCGCAACCATAATGGACTACACTGCAATGTGAAAAACATACATTGCAATGGATTTGGATCCTGATTCACAAGTAAAAATAACTTCCTATTAGACAATTATTTCCCAAGTGGTGTCTTTCATCATGCAGCATGCAAATATAATTTCTGGCTCTTCTCACCAACAGAATCATTTGATACGGAAGCTTTTGAGAGACGTGACTGGTTGCCATTTTTTTTATACTTTGATGTCGAAGGATGCCAGAAACTCTTAGTTATTTACAGGAAGAAGCAGATGTTAAACTTTACTGTTTTCCTGAATTAAATTCATCTTGCATCAAAAACACTCACAATGTGGCAACTCAGACTGTATTATATTTTATACTGGTGTTTGCAATGACCATTACAATTCTAGGGAACTCTGTGGTCATCATCTCCATAGCTCATTTTAAACAGCTTCACACACCTACAAACATTCTGGTGATGTCTCTGGCACTGGTGGATCTGCTTCTGGGAATCACGGTCATGCCGTTCAGCATGATCAGGTCTGTGGATGGCTGCTGGTACTATGGCAAAGAATTATGCTTTTTATACTCCAGTTTTGACATGTGCCTCACTGGAGCATCAATTTTCCATCTGATTTCTATTGCAATTGATCGATATCAAGCTGTTTGTTATCCACTTCAGTATCCGACAAGAGTGACTAAACCTGTTGCATGGTTTATGGTAGCTGTGAGTTGGACTGCAGCAACAGTGTACTCTTACAGTCTCTTGCTTACAAAAGCAAATATAGACAGTGAATTGACAAATTGTTTGGGAAGTTGCGGCCTTTTTATGGATGCGCTATGGGCTATTTTGAGTATAGTTACAGGATTCTTTTTACCATGCTGTGTTATGGTTTGTCTGTATGCAAAAATATACTTTATTTCAAAAAGCATGCAAGAAAAATTGATGGTGTGAAGCAGGGCAGAAACGATATGATTTCAAACAAGGTTTCGCAAAGAGTGAAACATGAGAACAAAGCAGTAAAAACTCTTGGTATTGTTGTAGGGGCCTTCAATTGTTGCTGGATGCCATATTTTCTTACTTCTCTACTCGACCCTTTTGTTAACAATGCTACACCTTTATTACTCTTTGATGTCTTTGTCTGGTTGGGTTACATTAATTCCACTTTAAACCCCATCATTTATGGCTTTTTCTATCCTTGGTTCAGAAAAACACTGTATCTCATTGTTACACTAAAAATATTTGTTCCTCATTCCTCAGACATGAAAGTCTTTACATCATAAAAGTAATTCTTTCATTTTTATGATAGTTATTTAGTAAGTAGCATCTAAATCTAAAATCTAAATCTGACATTCACACAATGGCTTTGAATAAAGTATTGAAGCTTTAATCAGAAGGCTGTATCAGCTTTAACTCCGAAACTAGGCTCATAGGAATCCTTTGCTAACAACATACATTAGCTTAGTCATATTTTAAATAAGAACATAAAACAAAAAGAAAATCTAGTTTAAAAAAAAAAGAATGAACATCAGCCTATTTGTGGTTGAAACCTTAGGTGGTATGCCCATGTTTAAACTCAGGAGCCTTTGTGAGATTGCATTGTAAACTGTATTTTTATTTCACATCTCCACTGCAGTGATGTTTCTCTTTGTTGCATTTTTTTTATTCAAATCGCATAACTATAAATAAATTTAAGTGGGATTAGTATACATGTTTCTTATTTATTTAAAAAGACATCAAAATGATAAATATGTCCAACACAAACTTGTTACTTGTCCCATACTTTGAATGTTTGCATCTACCCACCTTACATCATCAATAAATAGGGCAAAAAAGAGGACCACAATGACCATCACCAAGCACAGAACATTTCTTTAAAATGTATACAAGGCAAACCAAACATTTTCCGGGAGGCCGCAAAGAGACCTTTGGCAATATTAAGGAAGTTACAGGAATATCTGAGGTACTGATTACTCTCTGCATGTGAAAACTATTTCTCATAATGTTCACACATATGAGCTTTTAGATAGGGGGTTATATAGAAACCCCTTCAACAAAAAGCGTACAAGATCAACATAATCAACCCAAAGCATGTGGTAAAATATATCGGTTTGATCAGACCAATTATAACAGTTATAGTAATTTCATAAATTCAAAAAGTATGCAAGGAGCAATTAATGTACATCACAAAAATAACACCATACCCACAATGATTCATGCAATACCAGGCCTCAATGTGAGGATCTTCTGGTTTCACGGCACTTACTTCTGTGTTTCGTGGCGCACACTTCCATGTTTGCGGTGCGCGCTTCCGGTTTGGGACGTTTACTTGCGGCCAGATTATCTAACTAGTTTGCTTGCCCCTGAGAATAAGCTTTCCACCCTGCCTGTTCCTGAACCTGACCAGGACCCCTGCTCCGCTCTGGTTTGAACTTTGAATTGTTTCTTGGTTTGTGTTTTTACTTTGCTCTGTTGCTCTGTTTGCCGGCTCTTGGACATTTGGACTGTTTTTAAATTTTTAGATTTTGGTTCCTCCTGCGTTGCTCTGTCTGTTGGCTCTTGAGTTTGGATTGTTTTGGATTCAGTTTTGTGTCTGCCTGCATTGCTAAGTTTGTCTGTGTTCTGAACCTGGACTGTTTATCGGACTGTGTTTTTGCCTTTGCCCCATTGTTCTGTCTGTCAGCTATTTTTAATTGTTTTTAAACTGTGTTTTTTTCCCTGCCTGTTTGTTTATAAAAACTGTATTTTTAAACTCTGATTGCATCCTGCATTTGGGTCTAGCCTTCCATTCATTGCTGTTTCTGACAGTATAATCTGGCCAACATGGATGCCCAGAACCTGTGTAGCTAAATGCCCTAAAGCTGGCTGCAGCATTCGGAGAACATCAGCACTGTGGGATTTACCACGGCATTCCAAAATGTGTCGCAGCACTGGGATCCACTACCAGCTCCGGCCGTGGGGTTGGTCCCAGGCCCTAGTTCAAGTCAAGCCAGCAGCAAGCCCTCCCCCTTGCCTCTGAATCTCGCTGGTGGTGCCGCTCCACCTAGGTTCTCCACTGAAGGCGCCTCTCAGCCCCTGAGCCCTGCAGGGTGGTTGCCCAGCCTCAGCCTTTCTGGCTGGCTGGGGGCATTGCCTAGCTTTCCTGACCTGCCAAGATCACTGTTCTACCTGTCTTCTCTGCCAAGCACCCTCCCCAGCCTGTATGCTCGGCCAAGCTCACTCCCCAGCCTGTCTGAGGACGTTGCTCTGCTTCCAAGCCCGCTGAGGACGTCACTCTGCTCCTGAGCACCGGTGAGGTCGTCTCTTCGATCTGAGCACAGAACGACGCTACTAAGCTCCATTCCCGAGCCTTGAAGAGGGCAGCAGCAGGGGCGCCGATCAGCTTCAAAGTACCGCAGATTTTGGATTGTTTTAGACTGTTTTGTCTTTGACTGCATTGCTTAGTTTGCCTAGTCTGTCTACTATTTGTGAACTGTGTTTTTTTCCTGCCTGTTTGTTTATAAAGACTACATTTTTGAACTCTGATTGCGTCCTGCATTTAGGCCCAGCCTTCCAGTTACTGCCATTTCTGACACTCAAAGCCTTCATGTGTCTGCTATTAAATTAGGATTAAAATTATTTTACCTTTTGGAATAAAAATAAATATATAATAAATAAACCAAACCTCCAAAGATTAGCATAAGCAAAAACAGATCAATGTTTCTGAATGACTGAGCAGAGCTACAACCTGAATTGTGTGGGTGACACGAAGCAATTTAATTCCTTCACAAAACCCAGCAATTTTAACTGGGTTTGTAGAAGTGTATCCCTTGTACATTGTTGTGACTTCAGATCATTTCCAGATGAATAAACTTGCTCTGTAAATTATTCACTGCTTACAAAATATGTTTTTTAGCAGGATCGATGATTCTTAACCTAGTCCAAAAAATGTTTATTTTGAGCACAGATGTAATTTATTTCAATAATGTTGGCACATTGCAAAAAAATTCAATATTTGCAAAACCCTTTTACACCCCCAATTACAAAAAATGTTGGAAAATGGGGCTGAATGAAATGTTTTGGTTTTTGTTGCTCAGAAGTAAATAAAGCTCAGTTCCTATTTGACAATTATGTCCCAAGTGGTGTATTTCATCACCTTGTAAATATATGAACGGCCCTTCTCACCAACAGAATCATTTGACATGACTGTTCTACAATTTGTTTTAATACTCTGATGTTAAAGGATGCTGGAAACTCTTAGTTATTTACAGGAAGCAGATTTTAAACTTTACTGTTTTCCTGAATTGAATTCATCTTGCATCAAAAACCCTCACAATGTGGCAACTCAGACTGTGATATATTTTATACTGGTGTTTGCAATGACCATTACAATTCTAGGGAACTCTGTGGTCATCATCTCCATAGCTCATTTTAAACAGCTTCACACACCTACAAACATTCTGGTGATGTCTCTGGCACTGGTGGATCTGCTTCTGGGAATCACGGTCATGCCGTTCAGCATGATCAGGTCTGTGGATGGCTGCTGGTACTACGGAGAAGGACTGTGTTTTTTACACTCCAGTTTTGACATGTGCCTCACTGGAGCATCAATTTTCCATCTGGTTTCTATTGCAATTGATCGATATCAAGCTGTTTGTTATCCACTTCAGTATCCGACAAGAGTGACTAAACCTGTTGCATGGTTTATGGTAGCTGTGAGCTGGACTGCAGCAACAGTGTACGCTTACAGTCTCCTACTTACAGAACCAAGCATAGACAGTGAATTGACAAATTGTTTGGGAAGTTGTAACGTTGTTATGAATGCACTATGGGCTACACTCAGTATAGTTATAGGTTTCTTTTTACCATGCTGTGTTATGGTTTGTTTGTATGGTAAAATATTTTTCATTTCAAGAAAGCATGCAAGAAGAATTAAGGAGAAAAATATGATTTTAAACAAGTTTTCACAAACATTGAAACATGAGAACAAAGCAGTAAAAACTCTTGGGATTGTTGTAGGGGCCTTCAATTGTTGCTGGATGCCATATTTTGTTACCACCCTACTTAATCCTTTTATTGACTCTGCCACCCCTTTTTTATTTTATGATTTTTTTGTCTGGTTGGGTTACATTAATTCCACCTTAAACCCCATCATATATAGCTTTTTTTATCCCTGGTTCAGAAAAACACTGTATCTTATTGCTACATTAAAAATATTTGCTCCTCGCTCATCTGAGATAAAAGTGTATACATAAAAACAGAGATTTATTCAAGAGTTTAATTGTAGGTGACAAGAACAAGTAAGACATCAATTCAGTTATTTCCCTAAAACAATCAAATACATGAATTAATCATGTCTGTGATGATAATATAAAAACTGTTGTATAATGCATTCTATGTGTATAAGCACACTTTGCACAACACAAATTGTCCATTGCCTTATTACAGAATTTGCTGTTATGGAGCGTTGGATGTCTTGAAACCAAAACTATGGAAAAAATAAATGTACTTACATATAATGTTATATTCATGTATTTATATCCTGCAATTTCTTTAGCATTAGCTGAATCAAATACAGATTTAACACATTAGTTAATGCTTAATATTACACCGTTTTGTCAGGGTTCATTCACACCAGTATATAATATTTAAAATAGTGACATAATGAATGAGCCATCTCAGTTCTGAGTAATGCCAATCCAGAATCAATAGTAAGACAGATCTGGGAAGACAATGATTGCACAGCCAGCTAGGGCTGTTTGAGGGAATATAAAGCAGACCAAAAACTGCTGACCAAAATATGAGCAGAGACACTGGATGGGCCGTTACAGGACAAAGGTTTTGTATTATGTATTTAACTCACTCATTTATACAGTAATTCTGCCAAATAAAACATATGTAGACATCAGAAGGTGAATAAGTTGTTGCTGTAAAGGCATGCACATGGTCAGCAACAATACTTAAATAGCCTATCATGTTCAAACATAACTGACTGGGCCAAACTGTGCCAAGAAAACCATCACTTCCACCATTATACCAGCTCCACCAGCCTGGACTTCAACACAAGTGAAGCTGGTTGAATCATGTTGTCGGCACATCAGTATGCCTCTGCAAATACCAAGCTTCATCGTCCAGCCTTTAAATGTACAGTTTTATTGAGCCCGATCCCACTGCAAACCTCAATTTAGTTCTTGGATGATAGAAAGGAACATCTGACACTAGACTGAATGCCAAAGCCGAGATGATTGAGATCACATTTTTTAACCCATTCTGATTGAACTGTTGGTGTGAATACTCCACATACCATATAACAATTATCCATATTATGGTCCTTATTTTTAATTATGCACTGTCCTGCTGCAAAAGAAGTGACATGACTGAGTAGGCATACAGGTGTTTGTAAAACACTGAATATGCTTAGTGGCACATTCAGTTGTGTAAAAAGAAAGTACAACCTTGAGTTCTAAAGATTTACATATCATGACATTAAAGGTCAGGTTTTAAAATGAAGTAAAGTCAATCTGAGATTAACAGCAACATGACATATTTCATCAAAATCAAGCAAGATTAAATTAATTGTGTGAAAAACTAAGTTCTTTCATAGAAATTCAGAAGCTACAGTAAGTAGCAGTCTGGTGCTGCTAATAAAATGCCCTTGATTAAGTGATAATCAACAAGTGTGAACTCTTTAAAAGCAACACAATGCTAAAGAGGAAGGACATCAGGGAAAGATTACAGCGGCAAAGTTACATTTTATATGTATGTGATATATATATATCACAGGCAAAATGTGCTGGTTAAAAATACAGGTATTCATTTTCATAGCAATATTATTGCCACTTTGTTCAGATGCAGAAGTAACTTTGTTTCTATTGGACAACCATCTCCCAGATGGCCTTATTCATTGGCTCTAAAGCAAATATAAATGCTAGTGCAGGGAAGTGTATCATATAGGTCTATTTGTTACTGGACATCAAAAAAAATTTACATTTTCATGTCAAAAGATGCAAGAAACTATACATTTATCTTTACTGGAAGAAACATATTTTGAAGAGTACTGTTTTCCTGATTCTAATATCTCTTGTTCAAAAGCTTCTTACCATGTAACTATTAAGACTGTGTTATATTTTATACTGGTGTTTGCAATGACCATTGCAATTCTAGGGAACTCTGTGGTCATCATCTCCATAGCTCATTTTAAACAGCTTTACACACCTACAAACATTCTGGTGATGTCTCTGGCACTGGTGGATCTGCTTCTGGGAATCACGGTCATGCCGTTCAGCATGATCAGGTCTGTGGATGGCTGCTGGTACTACGGAGAAGGACTGTGTTTTTTACACTCCAGTTTTGACACATGCCTCAGTGGAGCATCAATTTTCCATCTGATTTCTATTGCAATTGATCGATATCAAGCTGTTTGTTATCCACTTCAGTATCCGACAAGAGTGACTAAACCTGTTGCATGGTTTATGGTAGCTGTGAGTTGGACTGCAGCAACAGTGTACTCTTACAGTCTCTTGCTTACAAAAGCAAATATAGACAGTGAATTGACAAATTGTTTGGGAAGTTGTAACGTTGTTATGAATGCACTATGGGCTACGTTGAATATAGTTATAGGTTTCTTTTTACCATGCTGTGTTATGGTTTGTTTGTATGGTAAAATATTTTTCATTTCAAGAAAGCATGCAAGAAGAATTAAGCAGAAAAATATGATTTTAAACAAGTTTTCACAAAGAGTGAAACATGAGAACAAAGCAGTAAAAACTCTTGGGATTGTTGTAGGGCCTTCAATTTTTGCTGGATGCCATATTTTGTTACCACCCTACTTAATCCTTTTATTGACTCTGCACCCCTTTTTTACTTTATCATTTGTTTGGCTGGTTGGGTTACATTAATTCCACCTTAAACCCCATCATATATAGCTTTTTTTATCCTTGGTTCAGAAAACCACTGTATCTCATTGTTACTCTAAAAATATTTGCTCCTCGCTCATCTGAGATAAAAGTCTATACATAATAACATCATTTTATTCAAGAGTTTAAATTTATTTAGTTATTTCCCTAAAACAATTAAATACATTAATTGGTCATGTCTATGATGAGAATATAAAAACCATTGTACAATGCATATCTTATATCATAATTATATATATATATATATATATGCCTGCCTGACTGTTGTGGTCTCAAACTTTTGATCAGCTGATGAACAGCCTGTTTTAGTTGCAGTTTTCAATAAATTGCCAATCTCTGTTTTTTTTTTGTCTCTTGCTCCTTTTTCTTCTTTTGACATTTTGAAGAAGTTCTTACAAACTGGTTATGAGCCACCAGTGTGAAATGTGAATACTTGGAATGTTTACCCTGGTCTTAAGATTTTGTTCAGAAGTGTATATATGTTTGATTAGTATATTATGTATATTTGTGCGCGCACACACACACACACACACACACACATATATATATATTTATATAGACATTACTTAATGCTGAAAATTAAACCTATTTTGTCATGTCAGGGCTCATTCACACCAGTACATGATATCTCAGAACATTCTGAACATTGCCAACCCGGAATAACTTGGAAGGCAGTTCTGGAAGGACAATGATTGCACAGCCAGCTAGTGAGTACCCTCAAAAAATGGGCAAAGACACTGGATGGGTTGTAACAGAACAAAAGTTTTGCATTCAGTAATTATCTCACTCATTTATACAGTAATTCATAAATACATATGTAGACATAAGAAGATGGATAAATTGTTGCCATTAAGGCATGCACATGGTTAGCAACAATATTCAAATAGCTTATGACATTCAAACATTATTGACTGGCATTAGCAGGGCCAAATTATGCCAAGAAAACATCACCCACACCATTATACCACTTTCACCAGCCTGGACTGTAGACACAAGGAAAGTTGGGAGATTCATATTGTCAGCACATCATGTTGTTTCTGCAAATACCAAGATTCATTCTTACAGGCAAAGTTTGTCCAGTCTTTAAATGTACAGTTTAATTAAGGAACAGAGGTTCATCCAAGAACACATCTTGGTAGTGGCCCTTCTGCATTAGCAGAACTTTGCCCACTGACCATTCTTGTGGAATCACAAGGCTAAACCAGCGTTCACAAAGCTCAAAGACCTCTTCACATGGCGTGCTTTTTCTCCCCTAGCCTGACTGAACAGAATTACCTCATTTAAGACACCCAAGACACCCTTTTTGGTTTGGACAGATCGCTGGAACCTGGAATATCTGAGTACGGTCAAAAAGTCTTAATCCTCAGCAGGCACGCTGGGGCCTATTTATATCTCCACTCTCTCTTACATCCCAGGATCCAGGTACAGAAAACTTGATGCTGTCTCCAGGCTGCACTAACTTTAACTTCACTCTCACTTAACGCCCGGGATCCAGGTCCAGAAAACCTGATGCTGTCTCCAGGCTGCTCAAGCTTGATGAGGAGGGTGATCCTACCTCGAACCCACACTTCCCCCTTCCAACACTGAGGGCACTAGACATGGACCTTGAGGAAAGGGTAAAGCAAGCCACAGTCGACAAGCCATGGCCTAAACAGGCTTCCTCCCTCTGCCGAGCATACCGATATTCTTACTGTGTTGAACCCCTGTACCAAGATGGCCCATTTATTCCCCTTGCCAAACTGCCGTCTGCTAAGAAGACAGCCTCACTCATACTCCAGCACGTTTTCGGCCTGCAAGGCCTCCCACGTAACATCCTGTTTAATCGGGGCACTCAGTTCACTGCTAACTTTTGGAAGGAATTATTTTGCCTCTTAGGCACCCCAGTCAGCCTATCCTCTGGTTCCCAAGCCCAAACCAATGGCCAGACAGAGAGGCTCAAGCTAGAACTAAAGACCGGACAAGACATCCCATGTGCCTAAGAGGCCTTCTCCTGGGCCTCCAACCTACTGTGGGTGGAGTATGCCGATAAATCCCTTCCAACTGCCGCCACAGGCCTATACCCCTTCCAGATGGTCTATGGCTCTATAAACATTATTATATAGAGAATTATTTACAAACAGAAACACATTTAATGCAGCTGCCAATCATCACAGAAGTGGACATCCCAGCAAATTCACAACAAGGTCAGACTGTGCAGTGCACAGGGACACTGCAAAAGAATCCAAGGTTTACCTTTCAGACTCTACAGGCCTCAACAGTTTAAAAATAAAAAATAAAACACTTATCAGCAGAAACAACTCATACCAATTGTCAATACACACACACACACACACACACACACACACACACACACACACACACACACACACACACACCGATACATATCTCAGCCAAATGTGCTGGTTAAAAATACAGGTGTTCATTTCCATAGCAATATTATTGCCACTTTATTCAGGTGCAGAAGTAACTTTGTTCCGGTTGGACAACCATCTCCCAGATGGCCTTATTTATTGATTCTAAAGCAAATATAAATGCTACTGCAGGGAAGTGAGTATATCATATAGAAATCTTTGTTACTGGACATCAACAGCAGGTCCCAATTTTTCCAGATGCGTTTAACAGATTCATGTTAAAAGATGCAAGAAACCCTAAATTTATCTTTACTGGAAGAAACATATTTTGAAGAGTACTGTTTTCCTGATTCTAATAGCTCTTGTTCAAAAGCTTCTTACCATGTAACTATTAAGACTGTGTTATATTTTATACTGGTGTTTGCAATGACCATTACAATTCTAGGGAACTCTGTGGTCATCATCTCCATAGCTCATTTTAAACAACTTCATACACCTACAAACATTCTGGTGATGTCTCTGGCACTGGTGGATCTGCTTCTGGGAATCACGGTCATGCCGTTCAGCATGATCAGGTCTGTGGATGGCTGCTGGTACTACAGTGAAGAATTCTGTTTTTTACACTCTAGTTTTGACATGTGCCTCACTGGTGCATCAATTTTCCATCTGATTTCTATTGCAATTGATCGATATCAAGCTGTTTGTTATCCACTTCAGTATCCGACAAGAGTGACAATACCTGTTGCATGGTTTATGGTAGCTGTGAGTTGGACTGCATCTGTTGTCTACTCTTACACACTCCTTTATTCAAAAGCAAACGTGGAGAAATTAGACGATTATATTGCATCTATAAGTTGCCTGGGATATTGTGGCCTTTTGTTCAATGCACTATGTGCAGCATTGGATGCATGCATTTGTTTCTTTCTACCATGCTTTGTTATGTTTTGTCTGTATGCACAAATATTTTTTATTTCCAAGAAACATGCAAGAAAAATTGCAGCTGTCAAGCAGAGCAAAAATGACATGAGCTTAAACAAGATCTTGCAAAGAGTGAAACATGAGAACAAAGCAGCAAAAACTCTTGGTATTGTTGTAGGTGCCTTCATTTCTTGCTGGATGCCATATTTTCTTACCTCTCTACTCGACCCTTTTATTAACTTTGCCACCCCGTCAGTTCTTTATGACGTCTTTGTCTGGTTGGGTTACATTAATTCAACTTTAAACCCAATCATATATGGCCTTTTTTATCCGTGGTTCAGAAAAACACTGTATCTCATTGTTACACTAAAAATATTTGGTTCACATTCTTCTAATATGAAACTGTAAACATCATGAAAGACATGTATTAAAATTCAACAGACAAAAAAGACTTCCCCTAAATCTATTTCCATGCCCCAGCCTATAAAACATCCTTAATTACTTATGTTTCCAATGGATATATTGAAAAATAATAAACTTTTGTATGACAGTATATGTGGACTATGTACACTTTACACATAAGATGTATCATTGTTCTTTATTTATATTATTTATCTTACCTTATACTTTATTTATTTTAGAAGGCCTGTTGTGATGCCAATACTAAAAAAGATATATTTAATAAAATGTAAAATTTGTAAAAATGCATACTGTACACAGTACAGTATTTTCCGGACTAGAAGCCGCTACTTTTTTCCCACGCTTTGAACTCCGTGGCTTAAACAATGAAGCGGCTAATTTATGGATTTTTCCTGGGTTTTTCCCAATTTCACAAACTTCAAGCCAAAAAACTGAGCCCATAACATTAGACCAATGAAATTGCAGAACAGGTTCAGGTGAACCAATGAAACTCTTTATATTAAATCAGATGCGCTCCCACTGAATCGGCCCGCACCACATCATAAATATGGATGATGTTCCTCTGACGTTTGACCTGCCGCTCACTCGGACTGTCTACAGGAAATGTGAATCATTCGTCACGCTGAAAACAACCGGGCATGAAAACACACTTCACCTGTGTTCTGAGCTGCACGGCATCGGGAGAAAAGATTCACCGATGGTGATTTTTAAACACACGACGATGCCAAAAGATAAACTTTCTTGGTAGGCTACTGTTTAGATACAAGCCGTGTAACAAACACTGTCTTTCATTAAAGCCTGTGTAAAGTTCATTAGTTTCAGTGTAGACTGCGGCTTATAGACAGGTGCGGCTTATTTATGTTCAAAATAAACATCTTTGTAAAATTCAGTGGGTGTGGCTTATATATGGGTGCATTTAATAGTCTGGAAATTACGGTATATTTATCAAAGCCTCTAATTTAAACTTAAGGCATGGCTTTCGTACTAATATAATAGTATGAACATGCAAAATTGTGCAATTAAATTTATTTCTGTTACACTGGGTACATTTTGGCCACAGTTCTTGCTTTGAAAAAAAAACAACATAAGATTCCTAAAGTTTGCTTTTCATTATTTGAAGGATTTTACCTCACATAAATTGGTTCATACTTAATCGTGAAAAAATACCCGTGTCAGAAATTTTATTTAGTTTAGATGTGATCTTAGTCTGTTGTCAGTTGAAAAAGTTTCAAACTATCATCTGTCCTGCCTGACTTCTTTAACCTTTACATTAAAAGTCACCTGTCGCAATATAACGCATAAATCTTTATTACAGATACAGCAGAAATAAAATATCAGTACAAATTAAAAGTGCAAGCAGGTCATTGGTCTTAATTCATCTTTATTAAAAGATTTGAAAACATACTGTCTCTTGTGTAAAATCCTCATACAACACAGCAACTCAGACTGTGATATATTTTATACTGGTGTTTGTGATGACCATTACAATTCTAGGAAGTCTGTTGTCATTATCTCCATAGCTCATTTTAAACAACTTCACACACCTACAAACATCCCAAGCGATCACAGTGGCAATAAATCACCTCTCCCCTACAAAATCTTGCCCTTCATAAAACCTCTCCTAAGCAATAAAGTATAGGATAATGAAGATGTTCAGCATGTTGTCACATTGTAGTATGGCTTTATAAAAATTAAAATCTAAATGATTAAACTATAAAAATAGAAACCATAAAATACTATTAACTGCATATATATCATTATTTGTAGCTTATGACTTTGTTAGTGTCCGTTTGTCTAATAATTAAATATAGAATATTGTGGACAGATATATGTTTGCATTACAATTTGAATTTGTTACAGGTACTGTTTACAGATGAAAGAAACTCGTTCCTATTGGACCACTATTTCCCAGTTGGTTTTTGACACTATTATAACTTTCAGCACTTCTGTTTGGAGGGGTGGATCATTTCATATGTGACTTGCAGGTCCACATCTTTTTTCCAAATGCTTTCAACATATTCATGGTAAAAGGATGCCAGAAGCTCTAAATTCATCTTTCTTAGAAGAAGATTTGAAAACATACTGTTTTCCTGACTCAAATGTCTCTTGTGTAAAATCCTCATACAACACAGCAACTCAGACTGTGTTATATTTTATACTGGTGTTTGCGATGACTATTACAATTCTAGGGAACTCTGTGGTCATCATCTCCATAGCTCATTTTAAACAGCTTCACACACCTACAAACATTCTGGTGATGTCTCTGGCACTGGTGGATCTGCTTCTGGGAATCACGGTCATGCCCTTTAGCATGACCAGGTCTGTGGATGGCTGCTGGTACTACAGTGAAGAATTCTGTTTTTTACACTCTAGTTTTGACATGTTCCTCACAACTGCATCGATCTTCCATCTGATTTCTATCGCTACAGATCGATATGAAGCTGTGTGCTATCCACTTCAGTATCCTACAAAAGTAACTATACCAGTTGCATGGCTTATGGTCTCTTTAAGTTGGACTGCAGCTGCTGTATATTCTTATGGTCTGCTGTGTTCAAAAGCAAATTTGGAAAATCTAGATGAATACATTGCATCTATCAAATGCCTGGGATATTGCAGCCTTTTGTTTAATGCATTATGGGCAGCATTAGATGCATGTATATGTTTCTTTTTACCATGCTCTGCTTTGTTCTGTCTGTATGCACAAATATTTTTCATTTCAAAAAAGCATGCAAAAAGAATGGAAGGTGTAAAACTGGGCAAAAATGATGCGAATTTAACCAAGTTTTCACAAAGAGTGAAACATGAAAACAAAGCAGCAAAAACTCTCGGTATTGTTGTAGGAGCCTTCATTTGTTGCTGGATGCCATTTTTTGTTACGTCTTTAATTGATCCTTATATTAACTTTGCAACTCCACTAGTTCTTTTTGATGTGTTTGTCTGGTTGGGTTATATTAATTCAGCTTTAAATCCCATTATATATGGTCTTTTCTATCCCTGGTTCAGAAAAACACTGTATCTAATAATTACACTAAAGATTTTCGCCCCTCACTCATGCAACATTAAGGTTTATGCAGTATAAAACGGAGGCAGGATTTGCTTAAATATATTTATAGAATGCTTATAATTCAAATGATATTCATAAAATTATAATAATTTCTTATTATGCAGTTATTAATATAAACATTCACATATCGTTTGTGTGGTACATCAGCAGAGATTGTGTGCTTTCACAATATTTTCAAAATATTTGCACAGTAATATCTGTAATATATCCCTGATACATATGTAACTTGATTCTCTGGATTACAATACCATTTCATAAACTCATTAAATAGTGATATTTTTTGTCTATAATGAGTTCTACTTAACAATTAGAATATGTGATAATACATTGTTACCTTGTTTATAATTTTGACAGATTCATTATTTGAGGTTTAGCAATATTCCAAATTGATTTCTACAGCCGAATTTGGATTTATACCTTGGCATTAGATATTCACATAATGAGCACTTATTGCAGCTTTACACTCTTTAGAATAAAGTGAAAACTATTTCTACTTGTATTTTAGTTGTTTTATTATTATTATTATTATTATTATTATTATTAATAGTAGTACTACCATAGTACTATTAATAGTAGAAGCATGATTTGTTAGTTATTCACAATTATCTTGATAAAGACACCACTTGTATCACACTTCTGTGAAGTTTATCCTTAAGTTTTATAAACTTACAAAAGCAGCAAAAACAACACAAAACTAAAAGGTGGATATATGAAAGTGCTTGTGTTGGACCTGAACAAAACAAATCAGGATGGAATTGTCATTAGAAGTGAAATGTGCTTTGAGTTTATACTGCTGTACTTTTGGCACCTTCACCAATTCCTATTATATTAATGACACATCATCAGAAATGAAGAAAGAACTGCAGGACTTTGCTAAGTTCCAGCAATACCAGAGATACAGGCCCAGAGTGAGGACAAACGGGTTTTGTTTTATTGTCTCATTGTCTTTATTGTTTCAATTATTTCTAATGTACCCTGTAAGGTGAGGTCAGAATAGAGGTAATGCACTTAAAAACACCACATTGAATCTGGCAATGGGAATTAATCCAAAATTGACCCTGGTCCACTGTAGAAAACCAACTCACTACTCTATAAAGCACAGGGGGGATTTTCTGATGTGTTTACACATAATTTTACAGCCCTCACAGAGCAACTCCTCGAGGTGTTTTTTATGCACCAGCCTATTCTGTTTAGAAAGAAATGTGGCCAGGAATGAATTAAAACTATACTTGAAGAAGTCTCACTGTGATTGGACCAGCCTGGATGTGTCAATGTCCTAAAGAAAAAAGAGTTAAGCAATATTGAGCCATTTATTTATTTTTTAAATATGGCGTTTAACCCCCTCCCGTTCCTAAGATCTTACCCACTTTAGCATATCAACTAAAACCTTCTCTGTTTTATTTTTTACAAATCTTTTTATATTCTTTACAGCTTTTAAAATCAGGCATAGCTCTGAATCCTCATTCTGAGCAGAGTTTAGTTGTAGTGCAATCTGCTACTGAACGATGCAACTTTGGACAGATTTGTGACAAAAAAATAACCCATTTTTATTGAAAGAAAAATAGGCTGGGGTGAATTTGCATGGCAACAAATATGTCAATTTAGTTCCCCATTGTGCAGTGATAGTGGAATAATTTTCTATTGGACTATACTTTCCCAAGTGGTCTTTACCCTCAGCCAGAAAGTGCTTATAAAATCCCGCTTTTGTTATAGTTTGAATCATTTTGATGAAAACTGTTGGGGCCTGTAGATCTGCATTCGTTTTTATTTTGTAGGGGTTTTTTTTTACTTTTTTGATTTCTTCAGGATAGAGGATGCCTGAAGTTCTGAATCCAACTTTACTCGAGGAAGTGGATTTTAAAGAGTTCTGTTTTCCTGATTCAAATGTCTCTTGTTTGAAGGCTTCTTACCACATCGCAACTCAAACAACGCTCTATTTATTCCTGCTTTTAACGACAGCTATTAACATTCTAGGAAATGCTGTGGTCATCATCTCCATTGCTCATTTCAAACAACTTCACACACCTACAAACATGTTAGTGATGTCTCTGGCAGTAGCAGATCTGATTCTGGGAGTTATTGTCATGCCATTCAGCATAATTAGGTCTGTAGATGGTTGCTGGTACTTTGGTAAAGAATTCTGCCTTTGGCATTCTAGTTTTGATGTTTTCCTCACAACTGCGTCAGTCTTCCACTTGATTTGTGTCGCTATAGATCGATATCAAGCTGTGAGCTATCCACTTCGGTACTCTACAAGAGTAACTATGCGTGTTGCATGGCTTATGGTAGCGATAAGTTGGATTGCAGCTGCATTGTATTCCTTCGGTGTCCTGTTATCAAAAGTGAATGTGGAGGGTTTAGATGAATACATTGCATCTACAGAATGTCTGGGATACTGCAACATTTTGTTCAATGCAGTGTGGTCTGTTTTGGATACATGTATATGTTTTCTGTTGCCTTGTTCTGTCATGGTTTTTCTTTACGCAAGAATTTTCCTCATTTCAAGAAAGCATGCAAGAAAAATCGATGGTGTGAAGCAGGGCAAAAATGATATAACCAAATTCTCACAAAAAGTAAAACGTGAGAACAAAGCAGCAAAAACACTTGGTATTGTTGTGGGTGCATTTAACTTATGCTGGATGCCTTTTTACATAAACTCTCTTCTCGATCCTTACATTAACTTTTCTACCCCACTAGTCCTTTTTGATATTTTTGTCTGGCTAGGTTATATTAATTCAACTTTAAATCCCATCATATATGGCCTATTTTATCCATGGTTCAGGAAAACACTGTATCTCATGGTTACACTAAAAATATTTGCACCAAATTCTTCTGACATAAAAGTGTTTGCAGCTTGAAAGCAAAAAGACTGAATTATGAAAGGCACAGGAAATGTCAAAAATGCAAATACTGTTCAGGAAACATATCAGGAAAACATGCCAATGTATTTGACACCTTTGCAGAACAGAAATAAACTGTTACATCAAAACATGTTACATCACTTTTTGCAGTGATCAAACAAAATAATACAGAACTGCAAGTAAATTCAAAAGTTAAATTAGACTATAAACTAGTGCTTTTCGAAAGGCCGGTTTATTTGAGGTTAAAACATTACATTTGTAAATAAAGGACAGTGTTAGTACTTACTGCAGAACATACAGTGGGTGTACATACAGTGCCTAAGTAGAGAGAATTGTATATAATACTTTAGGAATGATACTTTATTAATGTATTAATCTATATTATACCTATTCCACGGTTAGATTGCTAAATATAAAAGTTAAATTTGAGTGTATGTAATAATTTTTTTTTCTATATTGTATTGGCATCTGAAATCTTTTTAACTGAGGCTATTTACATCATTTTACACAGTAAAATACAGTAAAACAAAATGCATTTATAATTTTATGTAACTTCATATGAAACACCAAATAGATAAAAAAAAAAAAAAAAACAAGTACTGTAAACTGAAACAATTTGGTTTGTAAAAAAGTTTTTTCTGCATGTTACACACCAAAGTTGGGTCAAACCCATAACTGAACATTATTTTTCATGGACAGTTTCTACAGTGGCTACAATTTTATCCTAGATGTTAAAAAACTTCATGGCTTAGATTTCAATCTTGTTTACCGCAAATTAAAGTCAAGTCAAGTCAAGTCAAGTCAAGTGGCTTTTATTGTCATTTTTACTATACACAGTGGTACACAGTACACAGTAAAAACGAAACAACGTTCCTCCGGAACCCTGGTGCTACACAAAAACAACAAAACAACATAAAGTGCATCGAGTGCAGCCTGGTGCAAACAGTGCAAACAAAAGAACAGTACAGACAGACAGAGTGCAGACAGACAACACAAGACAAGACAAAAGACAAAAACCAAGTATAGCGCCGACTAGTAAACCTACTGTATACTTACATATACAGTACTGTGTGAGGTGAATGTAAAACTATACCCAGGAGAAAATACAAACAGAAAGAGCAATGTAGTGCAAAAAACAGCAGCAAGGAGGTGCAAAGACAGCATGTAAACATTATACTGTAGTATAAAAGGTGCAAAAACAGCATGTAAACATTGTACTGAATATAAACATTGTACTGAATATAGTATAAATAATAATAAATATATAAATGGTGATGGAGTGGATCGAGATGAGTGATGAATGTGTTTAGTCCAGGTTGTACAGTTCAGTTCAGTAACAGTAACACACAGTGAGTGTGTGTGTGTGTGTGTAAGTGAGTGTGTGTGAGTGTGTGTGAGTTCTGTTCAGTTCTGTGTGTTGAGAAGCCTGATGGCTTGTGGGAAGAAACTGTTACACAGTCTTGTTGTGACGGCCCGAATGCTTCGGAACCGTTTTCCTGATGGTAGGAGGGTGAAGTATGCGTGTGACGGTGTGTGTGATCGTCCACAATGCTGTGTGCTTTGCGGATGCAGCGTGTGGTGTAAATGTCCATGATAGAGGGAGAGACTCGATGATCTTCTCAGCTGTCCTCACTATCCTCTGTAGGGTCTTGCGATCCGAGACGGTGCAATTCCCAAACCAGGCAGTGATGCAGCTGCTCAGAATGCTCTCAATGGTCCCTCTGTAGAACATGGACAGGATGGGGAGGGAGGTGGGCTTTCCTCAGCCTTCTCAGAAAGTATAGACGCTGCTGGGCTTTCTTGGTGATGGAGCTGGTGTTAAGTGACCAGGTGAGGTTGTCCGCCAGATGAACACCAAGGAATTTGGTGTTTTGACGATCTCCACAGAGGATCCATCGATAATCAGTGGAGATTGGTCGCTCTGAGCTCTCCTGAAGTCCACAACCATCTCTTTCGCTTTTGTCCACGCTCAGAGACAGGTTGTTTGCTCCACACCAGGCAGTTAACCGTTCACCTCTTCTCTATATGCTGACTCATCGTTCCTGCTGATTAGACCCACCACGGTCGTGTCATCAGCGAACTTGATGATATGATTTGAGCTGTGCGTTGGTGCACAGTCGTGAGTCAGCAGAGTGAACAGCAGTGGACTGAGCACACAGCCTTGAGGGGCTCCAGTGCTCAGTGTGGTGGTGCTGGAGATGCTGTTCCCGATCCGGACTGCCTGAGGTCTCCCAGTCAGGAAATCCAGGATCCAGTTGCAGAGAGAGGTGTTCAGGCCCAGAAGGTTCAGCTTCTCGATCAGGTGCTGAGGAATGATTGTGTTGAATGCTGAGCTGAAATCAATGAACAGCATTCGTACATATGAGTCCTTGTTATCCAGGTGGGTGAGGGCCAGATGAAGGGTTGTGGAGATGGCATCGTCCGTGGAACGGTTTGGACGATACGCAAACTGCATTGGGTCCAGGGAGGGTGGAAGCTGTGTCTTGATGTGCCTCATGACAAGCCTCTCAAGCACTTCATCACGATGGGAGTGAGCGACGGGACGATAGTCATTGAGGCAGGAGACAGTCGATTTCTTTGGCACAGGAACGATAGTCGTTGTCTTGAGGCACGTGGGAACAACGTTACTGCTCAGGGAGATGTTGAAGATGTCAGTGAAGACATCTGCTAGTTGTTCTGCACATTCTCTGAGCACCCTGCCAGGAATGTTGTCAGGTCCAGCAGCCTTCCGTGGGTTAACTCTGCATAGAGTTTTCCTCACTTCAGCTGTGGTTAGACAGAGCACCTGGTCAGTGGGAGGAGGGATGGTCTTCCTCGCCACCACGTTGTTCTGTACCTCAAACCGGGCGAGAAGTCGCTCAGCGCATCTGGGAGGGAGGCGCCACGGTCACAAGCAGGTGATGTGGTCTTGTAATTCGTGATCACCTGGATGCCCTGCCACATGCGCCGAGTGTCTCCACTGTCCTGGAAGTGGTTGTGGATTTTCTTCGCGTGTGCGCTTTGCCTCTCTGATGGCACGAGACAGTTTGGCCCTTGCTGTTTTAAGGCCGCCTTGTCCCCTGTTCTGAAGGCAGAGTCTCTTTGTTTCAACAGCGCACGCACATTTGCAGTCATCCACGGCTTCTGATTGAGCGTGTAGTGATGGACTTGGAGATGGTCACATCATCAACGCACTTGCTGATGTAGCAGGTCACTGATGATGTGTACTCTTCCAAGTTGATGGAATCGCCGAGGTTGCAGCCTCTCTAAACATGTCCCAGTCAGTGCACTCAAAACAGTCCTGAAGAGCAGAAGTAGCTCCTTCTGGCCAGGTTTTCACCTGTTTCAGAACCGGTTTAGAGCGTCTGATGAGCGGTCTGTATGCTGGAATCAACATAACAGAGCAGTGGTCTGAGTATCCGAGATGGGGCGGGCTCCGCACGATACGCGCCGGGATGTTTGTGTAAACAAGATCCAGCGTGTTCGCTCCTCTCGTTGCAAAGTCCACATGCTGATGGAGTTTAGGAAGCACAGTCTTGAGATTCGCATGGTTGAAATCTCCGGCGATAATAAACAATCCGTCGGGTGAGCATTCTGCAGGTCGCTAATAGCGCCGTAGAGTTCACTCAGTGCCTCTTAGCATTAGCACTGGGAGGAATGTACACTCCGACGATGTAAACAGTGGTGAATTCCGTGGTAAATAAAAGGTCTGCATCTAACAGTCACAAACTCCACTAGCGATGAGCAGTAGCATGAAACAAGCACAGAGTTCTTACACCATTCCGTGTTGATATAAACACACACGCCACCACCGCGAGTCTTACCGCACAGAGCTGTGTTTCTGTCGGCTCGAAACACGGTTAGCGCGTCTAGCTGGATGGCGGCGTCCGAACTCTGTCGCTGAGCCACGCCTCCGTGAAAACAAAGACGCAACAGTCTCTAAACTCTCGCCGTGTGGTTTGCTGGAGTCGGATGTAGTCCAGTTTATTATCCAGGAGCAGACGTTGAAAGAAAATGGACGGGAGAGCCGGCCGGCTAGGGTTAGCATTTAGCCTAGCACGGACACCCGCCCGCTTGCCGCGCTTCCGCTTCCTCGAACAGCGCTGAGGTCTCCTCTCCGCCACCGCATCAGGTAACACCGAGGGCTGGGGCCTGGTCTATGTGGCCGAGGTCGCAGCAAGCCGAGGTCGCGAAGGTTGTTGATAAGATCATCATGCAGATTGTTGGTTGCATGATGCCTGTACCGTAGCAGTGTCTGGTGGTCGTACACATGAACACAGCTGACTCTGGTGTCCATGTATTGTGGAAGGTCGGGCTAAATATGGTGAAAGCACCATTTTTGGATCCGGAGAGGCCGCTGCGAGCTACTGCCGCGCCGCCATCTTGGACCAACTATGAAAACGCTCTGTACTCTCATCAGTTAATTATTATCTGGCATGATGTCTTGGTAAAGGTTTACTGATAGTCTTTCATTTTGATAGACAGTTAAGTTTGCATTCTAATGTAAATCATTTTCAAATGACAGACTTGTATTGACAACAAGCAACCAAAATATGTATTGATCAAACAATAATACATAGTGACAGCAGCTTTCTGTAAATTATGTTTCTCACATGAGCCATTGTAAAATGCAGCACTTGATCGTTCAGAGGTGCAGCTTTCTTCCTTGCAGCCGATTTCTTCTGCACTTTAAACTGATCATAGACCGTGTTTGGCACATCTGGTAGAAAGCCATCGTTGTCACAGGCAGGTGAGAGGCTCTACTCTTTTTGCACAAGATCCAGGAATCGTACATTCCTATTTCTTGAAATGGTAAATAAACACAGACATGAGCCTGAGATACAAAAAATATTTTTTCTGTCTTCACAAAAAGAGTAGAGCCTCTCAGACTCAATGGCTGCGTCTGTAAGTTTAAGGAACATCTTTGTGAAACAAGGGTGTAGCAGTCTCTGAACTCATACCCATGGAGTCTACTGGAGTCTATTGTAATCCATCTTAATATCCAGGAGAACATGGCATCTCAGAAGATATAGTGATTGGCCAGTGGTTTCAGTTAACATCCTGAGTGTGGTGGGGCTTCATGGAGAAGCTAGGAGTGGTGGTCTGGCTGACTTCTGGGTACCACGCCCAAATGAAAAGACCAAGAGACTTGATACAGATCATGATTCCTCATAACCTGCAACACTCCCTAAAGTGCTCACTATTCCAAAGTTTCCACTTCTTTCCCAACTCTGGATAGCTGTTTCCAGCTAAATGAGGTATGAAAACAGGCCAACCAACTTTTTGAAACTCCAGCCCAAACAAGAATTTGCAAACAGAAGGCATGTAATCACCAGCCTACCAGAAGATCAAGTATGGCATGGCCTACAAACATGACACAAGCTTGTGTTTTCAATCCCCAGATTACTGACCACACACAGAGTCCATTATAATCACACCACATCCACAGTTGGCATAAAAATTCAGAAATACATACTGATACATGCCATCATTTACCAAGAGATTTCGACCTGCTTATTCTGTTATTTTGCCTGGTGCAGTTCCTGTTGTTTGCTGATGTTGTTTGCTTGTTATTGGACATGGCTTTTGGATCATATATCTGACCTGCTTGCTAAGTTAAATAAAACCACTGAGCACCTACACTCGCATCTATACCTGACTCCTGACAGCTGGTTGGGCTCGTTAATTCGTCAAAAATGAACTGGAAATAAAACACTCTTCCATACAAACTTTTCAAACCTGACTAGAGTTCAATTATCATTGTATGCATATTTGTCGTTTTGAAGTCTACACTGTGCACTTTTCTGTCTAATTAATTTTGTTACTTAAACTATAAACTTTTGTGTTAAGATTACTGCACTGAATCTTTCTTTTGTAGGTCGCAATATTTTTATTGTAAAACATCAATAAAGTTGGCTTCATCATGCATTTATCAATCTCTAATAAGAAGTATGGAGCAGGTGATATCAGGGTAGGCTGGTAACAACAATGATGTTGCTAGATAATTACTAACAAACCAGCAACAAGGACAATGGGAACTTATGCAAATATGATGATGTCATGCTAAAGCGTTTCTACTGGCTGCAATTTAAATACCAAAATGCATATAACGTTAGCATTGAGAAGGGTCTTGTTTTTATCTTTGTACATACATTTGTGTATGCAAAAAATATCAGCTATACTGAATCTCTGTAAGCAGAAGTTAATTTTAAGTAAATTGTTTCAATTGTTAATACTGATATCTATAAATATATATATATATACAATTGAGCAGAAATTTTTTACTAGTAAAGGACATTTTACTGTGTTTGAATGGACACACTGTTCATGAACATCACTGATGTGGAGATTTTGCTGCTCTGCTTCCCACACCAGCCTGATTCCTGCCTCCGAACAGCACGTTTATTTTTCATCAGATCGGCCATGTACTTCTTAACTGTAACTGCTATCCTTATGACTGTTTTTGGGAATCTGTTGGTCATCATCACTATTTCCCATTTTAAACAGCTGCATTCACCAACTAACTTCATCATTCTCTCCTTGGCATTTGTGGACTTCATGTTGGGCTCCTTGATCATGCCCTTCAGTATGGTGAGATGGGTGGACGGATGCTGGTTCATGGGAGATCTGTTTTGCCAAATTCATTCCAGTTTAGACATGACGCTTAGTGTTGCCTCCATCCTGCACCTGTGTTTGGTTTCTATTGACAGATACATGGCCATTACTGACCCTCTGGCTTATAGGATGAAGGTGACGAATGGAAATGCAGCAGTGTGTATCGCGGCCGTTTGGATTTTTTCGTGCACGTTCAGTTTTGGAACAGTTTTTTCCAAAATTAACACTGCTGGTCTGGATGAACAAATGCTAAAAACATGTGTTGGAAATTGTGTTTTGATTTTTAACAAGGAATGGGGTGTTATTGCACCACTTCTTAACTTTTATATCCCTGGAGCTGTAATGACTTGTTTGTACCTTAAAATCTTTCATGTTGCAAGAAAACAGGCGAGACTGATTTCCGATCGAACTGCTACACTCACATACGGTGAGACAAAAAAGCAGGTATCGGAGCAGAGGGAGAGAAAAGCAGCTAAAACTCTTGGTATTGTTATGGGTGTTTTCATTTTGTGTTGGCTGCCTTTTTTTCTTATCACAGTTATTGATCCATTTCTAAATTATGCAACCCCACTTGATGTTTTTGATGCACTGGTCTGGTTTGGTTACTTTAATTCCATGTTTAACCCTCTGATTTATGGATTTTTCTATCCACGTTTTCAAAAGGCATTTAAGATAATCATTGTAAGACATCTTCTTCATCTGAAAGGCTCTAGTAACTTAGTGCTTCACTGATATCTGTTTTGGTGTTTGTCGTATAAAAACACATCCTTTATAGATAAGAGTGGGAAAACTGAAGTAAATGTGTATAGTATACCATTTCATCAATCGTTCATAAAAGATTTGTTGAATGGGAACTATGTGGGAACTGTATAGTGCTCAGCTACATTTCATATACACTTTATATCTAGGGATATCTGGCTTTTGGTAAAAATTAAAACTCAAAAATATATAAAAACAGTATTTTAGTGCAATTTATGTAAATTGCTTATCTGAACTTTTTTAGAAAAAAATTCTTTAGCAGGTTCCAACTCAGTACTCCTACAAATCAGTCAATTAAGTCCTCAACACGAGATAAACTTTAGTGAACAAAATTACATTTTTTTTTACGTACAATTTGTTTGTGAAAAAAGAATTACTGAAAAATATATTTGTAGCAGGAATATAATAAAATGTAACTCTAAAAGAGCTGGAAGGTCATGTTACATACGAAATAAAAACATGTACAGTGTAGTGCAAACTCTAAACAGCATTTTTCAGTGTCTCCAGGAACTTTTTACTATATATATGTTCAGGTAATCATTGGAGTCCTGTTGATTTAAATGTATTGAGATTTATTTTTATGTTGATGCAGTTAGTTAGGAGTTGAGGGGTGCTTTATACTAATTCCCTGCACTTTTATGCATGACAGCAGGTTTGGGCTGACTGTACAGCTCGTTAACCCCAAACATTAATTGTTGTAATAAATGGAAATTTTAATAATTGATTTACATTTTCTCATTGCTCATGTAAGTGTGGTAAATGTAGCTCTATAATGCTACATCATCTTCATCCACTTACCTTTTTTGTTTTGTCTCCACTTACCTTTACGTTTTGTCTTCAATTTTCTTTGCTTTTTGTTTCCACTTACCTTTTTGTTTTTCATCTCGACTTACCTGATGTCCTTTTCTCGTGTCCTTCTCCTTGGTAGTCATCTTCAATAACTGCTTTATTCCAGTGAATGTGATGGTGGATCCAAATGGTGATCCTAGTATGAGGCTAAAAAACATCTGCATGGAGAAGACCAGCTCACAGGGCACCAGGATTTCCTATTAATACATACATAAAATATTTAATGCTAACTCTAGTTAAGCTAACCTGACAAGAATTATGAGTGGATTTTAACTACTTATGAAACTTATTGCTATTAAAATAAACTGGTAAGACTAGCTTAGCTAAGCTAACCTGAGAGGATTTATTAGAGGATTTCTTATTCAAAGCTAACTTAGTGCTTTAATGATTACTGACATAACATGGATGTTTTTGTACTGTAAATATCGAATTACTAACATTTTATTAAAGGAAGTGAAAGGTAAAAAGCAGAACTGGCACTGCCAGAATAGATCCTGTAGAGATAAAAGTGTGAAAACTGAAGTAAATGTGGGTAGTGTGGCTTTTCTTTGACCTTGGGGGGAGAAATGCTTTTTTTTTCTTTCATACATATGAATATCTTAGACAGTTAATTCTAATATTTAATACTTGATGCTATAACACTTGTGAGTTTCATGTTAATATTTATACACTGCTAGCCTTGCTAACCTGACAGGATTTCTTCTGTTTATCCCGTTAGATAGATATTTAAGATATGTAAGAACACCTTACCTGGTCAGAATCACCGGCTCCGAGCAACAAAGCTTTCAAACTTCATGAATAAGTCAAAAATAAAACAATTAATGTATGAAAATTTTAAAATCGGGTTTATTGACTGACTGACTGACACTCGCCTCAGCACAGCGCGATACATAGCGCGAGGGAAAACGGGCGCGCGTGCGTGCGTGCGTGCGCTCGCGTGCCGATTTTTTCCCAAAGAGCGCGCGTTTTTTTGTTTGTTTGTCTTCGGCCGCCATCTTGCGACTGATTTCGTAGGAAATGATGATGACGTCAAATATATTTACCTCTGACACCGTGATCACAGGACGGTGTTTCATTTATCACCAATTAACTCTTATACGTCACCCTATGATCCTCCTTCTTCTGAAAATACGTGTTCACCACTGCCATTTCCATCCTTTTAGCAAAATCTACCACCATCTGCTCTTCCACATTCCTCTCCTTAAAGCCATACCTACATCACCTCCTCATCACCTCTGTCTCCCCTTCACCTACATGCCCATTAAAGTCTGCACCAATCACCAATCTTTCATTCCTAGGTTCACCTTCTACCACTTCATCTAACTCACTCCAGAATCTTTCCTTCTCCTCCATCTCACAGCCAGCTTGTGGAGCATAGGCACTGATGACATTTATCATCATCCCTTCAACTTCCACCTTCACGATCATCACCCTATCAGAAACTCTCTTCACCTCCACTACACTCTTACTGTACTCTTCCTTCAGAATCACCCCTACACCATTTCTCTTTCCATCCACACCATGATAGAACAGTTTAAACACCTCCAATGTTCCTGCTCTTACTCCCTTTCCACTTGGTCTCCTGAACACACAACATCTCTACCTTTCTCCTCTCCATCATATCAGCTCCCTCTCTCCCTTTACCCGTCAGAGTATTTAACAACATTTAAAGTACCAACCCGAACCTCCACTCTCCTCCACTTCTCCTTTTCCTGCTGTCTCTGTAGACGTCTTCCTCCTCTCCTTCTCCTCCACTCTCCTCCACTGCTCCTTCCCCTGCCGTCTCTGTAGACGTCTTCCTCCTCTCCTTCTCCTCCACTCTCCTACACTGCTCCTTTCCCTGCTGTGTCTGTAGACGTCTTCCTCCTCTTCTTCTCCTCCTTCAGCCAAAAGTAGCACAATTTACACCAGTGCCCTGTTGTTAACAATACCTGTGGTGGTCGTTGGTAACCCGGGCCTCCACCGATCCGCTATGAAATTCTGATTCGTGATATTTGATTTGGCACATGTTTTTTACACTAGATGTCCTTGATAACAAAACCCTCCACATTAATCCGGGCTTGGGACCGGTACTAAGAGTGACCTGACTTGTGCAACCCTGTTGACTATTATCTCACTATCCTTCACAAATTCTCTAAATGTTCTCTGAATGTTTATATATTTGCTTCTAACAGATGCTTGAATGCTTATTTGAGAAAATCTAGGTATCTGACTAATTACAGATCGATGGTAGATAATATACAAAAATCTATTCTTTATTCAGACTTCATGTTGATGCAATTCCCTGTGTACAAACCATAACAGTCTCAGATATAAACAGCTAGGGTTGAAAAAATCGGATCACGCTATAAAAGAGCATCACACTGAGGTTGGTGTTTATGAAACATAAGATGAAGGCGTAAGCATCTGGACACATGGAAGATTACACCAAGACTGTCTTTGCTCATTTGGATTATCAGTGTGTCACATCGTGGAACACAAGCTGCTCCTCTGACTTCCAATTATTCCATTTAAATCCCAGCATTTTGATTGTATTTTTCTTTTATTCTGTAGTTTCCTTGCTTACAGTTGGTGGAAACATGGTTGTAATATTGTCTATCACCATTTCCAAACACCTGCGCACAGCAACAAACTTTGTCATTCTGTCTTTGGCCATGTCGGATTTCTTAGTGGGAGGATTTATGATGCCTTTACAGTGTGCTATGTTTGTTGATGTTTGTTTATACTACACAAAAAGTCTCTGTCCTGTTTACCACTTTATCAGCACAATTGTTGGCACTGTTTCACTTTACAACGTTGTGCTGATTGCAGTAGATCGATACTTTGCCTTGTGCCACCCTTTTCATTATGTTGCCAAAATGTCCTTAAGAGTGGTGCTGAAGTGTGTGTGTTTCGGATGGATCTTGTCCTTCTTTTATAATCTTTTAGTTATGTACATTGGAAATTCAGAACCAGGCCAAACAAAAATGATCTGCATCCAAGCATGTGCCATTCCTGTCAACAACACTTGGGGTTTAATTGACTTTATATTTGTTTTTATTGTTCCATGTTTGATGATAATAATTCTGTATGTCAGAGTTCTGACAGTTGCCCTGAGACATGCGAAGGTTATTTCTGATTCTGCAAAACTTGGATTAAACCAGAGGAAAAGGACATCAGAGCTCAAGGCCACAAAAACCCTAGGCACTGTTGTGTTTGTGTATTTAGTGTGCTGGATTCCATGGTATATTTTTTTACTAAACATTGAGAATGTTCCAGATTCTAATGTTATCATTAATTATTTAATGTGCCTGTTTTATAGTAATTCCTTTATAAACCCCATTATCTATGCCATATCATATCCCTGGTTTCGAAAATCATTTTCATTTTGTGCTTTAGTTGGAAAAAAGTCTTAATTAGTTTTTTCTTTTTTAAAACTAAAAATATCTTTAATCTGAAAACAGAGTTTAGTTCTTCAATTATGTCTGTTATTTGATTGAACCCCCAATAACTCTTTATTTTTCCTTTACTTAATTCAAATCTTAAAAGCAAAAATTCATATTCTGATTTGCAAAAAAAAAAGGAAAAATCACAGCTGATGAATAATTGCTAATTACACTAATCATGTATAATACACTCACAGTTTCTTCTCCCAGAAATGGTTTTTATAGCTTATGGGAATTCATTAAACTGAATTATATAATTTTTTTGATGATGCTCCTGAACAAGTTCATAAAACACGAGCTTTAAACTACAGATGTTTTTAAAAGTGTGGAAACACTTAAGTCTTTTTTGGTTTTTGAGAGACACATGCATGTACCATTTGTTTATATGCAACAAACTCTGTCATGAAGATTTACTTTGACCAAACAAATATAAATGTACAAATGTTTTCCCTTTATTTTGTGAAAATATGTGCATGGATTTGCATGACAATCCTGGGATCCAGACATTTTTTTTCTCAGAACGTTCAACTGAAATACTTTGCCAAAACCTAAGGTGCTCTTCAATAGTTTCCTTCTGGCCTTGTGATCCAGTTCATCGAAAGCAGTTTAATGGAATATAGGTGCAGTGACTGGTGATATGAATGATTAGATAGATAGATAGATAGATAGATAGATAGATAGATAGATAGATAGATAGATAGATAGATAGATAGATAGATATCACTCCAGCCTGTTTGCTCTGTAAACAACACTTACAGAACTTAAATTTTTGGTTCAAATCATCGTGTAGTATGGGACGGCAGCTATGGTGGTTCAGGATTTCTTCCACCTGAAATACGTCTCCAACCTCCAAAACAACCCCAAACCATTAAGCTTTCACCTCCATGTTTGGGTGTGAGGCGGTCTGCTAACATCTCTCTTGTTCTTGGTCGTACAAAAGTTCAAGAAAAATGTCCAATTTGGAATAATCTGTCCACAGAACTTTCTTCCACTGTCCAATTCTTGTTTGGTTTTTACCTTTTGCCTGGTTGCATATGAACAAAGTAAATAAGTAAATAAAGGATTGCAAAGTACTTGTTATAAATGGACGGCAGGGCCGTGGAGGATTTTGTCCATCCTTAAAAATCATTGTGTCGATTTTTGCTTATTCCTAGTGATATGACTTTAACGTTTGAAAGGCAAATTTTTAATTTGATAAAATAGCACGATGGAAACACGGGGCTTCAATACTGCCTGCTGAAACAGCCAGAGATCTTGAATACCATCATAAGTTATATAAATTAAATCTAACAATTCTCAAACTTTTAAGCATTGAAATTTCACACTGGGCAAATGCTAACTGATAAAATGCTGACATTCCTCTGGAACCCTGTAGATATTCTGGTCAGTGTTCCACTTTTTCAACCCAGATGCACAACGAGTGATTGTATCTGGCAACCGCGTTTGAATCTGGCAACCCAGACTAAAGCACGCAGGCTGACGCGGTTTACAACCCGGAAGTGGAAAACGTTTGTCTGGGTTTAAAAAGCTCTGTAACTGGGAGCAAACCCACCAATCAGCGTTCAGACTGAGAGATCATGTGATGTGAAAGGGCCGCGACTTCAGATGTCAGGAAATCTGTCCGGAGTGGAGAAAGAGAGAAAAATAGAAATCAATAACAACAACAACAAACAATAACAAGGTAAATATACACACCGGGGGGTTGTTTTATGTGTATTATGATGTGTAAAAAAACCGGAAACGAGGAAACCGAAACCGACATTCGGTTTTTATTGAAGACTTCACTCGCCCTTATAATTAATCACCATCATAATCTTAATTATCATGAATATAAATGATACCCGAGCAGGAGGATGAGGATTATACTACAAAATATCTGGCACTTTTTAAATTGTGTGTGTGTGTGTGTGTGTGTGTGTGTGTGTGTGTGTGTGTGTGTCTCGCTTCCGCATTTCATAATGGCGACATTTTAGATTTATTTTAAGTTTTTCCTTCTTTTCCTCCACTGCTTTAATAATCAGTCTGTACTGAGGAGTGTGTGTGAATAAAACCTCCTATTAAATGCACTCAATTATTACACATACATTAGAATAAGGATCATTTCCTCACTGCTGCTCCACCCTGACCTCTGACTTAGGACATTATGGAAATTCTGTCATAATGATCATGTGTATATTCAAGATTATTATTAATAATAAGTCATTTCCAGCCATATGAGGTCAAACTGTTCCCACAACCACTGGATGTTTCGGACGTCTTTGGATGCTGGTGAATTTTCACCTTCATTTCACTCGAAGAACCGAACCTTTTCCACCATGACCAGCTCCGTGAAGATCTGCTGTAGAGCTCTGAACACTTTCAGGATGAACGTGAACGCGTCCTGCACCCCCAGGCCTCCTGACCTCACCCATGTCAGTCCCTGATCCTACCTGCTGAATGAACCCCAAAATGTAGCAGAACATCGTGTGGAGCTTGAATGTGTGATGAGATGAACACTGATGAAACTTGATTGCATGCTAAACTCCATTCTCTTTATTCGATTAGCGTAACTTTATCATCCTTTGCGATTTGAAAAATACTATGGTACAAAGTGTTTTTATTTTCCTAAAAATGACTCGCGTTTGATCAAGGCTGACGTTTCAGACGACTTTGGAGCTCCAGTTTTCTTCAAAACTCTTTCTTCTACAGAGTTCATTGTTCTTCTGCTTTTCGATCGTTGGACCCTGGATGAGAGACTCGGTTCATTCAGACGAAATATATTTGCGAATACAAAAAAAAATGCATTTTGTTTTGCAATGTTTCTGCCATTCACACAAAATACTCTAAAACTCGAACTGAATTCCGAATCTAGTTTTGTGAAATCGAGCGTAATTTGGACAAATCATCACAGCGACCTCGTGATCAGCAAGCGGCATCGTTAACGCGAGAGATAAACATGCTAATATATTGTGCGGTTCAGGTCTGTCTTATCTGATTTGTATCGTATCTGTTTAAAGACGTAGACGGTCCTCACAATGTCGGGATCAAGGGACCCAAATTTACTCGTGCAGACGATCGGCTCAAACATCCAGAACATCACCCAGCAGAGTAAGTTCATATTCACAACATTTCCAACTCTGTGTCATGGTTTTATGATTGGAATAAAGAGCTAGCGTTGCTACATGATGAATGCTAGCTGGTTTACGGGAACATCTCATGCAAATGTGGCTTTTATGCATGTACGAGTAATTAATACATTTTTTACTTTTCTTTTTAACCAGATTCTGAGATCCAGAGGATCGTGAACCAACTCGGGACAGAGCGAGACACAGCAGATCTCCGACAGAGACTGTGAGTCAATAAAATACACACACGCAAATATACGCTGATAAGTTACACATTTTCAGTTTAAAATTAATTCAGGACTTAAAATATGTGTTAATCTGTTTTTATTCACACACACACACACACACACACACACACACACACACACACACACACACACAGGCAGCAGAAACAACAGTATGCGAATCAGCTGGCTAAAGAAACGGATAAATGCCTGAAGGAATTCAGCTCATTACCTGTCACTCATGATCAGGTAAAGGAATTTTTTGGTTTTTTTTCTTTTTTCATCTTATTTTTGTTGCTAATTTTAATCCATTCTATCATTGTTGGATATTAATTTCTTTTTTACTTATTATAATTTTTTTTTAAACATGCATTTTGCAAATCTATAAATGTATTTTTCCTTTTATCGTGTTTATTTTTTTAAAATACATTCAATTTTGCATAAAAATTTACTAACATTCTATTTAAAAAAAAATGAAGCAAAAGCCTTACATAGAATTTTTTTTTCATTTAAATATGTAGTGATTCTATTCAAATTTTGTATTTATTTAATTTTAATGAGCAAAAAAAGAAAACTCGGCTGTCAGTGAGATGAATTTTTTTTTTTATTTATTTTTTTTAATTATTAATTCTTTCTCTAAGATTGCACACGAGGTCTAATTTCTGATCAAATCAATGGTGTTTATTGTGTTTTAGACTCAGATAAACATTGCCCCAGTAACATAATGAGTTGTGTATAATATTTGCATTTTGTTCTGTATTTATTTATTTATTTTTTCTTCTCTTTTTTAGCGCCAGAGGAAAATTCAGCGAGAACGTCTCGTCAACGATTTCTCCAACGCGCTGTCACTTTTACAGAAAACCCAGAGACAAGCTGCACAGAAAGAGAAAGAGTTTGTGGCCAGAGTTCGGGCGAGTTCAAGAGTTTCGGTAAGACTCCTACGCAGGAACACAGGTTCTCGGTTTTCCCAGACCTGTAGTCCTGTAGTTCTCCCAGCAGTATCATCACTATTATTCTATTACAATATCTTGTAATTAATGAATGAATGCAATGAACCTTTACAATGTTAAATGAAGTAATTTCTGTTATCTGGCATCAACCGCAAAGTTTTCAAAGTGGTAGTGATCATCCTGCTTTCCTTGTCTGTAGACTGGTTTTGCTGATGAACCATTCGGAGGAAACGCTTCACCTTTTGAGAGGTCCGAGACTCCTCGTGATTTTATGATGATCTAGCATTTATTTATTCATTGAAAGTAATAATTAAAAAAGACGCAATTTCATAGCTTCCATTATTTGTGTAAGGAGCTCAATTCATACATTTTATATATGTTCCCTAATAATAATAATAATAATAATAATCATTGTGTTATTGTAGCGAGGCCCAGACACAGAGCTACGATGAGTCGATCACTGAGGAGGATTTGCATCTCATTCAGGAGCGAGAAACGGCCATCAGACAGCTGGAGGTACAAACTACTAATATCCATACTGTATATTATTCAATTATTATATCTACATATATACTTTTACACTACAGCAACCAAATAAATTGCACTGAATGGGGAGAGCCCCTGACCGTGTTAACAGCTCGCACTTTTCAGTTAAACGTCGTGTTTTTGCGCAATAACCGAATCTCTGAACTTCCAGAATTGCAGAAAGCTGCATTAGTAGTTCTAGTGCAAAGCACGACGTGAACACGTGACGTGGTGTTTGCAGTAAATACCACGGTCATACATTTCACTTGTTCTTCTCACCACGTACACGTCAGTGTTTACGTTTGGTCTGAAGAAAGGCCACGCCCACTAGCTACAACAATGTCGATTTACGCTCAAACCCAGAACTGAGCTGAATGCCGTGGCACTTGTTACGATGATCGCAGGATTAGAAGACAGTAAGTCGAGCCTCTCCCCTGTTACTGCTCCATAACCATAACTAGCTATCATCTGCTAGCGACTTTAGCATAGTATACACAGGGGAGATGGGGAAGAGTGTGTGCATTACAATATAGTAAATAGACTCATTTCCTGAAATCTGGTGCTCTACACTTTTTATAACCAGTAGAACTTCTAACTCATTCAACATTGAAACATTTTTTGCCATGAATTCATTTTCTATTCCATTGATCGTTTTTCAGTCGGACATCACGGACATCAATGAAATCTTTAAAGATCTGGCCGTAATGGTGCACGAACAAGGAGATATGATCGGTAAGCGCTAACGGCATGCACGTGCACCACAAACTCCAACAGGCCAAATGTTTCCTACACACTCTTATGGACAGGATTTAGGAGAACATACGACTTGGATCACTTCAGAGTATTTGACCTCAATCAGTCCCAAGATTCCTGTTGCTGTTTAATGTTCCTACTGCAGCTTGACTACAAAAGTTCACTGTAGCCACCTGAGGGGTGCCAATACTTTACGCTCTTTAACAGGTGGACCACAGTCATTAATTGATCCAAATGTGTAGCAACAATGTGTGTGGGGTCAGGAGGCTCTCTGTCGACTTGTCTTGCATACTTATGGACACACACACACACACACACACACACACACACTTTCTGGGTTTTACTGCACAAATATACACACACATACTCGTGAATACGAGTGTGATTTCAGTGTCAAAGTCCAGTGATAAGCAGGTGTTTATTTTTCATTGTTTCCATCATGCAGTGACCAGGTTGAAGTTTTCCATGAGCTGCACTGATAGTTATAGTCGTTACTTACATAATTCTATTTATTTACCCACCCTCATTTTATCAAATTCTGTTTTAAATAGTGCAAAAAATGCTTATGAAAGACTCGTTTCCACCTCGGGCCTAGTAACACAAAACTGAAGACCTGAAAATTACATGACACAATGCAGGTGTGTTACAACACACACAACCACAAACACAAAAGGGCCTGTTAACACCCATTGGGTAGAAACTTCACACTTGCAGCACAGAGGGGGGGGAGAAAACGCTTCATTAACGCAAGGTGAAATCGTGTGTGTGTGTGTGTGTGTGTGTGTGTGTGTGTGTGAGAAAGAACTGACACACAACAATTAAAAGTGTTAAAATATCAAAACCAACTTGAACTTAATTAATGAAGTCCTCTGAGAGAACACCTGAGACAAACCAAACAGAAGCATCCTGTGAGTTTCGTCAAACTTTGACTGGCAAATCAGAGCGCGTGTGTGTGTGGGAGGGGGGTGTTTGAGTCTAAACACTGCTAAAGTCACTGTACTGTTTGACCATTATTCAGAATTTTGCCATATTTCGCAATTATAAATAAAAAAAAAACTCAATTTCAGATATTTCAGCGTGCCACAAGAGAGCACCAAAGTCCCAGGAAATAGCTGTGTTTTAAATGTGCAATCTGGGGACCTGGTGAGAGATGCAGTGTGTTTAAGTTATGCACACACACACACATATCTTGACCTCCATTGTTGCTCTAAAATAAGCTACTCAAATACTCTAATATTCTGAAAACCCTAAATTGGTCACCATAAGAAGATGGCCTGTGTGTCATGTTCTGAACAAAACACCTGCTCCTGTGAGAAACCCAAAACGTTTTGTTAGAACATACCTGGACAAAATGGGTCCAACTTCTAGAAGGGACTCAATCAGTGTTTGGTTATTAATAAAAAAATAAAAAAATAAATGCCTTTGAGTGACATTTGAAATCATGTATAAAAAGAACACCACAAAACTAAGGAGGCCGTACATCATAAGCTTTCGCCAATAAAAACCTGCTGGCCTTCTGGGTAATTGTGTGTAGATTCAAGGCATGTCAAAGGAGTGTCGATACTTACGCCATTGTGTTGTTTTCTCTCAGACAGCATAGAGGCCAATGTAGAAAGTGCCGAGGTGCACGTTCAGTCTGCGACACAGCAGCTCGCCAGCGCCGCCAATTACCAGGTAACTCTCCGCCGGGAGTCCGTACACCGCGTTCTTCACCGATATCAATCCCAATTCAGCCGTTTGATGTTCGTTTATCAGGAATCAATAACAATATTAAATCTAGGATTGTGTTTTCTGTAGATGCATCATTCCTACATCGCAATGCCAGGGGTGGAAAATACTTCTATTTGTAGCTGCACTTTATTTCTAAACATAAACACTATTTAAAATGCTCATTCCACATTGTTAAAAATGGAATGTTTGTCAAATTGGACCTTCTCATGCTGCATAATGTCGTTAATGCTATCGCTGTCTGTGTGACGTGCTAGTTAAAGCGTATTGCTAATATTACCTGCTACATTTGACTGTCTTTTTTCTTAATGCTAGGCTAAACTAGCATTTGTTCCACTAGCGAACATAAATTCATGCAAACTTAGAAAGATTGAATGTTTTCAGGCAAAGAAGAAAAAAAGAACATTTCTGCCTAAAATCTTCTAACTGGTTTAGGTAAGTAATGAAGTCTGCTTTTATCATGAAAACACAAAATTTTTTGGTTCTCGAGATCTTCAGCAGGTGTAAATCACTCAACAAAAACTTCTCCAGTCTTTTGTGGACTTTTTTGCTATTTTCTTTTGCAATACAAACACATTCCCAGCTTTCTGTTTCAAAGCTCTGGGCTACTGATCAGAAGTTCGAGAATTCAAGCCCCGGTATCACCAAGCCGCCACTCTTGAGGGGCCCTTGAGTAAGGCCCTTTACCCTTTGTCCTTCAGGGGTGCTGTAACAAGGCTGACCCTCTGCTCTGACCCAAGCTTCCTAACATCGTTGGGATGTGACCAAGGAGTTCTCAGCACTTCCCAGTCACACTAATCTCCTACATGGCCACACAGAGACCATCCACCCAGCGGTAGTGGTATGCAGCCGCCCAGATCAATTTCTCGTTTCTCATGCTCGGGAAATTGATCTGGTGAGAACTCATTGGTGAACTCATTGGTGAATTCTGGCCACAAATTGACAGAGTTGAGAGGTAGATGGAGCTGCTGGGTTAAGCCTCTGGTCTCAGCTTCTACCTCTTTAGAACAACTATCGCCAAAGTCATGGCATCAACCAGTTTCCCTGACTTAAGTAGAAAAAAGGAGTGAGAGGAAGGATGAAGGGATGAAATGCCTGCACACTGGATGTACTGCCAAGTGGTCACCTGCTAGACCACTTGTGCTCCTCTTGGGCTTGGAGCAAGGCTTGGAAATGCTGTCTTTTCTCTGAGTTCTGCTTGAAGAAGGCCTGATGGGTGGAGTCTTCTGGATGCTGGTGAGGGACCTGACCAGCCCTCCTAGTGGTGAGGATTCCATTACAGAAGTTTCTCCTCAGTCTTTTTCATCTATACTCTATCTACTTTTATTTATCCCTTCTCTACAAAACCATTGATCCCAATTTCACTCAGGTAAAGGATCCGTAACATTTACCTTTCCTGCTCCCCACACTCCATTCACAAACCGGCGCTCGACTGCACCCCCACAACGACGTCAACTTAAATTCTTTACACTTAAGTTACTTTCTGAATTCTTTATTGTAAATTTTATTTAAGTATAATTCTTCAGGTCTTTTTTTTGTCTTTTTCCATCCCTGCGCAATGCTAACATTTTACTAAATAAAACATGTAGGATTTAAGGTGGAATCTAATTGAAACGATACGGACGTCTTAAATATTTAAATTCCAGTGCATTCATTTTGATTATTAATGTTTTTTCACAGCAAAAGTCCCGTAAGAAGATGTGCATCCTGATTTCGATCCTGGTCGTGTCCATTGTGGTCATTTCCCTCATCATCTGGGGTTCAGTTAAATCATCATAAAACCTTAAAACGCCAAACGGAAATCTTTTTTTTTTTTTTTCTTCAAGGTTATACCTTTACAAGCATGACACAACTACACACACACACACAGACACACACACACGGGTAAATTTTCTAAGCAATGATTAGTCATTTGATGTTTGATTTCCCAGATCTTAAGTCATTCAGCATGAATATAATCCGAAATAAATGTACTTCCTGTCTTCTCAAATGCCAAGTGTTTTAAAAAATAAAACTCATTCCATGTGATGTAGTAACATGCAGTGAAAGCTAGCTGGCAGCACTGGTCATGCGAGTTCACGCTATTTGGTGGATATTAACACATTTTACATAAATAAATAGAAACTTGTTTAACTGAATAACTAGCATTTTTCTACGTTCAACCAAGCTAGCTATCCTGCTTTATTTTTTAATTCACGCATTTATTCTTATCATGAAAGATTATTTACAATCAACACTATCCCTTTTTTTAAATTTTATTTTATTAAAGAGAACTTCTAACGATGTACCAAAAGAATCAGGCCGGGATATTAAACTGAAAACTAAATATTGCTTTCTGCTAGTTGCTGAATGTTGGAATTGATTCTACTGCTTTTTTTTGTAATTAACCTCGAGCTTCATGCAACGTCACCAACAAGTAATAAAAACTAGTTTGAACCGGAATTCCCACTTGAAGTTAACCCATTGAGAACTTTTATATAATTTCTATAAAATCGCAGTTACAAGCGTTATGAAACTGGAACTTTGTTTTGATGAAATGTCTATATTCATTATTTCTGAATGCATTTGTTGAAATTGAAGCAGTTTTAGTCTCTGACAGGAAAATTTTGAATATTCAACAGTTGAATCAGTTCATGTGTATCGAGTCACGTCTTTGCAACACTACGAATAATGATGGTTACAATTATTATTAATAAATACATGGATAAATAACTAAAATTATTTAGTAATTTGCTTTTCTCTGCATTGCCTTTTAAAACATTTGGATTAAATGGATGTGAGTATAAATATATGTATAAACACATAATACCATGAAGTACAAACCTTGTCTATTGAAAGGAATTTTAAAGGAAGTTTTTACTCATGCATTCCATTCAGGAAACTGTAAATAAGTAGGTTAATAAGAGGCATTCATCATGTGCCAATTTATTTCATGCAATATCCATTTTTTTTATTCAGTTGAGATGTTACACATTTGCCAAACATTGAATAAATATAGATTTAGCTGAGAAAAAAAAACTGCTTATTAAGGTTTATGTTCTTTTGCCAAAAAAACGATTGTTTGGTTGAAGAATGATTTATCGATGATTACTTTAACAAATAATCGCATTTATTTAAGAAAACGATGGATGTCGTGTGAAAAAAGAATTTCCGCAACGTAATCCTTCGCACATGTTGCACATCATACCGTACGGCTTTTCCAACCAGACCTTTCATCCGTGTTTGTTTTTGTACATTACATTTCAAACACAGCCTTAAACCTATTGTTTTACTTACTTTAACATACACGCAGTGCTAAACGTCGCAGTTTTTCCTGATAATCGGTATTCGTAAATAATCGTTCTTGCGTATTTGCAATTTTACTAATTGTACTTCATTTCTTTTTATGATTTGTACAATAAAATGTTTTAAATCAAAGGTGTTGTTCGAGCGATTTGTGAGTCATACAGATTTATTAAGATGGATATGGATGGATTGTGTGTAACTGTACATGGTAGAAGGCTGAATAATGTACTATAAACCAATGGTCCCCAACCCCCGGGCCGCGGACCGGCATCGGTCCATGGGTCAATTAGTACCAGGCCGCACAGAAAGAATAAATAACTTCCATTATTTCTGTTTTATTTATTATTTTGGAAAATGACCGGATTCTCTCCGCCACATCTGTCTATGACTCACTCTTGAAGCATGTTATGATGCCTGGTGGAGCGCCGGCCATTAACACATAATACATTACCGCTAAATTCAAACCCCCAAGCGAGCAAAATGATCAAACAACACCACGTTTCACGTTTATTATTATATTTAGAAAATCCAAGTTTTTATGGTCGTATCATTTTATTTTGTTGTATTTATCCACCACACCTTAAAGGCCGGTCCGTGAAAATATTGTCCGACTCTAAACCGGTCCGTGGTGCTAAAAAGGTTGGGGACCACTGCTGTAGAGTCCAAACTTCAAACCACACTGTAGATGTCAAGGATGCACTTTGAAGGCGTTCGACATGAGGAGCAGTCTGACGAAAATCTGCCTTTCAGGAACTAAATCTGATAAATCCTTAGCTGAAGCATGGAATAGAACATAAAATATATAAATTGTCTCCTGTTTAGAACTCCATCGGTATCATTCTTCTTCTTGAGTTTTTTTTCTTACACTGATCATGACGTTTATCTTCTCACACCGCTAGTTGTATTCCCAGGAAATGGAAACACAATGATGTCAGTACGAGTATAATAGAGTATAAATATAAGACAGAGTGTGTAGAGATGCTAATGAAGATTCCACCCCGTTTGATTAGGAGACTTGTGTTTATACCCGGGATTTACTTCAATGAATCTGACGGAATTGAATCGATCCTGTGAGCATTTCTCCTGTCCAGAGAGATCTGTATCTCCTGCAGTTTATATCTTACTGTACGTGTGTTCAGCTGCTGTGGTTCTTCTAACAGTGTGTGGAAATCTGCTCGTCATCATCTCGGTGTGTTACTTCAAACAGCTTCACACTCCGACTAACATGCTCGTGCTCTCTCTGGCTGCGTCGGATCTCCTGGTCGGACTTTTCGTGATGCCGTTCCACTTCACGTGGCTAATCGAGTCCTGTTGGATGTTCGGACACGTTTTTTGCATCCTGTATAATTTCATGAGTTTTCAGCTCACAAGCGTGTCTGTAGGAAACGTGGTTCTGATCGCTCTGGATCGTTACATCGCTTTAAGCAATCCATTTCTGTACTTGATGGACGTCACGTCTACGATCGTTCGCACTCTGATCTGTTTGGCCTGGGTGTTTTCGTTTATTTACAACTTTGTGTTTTTTTACATAAACGGAAACTTCACGGGTTTCTCGCCATGTCCTGGTGAATGTCTAGTCGAAGCTTTCGATGACCTTGGCTCGTTAATCGACCTAATGTTCATCATCGTCATTCCCACTGGTTTAATGCTCATTTTATACTTCCAGGTCTTTGTGATTGCCAGGAGGCATGCAAACGCCATACGAGAACTCACCCGGAATTTCAAGAACGTCTCGGACGAAATGAAATCTGAGAGAAAAGCCGCTAAAGTGCTAGGCATTGTGGTTTTTGTGTTTCTGGCATGTTTGGTGCCATATTACGTCTGCACATTAATGGGCAAAGTGACGTCATCGTACATCGTCAATAACATTTTAATCCTTTTTTTTCTGAATTCGTCCATCAATCCCATCATCTACGCCCTGTTTTACACCTGGTTCCAGAAGTGCACGAAAATGATTTTAACTTGCAAAATACTGCACACAGATTGTTCTTTTGTAAATGTGCTGTGAAAGAAGCAGCTGAGCGAAGTGCAAAACCCATCGTTCCACAAATATAAGTGGAAAAAGAAGTCATTTTGCAATATATGATAACATGATGTACATATATTAATAAGTGTTAATAAATACAAGGGTAATTACTATAATTACATCCAGATGTAGATTTAGTTTCAAATGAGAACTTCTTCAGACATCATAAGGAGGACACATTTGGAGGAAACTGAAAATCTTAGTGAGATTTATAACATTTATTGTTGTACAGAATAAAGACGGTATGTACAAGAAGGTCTTTTTGATTACAGAAGCAGCTGTTAAGTACAAATTGGAGTAGGGTGATTTATCATACAATCACAATATCAAATAACCATTGACCTTTAGCCCAATGTGATGTCATACAGAGTACACATATGAGCAACCTTGTGATTGAACAGTCACAGAATTATAATATATGGAGGATATGTTTTTTTTTTTTTTGGAGAAAACATCTGGAATAGCCTAGCCATAGTGGTCGACCTCAAAGCACTCACTTGAGTTTGCCATAACATTTCATGCTCATTGCTCAAACTAATGTTCATGGGTTATATCTTTTGGGTTAAAGTGTTTCATCTATTCTAACAACTTCATCGGGTTACTGCAGTTTTCTGTCTTGGACATCATTTTGGTAGCACCATTTGGTAGCATAGTTTAATTAATTAACCTTGTTTGCTCTTTCTGTTGGACCTCTATGGTCCCAATCATACCACTCCAAATAATTTTGTAAATTGTCAATCAACAAAAAAATAAAAATAAAAAAAGAGTCCTTTGGTAGCAATGTGGTGTTTAGTTGGATGTACCTTCTTGAGCTCTTGCTCCAGCTTCTATGTGAAGACCGAACTGATATATAGTGTTCACAAAGCTCCAATATGAAACTTAAAATCAACAGCTATGCACTTGAGACAAGTGAGAATCCTTCAGCTGTGGAATCTGTGAAAGCTTATTGGCGGAATAAGACACTGTACTGTATATTGTACTTGCCTTTTACCAAACATCTCAAACACAAACTTGGGCTCTTTTCCTGCAAGTAAACTTATTCCATGCACCCAAATGCAGTTTATTTTGAAAAGAATTATTCCAGGTGCCACCAATGGGTGACCTGCAGAGCGAACTTGTACTTAAGAAAGTGTTCAGCAGGCCAGCACTTGGAGAAAATACCAACGCAGACCTGATGGATATATACGCAAACATGACTGGCTGTAAACCAGACCAGAGAGTAGATACAAAGCTAGAGACAGCAGGTCAGAACATAATTGGTTTTCCATCTTGTTCATCCTCTCTGGTATGATCAAGATTCGACGAGAAACAGACAAATGTTGAAAAAAGTAGACATTTCTCCGTGCGTTTAAACGTCTAAACGCCTAAAACCCTGAAAGGCAACTTTTTGACATTGACTCGTGATAATCCAGACAAGGAATGTGATATCATTGGCCATCTACAGTTTTTAACTACAATACTTTAAAGGGATCGTTTGTATGTAGATTTCATTGTTGAATTCTCTCTTTTAGATATAAACAAAGTGCTTCATGCAATCATGAACAAATGATGACAAAAACAGGCACAGTTCAGGAGCATGACATCATCTTCCCAAAGCTGTCAGTCAACCCTGGAGGCAGGATCATTTTCCAAACTATAAAAGTACCAGAGCTGCTTAAGCCGTAATTCATTTAACAGTAACATCAAACTTAATTTGTTCTTTTAAATACTGTATTCATGAACCAGTCTGATCACTGTGAGCATTTCTCCTGTCCAGAGAGATCTGTATCTCCTGCAGTTTATATCTTACTGTACGTGTGTTCAGCTGCTGTGGTTCTTCTAACAGTGTGTGGAAATCTGCTCGTCATCATCTCTGTTCTTCACTTCAAGCAGCTTCACACACCGACCAACATGCTCGTGCTCTCTCTGGCCGTGTCGGATTTCCTTGTCGGTGCTTTAGTGATGCCTCCAATGTTCAACTGGACAATTGAGTCATGCTGGATTTTGGGTTCAAGTTCTTGTATGTTTGTTTGGTCGGCTGCCGGTTTTCTCATGGCTTTGTCCGTATATAATGTTGTTCTGATCTCTGTTGATCGGTGTTTAGCTCTTTGCAACCCATTCTATTACTTGAACAAAGTCTCAGTGAGAAAAACGTGTGTTGTCATATTTTGTAATTGGTGCATATTGCTGGGATACGACTTTGCACTCATATATTTCAATGGAAATTTGATGAGACCTGGAATGTGTTCCGGAGAGTGTTTTCTAATTCTGGGTGAAGTTTTATCCACAGTTGATCTCGTAGTGTCATTTATATTTCCACTTTCTGTCATAATCATATTGTACAGTCGGGTTTTTCTGATTGCTAAGAAACACGCCACTGCTATCAGAGAGCTTAATAATCACACACGACCTCAAACACAGAAAATCACCTCCCACTCCATGAAATCTGAGAGAAAAGCAGCCAAAGTCCTCGGCATTTTAGTGGCCGTGTTTCTGGCATGTTTACTTCCGTATTTTATTTACTGTTTGTTAGGAGACGTTATTGAACTGCAGTTAGAATCATTTCAGAAAGTCTCTGTCTTTTTTTGTCTCAATTCCACCATTAATCCGGTTATTTACGCTCTGTTTTACCCGTGGTTTAGGAGGTGCACCAAACTAATCATAACTCTGCAAATTTTCCAAACAGATTCGGCATTAATAAATGTTCTCTCATGAGATGATTCTGTTGTAAACTCTGGTCTTTTTTTTTTGCATGTTGCTGCAAAACCTGTCAGAATCATTGGTATGAGTGGAATCAATAGTATTATCACTTGTATATATTATATTATCATGGTTTACAGTATTATGCTGAAGTATACAGTGTAATAGAGCAACATGTTTTATGCAAAAACTATCATGTCAAGTCAAGTTCAAGTCAAGTTTAATTGTATAGCGCTTTTCACAACAGACATTGTCTCAAAGCAGCTTTACACAAATCAACAGTGATGGTGAATGGTGTGAATTTGTCCCTGATGAGCAAGCCGTGGCGACTGTGGCAAGGGAAAACTCCCTTAGATGTTATGAGGAAGAAACATTGAGAGGAACCAGACTCAAAAAGGGAACCCATCCTCATCTGGGTGACATCAAGAGTTTGATCATAAATCTTTCAACAATACAGAACACTGGACAGTGAGAACTAACATGAGTAGTGGAGTATAAGATTATAAGTGATGTTCTTTCTGCAGTCTTATACAGTCTATATGGTTAGTAGCTCCGAGTTTTATGAGCTCAGCATTTGTGATCACCACAGATCCAGCATCAGCTTCTCCAAGCCAGAGCCTTTAAACACTCCAGGAGGTCCAATGTCAAAACTCCACACATGTAGCGGGATCCAAATGGCACTGGAACGTCTCTAGATGGTTCGGGATGTTTGTGAGTTCGGCATCTACTTCTTCAAGGTCCGTAATCATCACGAGGTGGGAGGTGACTGGAGCTGGCCAAACCTCAGGGTGTCTCGGGATGGGGAGAGAAAGAGAAGCAGTGGAGAGGAATTAGCGTAGCTGCTGTTCATGATATTAACAGCACAAGTTGATAATGTGCATGTGATCAGATGTTCTGGAGCACAAGGTTATGATGTGATGTGTGTTATGTGTAGGCTTTGCTAAAAGATATGTTTTAATCTACACTTAAACTGGGAGAGTGTGTCTGAGCCCGAACACCGTCAGGAAGATTATTCCAGAGTTTAGGAGCTAAATGTGAAAATGCTCTACCACCTTTAGTGGACTTTGCTATTCTAGGAACTACTAGAAGCCCAGAGTTTTGAGATCTCAGGGGCGTGGCGGATTGTAGCGTGTTAAAAGACTGGATAGATACATGGGAGCCAAACCATTTAGTGCTTTATAAGTGAGAAGTAATAGTTTGTAGTCTATTCGAAACTTAACAGGAAGCCAATGTAGGGACGATAAGATCGGGGTTATGTGATCATATTTTTTGACCTTGTAAGAACTCTGGCTGCTGCATTCTGGACTAACTGAAGCTTGTTTATTAATGATGCAGGACATCCACCTAGTAACGCATTACAGTAGTCTATTCTGGAGGTCATGAACGCATGGACGAGCTTCTCTGCATCGGATATAGACAACATATTTCTTAGCTTAGAAATATTTCTAAGGTGAAAGAAGGCTGTTTTTGTAACTTGATTGATGTGATTTTTGAAAGACAAGTCGCTGTCTAAAATAACACCCAGGTCTTTTACCGTTGAACTAGTGGTTACAGAACATCCGTCTAAATGCAGGTTGAGATGCTGGAGCGTCTGTATACTAGTTTTTGGGCCGATGAGCAAAATCTCAGTCTTATCAGAATTTAAAAGTAGAAAGTTATGGGTCATCCAATCTCTTAGTTCCTTAAAACACTCAGTTATCCGGGTTAATTGAGCTGTATCGCCTGGTTTAGATGAGATATATAGCTGAGTATCATCAGCATAACAATGGAAGCTAATTCCATGCCTTCTAATAATATTTCCTAATGGAAGCATGTATATTGTGAAGAGCAGGGGTCCTAGAACTGAACCTTGCGGCACGCCATAATTTACTTGCATTAGCCTGGATAGCTCTCCATTTAAATCTACGAAATGGTAACGATCGGACAGGTAGGATTTAACCCAGCTTAATGCCTGTCCCTGAATGCCGATGTAATTTTGTAAGCGATCTAGGAAGAGATCATGGTCTCCTCATCTAATTTATCAAGGTTCCACAGCTAGTAATATTTGTCATTAAATTGTAGGCTGATACAGATGCAAATACAGTAAAGGTTTTTTTTTCTTTGATTTATTTATTTATTTTGTGAGACAACATTTGAAAACATTAGGCCAAAGGTCATCACCAAAAAATGGGCATATGTCAGCGAATCAGCAAACAGGACAAACTGGGCAAAAGACAGAACTCAAAACCAGTAACTATAAATAAAAAAAAAAAAAACAGGTAACTGGAAAAAAAAAAAAAGCCCAATATCTTGGTAATTTGTCAGGATAATGGCTGTGGGTTCTAGGGTATGTAGACTGAGGCAACCATGTCCACAGCACTCCACCCTTTCATGGCCTGCCAGTGTTCCTGCAGGAAAATGCACTAGGGTTTAAGAGTTTCAGAGGCCGGGGTACTTGTGCTTCACAGTCAGTTTGATCAGACCCTGATAGTCATTGTGTCAGGGAACCACCTGCCACGCCCCCTTTGGTGGCTCTCTATGCCTCCACTCTCCATAGAGCTCCAGGTTTAACCTCGCCTCTGGTGGTGAATTCGGCTCGTGCGCCTGGTTTATCCGGCTTCTCACCCGGGAACTAGGGATGGTCACCGCAGATCTCCACCATCTCTCTCCCACTACCAAACGCACGATTCCGCTCCAGTGTTTCCCGAAGAGCTCCATTCCGCACCAGAGCTTCCCAGAGAGCGCCACTCCATCCCAGGACCTCCGGGGGATTTCCACCCTGCTCCAGGCCCTACACCAGGCCCTTCAAAATGGCTCGGCTCCATTCCAGGACCTCCATGAGATCTCCGCCCTGCTCCAGGCCCTTCAGGGGGGCTCCACTCCGCCCCAAGGTCTCCAGGAGATCCTCAGCCTGCTCCAAGAACTTCAAGAGACCACAGCTCCGCCCCAGGACCTCCAGGAAAGCGCAGCTCTGCCCCAGGACCTCCAGGAGAGCTCAGCTCCAGTCCAGGTCATCCAGGAGAGCTCAGCTCCGTTCCAGGTCATCCAGGAGAGCTCAGCTCCGTTAAAGGTCATCCAGGAAAGCGCAGCTCTGCCCCAGGACCTCCAGGAGAGCTCAGCTCCAGTCCAGGTCATCCACGAGAGCTCGGTTCCGCTCCAGGACCTCTACGAGAGCTCAGTTCCGCTTCAGGACTCCCAGGAGAGCTCCGCTCCGCTCCAGTGTGTCCCCGAGAGCACCTTTCCGCTTCAGAGTTTCCGGGACAGCTCCTTTCCGCCCCAGGATCCTGAAGAGGGCTCGGCTTTGCTCCAGAGTCCTGAAGAGACCTCGGCTCCGTTCCAGGACCTCCAGGAGAGCCCAGCTCCGCTCCATTGTGTCCCTGAGAGCACCTCTCCGCTCCAGTGTCCCCCTGAGAGCACCTCTCAGCTCCAAGATCCCCAAGCGAGCTCAGTTCCACGCCAAGGTCTCCCGGCGAGCTCTGTTCCGCTTCAGGATCTCCAGGACAGCTCCTTTCCGCCCCGGAGCTTCCCAGTGCACTCAACTCAGCCTCAAGGCCGCAAAAAGGACGTCGTACCGCCGCCTGGATGCTAAAGGGACGTCGTACCGCCGCCTCACGGTCTCCCCGAAGGTGACAGCTCGCCTCACGGTCTCCCCGAAGGCGACGGCTCGCCTCACGGTCTCCCCGAAGGCGACGGCTCGCTTCACGGTCTCCCTGAAGGCGACAGCTTGCTTCACTATTCCCCTGGAGGTGAGACCACGTCACAGGGTTCCGCTCCTTGTGAAGCCGCGTCGCAGAACTTCTCTCTGCCCCAGAGCATCCCTGAGAGCTCCTCTGCGGTCCACAGAGTCTCCGAGAGCTCCTCTCCGGTCCACAGAGTCTCCGAGAGCTCCTCCTTCGGCGACGTCTCGCCCCCGAGCTCCTCCTTCGGCGACGTCTCGCCCCCGAGCTCCTCCTTCGACGACGTCTTGCTCCCGAGCTCCCTGGAAAGCGACGTCTCGCCCCAGAGCTCCTCCTTCGGCGACGCCTCACCAAAGAGTCTCTCCGTGAGCGACGTCTCGCCTCTGGGCCCCTCCGATGGTGTCGCCTCTCCTCTGTGCTCCTCCGATGGCGACGTCTCGCCTCTGGGCTCCTCTCCGGGCGGAGCCATACCTCCGAACACCTCCGATGTCGACGTCATGCCTCCGAGCGCCTCCGATGTCGACGTCACGCCTCACGGTCCCCCCGAAGGCGACGGCTCACCTCACGGTCTCCCCGAGGGCGACGGCTCGCTTCACGGTCACCCAGAAGGTGACGGCTTGCCTCACTGTTCCTCTGGAGGTGAGGCCACGTCACAGGGTTTCTCTCCCGGTGAAGCCACGTCGCAGAGCTTCTCTCTGTCCCAGAGCATCCCTTAGAGCTTCACTCCGCTCCACAGAGTCTCCGAGAGCTCCTCCGAGCTTCTCCGATGGTGACGTCTCGCCCCAGAGCTCCTCCTTCGACGACGTCTCGCTCCCGAGCTTCCTGGGAGGCGACGTCTCACCCCAGAGCTCCTCCTTCGATAGCGTCTCACTCCCGAGCTTCCTGGAAGGCAACGTCTCGCCCCAGAGCTCCTCCTTTGACAACGTCTCGCTCCCAGGCTTCCTGAAAGGCGACGTCTCACCCCAGAGCTCCTCCTTCGACGACGTCTCGCCTCCGGGCTCGCCGATGGCGGCGTCTCGCCTCCGGGCTCGCCGATGGCGACGTCTCGCCTTCGGGCTCCTTCGATGGCGACGTCCCGCCTCTGGACACCACCGGGTTGTTTTTCTGATTCCGGGCTCCACTGGGTGCGTCACTCGTACTCCGATCTCTGCTACGGACGTAGCTCCGATCCAGACCTCCCATTGGGCGTCTATCTGGCCCTGATCGCCATCGAGGGCCTCACTTAGTCTCAGGTCTCTGCTGTGGAGGTCGCTCAGCCTTGGTCCCTATCCGACGCTGGAGCTGTCTCTCTGCCTCCTGGCTCCGCCGAAGACGTCCCTTCGTCCCTAGTCCCCGCTACAGGCATCTCTCCGTCCCCGGTCGCCGCTGGAACCGTTTCTCCGGCCTTCGTCCTGGCTCCGATCTTCACCAGGGTTTTCGCTCCAGTTCTGGCCTCCGCAATGAGCTACGCGCCATTTTGGACCTCCGCTGGGAGCATGGTTCTGTCCTGTGCCTTCGGGATGGGCATCCTCCAGGTCCTGCGCTTCGCCTGGGTTGTCGCTCTGCCTCGGGTCCTTCCTGGCCTTCTCCAGTTCTGCGGTGGTTCTGACCAGGTCCTGTTCGACCCTGGACGGACACTGGGATCCTCCTTTGAGTGCCCTGGCCCTCCGAGCGTCTGTGGGTTTGGGGCGTCAGGTGCCGCCCCTCAGGGGGGGGGGTAATGTCAGGGAACCACCTGCCATGCCCCCTTTGGTGGCTCTCTATGCCTCCACTCTCCATAGAGCTCCAGGTTTAACCACGCACACCTGGAGCTCATCATCACTCATGCCTCCACTCTCTCTAAAGCTCCAGGTTTAACGAGGCACACCTGAAGCTCATCATCACTCCACCCCGCTCCTACATAAACCCCTCACTCACATTCATTCCCCGTTCGTTATTGTCCACAAATCTTAGATTGGGTCAAATCATGATTAACCTATGGCTTGAGCATTTTTTTTAATTCACTGCATCCAGAATATCACATGTTTTGTCCATGTAAGAATATATGCAAATAAGAATAGCCATTTGTTCCAAACATGCATGACATCATACTTTAATTTAAATGTTTGTCAAATTTGGGGCGTGATCGGTTTCTAGGATATAAAAACTGTAAGTTACTGCTTCAGACCAGCTGTTTTTATTAGATGCAGTAGACACTGTATTCATGAACGTGACAGAGTTGAATCTCTCGGATCCCTGTGCGTATTTCTCCTGTCCAGGGAGATCTGTGTCTCTTGCAGTTTATATCTTACTGTATGTGTGTGGAGCTGCTGTGATTCTTCTAACAGTGTGTGGAAATCTGCTCGTCATCATCTCTGTTCTTCACTTCAAGCAGCTTCACACTCCGACTAACACACTGGTTCTCTCTCTGGCCGTGTCGGATTTTTTTATTGGCGCATTAATGCTACCAGCATTGTTGATGTGGACGATCGAGTCATGTTGGATATTAGGGAGAGTTCTGTGCACCTGTGTGTGGTTAATTGCTGGAGTTCTCATGAGCCTGTCCATCTACACTGTTGCTCTGATCGCAGTGGATCGTTATTTGGCTCTCTCAAACCCATTTGTCTACACGGACAAAATCTCTTGGAGGACCATGTGTGCTGTGGTTTATGCAAACTGGTGTTTGTGTGTGGCATGTAATGTAACATTTTATTATTTTAATGGAAACTTCACAGATTTTTTAATTTGTCCTGGACAGTGCTATTACTTTGTAAAAGATTTTTGGTCTGCACTAGATCTTGCATACTCATTTATATTTCCACTTTCTGTCATAATCATATTATATACTCGGGTTTTTCTGATCGCTAAGAAACACGCCACTGCTATCAGAGAGCTTAATAATCACACACGACCTCAAACACAGAAAATCACCTCCCACTCCATGAAATCTGAGAGAAAAGCAGCCAAAATCCTCGGCATTTTAGTGGCCGTGTTTCTGCTCTGTTTACTTCCGTATTTCCTTTGCAGTATATTAGGATATCTTATTACGCTACCAGTAGGAACATTTCGTAGGGTCATGATCTTGGTTTTTCTTAATTCCACTCTTAATCCATTTATTTACGCTCTGTTTTACCCGTGGTTCAGGAAGTGCAGTAAATTAATTGTAACTCTGCAAATATTCCAGCCGGACTCTGCATTGATAAATATTCTTTCATAAATAGCAGTTTGGTTCACTCCTGATAAATATTGCATCTCTTGTTACATATTATTTAAACTTATGTAAGTAATTTAACCAGCAGTGTAACTTATTGCATTATACCATATATGAGAAATATCTAAGTTGCTCTTATGTATTATGCAGCATAATATCACAAATAAACATGTAAGTGCCAAATTTAAACTAATGATAATTTCATTATACAGTAAATTAGATAGATTATTATATATGTATTTAATCATGTTGATGCTAATTGAGTTTATATTAATACCATGAACCGCTATTTTCATTTTAAGGCTTGCAGTTTATTTCTCTCGAAATATATGTCATGTCTGTTGGAGACATTTTAGAAGATAATAACAAAGCAATAGCAGAACGATATTTATTTTTCAATGCAAATTAACCTTTTTCTTTTAAATGAGCGTTTAGGTGCAAAGACACACTTTAGGTGTGCAAATGAAGAATCCCGAAGGGTTGTACATATTCAGTTGTATCTTAAAGAGATTTAAAGAGCAGATAAAGACGATTTACCAGTTAAAGGGTCGGACACTACAGTAATAATACACTTTGAATGTTTTTAGGTCTTTTTTATTATTTCCTAGTTTTACTGTCATCACTTTTAATCATAGGAATCATGCTTGAAATCAGAATACTTCAGATGCTTTACATATTATTCACAGAGTAAAAGATAATTTAGGGTCTCAGTCTAACTAAGATAAACAGTTATTTAATTAAAGATTTCTGGATAAATTGTTGCTTGGATTTTATAATGACTATTTGCTATTAGTCAGGAGTTTCCAAAGTCTGGCCTAATGTGCCCTGTTTTGTATATTTTAATGTATGACATGTGGCTCATTGGCGGACTGTGTTGACACAATTAACTAAAACACAAAAAACACAAACTAAAGAGTGAGAAAAACTAGTAAATCCATGGTGGTGTTTTACAGAGGTTGAATTACAAACAATATGTCACTGTCCATATACTTATGGAACTCTCTGTATTCAATGCCCCTCACATAGAGGTTTCATAACCACTGTTCACTTCATTTTAAAGGCACCGGCCAATAAACACAGAACCAAAATCATGTCTTGTTTTAAGTTTAATTCACAGTAGCTCATACATGTATAAGCATGATGTTTTGCATTGATTTCTGAAAGAGCTTTGACTTATGATGAGATCTAAATACATAGGGTTTAAAAAAAGGTTCTGGATGTCTATACTTAGGGATGCACTCTCACCATCACCTTTTAGCCTTTTTTTATCGGCCTGTGTGAGAATTACACACATTTTCTTAATTTAAAAAATTAATAGCAAATTAAAAAAAAAGCTTTTATCAACTAAACAATGTCTTCCACTTGCCCTTTTTTGGGCATGCACCAAGTTGTAGGCACTGCAGAGATCCAGCTTAGTGAAAACACTGACAGGATAAAACTGTTGAAGGGTTTTATGGATTAGAGGAAGGGGTTCTTCACAGTAAATTTTTTCAGTCCTTGATAGTCAATACTACCAGGATTTGCAAGTTGTGGAGCTGCATCCAAAAAATAAAGCTTAGGATACGGAGGTGTCATGATAAAACTGAAATACACTTTTCGGCATCTCAAGTCCCTCTCTGCATTTGGGTAAAGCTTTGCTTTAGTGGCGCACATGGCATTAGAGCCAATGGCACCCACACAGACAACCTCAGTTCAAGCCCAGGTCATGTCAGAAAAAAACAGGCCAGCCATGAACCCAGCACAAAAGGTCTTTTCACCACTCTTGACTAACAAGAACAGAGGATGCAGTACCAAGAGGCAGTGCTGGCCCAGTATGTGTGGCTTATCAGCAGGAACTCTGAAGTGCTGACAGCTCTCGCCATCCGCTGCCATTCGATAAATAAGTGATTGAATTCTGTCTGCCCCAGCACCAGCTCAGGCCCTTGTTCCCCCAGCTATTCGTCTTCCACATGAATCCCCATTTGCCATACCTCAGGCAAAGACCTTGAATGGGCCACAGCCATTAAAGAGGCACAGAGCGCCTGCTGACCTCATGAGTGGTTCTCAGTCTTTCAAGTAGCTACTCACCCTTTGGCAGTGTATCCAAATATTCTATCCAATTCTGCACCCAGGTGGCTGGGAGCAAACTGGAATAAGGACGCCCTCAAGGTTTACTTCAATTATGCTTTCCAAATGGCCTCTCAGGAGCCCTCCAGGACAAATTGGCTCCCCGGGACCCTCCAGACACCCTTGAGGCCCTCATTGGCATAGCCACTGGCCTAAACATGTGGGTCCAAGAATGGGAGCATAGACAAAGGTCTTCTGTCAGAGCCAGCCACAGCTGGGGCGGTGATAAGGGTTTCTCAGTCCTTCCTGACACCTGGCTTTGGTTGTACCTCTATGAAGCTTGTGTGGAGTGGCATTTATCACACAATTTAGACTCTGGTGTACTTCAGTGCTATGGGCAACTTCATGATCTTTGCCCTGGTTCTGGCTTCTTCCTATAAATGTCATTGCTTTTAAACTGCAACAGAGAGTCTCCATCTTCTCCATCAATGCAACTTTGAGGAACTTAAATGTGAAGCCATCTTGTCCCCTATTTTGGCCATCCCTGATAGTGTCACATTCTTTCTAGTAGAGGTCAATGCCTCTGATGTAGAAGTAGAAGCAACTTTCTCCCAGAATGGGCCGTACAACAAGCTGCACCCCTGTGCCTCCTATTAACTTTTCAAGTCCTCTCTGACCACAAGTACTGTAGGATTCAATATTAGCTTATTTGTGTTTGAGTAAACATAGCCCATAGGAAAGTCCCATAGGTCATATGACACTCAATAACAACATGTAGGTTGTACGCAGACACAGTAGGAGTCATGAATGGGGAAGTTTATTGATATTGCCGTAAAAGGGGATGGAGAACAGGTCTTCCGTGAAGCTCGCCTCAAGTGCAGGCCAAAAAAGGGAATGATACCTCTTCAGTGAAATCTACCACATTTGTGGAAAGCCTAAGCAGCCTACTAAAACCATCAAAGTAATAAAGTTAAGAATATATTAAAAAAATACTAATGAGCTTATGCAAAGTAATAAAATTGCTAATAAAATAATAATATAGAATAATCTATGAAATAAGGAAAAAGCAACGTACTCGTGCATGATCAAATTGCACGGGCAACCAAGCGAAGTAAAATAATGAAGTGAAACAGTGGTATACTTCCCACTTTTTGTGGTCCAACCCTCTCGAAGAATCTTGAAGATAATGGTAATCAGAATTGACCTTTTAAATGTTGGAATATTTGAATGTTAATGATAGTTAAAAATACTTGGGGGAAGGTTTAACATCTGAAGATTTCCAATAATGGTAATAACTGATGGTAACTGAGGAGGACCTAGGTTTGGGGAGTTATCAATGTTAAGGGTTAAAATGTATAAAAACAGGAGGAAATGCCAGGTGTGGTCAGACCATCGATGTCATGACATGCGGATGCTCTCGGGTTGATTGTGGTTTGCCGCAATAAACTCTACCTTTGCTCTACTCATCCAAGTGTCTTGGCTTCTTTTGAAGAGACTATTTTACATTGATTGTGTAAGTCCCAACTAAAGTCGTAAGCCACTCGGTCTAGGAGGACAAGAAATTTCCGACAGTACCTTAAAAACATCCAGCAGGCCTGATGTCCCTCTTTTTTGATCGCTTCCATTTCCTGCTGTAAAGAGGCTGAACCTGGACCTGGAGATCATCCTGGCCAAATAAGTGCACACTACCATTGTCACTGGTCACTTGGGCATTCAACGCACCCAATACCTGTAATGAGAGAAGAATTGGTGGCTCACTACTAAAAAGCCTTTACAATAGCCAAGCTTCTGTTCAATTATATGGTTTTCTTTTACTTCGTCATTCCAGATGAGATTGTAAGGAACCAGAATCTACAGTTAAAGTTTCATGTTCCACAAGTGAATGGGCAAGTGGAGAGAGTTAACCATGAGATAGGGTGCTTTCTGAATACTTTCTGTGCCACCAACATGGAGGCCTGGGCCCAGTTCTTACTATGGGCCAAATATGCTCAAAATTCCACCCATCACTTGTCATCTCACCCCCTAAAAAGAGTGGCTACTAACCACAATTCCCCTAAAACAAAAGCCCCACATGCTCCCCAGCCAAGAATAAGTGTTTTCACCAAAGTGAGCAGGTTTGGGAACTCAAACACATGAAGCCCAAATATTTATTTATTCTGAAATTTGTTTAGTCATATCCAGAAATAAACAGATCTCATACTATTTCATTGAAAGGTAGCTTCTAACAATGGTATAACATCATATGTATCATGCTGTCACTCAAACTTAAGGGGGTGGGATTCATTTCTAAACAATATAAATGTCAGAGCATCTAGAATATAAAATATTTAAAACTCTGTAGGCAATTGAATGAGTTCTGAGAAGATATTCAGTAAAAATTTTCAATTACAGTTTTAGAGAAATTCTGAAAAACTGACCAGTTTAACCAGTTTAAATATTTTTATAGTCAGTCAAGAAATTAACCATGCATCCAAAGAGTATATAAGTGGTTAAACTGGAAAGTGAAGGACTGGCAACCCATCCTAGGCGAAATCTTCAGCAATTCTTTTTTTCCACTATTTTATATGAGTATTTGATTTTGAGACCTTGATATACTACAAATTTTCTTATTATTCATATGACGTTTTCATACACGTTTTGTGTTGATGCTTGAATGAACCTTTGTTGCAAAAATTTTCATAATACCATTATAATTTAAATACCAGTAACTGTAACAGTAGTCTGTTGCTCCTAAAAGAAATATAGTGAGATTATAGTGAGAGAACAGAATGCTGTATTCATGAATGTGACGGAGTTGAATCTCTCGGATTGCTGTGAGCATTTCTCCTGTCCAGAGAGATCTGTATCTCCTGCAGTTTATATCTTACTGTACGTGTGTTCAGCTGCTGTGGTTCTTCTAACAGTGTGTGGAAATCTGCTCGTCATCATCTCTGTTCTTCACTTCAAGCAGCTTCATACACCGACCAACATGCTTGTGCTCGCTCTGGCCGTGTCGGATTTCCTTGTTGGTGCTTTACTAATGCCGTTTATGTTTATCTGGATGATCGAGTCATGTTGGATGTTTGGAAGAAGATTCTGCACATTTTTTTTGTTGCTTGGTGGTGTTTTCTTGAGTCTATCCATTTATAATATTGCACTGATCGCTGTGGATCGCTATTTGGCGCTCTCAAACCCATTTCTCTACACCAACACAATCTCTAGGAGGACAATGAGCATCGTGATTTATGCAAACTGGTGTATATGGCTGGTGTATGTTCTAGCGTTCTTTTATTTCAATGGAAACTTCAACACTGCTTCATTGTGTCCTAGGGAGTGTGTTTACATTATGAATGAGGTTTGGTCTGTAATTGATCTTGTAATAACATTTATATTTCCACTTTCTGTCATAATCATATTGTACAGTCGGGTTTTTCTGATCGCTAAGAAACACGCCACTGCTATCAGAGAGCTTAATAATCACACACGACCTCAAACACAGAAAATCACCTCCCACTCCATGAAATCTGAGAGAAAAGCAGCCAAAGTCCTCGGTATTTTAGTGTCCGTGTTTCTGGCATGTTTACTTCCATATTTTATTTATAGTTTATTAGGTGGTGTTATTGAACTACAGTTAGAAACATTTCAGAAAGTCTTGATAGTTCTTTATCTGAATTCCACCATTAATCCATTTATTTACGCTCTGTTTTATCCGTGGTTTAGGAGGTGCATTAAATTAATTATAACTCTGCAGATATTCCAGACAGATTCTGCATTAATCAATGTTCTTACATGATGGTTTTTTTTTTATTCCTCTAATGATGCTTAAATGTCTCGTATTTTAGAAATTAAAATACCTCACATTCCAACAATCAAAATATCATAGTGTGTACATTATATAATATTAATATTTATTGTATACCCACTCCTTAAAGATAGCTTTTAATGGTCTTAACAACAAATTGTGAGTCAAAAATAAACAAGAGTCAAAAAAATAATGTAGTTCTGTTTCCTACTCTATAAATTCTAGTTCTATTATTGAGTTCATCATGGGCCTCTTAAAGGGATAAATATATACACTATATGTCCTGACAATTCCAGCCAGTCTGGACACCCGCAGTTGTACAGGAGGTCTTTGGATGTCATTTTATCTTTCACTTGAACTTGGAGACCCAGACCTGTTCCAGAATTACAGTGAACCTGGACACAAAGCCAGCTCCATGAAGATCTGCTTTTCATGGGTTGGAGTAGAAATCTTCAGTGGCTTGCTATAGAACTCTGAACTCAACCCGTCTGAACACCTTTGGGTTAAAGGTGAACGCTGACTGCACCCCAGGTCTCCTCACCTTATCTATATCAGTACCCATTTAGGGGCTGAATGAGCACAGTTAATTACTTTTATGTGTTTGTATGTTAGTTTGTGTCTTACATCACTTGATATAAACTTAGCATTTCTTAATAAATTAGGTTACACACGGACCACTGTGGCCTGATTTGTACCCCATTGTACAGTTGGGGAAACAGTTAAATATTAATAATATTATAATATAAAATATGAATTTGTATTTGATCTCCTACCAACCAAGAATTCCAATTCCCACACACCCAAATTCCTGTACCTTTAAGAAATAACTCCTAATATCAACTCATTACTGTATGTGTACAAACGAATCAGGGACAAGATTGTAGACCCGCACAAGTCTGGAATGCGCTTTAGCAAGAAGCTTGGTGAGAAAGAGACCACTGTTGGTGTAACAATTCGAAAATGGTACAAGCTAAGTCAATTGCCGTCAATATGGAGCTTCATGCAAAATTTCACAGCATGGGGTATGGACGAGTCTTAGAATGGTAAGCATCAGCCCAGAATTACACAAGAGCAGCTTGTTAATGATCTCAAGGGAGCTGGACCACAGTCACCAAGAAAACCATTGGTAACACACTGAGGTCCTTCTGTTAAAAAATGCACGTGAACAGGACTGTCTGAACCCCTGAATTATTTAAAGAATGCTTGGGAGAATGTGATGTGATCTGATGAGACTGAAATTGAGCTTAACTTGAGTTTGAAGGCAGATAAATGCTGAATATGACCTGAAGAACTGTCAAACATGGAGGAGGAAACCTTCTGCTTTAGGGCTGTTTCTCTGCTAATGGTACAGGAAGACTTCACCATATAAACTGGGCCATGCACCATAGGATCTTGGATGATATCCTTTGACAACTCTTTGGTCCCTCCTATGGTGGTGCTGAGGTTTGAATGGAAGAGGTTGATTCTGTGACTGGTGTCTTTTATACACATAATGAGTTGATTTTAGGAGAACTTTCTTAAAGATACAGGACTAAATTGGGTGTGTGGAAGTCAGAACTTTTGCTAATTTGGTACAGAGTCAAATAGTTATTTTACTCAATCAATTACAAATTAATTTATAACCTTTCTTTTATATTTTTTATGGATTTTTTGAAATATATATATATATATATATATATATTCTGTCTTTCTCTGTTAAAATAAACCTCCCATAAAAATACCAGACTGTTCATTTCTTTGTAAGGTGGTAAATTTACAAAACCAGCAGGGAATTAATGAATTATTCCCCCCATTGTATCATCTACACTGACATTCTGTATGTTGTAATATAATTTAATTAAGGTCCTGCAGTCCCTGAGATCTGACTGTGTTTTGAAATATGAGAATTTTGTTCTTTCTTTAGTTAAATATCAGGGTCCATTTCTTGCATTACTGCTGCAACAGGTCCAGGTTCTGCTGCAACCTCTGAGTTCTGCTTATACGTGAGTCATGAGTTCAAATCCCAACAACACAAGCTGACACTGTTGGGCCCTGAGCAAGACCCTTAGATCTGAAGTGTTCAGCTGGAATGAGATCATTCTGCTGCTGAGGACAAGTGTGTCTTCCAAAACAATACATCTTTGTCCTCATGCAGCATATGGAATGATCTCCTTTTTTTAGTAGATTTTTATAGTTGAATTTTGTCTGTTTTTGCACAGTGCCTGACTTTTCTACTAATTATACTGACTCTGATGCAGCACTGATTCATCTTTAATCCTGCTAATGCAGTCTTTCACTCTGGATCTTCATCTCCCTTTACAATATTACATTATACCTGTGTTTCTGTAAAACGCTGTAGATGTGTGGATTTGCAAAAATGATACGTGACTTTCCTTCAAAACACGGATCATCTGAAAGATAAAATATTAATATCATTTACTATTGATTAGCATTTAGCTTTTTTGTTTTGTTTTAAAAAATATATTATAAGAAAGAACGTTTTAAGACACCAATTGAGTTTTTTTTTTAATTTCATTCTTATTTCTAGTGTCTGTAACAAGTCAAATTACTTTCTCTATATAGAATAACAAAACAAATATTGTGAATATATTAATAGTAATACATTCATATATATATTATCTGCAATCTGTTACAGATGTTTTAGGGATATTCAGTGATTATTTAAGGATTGTTATTATACAATAACTATACAATAAAATTTTGTCACATAATTTAAAGGTATACAGCTTTTTTTTTAATCAAAGAACATTGATTAATGTAGAATCTGTTTTCAATATTTGCAGAGTTATAATTAATTTAATGCACCTCCTAAACCACGGATAAAACAGAGCGTAAATAAATGGATTAATGGTGGAATTAAGGCATACAACAATTATAAAATTAGAAACAGTTTCTGTCTGTATTACAATAACACCACCTAATAAACTATAAATAAAAAACGGAAGTAAACACGCCAGAAACACGGACACTAAAATGCCGAGGACTTTGGCTGCTTTTCTCTCAGATTTCATGGAGTGGGAGGTGATTTTCTGTGTTTGAGGTCGTGTGTGATTATTAAGCTCTCTGATAGCAGTGGCGTGTTTCTTAGCGATCAGAAAAACCCGACTGTACAATATGATTATGACAGAAAGTGGAAATATAAATGCTATAACAAGATCAATTACAGTCCAAACATCATTCAGAATGAGAAAACACTCTCCAGGACACATTAGAAAATTCATGAAGCTTATATTGAAATAATACAATGTTATGGTGTATGCCAGACACACACACCAGTTAGAAGAAACCACAGTGCACATCATCCTTGTAGAGATTGTGTTTGTGTAGAAAAATGGGTTTGAAAGAGCGACATAGCGATCCACAGAGATCAGAGTGATATTATAAATAGATGAGGCCAAAATAAAACTACTAATTAACCAAAAACAAATGCAGAGACTTCTCCCTAAAATCCAGCATGATTTGATTGTCCAGATTAACATTGGAGGCATCAGTAAAGCACCAACAAAGAAATCCGACACGGCCAGTGAGAACACGAGGATGTTAGCCGGAGTGTGAAGCTGCTTGAAGTGAAGAACAGAGATGATGACGAGCAGATTTCCACACACTGTTAGAAGAACCACAGCAGCTGAACACACGTACAGTAAGATATAAACTGCAGGAGATACAGATCTCTCTGGACAGGAGAAATGCTCACAGCGATCCGAGAGATTCAATTCCGTCACGTTCATGAACACAGCATTTGAATAAAAGTCTACAGAAGCCCGAAATATTAAAATCTTCATCCAATGTTTGATCGCTCGACTACCACCTCTGATTTATTTATAGTTTATAATTAGACCTCGCCTCCATGTTTGATTGACAGTTTTACACAAATGATGTCATATGATAAAGATGTCATTTAAGATAAGATAAGATATATCTTTATTCGTCCCACAGTGGGGAAATTTCTGTTACAGCAGCAAGAAAAAAATAAAAGATAAATGCAAATATATAAAAGAATAGACAAATGGGTCATTTAATACTTTAAATCACTGTTACAGGATACTATATTTAAATGAAAACAAATATTCATCAAATTGATATAACCAAAGTTGCTATATTCTTAGAAACAGTCTCAAGTCAAGTCAAGTCAAGTCAAGTGGCTTTTATTGTCATTTTTACCATACACAGTGGTACACAGTACACAGTAAAAACGAAACAACGTTCCTCCGAAACCCTGGTGCTACACTAAACAACAAAACAACATAAAGTGCATCGAGTGCAGCCTGGTGCAAACAGTGCAAACAAAAGAACAGTACAGACAGACAGAGTGCAGACAGACAACACAAGACAAGACAAAAGACAAAAACCAAGTATAGCGCCGACTAGTAAACCTACTGTATACTTAAATATACAGTACTGTGTGAGGAGAAATGTAAAAACTATACCCAGGAGAAAGTACAAACAGAACAGAGCAATGTAGTGCAAAAAAACAGCAGCAAGGAGGTGCAAAGACAGCATGTAAACATTCTACTGAATATAAGGTGCGAGTATAAATAATAATAAATATATAAATGGTGGTGGAGTGGATCGAGATGAGTGATAATTGTGTTTAGTCCAGGTTGTACAGTTCAGTAACAGTAACACACAGAGAGTGTGTGTGTGTGTGTGTGTGTGTGTGTGTGTGTGTAAGTGAGTGTGTGTGAGTTCTGTTCCGTTCTTTGTGTTGAGAAGCCTGATGGCTTGTGGGAAGAAACTGTTACACAGTCTTGTTGTGACGGCCCGAATGCTTCGGAACCGTTTTCCTGATGGTAGGAGGGTGAAGTATGTGTGTGAGGGGTGTGTGTGATCGTCCACAATGCTGTGTGCTTTGCGGATGCAGCGTGTGGTGTAAATGTCCATGATAGAGGGAGAGACTCGATGATCTTCTCAGCTGTCCTCACTATCCTCTGTAGGGTCTTGCGATCCGAGACGGTGCAATTCCCAAACCAGGCAGTGATGCAGCTGCTCAGGATGCTCTCAATGGTCCCTCTGTAGAACATGGACAGGATGGGGAGGAGATGGGCTTTCCTCAGCCTTCTCAGGAAGTAGAGACGCTGCTGGGCTTTCTTGGTGATGGAGCTGGTGTTAAGTGACCAGGTGAGGTTGTCCGCCAGATGAACACCAAGGAATTTGGTGCTCTTGACAATCTCCACAGAGGATCCATCGATAATCAGTGGAGATTGGTCGCTCTGTGCTCGCCTGAAGTCCACAACCATCTCTTTCGTTTTGTCCACGTTCAGAGACAGGTTGTTTGCTCCACACCAGGCAGTTAACTGTTGCACCTCTTCTCTATATGCTGACTCATCGTTCCTGCTGATTAGACCCACCACGGTCGTGTCATCAGCAAACTTGATGATATGATTCGAGCTGTGCGTTGGTGCACAGTCGTGAGTCAGCAGAGTGAACAGCAGTGGACTGAGCACACAGCCTGAGGGGCTCCAGTGCTCAGTGTGGTGGTGCTGGAGATGCTGTTCCCGATCCGGACTGCCTGAGGTCTCCCAGTCAGGAAATCCAGGATCCAGTTGCAGAGAGGTGTTCAGGCCCAGAAGGTTCAACTTCTCGATCAGGTGCTGAGGAATGATTGCGTTGAATGCTGAGCTGAAATCAATGAACAGCATTCGTACATACGAGTCCTTGTTATCCAGGTGGGTGAGGGCCAGGTGGAGGGTTGTGGAGATGGCATCGTCCGTGGAACGGTTTGGACGATACGCAAACTGCATGGGGTCCAGGGAGGGTGAAAGCTGTGTCTTGATGTGCCTCATGACAAGCCTCTCAAGCACTTCATCACGATGGGAGTGAGCGCGACGGGACGATAGTCATTGAGGCAGGAGACAGTCGATTTCTTTGGCACAGGAATGATGGTCGTTGTCTTGAGGCACGTGGGAACAATGTTACTGCTCAGGGAGATGTTGAAGATGTCAGTGAAGACATCTGCTAGTTGTTCTGCACATTCCCTGAGCACTCTGCCAGGAATGTTGTCAGGTCCAGCAGACTTCCGTGGGTTAACTCTGCATAGAGTTTTCCTCACTTCAGCTGTGGTTAGACAGAGCACCTGGTCAGTGGGAGGAGGGATGGTCTTCCTCGCCACCACATTGTTCTGTACCTTAAACCGGGCGTAGAAGTCGTTCAGCGCATCTGGGAGGGAGGCGTCACGGTCACAAGCAGGTGATGTGGTCTTGTAATTCGTGATCGCCTGGATGCCCTGCCACATGCGCCGAGTGTCTCCACTGTCCTGGAAGTGGTTGTGGATTTTCTTCGCGTGCGCGCGCTTTGCCTCTCTGATAGCATGAGACAGTTTGGCCCTTGCTGTTTTTAAGGCCGTCTTGTCCCCTGTTCTGAAGGCAGAGTCTCTTTGTTTCAACAGCGCACGCACATTTGCAGTCATCCACAGCTTCTGGATGACTGCAAATGTCTCACACTTTAAAATAAAAAATGACGTTTAATAATACTTTACATATCCATATATTGATATAATTAAGATTAAGATCGTCTGAGGAAGTTCAGAACTGTGAGGAAAGTCAGCACTGACCCACCCACCCTTGATAGAATTAAGAAGTTGCACGGCAAGGGGGAGGAACAACTTCCTCAGTCTTTCAGTAGAGCAGGGCAGTGACAGCAACCGTTAACTGAAGCTGCTCCTCTGCCTGGAGATGATGCTGTGCAGTGGATGCAGCGGATTGTCCATGATTGACAGGAGCCTGCTGAGCACTCATTTATCTGCCACTGATGTAAGACTGTCCAGCTGGGAGTCCACTACTGAGCCCACCTCCCCCAGCAGCTTGTCCAGAAGTGAGGTGTCCAAGGGCACTCACCACAACAGTCTAATAAAACATTTGCAAAACATTGTATAATGTCATTTCCTGTAGTTTTTTTACCAGGTTTGCACACACTGCAGGAGGGATTTTAGCCCACTCCTCCACACAGATCTTCTCTAGATCAGTCAGGTTTCTGGCCTGTCGCTGAGAAACACAGAGTTTGAGCTCCCTCCAAAGATTCTCTATTGGGTTTAGGTCTGGAGACTGGCTAGGCCACGCCAGAACCTTGATATGCTTCTTACAGAGCCACTCCTTGGTTATCCTGGCTGTGTGCTTCGGGTCATTGTCATGTTGGAAGACCCAGCCTCGACCCATCTTCAATGCTCTAACTGAGGGAAGGAGGTTTTTCCCCAAAATCTCGCAATACATGGCCCCGGTCATCCTCTCATGTCTGGTGCAGTCGCCCTGTCCCATGTGCAGAAAAACACCCCAAAGCATGATGCTACCTCCCCCATGCTTCACAGTAGGGATGGTGTTCTTGGGATGGTACTCATCGTTCTTCTTCCTCCAAACACGTTTAGTGGAATTATGACCCAAAAGTTCTATTTTGGTCTCATCTGACCACATGACTTTCTCCCATGACTCCTCTGGATCATCCGAATGGTCATTGGCAAACTTAAGACATGCCTGGACATGTGCTGGTTTAAGCAGGGGAACCTTCCGTACCATGCATGATTTCAAACCATGACGTCTTAGTGTATTACCAACAGTAACCTTGGAAACGGTGGTCCCAGCTCTTTTCAGGTCATTGACCAGTTCCTCCCGTGTAGTTCTGGGCTGATTTCTCACCTTCCTTAGGATCATTGAGACCCCACGAGGTGAGATCTTGCATGGAGCCCCAGTCCGAGGGAGATTGACAGTCATGTTTAGCTTCTTCCATTTTCTAGTGTTTGCTCCAACAGTGGACCATTTTCACCAAGCTGCTTGGCAATTTCCCCGTAGCCCTTTCCAGCCTTGCGGAGGTGTACAATTTTGTCTCTAGTGTCTTTGGACAGCTCTTTGGTCTTGGCCATGTTAGTAGTTGGATTCTTACTGATTGTATGGGGTGGACAGGTGTCTTTATGCAGCTAACGACTTTAAACAGGTGCATCTAATTTAGGATAATAAATGTAGTGGAGGTGGAGATTTTAAAGGCAGACTAACAGGTCTTTGAGGGTCAGAATTCTAGCTGATAGACAGGTGTTCAAATACTTATTTGCAGCTGTATCATACAAATAAATAGTTTAAAAATCATATATTGTGATTCCTGGATTTTTTTTTTAGATAATGTCTCTCACAGTGGACATGCACCTACGATGACAATTTCAGACCCCTCCATGATTTCTAAGTGGGAGAACTTGCAAAATACCAGGGTGTTCAAATACTTATTTTCCTCACTGTAGATAATAGCCTTCAATAGCCTTTCCACACCCACGGGTCCCTCTCCTGTTTCAGGCTCAGGTTATAAATGCGCTGTAAAGGGTCTCCCAGCTCTGAAGCGCAGGCCTTCAGTAGTCTTGGTGAAACTCTATCTGTGTCAGCTGCTTTGCTAGGATGAAGCCTGCTCAGCTTTCTGCACACCTACTCTGCCATGATCGTGGGTGGAGGGACACTCTCCCCTCTGCTACAGTTAGGGCCAGGGGTAGAGAGAGCAAAAGTGGGGGTGGGGCTGCGGTGTACTGAAGTGTGAATGAGCTGGGGTGGTCAAATTTGCTGAAGAAGTTGTTCAGCTGGTTTGCTCTTCCCACATCTCGTTCAGTAATGTTACCCTGCTTTGAGCTGCGTCCAATAATTTTTTTCCATCCTGTCCCACACCCCCTGTTGTTCTGCAACATCTGCTCCAGCTTTCTTTTGTACTGCTCCTTCGCCTCCCTGAGTGGGACTTTGAGTTGCCTCTGCACACTTTTAAGCTTCTGTTGATCACCATCCTTAAAGGCCCTCTTCTTCTGGTTCAGAAGACCCTTGATGTCAATTGTGATCCAGGGCTTACTGTTAGCATAGCAGTGTACAGTTTTTTTACTGGAACAACAACCTCGGGGTGTTGTGTTTGTAACCTTGCAACAGCGGAATGGATGATGTCACACGCTACCTCCACATCAGCGGGTTGGGGAATGTAAACAATGAAAACAATGGCATGTCCAAACTCTCTGAGCAAGTAATAGGGACGTAAACTTACAGCCAGAATCTTTATTTCCCTTCAGCAGTTGGAGATTTTAATGCTCACATGCCCAAAATGGCACCACCCATCCATCTCACACTGATGACATTTATTATCATCCCTTCAACTTCCAGCATTATGTTCATTACTCTATTAGAAACTCTCTTCCCCTCCACTACACTCTTACTGTACTCTTCCTTTAGAATCACCCCTACACTATTTCTCTTTTCATCCACACCATGATAGAACAGTTTGAACACCTCCAATGTTCCTGGTCTTACTAACTTTCCACTTGGTCTCCCCTTTGCTGTTCTTTGGTCCAGCCTAGAAAGCCTTTTGAAGTTTCTTAAAGCTATCCACAGTTTCTGATTAGAACATGAGATGATGTTTATGAAGACAGTGACATTACTGCACTTGTTGACCACTTATGATTTCTTCTCCTCCACGATAGTGAAGTTGGCATTGGTTTTATTCTTAGTAAACATGTCCCTGTCAGTACAGTATATTCAAAGAAGTCCTAAAGAGCCATAATGGCTTCTGTTGGCCAGGTTTTCAACTGCTTTAGAACTGGTTTCACTGCATGTCGTACTCTGTATGTATGTGTATGTGACAAATAAAAATGTGATTTGATTTGATTTGAGTCGGTTTTCAACACCTGATGAGTGGTTCGTATGCTGCAATTAGCATGTCAGAGATTTGGTCTGAGTAGCCAATGTATGGGTGGGATTTCAGGCAGTATCTGCCAGGAAGGTTTGTGTAAGTCTGTGTTGACTATTTAACAAAGGCAGCTCCATTAAGAGATGCTTTACATGAGTGACGTTTGACTGCCCAAGCATCACTTCTCCAGCCTATGCTGCACACATTCCACACTGTGCTTCTTTACTGTAGGAACCATTCATAAAAAATTTTACTTACAACTGAAACCCCACCCAGTTTGTTCTGTCCCAAGATTTATTGAATGAAGAAGATGAGAACCAACCCCTGTCCCCACCTTTGTAGTCATTAATATTCACAACACATCTTTTATTTTGCACATTATCTAATGGCCTGGATGACCAGGATACACCCAAAGTCCACTTTAGCCTAATTTAAGCCAAACCTGAATAAGTGATTATTCACAGGCTGTAGGTTCCTGCTCAGTTGAGGGCAGGCCTGTAATCCCTGAGATTGGAATATTTTCTTAAATATTTGAGTTTGTTTCAAGTTGAATGTTAGGGTCCGGTGTGCCCCGTCATTTAACTCGTGTCAGTGTGCTAGACTTGTATAGCATTGCTATCTCTGATACATCAGTTCTATTATTAAAGCAGGGAAATCAAGTGAATCATTCATTCTGGATCTTCATCTCCTCTTTACAATATTACATTATACCTGTGTTTCTGTGCAACACTGTAGAAGTGTGGATTTGCAGATACATTAATATGTGGCTTTGTATCACAACACTTTGTTTTACAGATTTAGAAGTTACTATTTCTCAGCATTTAGCTTCAAGGTATCTACAGTCACCATACATTTCAAGAAAGAAAGAAGATATCATTTAATATCTTTATTCATTTGTATATCAATTTTGTTCTTTCTTTAGTTAAATATCAGGGTCCATTTCTTGCATTACTGCTGCAACAGGTCCAGGTTCTGCTGCAACCTCTGAGTTCTGCTTATACGTGAGTCATGAGTTCAAATCCCAACAACACAAGCTGACACTGTTGGGCCCTGAGCAAGACCCTTAGATCTGAAGTGTTCAGCTGGAATGAGATCATTCTAAGCTCCTCGGGACAAGTGTGTCTTCCAAAACAATACATCTTTGTCCTCATGCAGCATATGGAATGATCTCCTTTTTTTAGTAGATTTTTATAGTTGAATTTTGTCTGTTTTTGCACAGTGCCTGACTTTTCTACTAATTATACTGACTCTGATGCAGCACTGATTCATCTTTAATCCTGCTAATGCAGTCTTTCACTCTGGATCTTCATCTCCCTTTTACAATATTACATTATACCTGTGTTTCTGTAAAACGCTGTAGATGTGTGGATTTGCAAAAATGATACGTGACTTTCCTTCAAAACACGGATCATCTGAAAGATAAAATATTAATATCATTTATAATAAGAAAGAATGTTTTAATCCACCAATTAAGTTTTTATTTAGTTTGATTTCATTCTTATTTCTAGTATCACTAACAATTCAAATATAAATATAATATATACACTATATTAATGTTTTATCTGCAATCTGTTACAGTTGTTTTTGTAATATTTAATACAATAACAAAATTTTGTCACATCATCAAAGGGTATAAAGCTTTTTATTTTTTAACTAAGAACGTTGATTAATGCAGAATCTGTCTGGAAAATCTGCAGAGTTATAATTATTTCAATGCACCTCCTAAACCACGGATAAAACAGAGCGTAAATAAACGGATTAATGGTGGAATTAAGACATCCAACAATTATGAATTTAGAAACAGATTCAGTCTGCAGTTCAATAACGTCACCTAATAAACTGTAAATAAAATACGGAAGTAAACACGCCAGAAACACAGCCACTAAAATACCGAGGACTTTGGCTGCTTTTCTCTCAGATTTCATGGAGTGGGAGGTGATTTTCTGTGTTTGAGGTCGTGTGTGATTATTAAGCTCTCTGATAGCAGTGGCGTGTTTCTTAGCGATCAGAAAAACCCGACTGTACAATATGATTATGACAGAAAGTGGAAATATAAATGAATATACAAGATCAATTACAGTCCAAACATCATTCAGAATGAGAAAACACTGTCCAGGACACAGCAGAAAATTCATGAAGCTTATATTGAAATAATAGAATATTATGCTGTATCCCAGACACACACACCAGTTAGAAGAAACCACAGTGCACATCATTCTTGTAGAGATTGTGTTTGTGTAGAAAAATGGGTTTGAAAGAGCGACATAGCGATCCACAGAGATCAGAGTGATATTATAGATAGATAAGGCCAAAACAAAACTACTAATCAACAAAAAACAGATGCAGAAACTTCTCCCTAAAATCCAGCATGATTTGATTGTCCAGATAAACACAGAGGGCATCACTAAAGCATGTTGGTCGGTGTGTGAAGCTGCTTGAAGTGAAGAACAGAGATGATGACGAGCAGATTTCCACACACTGTTAGAAGAACCACAGCAGCTGAACACACGTACAGTAAGATATAAACTGCAGGAGATACAGATCTCTCTGGACAGGAGAAATGCTCACAGATATCAGAGAGATTCAACTCCGTCACGTTCATGAACACGGCATGTGAATAAAAGTCTACAGGATAGTAAAAAGCCTTTGAAATCCTAATTCTTAATCCAATGCATGAAATTTATAGTCAGCTGTAATGTATTTATAGTTTATAATTTGACCCCACCCCCAAGTTTGATTGGCCCTTTTATACATGTGACCACAAAACCCTAAGATGTTGTTTCACAACTCAGTGTTTTTAATAAATGTAAGAAAAGACATGAAAGGAAAACAAATGTTCATGAAATTCAAATAAAATTGAATCAGAATTTTGTTACATTTTATGCTTTAACATAATGATAAAATAACGAATAATGATTGTTTTAACTGAGTGAGTGATCGGGGAACTCTGACGATTGTCCAGGACACATAGTGTAGAACACATTAGTATACTTTCTTCTTATAACCTGAACGTCCTCTATCATAGTGTAATACGAGATTGTGTCTCAGGACTGAATGAAAGAATGTTCTTAGATGTCCATCGCACTCATGCCACTGGAAAAGACAAGATGTAATTTTACAGATCAGAGACCTCATCACATCTCGCACTGCACCACGCTGTCTGAGATCCTCCAGCACTGCTCCACTGGTACCACCTTCTCTTAGAATGAGAGGTAAGTAAACTTCAAGGCTCTTCTCTGGTCTGACACCGAGGTGGTGAAAGGAACTTCCCCTAGATGTCTGTACAGCAGAGTCCCTGACTATCTTCAAGCGACGACTGAAAACCTTCATCTTCCTTAAACACTTAAATTAGCACTTTCCAAGTTTGCTTTGTAGAATTCAAGAGTTATATTTATATTAAATCTGGTGTACAGTGTAGATTTATTCATTACTAGAGACTCAAAGCACTTTTATACGCCACTCTGGATAAGGACATCTGCTAAATGCGTTAAATATAAATGTAAATGTAAATGGCATGCACTGCTGCACACAAGTGTACTTGGAGGAGTGTCAATTTGGTGCTTTGTGAAGTTTGTATGACTGTTTACTCGGGAATTTGTCAGAAAGCAGACTGGTATGACCCAAGCACAAGATGCAAACTCGATTATTTGTATAAGTCTTTGATGAGACCCAAAGTGGAAAAGCTGAGTCCACAATTCCAAATACTGGGAAATAGACTAACAGAGGGCAGAGGCAAAAACACAATCTGTGATAAACAGTCCTTAATCCTAAAAACTACCAAACTGGTCCATGCAGGTCAGAACACCGGTCAAACACAACCAAAACACAGTCCCAAACCTGGAAGTGTGCACAGCGAGAGCTAACAGTATTTCAGAGAGTGTTGGTCATGATATATCTTAATTTCAGCATTAATCTTGCTTACGTATGCTCTGTTTTTACCTCTGGTTCAAAAGGTGCATTAAATTACGTCATTCTTAATACATTTGTCTTAATCAATCTTTCATGCCTTTAAAACCCTTTAAAGAGGCGTTGAAATATTCCATATATTAGAAATAAAAGATAAATATCGAAATATTTTATTTCATTGTGCTACATTATGTAATATTAATATTAGCACGGTTATTTTGTGTATATACACGCCTAGGTAAAGTAATAGGTCAAGCCCATGAGAACTTTTAATGGTCTTAAAAACATATTATGCGTCAGGAAATATATAAGAATGAGACAAAAACTGTAGATCTGTTTCTTTCTCTATAAATTCTGCTTTTGTTTGGAAGCTCGTTTTGAGGCCCCTAATAGGTTGCATTTATACACTATATTTCCAAAATTGCGCTTGGACACGAGTTCTCTGGCCATGTCTGGTTGTTCCCCAAATTCTAGCACCAACCTGGAGGCAGACAATTGTATAGGACGTCTATGGATTTTGTCACATGACAATGCTTGTTTGCACGAAGCCAGCTCCATGGAGATTTGCTTTACACGGGTTGGAGCTGAAGATCTTGAGTTTTCTGCAGTAGAGCTCTGACATCGATTAGATTGAACATGAATCCTGGCTGTACCCCAGGCCTCCTGACTTCACCTTCATCGGTACTTGACTTTACTAACACCCTTGTGGCTGACGAATCTCCACAAATCTCCACATGATTTAAAATCATGTGAAGTCAGATGCCCACAAACCTTTGTCCGTATAGTGTGTATACAGTATTACTTTCATGTGTATAATTTAAACCTATGAATGGAAAGAGCACATTATTAGGCTGAATTGGACACTTCTTTTCAGTTAGTTGAAGGTGTGCTCTCTCATGCCTGCTTTAAGGGGAAATCCCTGAAGGGAATTTCCATTATGGGTGGACAGACATGTAACTGCCCAGGCATCACTTGTCCAGCCAATGCTGTACACATTCCACACTGTGCTACTCTACTGTTGGACCCATTCTTACCTTATTTACTTTATGCATGAAACCTCAAACAATTTGTTCTGTCGAAAGACTTATTGCATGAAGTAGATGAGGACTAACCCCTGCTGCTACTATGTGTTTTTCCCCTATAAATGTAAAGCTATTATATATGAAGTTATTACACAACACATCACCAACTGTGCACCTCCTAAAGCCCTGCACTGAACCAGTTTGCACCCAAAGTCCACAATGGCCTGATTTGTACACCACTGATCACACACCTGCAGTATTTCTATGTAATCCTGAGATTAAATCAATTTTTTAAATATTACTTTTGTGTGCATTAATAGATGACTTTGCATTGCAACACTGCATTTTACAGATTAAAATGTACTATTGCTTAACTCAGCTTATTTCTTATATGTCTATAATTAAAAAACATTTTAAGAAAGAAATGAGAGGTCATTTGTGATCTTTATTTATTATTTATCAACATAAAAAAAATGTAATTTTATATAGCACATATTTTTTGTTTTCATAAACCAGTTTTAATTCACCTGATAGTCATTTGTAATTTAATTGTTTATGTTCTCTCTTAAAGTGATTTTGTTTGATTTAATTCTAGTATCTGTAACAAGTGAAATTATTTATTTATAAATAAACAAAACAAATATCACCATTATATAATGTAACGCATCATAATATATATTATATTTGTGGTTTATATGTGAATATACGGTATGTTTTTTGCAGACATTTCAGTGATTAAATACAAGGTGAAAACCATCTCATGAAAGAACATTGATTAATGCAGAGTCTGTTTGGAATATCTGCAGAGTTATAATTAATTTAATGCACCTCCTAAACCACGGATAAAACAGAGCGTAAATAACCGGATTAATGGTGGAATTACAATAAATCAGGAAAATTAATTTACAAATAGATTCTGTCTGCAGTTCAATAAAGTCACCTAGTAAACTGTAAATAAAATATGGAAGTAAACATGCCAGAAACACGGCCACTAAAATACCGAGGACTTTGGCTGCTTTTCTCTCAGATTTCATGGAGTGGGAGGTGATTTTCTGTGTTTGAGGTCGTGTGATTATTAAGCTCTCTGATAGCAGTGGCGTGTTTCTTAGCGATCAGAAAAACCCGACTGTACAATATGATTATGACAGAAAGTGGAAATATAAATGTTATTACAAGATCAATTACAGAAAACCTCATTCAGAGTAGGAAAACACTCTCCAGGACACAGTATAAAATTTGTGGAATTTAGACTGAAGTAGTAGAATGTCATGCTGTATGCCAGACACACACACCAGTTAGAAGAAACCACAGTGCACATTATTCTTGTAGAGATTGTGTTTGTGTAGAAAAATGGGTTTAAAAGAGCAACATAGCGATCCACAGAGATCAGAGTGATATTAGAAATTGATGAGGCCAAAACTAAACTGCCAATTAACCAAAAACAAATGCAGAAACTTCTCCCTAAAATCCAGCATGACTCGATAATCCAGATTAACATTGGAGGCATTAGTAAAGCACCGACAAAGAAATCCGACACAGCCAGAGAGAGAATGAGCATGTTGGTCGGTGTGTGAAGCTGCTTGAAGTGAAGAACAGAGATGATGACGAGCAGATTTCCACACACTGTTAGAAGAACCACAGCAGCTGAACACACGTACAGTAAGATATAAACTGCAGGAGATACAGATCTCTCTGGACAGGAGAAATGCTCACAGCGATCCGAGAGATTCAACTCCGTCACGTTCATGAACACGGCATGTGAATAAAAGTCTACAGAAGCCCGAAATATTAAGATCTTCATCCAATGCGTGATCGCTTGATTACCAGCTCTGATTTATTTATAGTTTATAATTAGACCCCGCCTCCAAGTTTGATTGACAGTTTTACACAAATGATGTCATCTGATAAAGATGTCTTTTGGGGCATTATTTTAATCACTGTTACAGGATATTGTATTTGAATGAAAACAAATATTCATCAAATTAATACAACTAAAGTTGCTTTATTCTTTGAAAGAGTCTCACACTTAAAATAAAATCGAGCAGAGACCACCCATAATTTTGTGAGGGGTCACAGTATTACTTTCATGTGTATAATTTAAACCTATGAATGGAAAGAGCACATTATTAGGCTGAATTGGACACTTCTTTTCAGTTAGTTGAAGGTGTGCTCTCATGCCTGCTTTAAGGGAAATCCCTGAAGGAATTTCCATTATGGGTGGACAGACATGTAACTGCCCAGGCATCACTTGTCCAGCCAATGCTGTACACATTCCACACTGTGCTACTCTACTGTTGGACCCATTCTTACCTTATTTACTTTATGCATGAAACCTCAAACAATTTGTTCTGTCGAAAGACTTATTGCATGAAGTAGATGAGGACTAACCCCTGCTGCTACTATGTGTTTTTCCCCTATAAATGTAATGCTATTATATATGAAGTTATTACACAACACATCACCAACTGTGCACCTCCTAAAGCCCTGCACTGAACCAGTTTGCACCCAAAGTCCACAATGGCCTGATTTGTACACCACTGATCACACACCTGCAGTATTTCTATGTAATCCTGAGATTAAATCAATTTTTTAAATATTACTTTTGTGTGCATTAATAGATGACTTTGCATTGCAACACTGCATTTTACAGATTAAAAATGTACTATTGCTTAACTCAGCTTATTTCTTATATGTCTATAATTAAAAAACATTTTAAGAAAGAAATGAGAGGTCATTTGCCATTTTTATTTATTATTTATCAACATAAAAAAAAATGTAATTTTATATAGCACATATTTTTTGTTTTCATAAACCAGTTTTAATTCACCTGATAGTCATTTGTAATTTAATTGTTTATGTTCTCTCTTAAAGTGATTTTGTTTGATTTAATTCTAGTATCTGTAACAAGTGAAATTATTTATTTATAAATAAACAAAACAAATATCACCATTATATAATGTAACGCATCATAATATATATTATATTTGTGGTTTATATGTGAATATACGGTATGTTTTTTGCAGACATTTCAGTGATTAAATACAAGGTGAAAACCATCTCATGAAAGAACATTGATTAATGCAGAGTCTCTCTGGAATATCTGCAGAGTTATAATTAACTTAATGCACCTCCTAAACCACGGATAAAACAGAGCGTAAATAACCGGATTAATGGTGGAATTACAATAAATCAGGAAAATTAATTTACAAATAGATTCTGTCTGCAGTTCAATAAAGTCACCTAGTAAACTGTAAATAAAATACGGAAGTAAACATGCCAGAAACACGGCCACTAAAATGCCGAGGACTTTGGCTGCTTTTCTCTCAGATTTCATGGAGTGGGAGGTGATTTTCTGTGTTTGAGGTCGTGTGTGATTATTAAGCTCTCTGATAGCAGTGGCGTGTTTCTTAGCGATCAGAAAAACCCGACTGTACAATATGATTATGACAGAAAGTGGAAATATAAATGTTATTACAAGATCAATTACAGAGAATACCTCATTCAGAGTAGGAAAACACTCTCCAGGACACAGTATAAAATTTGTGGAATTTAGACTGAAGTAGTAGAATGTCATGCTGTATGCCAGACACACACACCAGTTAGAAGAAACCACAGTGCACATTATTCTTGTAGAGATTGTGTTTGTGTAGAAAAATGGGTTTAAAAGAGCAACATAGCGATCCACAGAGATCAGAGTGATATTAGAAATTGATGAGGCCAAAACTAAACTGCCAATTAACCAAAAACAAATGCAGAAACTTCTCCCTAAAATCCAGCATGACTCGATAATCCAGATTAACATTGGAGGCATTAGTAAAGCACCGACAAAGAAATCCGACACAGCCAGAGAGAGAATGAGCATGTTGGTCGGTGTGTGAAGCTGCTTGAAGTGAAGAACAGAGATGATGACGAGCAGATTTCCACACACTGTTAGAAGAACCACAGCAGCTGAACACACGTACAGTAAGATATAAACTGCAGGAGATACAGATCTCTCTGGACAGGAGAAATGCTCACAGCGATCAGAGAGATTCAACTCCTTCACGTTCATGAACACGGCATGTGAATAAAAGTCTACAGAAGCCCGAAATATTAAGATCTTCATCCAATGCGTGATCGCTTGATTACCAGCTCTGATTTATTTATAGTTTATAAAGACCCCTCAAGTTTGATTGACAGTTTTACACAAATGATGTCATCTGATAAAGATGTCTTTTGGGGCATTATTTTAATCACTGTTACAGGATATTGTATTTGAATGAAAACAAATATTTATCAAATTAATACAACTAAAGTTGCTTTATTCTTTGAAAGAGTCTCACACTTTAAAATAAAAAAAGTTGCATTTAATTTTACACATTTATATAATGATAGTGATATAATGATAATTGATTACACAAACATATGCAATAAGGCATGCAATAAATATGACAAAATATAAAAAATGTAAAATAATCTGATTGTATGTTGAGTCTGTTCAAGTTAGGTGTCTGTGCAACGACTCTCTTAAAGAGTTTTATGGAGTTTTGAAGAGTTATGTGCAGCCCGGAGTGTTAATGTGCATAGTGTACAGTGTGTAGTGCAGTTCAGAACATCTGAGGAAGTTCAGAACAGTGAGGAAAGTCAGCACTGACCCACCCCCCCTTGATAGAATTAAGGAGTCACATAGCAAGGGGGAGGAATGGTCTCCTCAGTCTTTCAGTAGAGCAGGGCAGTGATAGCAACTGTTCACTGAAGCTGCTCCTCTGCCTGGAGATGATGCTGTGCAGTGGGTGCAGCGGATTGTCCATGATTGACAGGAGACTGCTCAGTGCTCGACTCTCTGCTACTAATGTCAGGCGGTCAACTGGGCCCGCCTTCCTCAGCAGCTTGTCTAGACGTGAGGCGTCCAAGGGCACTCACCACCACAGTCCAATAGAACATTTGCAGCAGCTTTTTGCAGACGTTGAAGGACACCATCCTTCTGAGGAAGTACAGCCAGCTCTGTCCTTTCCTGCACAGTGCGTCTGTGTTGGCAGTCCAGTCCATTCTATCATCCAGCTGCACTCCCAGGTATTTTTAAGTCTTAACAATATCCACACAGTCACCGTTGATAGTCACAGGCTACGGTTGGGGTCTGGGTTTTCTGAAGTCCACCACCATCTCCCTTGTTTTTTTTTTTTTTATTTGTATTGAAAGTCTGATATGTATAGGGTAAACAGGACCGGAGAGAGCACAGTCCCTTGCGATGCTCCCATACTGCTGACTACCGTGTCAGAAATGCTGTCCCCCAGTTGCAACTACTGAGGTCTGCCTGTCAGGTATCTGTGATCCATGCCACCAGGTGTAAGGCCACTCCCATCTCTGTCAGTTTATCTCTGAGGAGCAGAAATGTAATTCTCACAGTCTCGCTGTCGCTGTCTAGGTGAGCGAGGGATTGGTGTGACAAGTACATAATAGCCTTCACTCCCACCTTCTCCCGGTATGCAAACTAAAGAGGGTCGAGGGCATGGCGGACCTGAGGTCTCATGTGGTGTAGCAGCACCCGCTTCATGGTCTTCATTATGTGAGACATGAGGCTGACTAGCCTGAAGTCATTCAGCTCTCCAGGGCATGGCTTTTTAGAACTGGGATAATGCAGGATGTTTTCCACAGCCACGGGACCCTCTCCTGTTCCAGGCTCAGGTTATAGATGTGCTGTAAAGGGTCTCCCAGCTCTAAAGCGCAGGCCTCCAGTAGTCATGGAGAAAATCCATCTGGGCGAAGCCTCCTCAGCTGTCTGCACAACTAGTCTGCTGTGATCATGGGTGGAGGAACACTCTCCCCTGTGATACAGTTAGTCCCAGGGGTAGAGATAGAGCAGAAGTGGGGTTGGGGGTGCAGTGTACTAAAGTGTGAATGAGCTGGGGTGGTCAAATCTGTTGAAGAAGTTGTACTGCTGGAACGCCGCTGCCTGTTTCTTACTCCTGTAGGAGTCAGTGGGGTGTCCAGCAGCACAGCCCCATCCCTATTGGAACTTTCCCAAATAGTGAGCCAGAGGTGCCTCTTTTGCCAAGACGAGGGCAGCCATGGACCGCCCTAGCGGTCTCTTTAGTGGCTCTGAAGACCAGGTCCGCTGTCCGGTCGGAACTAGTGAACTGGCTGCCTGGGGCAACTCCCACATTCAGTTAATGCAGCAGTTCAGCCTGCTACACCTTACAGGAGCACCATGTTGTGCAGGGACACAGTGGTTTGACCTGCTGAAGCGTCAGCCTTACCCACGAGCGCCGACATATTATGCAGGGTTTTTGTGGGTAATGTTGGGGTCTTAAGGGAGAAGGCGATCCCAGGAGAGAGATAGCTCACAAGTGTCTCTTCAACCCGCAGCATTGCTCCATACCTGTGTACTTTCTGCCCCATGATGTGTAAATACAACGTCGAAAGGGGCTGAAGGGGCTTCGCCCATGACCCCTCAGTGTGCAGGTCTGGAAAGAACGGGAGACCCCGACATGGAGGTTGCGACCCAGTGTCAAAGAGCGTTTATCCAGCTTACTGGACAGAGGGCCTTTCTGCTCATGAGCCAGCCCAGTTATGTAGCTTGGCTACGGCGCAAGTCATGACCCCCAAAATGCTTAATGCTTATTGTCATTCATATTATAATAATAATTATAATTATAATGCTCTCTGGAAGTGGAATGCGGCCAATATGTGCAGATTATGAAGGGGAATAGGGACCTTTTAAAGGGGACAGATAAATGGAGGACAGGTGTAGGTGATGTGTAGGAGGAGGACAGGTGTAGGTGATTAGTAGGAGGGAGAGGCTGAGTGAGAGTGTGAGCATTAGAGGGAGGCATGATTGGTGGCTCCCTGACAGTAGTGACGTCAGGAGTCTACAAACCTTTGTCTGTATAGTGTGTATGTTACTTTTTCATGTCAGTGTATTAGTTTAAGTGTCTTGCATCACTCAATATAATGTGTCCTTATTAATTGAAATGTATGAAAGGAAAAACACATTTGTAGGCTGAACTAGATGATCATCACTTATTTTTAATTGGTTGAATTGGATGAACTGAGGTGCCTCAGGCTTTCATCCCTGACGGAAATTCCCACTATAGGCGAATTAACTGACGTTTGACTGCCCAAGCATCACTTCTCCAGCCTTTGCTGCACACATTCCACAATGTGCTTCCGTACTGTAGGAACCATTCATAAAAATGTTTACTTACAACTGAAACCCCAGCCAGTTTGATCTGTCCAAAGATTTATTGAATGAAGGAGATGAGGACTAACCCCTGTCCCCACTGTTGTAGTCATTAATATTCACAGCACATCTTTTTTTGCACATCTTTCCAATGGCCTGCACTGAACCAGGTTACACCCAAAGTCCACTTTAGCCTGATTTAAGTAAGTGATTATTCACAGGCTGTAGGTTCCTGCTCAGTTGAGGGCAGGCCTGTAATCCCTGAGATTAGAATATTTTCTTAAATATTTGAATTTGTTTAAAGTTGAATGTTAGGGTCCAGTGTGCCCCATCATTTAACTTGTGTCAGTGTGCTGGACTTGTATAGCATTGCTATCTCTGATACATCAGCTCTATTATTAAAGCAGGGAAATTAAGTGAGTCATTCATTCTGTGTTCAGATGGAATGAGATCATTCTAAGATGCTCAGGACAAGTGTGTCTTCTAAAACAATACATCTTTGGCCTCATGCACTATATGGAATGATCTACTTAGCAGATTTCTGTGAAACTTTATAATTCAATTTTGCACAGTGCCTGCCTTTTCTACTAATGATAAGAAAGAACGTTTTAAGCCACCAATTGAGTTATTATTAATAATAGTATTTTTATTTATGAGTTTGATTTCATTTTTATTTTTAGTATATGTAACAAGTCAAATGAATTAATATATATGTATAAATTGTTTATCTGCAATCTGTTACAGATGTTTTAGTAACATTTAATACAATAACAACATTGTGTCACATCAATAAAGGGTATAAATCTTTTTTATTTTTTATCTAAGAACATTAATTAATGCAGAGTCTGTTTGGAATATTTGCAGAGTTATAATTAATTTAATGCACCTCCTAAACCACGGATAAAACAGAGCGTAAATAAATGGATTAATGGTGGAATTAAGATAAACCAGTATAAAAACTTTATGAAATGTTTCTTCCTGTAGTTCAACAATATTCCCCAATAAACTGTAAATATAATATGGAAGTAAACATGCCAGAAACACGGACACTAAAATACCGAGGACTTTGGCTGCTTTTCTCTCAGATTTCATGAAGTGGGAGGTGATTTTCTGTGTTTGAGGTCGTGTGTGATTATTAAGCTCTCTGATAGCAGTGGCGTGTTTCTTAGCGATCAGAAAAACACCACTGTACAATATGATTATGACAGAAAGTGGAAATATAAATGATACAACAAGATCAATTACAGACCAAACCTCATTCAGAATAAGAAAACACTCTCCAGGACACATTAAAAAATGCAATAAGCTTGTATTGAAACAATAGAATATTATGCTGTATGCAGACACACACACCAGTTAGAAGAAACCACAGTGCACATTATTCTTGTAGAGATTGTGTTTGTGTAGAAAAATGGGTTTGAAAGAGCAACATAGCGATCCACAGAGATCAGAGCGACATTAGAAATTGATGAGGAAAAAATCAAACTGCTAATAAACCAAAAACTGATGCAGAAACTTCCTCCTAAAATCCAGCACGACTCGATCGTCCAGGTGAACACAGACGGCATCACTAAAGCACCGATGAAGAAATCCGACAAGGCCAGTGAGAGCACGAGCATGTTGGTCGGAGTGTGAAGCTGCTTGAAGTGAAGAACAGAGATGATGACGAGCAGATTTCCACACACTGTTAGAAGAACCACAGCAGCTGAACACACGTACAGTAAGAAATAAACTTCGGGAGATACAGATCTCTCTGGACAGGAGAAATGCTCACAGCGATCAGAGAGATTCAACTCCGTCACGTTCATGAACACAGCATGTGAATAAAAGTCTTCAGGAGTCCAAAATATTAAGATCTTCATCCAATGTGTGGTCGCTCGATTACCAGCTCTGATTTATTTATAGTTTATAATTAGATCCCGCCTCCAAGTTTGATTGACAGTTTTACACAAATGATGTCATTGGATAAAGATGTCATTTGGGGTAATTCGTTTTTTTTTTATATCTGTTACAGGATACTGTATGTAAATGAAAACAAATATTCATCAAATTCATATAACTAAAGTTGGCATATTCTTAGAAAGAGTCTCACACTTCAAAATAAAAAAAGACGTTTTATTGAATTTTACACATCTGCATAATATTGATAAGATAATTAATAAATGGTTTAAGCAACCTTCCAGCTGAGTTCCCACTTGGTTTCTGCTTCTGAGTGGGAGCTCTGGTGTTTATAGAGTGTACACAGAACCACAGTGTAGTGCAGATGAATGTGATGGATTTACATGCGTACAATTAATGTTTAAGAAGCAATTGAGCTTCTTATTTTCTCCTTCATCTCACAACCCACATTTGGAGAAAAAGCACTGATTGCGTTATGTTGCCTTCAGGGAAAGTCTTCATGGCACTTGCTGATGATTTGTTTTCCTCCACAGTAGTGAAGATGGCCTTGGATCATTCTTCCTAAACATGTCCCAGTCAGTAGAGTATATTCAAAGCACTTCTAAAGTGCTGTCGGCCAGGTTTTTACCTGCTTCAGAACTGGTTTTAAACACCTGATGAGTGGTGTGTAAACTGGAATTAGCTTGGGTTACAGGTTACTTGTAGCAGAATTAATCTCCACAAACACACTCAAAAATGTAGAGAGGTCAGGAGTCTACAAACTTGATGAGCTTCAAGAGGTAGTCACCTGAAATGGTCTTCCAACAGTCTTGAAGGAGTTCCCCGAGAGATGCTTGGCACTTGTTGGCCCTTTTGCCTTCACTCTGCAGTCCAGCTCACCCCTAAACCATCTCGATTGGGTTCAGGTCCGGTGACTGTGGAGGCCAGGTCATCTGGCGCAGCACCCCATCACTCTCCTTCTTGGTCAAATAGCCCTTGATGCCTTCATTTGACTTTACAATTTTCATAGTCATGAAAATAAAGTGAACTCTTTGAATGAGAAGGTGTGTCCAAACTTTTGAGATATATATATATATATATATATATATATATATATATATATATATATATATATAGATATATATATATATATATAGATATATATATATAATATAAATATGCATCAGAACACTTTGGGAACGTGGCCGAAAGACAGAGGGGCCAGGAGTGGCACTAAGGTCAAGGCGGGGAGACCAGAGGACTAAAAAGAGGATGAAATAGCATTCAGAATGATTCTGCTGAGCATCTTCTTGTTTGCAGGAAGACCTCTCCTTGTGGGGCCATAGCTGATAAGCAGCTGCTCCGACTTTCTTCACAGTTCCTTTTTGTGGACATACAGTAAATATTCAGTTCTTGCACTGGACACAGTCAGTTAACCTTCTCCTGATCTAGGGCCTGAAAAGGAGGAGGAAAGGTTGCCTGGAGCGTAACAGGTCAGGAACGAGGGGAACATACCCTGATTTAGGATAGAGAAAGGCACTGGCCATACCTTGAGTAAATAATAGGGAAGAAGGAGCCACAGAGTGGGCCTGAAATCCCCTAATCTTTTAAGAGAGGAGATGGCCAAAGGAACACAATCTTGTCTGTGAGGAACCTCAAATGCACCTCGGTTAATGGCTCAAAGGGAGGCTCGGACAGGGCCTCCAAGATAATGGCCAAGTCCCACATAAAGCACTCCAGATCGTACTGAAGGCCTTAGCCTCCGGGTACCACAGAATAAATGTGTCAACAAAGGGTCAGGCTGCAATAATGGACAAGAAAATCCTTTAATGTGGAAACAAAAAACCGTTTGGCAAACTGTTCTTGAACCCGGCAGTTAACTGGATCTAAGTAGTGTTGGTCGCAGCATGATGTGAACAGGCACCACCTCACGGGATATGACTACTTAGTGGAGGGAGCTTTAGATTTCTCCCTCCACGAAGAGGTCATATGCCGCGAGGTGAAGCATGTTCACTCCAGAACTCCCGGAAGCAGCGCAACAGGAGGAAAGGTGTACTGCACCATGGCTTCCAGCCCTAGAGGGGCTGGGGATGTTAGGAAAAAACAGAGGGGACAAAGCAATGTCTCTTGTGTCACAAACAGGTTCACCTGTGCTCTGCAAAATCTTTCCCAGATTTGCTCCACCACGTCCATGTGGTGTCTGCTCCCTTGTTTAATTGGCCTGGGATATATGCTTCCCTTGAAGAGAGCAGCTTCCCCTGGGCCAGCAGGAGGATCTGACATGCCAGCTTCTACAGGAGAAGAAATTGCAGACCCTGCCCTCATGCTTGATGTAGGAAACCACCAAAGTGTTGACGACGCATCTGTCGTAAGCGTTACGCGATGAACAGAAACTCTCATCATGGGGCCCTGAGACAGGAACCCCGGAAACAGCAGAAAAAAATAATTGGTGCTCCCCTGCCCACTCTCCAGGACCTGTACCAAACAAGAACCAGAAACTAACAACTGACCATAATTATATTCCCTGCTTATATCTATAAGTGCTGCACAGAACTGTCAGTCATCACACTATCTGTATATGTTACACACACAATGGCTGCTATATACTGTACAAAGTTCTATAGTAAACTCTCTAATCATACCTGACACACAATACTGCCATTTGCACTACCATGCACTCTCACACTTTATATACATTACTGATCTGTATCCCTATTTATTACCCACACTGTCTATACTGTCTCACATTGTCTGTATTGTCTTGTATAGTCTGTTTTTGTCTTGTCTTGTCTGTTTTGTCATGTATAGGTTTTATTTATGCGAGGATGGATTTGACATGAGTAGGGGAGAACTGCGCCTGCATAAGGGTCAAATCCCATACTATGCCTAAATTAGTGTTTCTCTATAATGGAATAAGCATACTCTTTTTAGCGTTCAGCCTTAACCCCAGCTCCTTTATATGGGCAAGAACGGCATCTCAATGCCGGACCACCAGCTGCTCCTAATGATCCAATATCAACCAATTGTCGAAATAATTCAGAATGCGGATGCCCCAAAGTCTCAGTGGAAGCAGTGCCGCATCCACACACTTTGTGAAGGTGTGGGGTGAGATTGCAGGACAAAATGAAGGGACCGTTATTGGTAAGCTTCTGCCCCAAAAGTAAACCTCAGGAACTTTCTGCGAGCTGGAATAATGGATACATATAAGTATGCATCCTTGAGACTTACCATGACAAACCAGTTGTTTGACCTGATTTGGGACACGACCTGATTCAGGGTAAGCATCTTCAACCTAAGTCTCAAAAGTGAGTGGTTCAGCTGATGTAGATATGACCAATATGGGATGCAATCCTCCGTACTTTTTTGGGAACTATGAAGTACCGGCTTTAAAACATGGACTCTCGAAAGGTGTGCATCCAAACCTTGCAGGAGAACGTTGGAACCAGCAGGTGAGAAAGTAGAAAGGGACAAGACCCTCTCCAAACCCTCTGCTAGGTCTTTCCACCCCAGGTCCTTAAATGCCGCTTTAACTCATTGAAAGCAGGGTCAGAACTGAGAGGAGCAGGAGCACCCTCCCCAAAGAGTGCTATCCGAGCATTCGCACTGACATGTGAGTGCAGTTGGTTTACTTTGAGAACCAACCTAGCATGCTCCGCTCCCACACAAATGACACAAAGGCTCTGCAAGTCCCCCCATAAAATATGAACATGAAGGAACACACGGCAAAAATAAATGTTTCATTTACATTGTTGCTTTCATTCTTATTTTGTAATTCTTGTCTCTTAATGACACACAGAGTGCAACACTGTAGAAGTGTGGATTTGCAAAGATACATTAATAAAGTTTTACAGATTTAGCAGTTACTATTTCTCAGCATTCACCTCATTTCTTATAGGGTATCTACAGTTCTGCTGCAACCTCGAAGTTCTGCTTATACGTGAGTCATGAGTTCAAATCCCAACAACACAAGCTGACACTGTTGGGCCCTGAGCAAGACCCTTAGATCTGAAGTGTTCAGCTGGAATAAGATCATTCTGCTGCTGAGGACAAGTGTGTCTTCCAAAACAATACATCTTTGTCCTCATGCAGCATATGGAATGATCTACTTAGCAGATTCCTGTGAAGTTTTATAGTTGAATTTTGTCTGTTTTTGCACAGTGCCTGACTTTTCTACTAATTATACTGACTCTGATGCAGCACTGATTCATCTTTAATCCTGCTAATGCAGTCTTTCACTCTGGATCTTCATCTCCCCTTTACAATATTACATTATACCTGTGTTTCTGTAAAACGCTGTAGATGTGTGGATTTGCAAAAATGATACGTGACTTTCCTTCAAAACACGGATCATCTGAAAGATAAAATATTAATATCATTTACTATTGATTAGCATTTAGCTGTTTTGTTTTAAAAAATATATAATAAAAAAAAACGTTTTACACCACCAAGTTTTTATTTAGTTAGATTTCATTTTTATTTCTAGTGTCTGTAACAAGTCAAATTACTTTCTATTTAAAGAATAACAAAACAAATATTGCGAATATATTTATAGTAATACATTTATATATATCTACAAAATTTTTTCACATTATCAAGGGGTATTTTTCATCTAAGAACATTAATTAATGCAGAGTCTCTCTGGAATATTTGCAGAGTTATAATTATTTTAATGCACCTCCTAAACCACGGATAAAACAGAGCGTAAATAAATGGATTAATGGTTGAATTAAGGCCTACAACAATTATGAATTTAGAAACAGTTTCTTTCTGTAGTTCAACAACGTCACCTAATAAACTGTAAATAAAATACGGAAGTAAACACGCCAGAAACACAGCCACTAAAATGCCGAGGACTTTGGCTGCTTTTCTCTCAGATTTCATGGAGTGGGAGGTGATTTTCTGTGTTTGAGGTCGTGTGTGATTATTAAGCTCTCTGATAGCAGTGGCGTGTTTCTTAGCGATCAGAAAACCCGACTGTACAATATGATTATGACAGAAAGTGGAAATATAAATAAATATACAAGCTCTATTACAGACCAAACCTCATTCAGAATGAGAAAACACTGTCCATGACACATTAGAAAATTCATGAAGCTTATATTGAAATAATAGAATGTTATGGTGTATGCCAGACACACACACCAGTTAGAAGAAACCACAGTGCGCATCATTCTTGTAGAGATTGTGTTTGTGTAGAAAAATGGGTTTGAAAGAGCGACATAGCGATCCACAGAGATCAGAGTGATATTATAGATGGATGAGGCCAAAATAAAACTACTAATTAAACAAAAACAAATGCAGAAATTTCTCCCTAAAATCCAGCATGATTTGATTGTCCAGATAAACAGCGGAGGCATCAGTAAAGCACCAACAAAGAAATCCATCACAGCCAGAGAGCACGAGCATGTTGGTCGGTGTGTGAAGCTGCTTGAAGTGAAGAACAGAGATGATGACGAGCAGATTTCCACACACTGTTAGAAGAACCACAGCAGCTGAACACACGTACAGTAAGATATAAACTGCAGGAGATACAGATCTCTCTGGACAGGAGAAATGCTCACAGATATCAGAGAGATTCAACTCCGTCACGTTCATGAATACAGCATGTGAATGAAAGTCCAAAATATTAAGATCTTCATGCAATGCATAATCGCTCGGTTACCAGCTCTGATTTATTTATAGTTTATAATTAGACCTCGCCTCCATGTTTGATTGACAGTTTTACACGAATGATGTCAGCATTTTTTTCAGCACTGTTACAAGATACTGTATGTAAATAAAGACAAATATTCATCAAATTTATATAACCAAAGTTGCTATATTCTTAGAAACAGTCTCACACTTGAAAATAAAAAAATAAAAAAATTTGATTTTACACATGATGAGTATGAAATAATTCATAAATGGTTTAAGCAAACTTTCAGCTCCCTCTTGGTTCCTGCTTTTTTTAAGTGACAGGGAACTCTGGTGTTTATCCAGTGTACACAGAATTACAATTTAGCAAAAATGAAAAAATCTTTCTTTTTCTCCATCTCACAACCCACTTTTGGAGCATAAGCGCTAATGGCATTATCTTCAGGATCACCCCTACACCATTTCTCTTTTCATCCAGATAGAACTGTTTAAACCCAACTCCAATGGTCCGGGTCTTACTCCCTTTCCACTTGGTCTCCTGAACACACAACATATCTACCTTTTTACTCAACTTACAACTAAGCAGGGACGGTTAATGGTCTTGCTAAAGCAGTGGCAGCTTGGTGGTTGTAGGATTTGCTGCAGATTTGAACCTCTGACCTTCTGATCCAAAGTCCAAAGCCTTAACCACTGGGCTACCACCTCCTCCCTGGCAAAGTACCACAACCCTCCTTGAGTGCACTGACTTGTGCAAGCCTGAAGGGTGGGTTGAAGTCAACAACCATCTATTTTTTTACCCACATTCATAGAGAGGTTGTTTGCTTTGCACCAGTCTGTTAACCTGCTGAGTGTCTTTCCTGCTGATTAGAACCCATCATGTTCGTATCTTCAGCAAACTTGTCGATGAGATTGGAGCTGTGCATTGCTACACAGTTATAAGTCAGCGGTGTGAACAGCAGAGGACTGAGAACACAGACCTGGGGGGCCCCATTTCTTATCGTTTATTTAAGACCAAGATGGCGTTACGTGCACAAAGCAAGGCAAACATTGACAACTGATCCAGCTCGGCCGGCAGCCAAACACCAGCGCCGAGACCGTAAGCAAAGAAAGGGGAAGCAAGGCGGCATTAGGGCTAGGCTAAGACTAAACCCACATCAACCATCTCTCCCAAGCATTTTCTTTGCTAATGTACTTTCTTCCGTGAACAAAATGGATGACCTGCTGCTCTGGATCACATCACACGTGGATTAAGGAATGTATTGTCATGATTTTTACGGAAAAATGGCTCAATGACAGCATTCCCTGCAGTAAATGGTATGGTAAAAGTATGGCCAGAGGGAGAATTTTTTCTCTACACCAACAGTTTCAGGATACTGACTGGAACATGTTTGCCTCACAGACCACACTGGACTCTCACACAGACATGACCATTTACACATCAATGGACCTAAATCTGTTTGGTTGGGCAATCAGGTATCCCCAAGTCTCATTCTGGACCCTGGCATCCCACAGGGCTGTGTTCCAAGCCCACTACTCTACTCTCTCTTCAACCACGACTGTGCTCCTCTGCATAACTCCAACATCTTCATCAAGTATGCAGATGACACCTCCGTGGTCGGCCAGATTGGCAACAACGAGGAATTGACCTACCGGGAAGAGATCTGAAGCCTGACAGCATGGTGTGCTATAACAACCTGACCCTCAACACCACGAAGACTAAAGAGCTCATTGTGGGCTTTCGGATATCTAAAAGCAGGAGACCATTCCTATTTGTGTGTATCTATATATACCTTTCTGTTCATCCTGTCTAATATTTCACATTCATATATATATATATATATATATATATATATATATATAGATAGATAGATAGATAGAGAGAGAGAGAGAGAGAGAGAGCGCAACATCCTGTAAGTTTATTTTTCCAGATAAATGATTATTATTGAGTAAAAAATATATTAATATATACATTATTAATGTAGGCAAATAAAGTAAGTAATTAGCTATAACTTACTGCAGGCCTACCACCTACACTGGACCCACACCAGTTTGCCTATCACCAGAACAGGTTGACAGAGGATGCAGTTTCCATGGCTCTTCATTCAGCCCTCACCCACCTGGATAAAAACATCACCTACATCAGAATGCTGTTCAAAACAGTCCTCCCCACTGTACTGATCACTAAGCTCAGTAACCTGGGTATCTGCACCTCCACTGGCAGATGGATTCTGGACTTTCTCACCAACAGACCTCAATCTGTCAGGTGACAAACAGGTATCATCAACCCTCATTCTGAACACTGGCATCCCACAGGGCTGTGTTCTGAGCCCACTACTCTATTCACTGTTACTCACCCACGACTGTGATCCTCCAACATCTTCATCAAGTATGCAGATGACACCACTGTCCTCTGCCGTATCAGCAACAACGATGAATAGGCCTACAGGGAAGAGATCCGAAGCCTGACAGCGTGGCGTGCCACCAACAACCTGACTTTCAACGCCAAGAAGACTAAAGAGCTCATCGTGGACTTTCGGAAATCTAACAACAGAAGACATTTCATAGTCTACAATAATGGAACTGAGGTACAACGAGTCTCCAACTTTAAGTTCTTGGGAGTTCACATCTCGGAGGATCTGTCCTGGCAGCAGAAGCTCTGTTTAGGAAGGCACAACAGCACCTTTACATCTTGAGGAGTCTCATGAATGCTCATCTGTCCCCAGGGATAATAACGATTGTCTACCGCTACATCATCGAGAGCATCCTGACCAACTCCATCACCGTATGGTACGGAGGCTCCACTGTGTGTGAACTTCAAGCCGTGCAAAGTGTTGTCAAAACCACCTAACGCATCACTGGCACCAACTACCTGCCATTTAGCACTTTTACCACAGCAGATGTCTGTGCAGAGCATCATTAATGACTCTTCACATCCCAGTCACAAACTGTTTAACCTCCTTTCATCAAGAAGGAGATACAATAACATATGCACCAGAACCAGCAGGTTCAGGGACGACTTTTTCCATCCACCATCACACTACTGAACTCTACACTACACCGCTAGATCACTGTATAAACACTGTATAAAACTTCTGTACAATTAGACAATGTACATATTACATACGGTATATCTTATACCCTCATTCTCCACACATATTGTGCTTTACGTACATCTGCACTATTTAATTTACTTACTTTACTTACTGTACATTCTGCCCAATATTTCACATTCATGTTTATATATTATATATATAAACAAGTTCACTATCTATAATATATATTATATATTATAGATAGTGAACTTGTTTATTCAGCTGCACATTTTATAATGCCATAACCTTTTACTTGTTGTTCCTTAACAACAGTGTCTGCACATTTTTTTGTCATAGCCTTTGAACCATTTACTTGTACTTCTCAACAATGTGCCATAGCCTTTATATTTATTCACTGTACATATGTTTACATATACTTTTATATATATATATATATATATATATATAACATATGCTGCATTTTGATCTGCACTGGTCTTTTTGCACATTTGCTACAATTTGCACTTCTGGTAGATGCCATCTGCATTTCATTGCTGTGTGACAATAAAGTTGTATTTATCTATACCATATTACGTTATTACTTTAATATTACTTTATACCTACATTTCTGTAAAACACTTTTTGTAAAATTGTAAAACACAATTTACTGTTCACCAACATTTTGCTGTTTTCTTTTGTCAGAAATGATATGTAAAGAAAGAAATAACTGAAATTTTAAGAAACTAAAAGATAACGTATGACATTTTTTTATCATACATTTGTACTAATATTTATTTTCACTCTTATAATGTATATATATATATAATTTATTATTTCTTGTTTCTTGTTTCTAGTATTTGTTTTGTAAGTAAAGTTAAAGTGAGAATTAATATAATGTCAAAATCTGGGCACATCGTTAAGGGTATAAAGCTTTATTTATCTAAGAACATTGATTAATGCAGAGTCTCTCTGGAATATTTGCAGAGTTATAATTAATTTAATGCACCTCCTAAACCACGGATAAAACAGAGCGTAAATAACCGGATTAATGCTAGAATTTAAATAAAATAGGATAATTAATTTAAAAATAGTTTCTGTCTGTACGTCACCTAATAAACTGTAAATAAAATACGGAAGTAAACACAGAAACACAGCCACTAAAATACCGAGGACTTTGGCTGCTTTTCTCTCAGATTTCATGGAGTGGGAGGTGATTTTCTGTGTTTGAGGTCGTGTGTGATTATTAAGCTCTCTGATAGCAGTGGCGTGTTTCTTAGCGATCAGAAAAACCCGACTGTACAATATGATTATAACAGAAAGTGGAAATATAAACGTCAGTATGAGGTCAATTAAAATCCAAACCTCATTCAGAATGAGAAAACACTCTCCAGGACACATTAGAAAATTCATGAAGCTTATATTGAAATAATAGAATGTTATGCTGTATGCCAGACACACACACCAGTTAGAAGAAACCACAGTGCACATCATCCTTGTAGAGATTGTGTTTGTGTAGAAAAATGGGTTTGAAAGAGCGACATAGCGATCCACAGAGATCAGAGTGATATTATAGATAGATAAGGCCAAAATAAAATGCTAATAAACCAAAAACTGATGCAAAAACTTCTCCCTAAAATCCAGCATGACTCGAATATCCAGATTAACATTGACGGCATCACAAAAGCACCAACAAAGAAATCCGACACAGCCAGAGAGAGCACGAGCATGTTGGTCGGTGTGTGAAGCTGCTTGAAGTGAAGAACAGAGATGATGATGAGCAGATTTCCACACACTGTTAGAAGAACCACAGCAGCTGAACACACGTACAGTAAGATATAAACTGCAGGAGATACAGATCTCTCTGGACAGGAGAAATGCTCAAAGCGATCCGAGAGATTCAACACCGTCACGTTCATGAACACGGCATCTGATTAAAAGTCTACAGGATATTAAAAAACAGTGTGATTGTTTTTCCTTTTGAAAAATATAATGTCCACAATATTAAGATCTTCATCCAATGTGTGATCGCTCGATTACCAGCTCTGATTTATTTATAGTTTTTAATTAGACCTCGCCTCCAAGTTTGATTGACAATTTTACACAAATGATCTCATTGGATAAAGATGTCATTTGGGGTACTACGTTTTTTAATATCTGTTACAGGATTTGAAAATCACTGAAAATTACTGCCTGTGTTTTGAAATATGAGAATTTTGTTCTTTCTTTAGTTAAATATCAGGGTCCATTTCTTGCATTACTGCTGCAACAGGTCCAGGTTCTGCTGCAACCTCTGAGTTCTGCTTATACGTGAGTCATGAGTTCAAATCCCAACAACACAAGCTGACACTGTTGGGCCCCGAGCAAGACCCTTAGATCTGAAGTGTTCAGCTGGAATGAGATCATTCTGCTGCTGAGGACAAGTGTGTCTTCCAAAACAATACATCTTTGTCCTCATGCAGCATATGGAATGATCTCCTTTTTTTAGTAGATTTTTATAGTTGAATTTTGTCTGTTTTTGCACAGTGCCTGACTTTTCTACTAATTATACTGACTCTGATGCAGCACTGATTCATCTTTAATCCTTTATATTATTTATTCAGGAAATAAATAACATTTAAAGACACCAAAAGATAATTTATCACCTTTATTATTTATTTATAATCAATTTTATACAAATATTTGTATTGTAGATTTGATTGAATTCTTATTTCTAGTATCTGTAACAAGAAAAATTACTTTCTCTATATAGAATAACAAAACAAACATTGCTATCATATATTGTAATACATCGTAATATATTTTATATCATTGTTTTTTTTGTTGTTTTGTTCAATAAGTAAAGTTTAAGTGAGAATTCATATAATAGCAAAATTTGGGCACTTTGTTATAAGGAGACCCCATTTTTATGAAAGAACATTGATTAATGCAGAATCTGTCTGGAATATCTGCAGAGTTATAATTAATTTAATGCACCTCCTAAACCACGGATAAAACAGAGCGTAAATAAAAGGATTAATGGTGGAACTAATATAATTCAGGAGAATTAATTTACAAATAGTTTCTGCCTGTATTTCAATAACGCCACCTAATAAACTGTAAATAAAATACGGAAGTAAACACGCCAGAAACACGGCCACTAAAATGCCGAGGACTTTGGCTGCTTTTCTCTCAGATTTCATGGAGTGGGAGGTGATTTTCTGTGTTTGAGGACGTGTGTGATTATTAAGCTCTCTGATAGCAGTGGCGTGTTTCTTAGCGATCAGAAAAACCCGACTGTACAATATGATTATGACAGAAAGTGGAAAAAAAAATGAATATACAAGATCAATTACAGTCCAAACCTCACTGACAATGAAAAAACACTCTCCAGGACACATTACAATATTCACGGAGATTAGACTGAAATAATAGAATGTTATGGTGTATGCCAGACACACACACCAGTTAGAAGAAACCACAGTGCACATTATACTTGTAGAGATTGTGTCTGTGTAGAAAAATGGGTTTGAAAGAGCCAAATAGCGATCCACAGAGATCAGAGCGATATTATAGATGGATAAGACCAAACCTAAACTGCCAATTAACCAAAAACTGATGCAAAAACTTCTCCCAAAAATCCAGCACGACTCGATAATCCAGATTAACATCAGAGGCATCACTAAAGCACCGATGAAGAAATCCGACACAGCCAGTGAGAACACGAGGATGTTAGATGGTGTGTGAAGCTGCTTGAAGTGAAGAACAGAGATGATGACGAGCAGATTTCCACACACTGTTAGAAGAACCACAGCAGCTGAACACACGTACAGTAAGATATAAACTGCAGGAGATCCAGATCTCTCTGGACAGGAGAAATGCTCACAGCGATCCGAGAGATTCAACTCCGTCACGTTCATTAACACAGCATTTAAATAAAAGTCTACAGGATATTAAAAAGCACAGTGTAAATGGTTTTGCCTTTGAAAAATACCAAGTCCAAAATATAAAGATGCGTGATCTCTCGGTTACGAGCCCTGATTTATTTATAGTTTAGAATTAGACCTCGCCTCCAAATTTGATTGACAAATGATGTCATCAGAAAAAGATGTCGTTTCTTTTCAATCAGTGTTGTATGTAAGAAAAAAAGTTAGTTGAAAATAAATATTCAGCAAATGCATATAATAAAAGTGTGAATAAGCTTTGAAAGATTTTTACACTTTCAGGTTGCATCTCCTGCATAAAATTTAGTTCACCTTCCAAACTATGTTTCTCCTTCCTCTTAAAATACGTATTCAGCAATGCCATTTCCATCCTTTTAGCAAAATATACCACTATCTGCCCTTCCACATTCCTCTCCTTAAGGCCATACCTACCCATCACCAGAGGTGGGAAGTAATGAAGTACAAATACTTAAGTAGATTTTTCTGGTATCAGTGTTTTACCTCACAATTTACTCTGGTGGTAACAAAAAGGCCACTAGAGTCGTTTAGCCGATTGGAGATACTCAAGGTTGTAGTTATCCGTCCAGACCAGAAAAGGGTCCTCCTACCCCTCCATCCAGTCGCGCCATTCATCCAAGGCCAGCTTGACAACAAGGAGCTCCCTCTCGCCCACCGGGTAGTTACGTTCCAAGGAGCTAAGGTGTCAGGAAAAAAGGCACAAGGATGCAGGTGGTTATCTTTGGGGCAGACCTGGGAGACCGCTATGTTGGAGGCATCAACCTTAACTACGAATTTCCAGGCTTGGTTGGGAAAGATGAGAATGGGTGCCTTGGTGAATTGCTGCTTAAGCTCGAAAAACACCTTCTCAGCCTTGAGACCCCAAAGTAATGAGTGGAGGAAGGACATCAGGTGGTGGAGGAGTGCCGCCACTAAACTATAGCTCTTGATTAGGCGGCCATAAAAATTGGCGAAGCCAAGGAACCTTTGTAGTTGGCGGCGGAAGGTGGGGGCTGGCCAATCCCGGATGGCCTGGATCCTGGCAGGGTCCATCTTGATGTTACCGGCTGAAAGCAAGCATCCCAGGAACGAGGTTTGTGAGGTGTGGAATTCACATTTCTCAGGTTTCACCTAAAGCCCGATTTTAAGGAGTCTCTCCAAGACCTGACGCACCTGGATATCATCTAGATAGACAAACATGAAGCTGTTGATCATGTCTCAGAGGACTTAATTAACCAGTGCCTGAAAGACGGCCGGGCATTAGTAAGGCCGAACGGCATGACAGGGTACTTGTAATGACCAGCTGAGGTATTGAAGGCGTTCTTCCATTCGTCCTTCTCCCTGATACGCACCAGGTGGTATGCGTTGCATTGATCCAGCTGAGTAAAGACTGCGGCACTATGCAGGAGCTCGAACGCCGAGGTCATAAGCAGCAAGAGGTAATTGTTCCAGACAGTGATGGCATTGAGACCCTGGTAGTCGATACATGGGCATAGGGATTCATCCTTCTTCTTTACGAAAAAGAACCCTTCCACAGCTGGGGAGGAGGATGGTCAGATGGTATCTGCTGCCAGGGACTTTTTCTGGGGCTGATAACTGATACAGGTGGCCCTGTAATCCAGTCCAAATGTGGGTTGTGTTTCCGCAGCCAAGCAAACCTGAGCATGATGGGGGCTTGAGGCAAAGAGGTGACCAGAAAGGAAAGCCACTCCTGATGTAGTTTCCCAACTGATGAGTAAAGGCTTGGTGCGGTGAGTGGCCCGGTTTAAAAGGCTGCCGTCCAGGGCTCTGATTAGCAGAGCTTTGGGTAGGGGTTCCATGTGGATTTGCAGCTTCTTGGCAAGGTTGAGGTCGATGAACTCGTCGTCGGCCCCCAAAACGACGAAGGCAGCCAATTCTGTGCCTCCGGGGCCTGCCTGAAGGTGGACCAAATGGTGGGTTTGGAGAGAGCGAGGGGAAAAGGGGCCATGTGACCTTTGCCTCTGCAGTAGAGGCTTAGACCAGGCGACCGACATCTTTCATTTTTGGTGGGGTTCAGGTGGTGGCGTCCTATCTCCAGGGCCTGCGGCAGAGAGAGAGAGCGGGTGCCAGGACCGGATGCAAGAGGTGGGAACTGTGTGTAGGGCAAGAACGGTAAGGATCAAGAGCCTGAGTGGGGTAACGATGTTCCCGGTGGTGCTTCCTTATTGAAGCATGTAGCCAAGGACATTAGAGAATCCAGATCATGGGATGGAACACGAGCAGCAAGTTCGTCGTGAATGGCAAAGGAGAGGCCCTTGAGAAAAGTATCGTAAAGTGCCATGTGATCCCATTGGCTGTCAATGGCCTGGGTCCAGAAGTCAGCCACAAAGTCAGAGACAGAGCGATGCCCCTGTGTGGCCAAGATCAGGGAGCTGGCAGCATCTTGGCGTGGCATTGATGAGCCGAAAACCTTCCGGAGTTTGGCAGAAAATGCGGTGAACGATGTGCAGTTAGCCGATTAGCTTTCCCACTCTGCGGTGTCCCACCTTAGGGCTCGACCTGACAGGAGGGAAATGACTTAGGCCTGATTTGTACCGCATTGTACACTCACTGACATTCTGTATGTTCCTGCTTAATTAAGGTCCTGCAGTCCCTGAGATCTGACTGTGTTTTGAAATATGGGAATTTTGTTCTTTCCTTAGTTAAATATCAGGGTCCATTTCTTGCATTATTGCTGCAACAGGTCCAGGTTCTCCTGCAACCTCTTAGTTCTGCTTATACGTGAGTCATGAGTTAGAATCCCAACAACACAAGCAGACACTGTTGGGCCCTGATCAAGAGATCTGAAGTGTTCAGCTGGAATGAGATCATTCTGCTGCTGAGGACAAGTGTGTCTTCCAAAACAATACATCTTTGTCCTCATGCAGCATATGGAATGATCTACTTAGCAGATTCCTGTGAAGTTTTATAGTTGAATTTTGTCTGTTTTTGCACAGTGCCTGACTTTTCTACTAATTATACTGACTCTGATGCAGCACTGATTCATCTTTAATCCTGCTAATGCAGTCTTTCACTCTGGAACTTCATCTCCCCTTTACAATATTACATTATACCTGTGTTTCTGTAAAACGCTGTAGATGTGTGGATTTGCAAAAATGATACGTGACTTTCCTTCAAAACACGGATCATCTGAAAGATAAAATATTAATATCATTTACTATTGATTAGCATTTAGCTGTTTTCTTTTGTAATAAAATATATTTAAAGAAAGAAATATCATTTTAAGGCACCAAAAGATAATTTATCACCTTTATTATTAATTTATAATACATTTTATACAAATATTTGTAATGAAGATTTTTGTTTTAATTGAATTCTTATTTCTAGTATCTGTTACAAGACAAATTACTTTCTATATATAGAATAACAAAACAAACATTGCTATCATAAATTGTAATACATCGTAATCTATATCAATGTTTTTTGTGATTTGTTCTATAAGTGTACTTTAAGTGAGAATTCATATAATAGCAAAATTTGGGTACTTTGTTACAAGGAGACCCCATTTTTATGAAAGAACATTAATTAATGCAGAGTCTGTTTGGAATATCTGCAGAGTTATAATTAATTTGATGCACCTCCTAAACCACGGATAAAACAGAGCGTAAATAAATGGATTAATGGTGGAATTCAGAAAGTTCAGGAGAATTAATGTACAAATAGTTACCGACTTTAGGTCAATAACATCACCTATAAAACTGTAAATAAAATATGGAAGTAAACACGCCAGAAACACAGACACTAAAATACCGAGGACTTTGGCTGCTTTTCTCTCAGATTTCATGGAGTGGGAGGTGATTTTCTGTGTTTGAGGTCGTGTGTGATTATTAAGCTCTCTGATAGCAGTGGCGTGTTTCTTAGCGATCAGAAAAACCCGACTGTACAATATGATTATGACAGAAAGTGGAAATATAAATGTTATTATAAGATCAATTACAATCCAAACATCGTTCAGAAAAAGATTACACTCTCCAGGACACAGTAGAAAATGCATGGAATTTAGATTAAAGTAGTAGAATGTCATGCTGTATGCCAGACACACACACCAGTTAGAAGAAACCACAGTGCACATCATCCTCATAGAGATTGTGTTTGTGTAGAAAAATGGGTTTGAGAGAGCGACATAGCGATCCACAGAGATCAGAGTGATATTATAAATGGATAAGACCAAAACTAAACTGCCAATTATCCAAAAACAAATGCAGAAACTTCTCCCAAAAATCCAACACGGCTCGAATGTTGAGATGAACATCGGAGGCATCACTAATGCACCGACGAGGAAATCCGTCACGGCCAGAGAGAGCACGAGCATGTTGGTCGGTGTGTGAAGCTGCTTGAAGTGAAGAACAGAGATGATGACGAGCAGATTTCCACACACTGTTAGAAGAACCACAGCAGCTGAACACACGTACAGTAAGATATAAACTGCAGGAGATACAGATCTCTCTGGACAGGAGAAATGCTCACAGCGATCCGAGAGATTCAACTCCGTCACGTTCATGAACACAGCAAATGAAAAAGGTAGAGGATTTTAAAAAGCACAGTGTAAATGGTGGTTCCTTGAAATCCTAATTCTTAATCCAATGAATGAATCTCGACTCAGCTGTAACGTATTTATATCTTATAATTTGGCCCCACCCCCAAGTTTGATTGACACTTTTATACATGATCTCATGGACTGTTTGTTGTTTGGCCACTTAGTATTTTTAATAAATGTTTTATATATATAAAAAAGGAAAAATGAAATGGAAACAAATATTTATTACGTTAATACAACAAAATTCTACATATTCTTAGAAAAATACTTACACCTAAAAACATGGACATTTTATCTGGTGACTGCACTCCACACTTCACGAGCTGAAATACGAGTAGATAATTGGGGCTTAGTTGGATAGAAGTTCCTGCATGCTTTGCCTGTCAGATCATTTTCTATTGAAATGAAAGTTCCTCATGAGGTCACGTCCCAACATAATTGTATTACATACACGTTTTTATTTAGTTTGTTGTAATTCTGTGCTAGTAAATTTGAAATCTGACAGTGTCAGGGCCCAGGTCTAAAAGTTCTGCTCCAACATTTTCGAGTTCTGCTGTAGTCCCTGAATGATGCCTGGAAATTGAATAAACGCAAGTTATGTATAACCCATGACCACTAAAATACAGCCATCTTCCCTTCTCTTCTTCTCATACCATAGACATGTCTGGTATCAGATAAACTATATATGGAGATATTCACTTGGCAGGTATTTTCTATGGTTGGAATACATTCATCAAGTTTTTTTGGTGGAGTGATCAAAGTATAAACATCTGTTTTTATGGCTCCTCACTTAGCATTTACCATTGGAAAAAATTTAACCAGACATTACTGTACTTTCGCTTCTTTCTTAAGGCATCAGATGTTTACAGAGAGATTGCAGAAAAAAAAGAAATCAAGTTTTTAGTTGACACAATGACGTGACCATCTCCAAGAATATCACTACACGCACCAACCAGAAGCCGTGGATGACCGCAAAAGTGCCTGTGCTGCTGAAACAAAGAGACTCTGCCTTCAGAGCAGGAGACAAGACGGCCTTAAGAACAGCAAGGGCCAAACTGTCCCATGCCATCAGAGAGGCGAAGCATGCACACACGTCAAGAGAATCCATGACCACCTCTCCTCCCAGTGACCAGGTGCTCTGTCTAACCACAGCTGAAGTGAGGAAAACTCTATGCAGAGTTAACCCATGGAAGTCTGCTGGACCAGACAACATTCATGGCAGAGTGCTCAGGGAATGTGACTCTACAATTTTCATAGTCATGATCATAAAGAAAACTCTTTGAATGAGAAGGTGTGTCCAAACTTTTGGTCTGTACTGTGTGTGTATATATATATATATATATATATATATATATATATATATATATATATATATATATATATATATATATATATTTATTTATTTATTTATTTATTTATTTATTTATTTATTTATTTATTTATTCATTCATTTCGTCATCTTCTCATCATTTTCTCTGCTTGTATTCTACATGGTGGTTGTTCAGCATGGATTCATTTTTTTTTTATTAATACATTGATATAATGTGAGGTCCAGTTACCAGCATGACACTAAAACAGGTAGTAATAAAAGATTTAAAAGTGTAGTCAGTACTTCATCTGTTACTGGAGTCTTTTAAAACATGAGTATTTGCACTTCTATTTAAGTAAAGGGTGTGTATATTTTGCTACCTTTGCCCATCCCCTCCTCATCACCTCTGTTCCCTTCACCTACAGGTAAAATCAGGTTACACCCACAGACCACCGTGGCCTGATTTGTACCACATTGTACACTCACTGACATTCTGTATGTTCCTGCTTAATTAAGGTCCTGCAGTCCCTGGGATCTGACTGTGTTTTGAAATATGAGAATTTTGTTCTTTCTTTAGTTAAATATCAGGGTCCATTTCTTGCATTACTGCTGCAACAGGTCCAGGTTCTGCTGCAACCTCTGAGTTCTGCTTATACGTGAGTCATGAGTTCAAATCCCAACAACACAAGCTGACACTGTTGGGCCCTGAGCAAGACCCTTAGATCTGAAGTGTTCAGCTGGAATGAGATCATTCTGCTGCTGAGGACAAGTGTGTCTTCCAAAACAATACATCTTTGTCCTCATGCAGCATATGGAATGATCTCCTTTTTTTAGTAGATTTTTATAGTTGAATTTTGTCTGTTTTTGCACAGTGCCTGACTTTTCTACTAATTATACTGACTCTGATGCAGCACTGATTCATCTTTAATCCTGCTAATGCAGTCTTTCACTCTGGATCTTCATCTCCCTTTACAATATTACATTATACCTGTGTTTCTGTAAAACGCTGTAGATGTGTGGATTTGCAAAAATGATACGTGACTTTCCTTCAAAACACGGATCATCTGAAAGATAAAATATTAATATAATGTACTGTTCATTACCATTCTGCTGTTTTCTTTTGTGATAAAATATATTTCAAGAAATAAATAACATTTTAAGACACCAAAAGATAATTTATGACCTTTTATTATTCATTAATAATCAAGTTTTTACCAACATTTACAATGTAGATTTTGTTTTAATTGAATTCTTATTGCTAGTATCTGTAACAAGACAAATTACGTTCTCTATATAGAATAACAAAACAAACATTGCTATTATAAATTGTAATATATCGTAATATATATTATATCAATGGGTTTTTTTTGTGTGATTTGTTCTAAATTAAAATCAAGGAGACCCAATTTTTATCCAAGAACATTAATTAATGCAGAGTCTCTCTGGAATATCTGCAGAGTTATAATTAATTTAAAGCACCTCCTAAACCACGGATAAAACAGAGCGTAAATAAATGGATTAATGGTGGAATTTACAAAATTCAGTAAAATTAATGTACAAATAATTTCACCTTGTAGTTCAATAACGTCACCTAATAAACTGTAAATAAAATACGGAAGTAAACACGCCAGAAACACGGCCACTAAAATGCCGAGGACTTTGGCTGCTTTTCTCTCAGATTTCATGGAGTGGGAGGTGATTTTCTGTGTTTGAGGTCGTGTGTGATTATTAAGCTCTCTGATAGCAGTGGCGTGTTTCTTAGCGATCAGAAAAACCCGACTGTACAATATGATTATGACAGAAAGTGGAAATATAAATGTTATTACAAGATCAATTACATACCAAACCTCATTTAGAAAGAAAAAACACTCTCCAGGACACAATAGAAAATTTGTGGAATTTAGACTGAAGTAGTAGAATGTCATGCTGTATGCCAGACACACACACCAGTTAGAAGAAACCACAGTGCACATCATCTTTATAGATATTGTGTTTGTGTAGAAAAATGGGTTTGAGAGAGCGACATAGCGATCCACAGAGATCAGAGTGATATTATAAATGGATAAGACCAAAACTAAACTGCCAATTATCCAAAAACAAATGCAGAAACTTCTCCCAAAAATCCAACACGGCTAGAATGTTGAGATGAACATCGGAGGCATCACTAATGCACCGACGAGGAAATCCGTCACGGCCAGAGAGAGCACGAGCATGTTGGTCGGAGTGTGAAGCTGCTTGAAGTGAAGAACAGAGATGATGACGAGCAGATTTCCACACACTGTTAGAAGAACCACAGCAGCTGAACACACGTACAGTAAGATATAAACTGCAGGAGATACAGATCTCTCTGGACAGGAGAAATGCTCACAGCGATCCGAGAGATTCAACTCCGTCACGTTCATGAACACAGCAAATGAAAAAGGTAGAGGATTTTAAAAAGCACAGTGTAAATGGTGGTTCCTTGAAATCCTAATTCTTAATCCAATGAAATCTCGACTCAGCTGTAACGTATTTATAGCTTATAATTTGGCCTCACCCCCAAGTTTGATTGACACTTTTATACATGATCTCATGGACTGTTTGTTGTTTTTAATAAATATTATATGTAAAAAAAAAAAAAATGAAATGGAAACAAATATTTATTACGTTAATACAACAAAATTCTACATATTCTTAGAAAAATACTTACACCTAAAAACATGGACATTTTATCTGGTGACTGCACTCCACACTTCACGAGCTGAAATACGAGTAGATAATTGGGGCTTAGTTGGATAGAAGTTCCTGCATGCTTTGCCTGTCAGATCATTTTCTATTGAAATGAAAGTTCCTCATGAGGTCACGTCCCAACATAATTGTATTACATACACGTTTTTATTTAGTTTGTTGTAATTCTGTGCTAGTAAATTTCCTTGAAATCTGACGGAGTCAGGGCCCAGGTCTAAAAGTTCTGCTGTAGTCCCTGAATGATGCCTGGAAATTGAACAAACGCAAGTTATGTTAAACCCATGAACACTAAAATACAGCCATCTTCCGTTTTCAGCTGCCACAATGCATTTATAATAATTTTAACGTAAATTGTTAAAAAAATGGCACAGCTGTAAAGTTGAGATGTATTTTAACTGATTTGGTTACTTTTTTTGTTAAACAATTCAAATGTCCATCTTTATAAATAATAACAAATTTAAATATAGCTCTTATATAATGTAATCTATTACAGTACAATTTGATGTTGTATACAATAGAATGGTATGAATGTGAACTGTAACAGTAGTTTTTAGTGATATTTATCATCAACATAATAATAAGGCACAATATCTGTAGTAATATTTGGGCACGTTGTCAGAAGGGGAAAGAAAATCATTTTCATGAAAGACTATTGATTAATGCAGAGTCTGTTTGGAATATTTGCAGAGTTATAATTAATTTAATGGACCTCCTAAACCACGGATAAAACAGAGCGTAAATAAATGGATTAAATCCCCGTCCTCCACTTTATACTTCGTCACACACCTTACAGTACCTTCACCGAGTATGCAGTTCCTTGAATTTAATGATTTTTGTGTTCTTTTGATCTCATGAGTCCATCAAGGCCTGATGTTGTTTTCTGTATATATATACTGATGTTTGTTAAGCTCTTTCTTCATATTGAAAGGGCTGTGGCAGGTCATGGTGATTTGGCAAGAACCCTGGCAGTGAGGGTGTGGAGGAAGACTCTAGACACAGGCAGAACTTTAACTGAGCTCTGGTCTCTCATTTACTAGACATTTTTAATTGCAATTTTTTTTTATTCAAGCAAAATCAAAACATGAAACACAAACATGTTCAGTCTGGACTTGCAGTATTTGCCTTTTTAACTTAAAAAGGCAAAACTTGAATATATATTTATTTAGTCATTTACATTTATGGCATTTGGAGGGCACACAAGGGCCTTGCTCAAGTAGCAGTTTGGTGGTGTTGGGATTTGAACATGTGACCTTCTGATACAAAGTCAAATGCCTTAACCACTGAGCTTCCACATTCCATAATGTTTCCACAGCAGAAATTACATGCGAATAATTAATCTGTTTTAAAATGCTTATTTTTTTTTTTATAATAGATTTAAGTTTTAAAGCACAAATGATTCTTGTTGATGTAAACTATTGTGAATGTAGTGTAAATACTTAATTTTATTCTTATTCTAAATATTAATAAAAATTAAAATCACTATTTATACAAACAATATAAAAAAACCCTGATATTGCTATTATTTATAGTGTATATAATAGGGTGTATATTACATAATAATATATATAATATCTGAAGGAATGAAAGAAGCCCATTCATGTGAGAACATTGATTAATGCAGAGTTTGCGCGAAATATTTGCAGAGTTATAATTAATTTAACGCACCTCCTAAACCACGGATAAAACAGAGCGTAAATAAATGGATTAATAGTAGAATTAAGATAAAGTACAATAATGACTATTTGACTGGTTTCTGTCTGTAGTTTAATAACGTCACCTAATAAAGTGTAAATAAAATACGGAAGTAAACACGCCAGAAACACAGCCACTAAAATGCCGAGGACTTTGGCTGCTTTTCTCTCAGATTTCATGGAGTGGGAGGTGATTTTCTGTGTTTGAGGTCGTGTGTGATTATTAAGCTCTCTGATAGCAGTGGCGTGTTTCTTAGCGATCAGAAAAACCCGACTGTACAATATGATTATGACAGAAAGTGGAAATATAAATGTTATTACAAGATCAATTACAGTCCAAACATCATTCACAATGAAAAAACACTCTCCAGGACACAGTAGAAAATTCATGAAACTCATATTGAAATAATAGAATGTTATGCTGTATGCCAGACACACACACCAGTTACAGTAAACCACAGTGCACATCATCCTCATAGAGATTGTGTTTGTGTAGAAAAAAGGGTGTGAAAGAGCAACATAGCGATCCACAGAGATCAGAGCGACATTATAGATGGATACAACTGTGAGAAAACTGCAAATTAACCATAAACTGATGCAGACACCAGTCCCAAAAATCCAGCATGACTCGATTGTCCAGATTAACATTGACGGTATAAATATAACACCAACAAGGAAATCCGACACAGCCAGTGAGAACACGAGCATGTTGGTCGGTGTGTGAAGCTGCTTGAAGTGAAGAACAGAGATGATGACAATCATATTTCCACACACTGTTAGAAGAACCACAGCAGCTCCACACACGTACAGTAAGATATAAACTGCAGGAGATACAGATCTCTCTGGACAGGAGAAATGCTCACAGCGATCTGAGAGATTCAACTCCGTCACGTTCATGAACACAGCAAATGAAAAAGGTAGAGGATTTTAAAAAGCACAGTGTAAATGGTGGTTCCTTGAAATCCTAATTCTTAATCCAATGAAATCTCGACTCAGCTGTAACGTATTTATAGCTTATAATTTGGCCTCACCCCCAAGTTTGATTGACACTTTTATACATGATTTTATAGACTGTTTGTTGTTTGGCCACTTAGTGTTTTTAATAAATGTAATATTTAAGAAAAGGAAATATAATGAAATGGAAAAAATTAAATGTTAATACAACAAAATTCTACATATTATTAGAAAAATTGTTCTTAAAAATGTAAATTTAAATTTGATTTAAACAGTTAGAATGTACAGTAAGGTATATTGATACACATAAATAAAATACTGCAGATGTATGTAAGGCACAATATGTTTCAAAATCCCTAGAGACAGATGAGCTTTCTCAAGACTTCTCATGAACTACAGGCTTTCTTGTGCCTTCTTAAACAGAGTTGAATAGTTCTGGTGCCAGGACAGATCCTTAGAGATGTGGACTCCCAAGAACTTAAAGTTGGAGACCCGCTCTACCTCAGTTCTATTTATGTAGACTGGGAAATGTCTCCTGCTGTTAGATTTCCGAAGGTCCAAGACGAGCTCTTTAGTCTTCATGGCATTGAGGGTCAGGTTGCTGGTGGCACACCACGCTATCAGGCTTCGGATTTCTTCCCTGTTGGCCGATTCGTCGTTGTTGCTGACTGACCATGGTGGTGTCATCTGCATACTTGATACAAATGTTAGAGTTATGCAGAGGAGCACAGTTGTGGGTGAACAGGGAGTAGAGTAGTGGGCTTAGAACACAGCCTTGTGGGATGCCAGTATTCAGAATGAGATTTGAGGATACCTGTTGCCCAATGCATAAAATCATGAGTTTATATTTCAAACATCATTGACCAGAGCCTGGAACACTGCTGGAACTTTGGTCAGGCCGAACAGCATTACCAAGTACTCATAATGTCTGTAAAGGGTGTTAAACACAGTCTTCCGCTCATCTCCCTCCCGAATTAGAAGAAGGTGGTAGGCATTGCTCAGGTCCAACTTTGTGCAAATGGAGGCCCCCTGGAGAAGCTCAAACACAGAAACCATGAGTAGTAGGGGATAGCAATTCTAGACAGTAATGGCATTAAGCTATACATGGGTGGAGGGTCTTGTCTTTTTTCTTCACAAAGAAGAACCCAGCCCAGCAGGAAAGGAGGAAGGGCAAATGATCCCTACAAAGAGAGACTCCTGAATATACTGGTTCATGGCCTCCTATCAAGTCCAGAGAGATGGTACAAACGTGCAAAAAGTTAGTCACACATTGAAGTTATGGGAAAGAGTAGTGGAAGCCAGGCTGAGGTTTCATGCAGAGGAAGAGCACCACAGATGCATTATTTGCTTTGAGAATGTTGATGGAAAAGTATAGATAAGGTCAGAAGGAGTTGCATTGTGTGTTTGTGGATTTAGAGAAAGCGCACGACAGGGTGGAGGGAGGAGTTGTGGTATTGCATAAAGAAGTCTGGTGTGTCAGAGAAGTTAGTGAGGGTGGTGCAGGACATGTATTAGGACAGTGTGATAGCAGTGAAGTTTGCAGTAGAAACAAAGGACTGGTTCAAGGTGGAGGTTGGACTGCATCTAGGATCGGCTCTGAGCCCTTTCCTGTTTGCAGTGGTGATGGGCAGGTTGACAGACGAGGTCAGACAGGAGTCCTCCGTGGACTATAATGTATGCAAATGATATTGTGATTTGTAGTGAGAGTAGGGAACACTGGAACAGTAGGGACAATTCTTGTAAAGTGTAATTTTACAGTAAGCACTTCCAATGTTACTGATTATTTAGTCAATTCAAAACACATTTTACCTTGCAGAATGTTTGTTTGCATGGCTTCATCCACTTATTTGTTGGTACATTTTTGGTAAGTTCCGTCAGCCAATCAGCCTCAGTAACTATGTCACCCCGTTTTTGGTTTTAGATCTTGGCCAGGCCATAGCACTTGATTGTATTTATGTGAATGATATCCTTGGCTGCACACAACCACTCGGACATTTTATCTGGTGACTGCACTCCACACTTTACAACTGGATAGCTGAAATATAAGTAGATAATTGGGGCTTAGTTGGAAATAATTTCCTGTATGCTTTGCCTGTCATATCATTTTCTATAGAAATGAAAGTTTCTCATAAGAAAAACATTCAATACTCTGCTTTAGCCATACTGATAACATGGGACTTATTTGTTAAGTGATATTTATTATCATAAACATAATAATTGGGCACAATACCAGTAGTAATATTTGGGCACATTTTTAAAAGGAGTGGGAAAAAAAAATCCTTTTTATGAGAGAAAATTGATTAATGTAGAATCTGTCTGGGATATTTGCAGAGTTATAATTAATTTAATGCACCTCCTAAACCACGGATAAAACAGAGCGTAAATAAATGGATTAATGGTAGAATTCAGAAAAGTTACAATAATTACTATTTGAATAATTTCTGCCTGTAGTTTAATAACACTTCCTAATAAACTGTAAATAAAATAAGGAATTAAACATGCCAGAAACACGGACACTAAAATGCTGAGGACTTTGGCTGCTTTCTCTCAGATTTCATGGAGTGGGAGGTGATTTTCTGTGTTTGAGGTCGTGTGTGATTATTAAGCTCTCTGATAGCAGTGGCGTGTTTCTTAGCGATCAGAAACACCAGACTGTACAATATGATTATGACAGAAAGTGGAAAAATAAACGAATATACAAGATCAATTACAGACCAAACCTCATTTAGAGAAATAAAACACTCTCCAGGACACAGTATTCACAAATTCATGAAGCTTATATTGAAATAGTAAAATGTCATCCTGTATGCCAGACACACACACCAGTTAGAAGAAACCACAGTGCACATTATTCTTGTAGAGATTGTGTTTGTGTAAAAAAAAGGGTGTGAAAGAGCCAAATAGAGATCCACAGAGATCAGAGCGACATTATAGATGGATAAGACTGTGAGAAAACTGCAAATTAACCAAAAACTTCTGCAGGCACCAGTCCCAAAAATCCAGCATGACTCGATCCACCAGACTGTTATTGGAATCAACACAAAAGCGCCGATGAGGAAATCCGACACAGCCAGAGAGAGCACGAGCATGTTGGTCGGAGTGTGAAGCTGCTTGAAGTGAAGAACAGAGATGATGACGAGCAGATTTCCACACACTGTTAGAAGAACCACAGCAGTTGAACACACGTACAGTAAGATATAAACTGCAGGAGATACAGATCTCTCTGGACAGGAGAAATGCTCACAGCGATCAGAGAGATTCAACTTCATAAATAAAACATTTGAAATATGTCTACAAGAAATTAAAAGAATAACACAGTAGTATTAGTGTTGCCTTTGAAAAACAGTACTAATACGTGATAGCACAAGCCATCTGTGAGGTTTTATAGCGTTCTATCAGACCTCGCTCCAAAAGTTTGATTGACAGTCTTATTCGTATTATCTCATTGGTTGTTGGAACAGAATTTTTTTTTTCTGTATTGTCTATCTGTTTTTTTATTACTTCTTAATGTTCACGTCTTGGCCTTACCTCTGGTCTTAGATCTTTTCCTTCCGATCCTTGTATCCACCATTGCCAGAGTCACATTAACTATTCTTTCCATGGTTTCAGGAGATCAATGTGGTAAATTTGAAGTGCATCGCATTTGTATGACCGATGAGTTGTTTGCTAGACCTTGGTCCTCTTTCTTAGTTCGAGTGTCCGGCATCACTCAATGTTTTTTAAATTGTTAACAATCAATTACTTTCACTTGGTCAAAGGCATGTCTGAAGGTCTTGTTATTTTACCTCTTTCAAGAGGAAATTTCAAGATGAATCCCTGCTTAGGATGAAAGGGGCCACTGCCTGTATATTTTTGATGTAAAGTTATTAACCGTCCTTCTTTAGCCAATGCTACACACATTTCATACTGTTTCATTCCTTACTACTGCAGAACCAACCTACAATTATTTCCCCTATTAAGGCATGAAACTCCAGTCAAGGGGGGATGGGTGAACTGAGGGTTAACCCCTGACCTCCACTTTATCCTATTGTCACACACCTTACAGTACCTTTACCAATTATGCAGTTCCAGATGCCATGAATGGAATGTTATTTGCCCTGAATTGAATGATTTTATAGACAGTGTTCTTTTCATCTTATGAGTCCATCAAGGCCTGATGTGTTCTCCTGTATATACATACTGATGCTTGTTAAGGTCTTTCTTGATATTTAAAGGTCTGTAGCAAGTCATGGTTTCCAGATTACTGTTTTTGCTTCCATCAGAAAGCACCAACCAGAAGGAACCAGTGGTGGTCCTGGCAGCTGCTGGATGGCAAGAAATCACAAAGCCCATCCTCCTCCAACCATGGCCAAACAGCTGCCACACACACAAAGAGCTCCAGGAAGCATTTCAGATTGTCCATGAGCATCTAGTGGATTGGCTCCATAGGGAGAGCAGTGCTAGATGTTTTTTTTTATTTTTTTTTTTTATGGTGAAGAAGCGCAAGGAGTTTGATAAACTAAATGAGTAGTGGGGATTCTTTAGTGATGACCTTGGAGTCTTTCTTTAGTCTCATGATTTGGCAAGAACCCTGGCAGTGAGGGTGTGGAGGAAGAATCTAGAGACAGGCAGAACTTTAACTGATGTTTGGGCCTCACATTTACTAGACAATTTTAATTGCACTTTTTCTTTTTTATTCAAGGACAATCAAAACACTAAACACAAACATGTTCAGTAGGGACTTGCAGTATTTGCTTTTTCAAGTTTAAAATTTACCTGCTGGTTTACCTGCCACCTCTCGGTCTACACCTGAAAATTATTTATATATTTGATTTAGCCTGTTCTAATTTGTGCTGGTGAATGACCCTGAGATCTGATACTTTTCAGAGTATCAGATCTCAGAGCGACTTACAATTGAGCAGGGGGAGGGGTAAGAACCTTGCTCAAGTAGCAGCTTGGTGATAGTGGGATTTGAACTTGTGACCTTCTCATCCAAAGTCAAATGCCTTAACCACTGAGCTTCCACATTCCATGATGTGTGTACAGCAGAAATTACATGTGAATAATGAATTACAATTTTAAAATGCTAATGTTTTTATAATAGTTTTAAGATTAAAAGCACGAATGATTCTTGTTAATGTAAACCATTGTGAATTGAGTGTTTAGTGCATATTTTAATTCTTATTCTGAGTATTATTTAAAATTAAAATGACTATTATTTGTATAAGTAACACAATTCCTGTTCAAGTACCAGTAGGACAATTCTATCTGAACTTGTTCCCAACTATTGCCATTATATTACATAATAGTATATATAATATAATAGCAATATTTGGGCACAACTTCAGAAGGAATGAAAGAATTCCATTCATGTGAGAACATTGATTAATGCAGAATTTGCTTGGAATATTTGCAGAGTTATAATTAATTTAACACACCTCCTAAACCACGGATAAAACAGAGCGTAAATAAATGGATTAATGGTAGAATTAAGATAAAGAACAATAATGAATGTTTCACTGATTTCTGTCTGTAGTTTAATAACACTTCCTAATAAACTGCAAATAAAATAAGGAAGTAAACAAGCCAGAAACACGGACACTAAAATGCCGAGGACTTTGGCTGCTTTTCTCTCAGATTTCATGGAGTGGGAGGTGATTTTCTGTGTTTGAGGTCGTGTGTGATTGTTAAGCTCTCTGATAGCAGTGGCGTGTTTCTTAGCGATCAGAAAAACCCGACTGTACAATACGATTATGACAGAAAGTGGAAATATAAATTAATATACAAGATCAATTACAGTCCAAACCTCATTCAGAGAAATTAAACACTCTCCAGGACACATAACAATGTTTAAAAAGCTTAGATTAAAACAGTATAATGTTATGCTGTATGCCAGACACACACACCAGTTACAGTAAACCACAGTGCACATCATCCTCATAGAGATTGTGTTTGTGTAGAAAAAAGGGTGTGAAAGAGCCAAATACCGATCTACAGAGATCAGTGTGATATTATAGATGGACATGACTGTGAGAAGAATGCAAATAAACCAAAAACTGATGCAGGCAAAAGTCCCCAAAATCCAGCATGACTCGATTGTCCAGATTAACATTGACGGTATCAATATAACACCAACGAGGAAATCCGACACGGCCAGAGAGAGCACGACTGTGTTGGTCGGAGTGTGAAGCTGTTTGAAGTGAAGAACAGAGATGATGATGAGCAGATTTCCACACACTGTTAGAAGAACCACAGCAGCTGAACACACGTACAGTAAGATATAAACTGCAGGAGATACAGATCTCTCTGGACAGGAGAAATGCTCACAGCGATCCGAGAGATTCAACTCCGTCACGTTCATGAATACAGTATTTTAAAAAAGTCTCCAAGATAGTAAAATTGGTGTAATTGGTGATGCCTTTGAAAAATATGAATACAAATCCAGCAATGAGAGTACAAGCCAACTCCGATGTTTTTATATATTAGAATTTGACCACACCTCCACCCCCAGTTTGATTGGGAGTTTTAGACATTGGATCTCATACAGTGTTGTTAAAGCATCCTTGTTTGTCATTTTTTTTTTTTTTTATTAATGATGATGTAAGGATTGTACCAAACTGGAAAATGAATGAAGCAATTTCGAATTCATCTTGAGATCAAATTAGCACTGTGTAGTCCAAATAAAACATTATATGACTAAAAGAATATGGACATTTCCCAAATGTTTTGTAACAATTTTGAAAGCACAAAGTATTTTAAAATGTCTTTGGTTCTTGTAGCATACATTAAGATTTCCCTTTCTATTGAGATTTTCCTTTCACGTTGGAACTTATCATTCATCAGAGGTAAAGGAAGAACTCACCACCTGTGAGATACCCACTTACCTCGAAGGCCTGATACCTAGACCCTAGTTACCCAGATCAATCAAAGAAACTGGAAGAGTCAAGTAGAAAGACCATCCCTACACCCCTGGTGACCAAACCCACACCTGCAATCACCGCAGGTAGTCCCAATCCTGGGGGGCTCTCTGTCTCCTCAACTCATGGTAATCAGATATCTGTCCTCTTCTGAGAAGGGGAGATGTTGTTCTACATGTCCGCCTTGTGTCCAGCAAAAGACTAGGTTCACCGCAGAAGGAGTGGCCCATGCCGAGCCAATTTCTCACTAACCACTCCAAACCATTCCCCTGGATCAGAATCGCATCAAAGGTCATGACCACAACCTGGCAGCGTTTGTAGTCTCTAGGGCAGACACCGAATTCCTCGACCAGAACCAGGACTGTCTGCTGATTATATATACTGAGCCTCTGCAGATTTGAGCATTGGACAGGCACATTCTCAATGCTGAGCAGCAAGAGTGGTCATCCCTTATTTTGATCCCATCACCACATAGACCAGTTAAGCTCGATTTCCCTTGGCTTCAGAGTCAAAAACCCTCAAATAGACTGGACCAGTGTTGTGTGATGGATTGAGGGATTTTCTTCTAGAGTCACTGCCTTACCACCACATGGTCTTTTCCGATTACTGCCCACCACCACTCTCCGCCTGACCTCAACTATGCACCTTGACCTAGGAGAGGTATTCAGTAAATCTCAGGAATGCTACCTACCTCCACACCAGCCCTATGTATGAACACATATGAAGTAGGAAGCCTTTGTAACATCGGCATTCACGTTAGTCCATTGTTGCCACCACACCTCGACAAAGAGCCACGCCGTGCTCCTCAAATCGTTCCAAGGTTACGCTTGTAGGGCCAACTGCAATTTCAAATGTAAATTGGAATGATCGGAGGAAAAAAATGGAGAATTCCAAGCAAAGGGAATGGGTTTGGCCCTCCTATGCCTAGGTTCAAAAGAACTGAGACCAGGTTGAGGAAAAGAAAGAGGGAGACAGAAAACAACCAGGTCAACTGGAGTAAGAACTGCCACCAAATTATTTTTATCAGCACCACAGATTTGTCTGGGGATGCAAGTTGGTAGCACATTCTAATCTTCTCTTGTTTCCCTGCATCTGCTGCAAAACCATCTGTATGTGAAGGCAGAGAAGCCCGGCAACCTAGCCCAGACAACCGCAAACAGCTTCAGAGTTTTATGGGCTTTGCCAACTTTTATTGGCAGCTCATCAGAGGTTATAGTGACCGTCGCCAGTCCCCCTCCCATGGGCTCACCTCCAGCCGCTCGAGCTACTCCTGGACACTCAAGTCTGAGGGCTCATTCCTAAATCTAAAGCGACTGTTCAACTCTTTCAGTTTTTCCAGTGGACCTCTATCAGGAAGGATGTTCAGCACTTTTTGACCGCCTGTCCTACCTGTGCTTACTTAAGGAACTAAGAGCCCTGCTGACCACCGTAAATGTAAATGTAAATGACAAATGTATATAAAGAATATCGAATGTTATTGTGCTAATGGAAGATGGGTGTATTACATTGTTCAAGGGTAAAGAAAAACTTTCTGGCTTTGTTAAATGTTTATGTATCTTTCATGGTCTAAGGTTTAAGGTTAGGACCTGGGCCTGTTGCAGCAGTACTTTCAGACTTGGGTAATGACATTCAACTTGAAAATGATCTGAATAGTATCAGATCTCTGGGTCATTGACCAGCACACAATTAAAACAGGTTAAATAAAATATAAAAATTATTTCCAGGTTTAGACAAAGAGGTAAACCAACAGGTAAAGTTTTACCTTGAAAAAGCAAAAACTGCAAGTCCTGACTGAACATGTTTGTGTTTAGTGTTTTGATTTTGCTTAAATAAAAAAGAAAAAGTGCAATTAAAATTGTCTAGCAAATGAGAGACCAGAGCGCAGTTAAAGTTCTGCCTGTGTCTAGAGTCTTCCTCCACACCCTCACTGCCAGGGTTCTATAGTTCTATAGTGATGCTGGATCATGAGACTGAAAGAAGATTCCAAGGTCAGCACTAAATAATCCCCACTACTTATTTAGATCCACAAACTCCTTGCGCCTCTCCACCATAAAAAAGAAAAACATCCAGCACTGTTTAACCTATGGAGCCAATCCACTGGATAATCATTGACATTCTAAAATCCTTGCTGGAGCTTTTTTTTGTGTGTGGCAGCTGTTTGGTCATGGTTGGAGGAGGATGGGCTTTGTGACTCTGGTTGCCAGTGGTTGATGGAGAAGGAGTGGGATGTAAAACAGATAATCAAACTGTTGGAGTATTTTGTCTGGAATAACTAAGTGGGTCCCAGTTAGTTATTCCAGACAAAATACTCCAACAGTTTGATTATCTGTTCTACATCCCACTCCTTCTCCATCAGCCACTGGCAACCAGAGTCTCTCAGTTTCTGGGCTGCAACTCTCAGCCTGTATAAGGGTTTCAAAAGGTTTGCTTCTCAGATTAAGAAACTTGGTGAATAGATGAATAAACCAAGGTCAAGTAAATTTGGCTCTGCACCTATAATATGTTGTGTTTCTGTATACTTTTCTGAATTCAATGCCATGAATTTAATGTTTTTATAGACAGTGCTTTTTTGATCTTTTGAGTTCATCAAGGCCCGATGTATTCTCCCTTATATACATACTGATGCTTGTTGTCTTTCTTGATATTGAAAGGTCTGTAGCAAGTCATGGTTTCCAGATTGCTGTTTTTGCTTCCATCAGAAAGCAGCAACCAGGAGGAACCAGTGGTGGTCCTGGCAGCTTCTGGGTGGCAAGCTACAGGAGGCTTTTCCCAATAACAAGGGAAGAAATTACAAAGCCCATCCTCCTCCAACCATGACCAAACAGCTGCCACACACACAAATAGCTCCAGCAAGGATTTTAGATTGTCAATGAATATCCAGTGGATTGGCTCCATAGGTTAAACAGTGCTGGAAGTTTTTCTTTTTTATGGTGAAGAAGCGCAAGAAGTTTGTGGATCTAAATAAGTAGTGGGGATTCTTTAGTGGTGACCTTGGAATCTTCTTTCAGTCTCATGATCCAGCATCACTATAGAACCCTGGCAGTGAGGGTGTGGAGGAAGACTCTAGACACAGGCAGAACTTTAACTGCGCTCTGGTCTCTCATTTACTAGACAATTTTAATTGCACTTTTTCTTTTTTATTCAAGCAAAATCAAAACACTAAACACAAACATGTTCAGTCAGGACTTGCAGTTTTTGCTTTTTCAAGGTAAAACTTTACCTGCTGGTTTACCTCTTTGTCTAAACCTGGAAATAATTTTTATATTTTATTTAACCTGTTTTAATTGTGTGCTGGTCAATGACCCAGAGATCTGATACTATTCAGATCATTTTCAAGTTGAATGTCACTACCCAAGTCTGAAAGTACTGCTGCAACAGGCCCAGGTCCTAACCTTAAACCCTAGACCATGAAAGATACATAAACATTTAACAAAGCCAGAAAGTTTTGCTTTACCCTTGAACAATGTAATACACCCATCTTCCATTAGCACGATAACATTCGATATTCTTTATATACATTTGTCATTTACATTTACATTTGGAAGACGCCCTTATCCAGAGTGACCAGGGCAGTCTCACCCCACAGCGTCACATATCGACGCTGTGGATGTTTGTCAACAAGTCCCATCTGAGGGTACTTCGCTTAAAGACTGAAATCCTTTAGCCTGTTTTACGCAGATGGTTGAGAGCCCGTGTGCTACACTTTTCAACGCAGATCGCTGTCCTATACACTGAATAAAGTATTATCTATCATAATAAGTGTACAGGAATAATTTTTAAAGTTCGAAAAATCCTGAAGATGTCCGTAGCCCTAACCCTAACCCTACCCCAAACCCTACCCCAAACCCTAACCCAAACCCTAACCCTAACCCAACCCTAACCGTAACCCGCAAATGGGGTGCCGTCCATCTGCGTCAAAAGCGGCGAAGGGTTTCCGTCCCTATCGTCGGCGGCGAAGGTACCCTCGGCGTCGGATGTGGACGCCGTCCGATGCAACATCCACAGCGTCGATATGTGACGATGTGGGGTGAGACTGTGTTGGAGTGACCTACAATTGAGCAGGGGGGGGTGTTAAGGGCCTTGATTCAAGGCACACAAGTAGCAGTTTGGTGGTGTTGGGATTTGAACTTGTGACCTTCTGATCCACAGTCAAATGCCTTAACCACTGAGCTTCCACCTTCCATAATGTGTCCACAGCAAAAATTACATGGAAATAATGAATTAAAGTTTAAAAAGTCAAATTCTTTTAAAATAAAAGTTTTAAGATTAAAAGCACAAATGATTCTTGGTGATGTAAACTATTGTGAATGTAGTGCTAAATACTTAATTTCATTCTTATTCTGAGTATTAGTAAAAATGAAAAAGACTATTTATACAAATAATATGAAAAAAAACAATATTATTATTATACAATGTGATATATTTATACTGTATATAATAGGGTGTATATTACATAATAGTATATAATATAATAGCAATAGTTATAACTTCTGAAGGAATGAAAGAAGCCCATTCATGTGAGAACACTGATTAATGCAGAGTTTGCTTGAAGTATTTGCAGAGTTACAATTGATTTAATGCACCTCCTAAACCACGGATAAAACAGAGCGTAAATAAATGGATTAATAGTAGAATTAAGAAAACTTACAATAATGACTATTTGAAATGTTTCTGCCTGTAGTTTAATAACACTTCCTAATAAACTGTAAATAAAATACGGAAGTAAACACGCCAGAAACACGGACACTAAAATGCCGAGGACTTTGGCTGCTTTTCTCTCAGATTTCATGGAGTGGGAGGTGATTTTCTGTGTTTGAGGTCGTGTGTGATTATTAAGCTCTCTGATAGCAGTGGCGTGTTTCTTAGCGATCAGAAAAACCCGACTGTACAATATGATTATGACAGAAAGTGGAAAAATAAATGAATATACAAGATCAATTACAGACCAAACCTGATTCAGAAAGAAATAACACTCTCCAGGACATGTTAAAAAGTTTAAAAAGCTTAGATTGAAACAATAGAATGTTATGCTGTATGCCAGACACACACACCAGTTACAGTAAACCAAAGTGCACATCATCCTTGTAGAGATTGTGTTTGTGTAAAAAAATGGGTGTGAAAGAGCCAAATAGCGATCCACAGCGATCAGAGTTACATTATAGATGGACATGACTGTAAGGAAAATGCAAATAAACCAAAAACTGATGCAGGCACCAGTCTTAAAAATCCAGCATGACTCGATTGTCCAGATTAACATTGATGGTATCAATATAACACCAACGAGGAAATCCGACACGGCCAGAGAGAGCACGAGCATGTTGGTCGGAGTGTGAAGCTGCTTGAAGTGAAGAACAGAGATGATGATGAGCAGATTTCCACACACTGTTAGAAGAACCACAGCAGCTGAACACACGTACAGTAAGATATAAACTGCAGCAGATACAGATCTCTCTGGACAGGAGAAATGCTCACAGAGATCAGAGAGGTTCAACTCCGTCACATTCATGAATACAGTATTTTAAAAAAGTCTCCAAGATAGTAAAATTGGTGTAATTGGTGATGCCTTCGAAAAATATGAATACAAAACCAGCAATGAGAGTACAAGCCAACTCCGATGTTTTTATATATTAGAATTTGACCACACCCCCCCAGTTTCATTGGGAGTTTTAGACATTGGATCTCATACAGTGTTGTTAAAGAATCGTTTGTCATTTCTTAATTAATAATGCATGTAAGGATTCCACAAACTGGAAAACAATTGTACCCAGTTGCAATGGATTTGGAAAAGGCCTCCCACCCTCGTTCACACTGTCATCCTCTTTGTGTATAACTGGTTTTCTGAAATGGCCCACTTTGTCCATTACCCAAGCTGCCATCAGCCACAGAAACCCTAACCCTAACCCTCTGCCATCCACTACCATGGAACTTTCCTACTACCAAGCAGCCTATGGGTACCAGCCACCACTGTATGAACACATGTGAACAGGAAGCAGAAAGCCTTTATCCCATTGGCATTCATGTTATTCCAGTGTTGCCACCACACATCGAGAAAGAGCCACACTTTACTCCTAAATTCGGTCTAAGGTTATGCTTGTGTGGACAACAGCAAGTGCCGCTCTGCACCTTCTTATCAGGTGGGTCAAAATGTCTGGCTATTGACCTGAAACCTGCTTTTAAAGTTGCTTGCAGTAAATTAGCCCCATGCTTCATTTGACCTTCCCCGACTTTCAAGGTGCTCAACCCTGTGGTCACCCGGCTTAAACTCCTGAGAGTTCTCTGCATCCACCCAACATTCCAAATCTCTTACATCAAACCTGTCTGAAAGCCGAGATGGCCGACCACCTAGCCCAGACAACAGCAAACAGCTTAAGAGGTTCCTGGGCTTTGCCAACTTTTATTGGCCGTCATCAGAGGTTATAGTGCCTGTTGCCAGCCTCCCTCCCATGGGCTCACCTCCACCTGCTGGAGCTACTCCTGGACTGAGGGTGCATTCCTAAATCTAAAGCACCTGTTCACTGCTTTCAGTTTCCCTAGTGGCCCTCCACCAGGAAGGATATTCAGTACTTTTTGACCACCTATCCTACCTGTGCTTACTCAAGGAACTAGGAGGCCTGCTAATCACTTTACCCACTCAGTCATTCAAGACAAAATACTCCAACAGTTTGATGATCTCTTCTACATCCCACTCCTTATCCATCAGCCACTGGCAACCAGAGTCTCTTAGTTTCTGGGCTGCCACTCTCAACCTGCATAAGGGTTTCAAAGGGTTTCCTGCTCAGATCAAGAAACATTTGTTGTTAAGTTTGTTAGGGAGGAAAATGGATTTGATGAGCAGAAAACCCTTTGGTTATTTTACAGTCATTCTTCACTCACACATTACTGTAGAACCTTAACATGTGAGTGTGTAAAAATACTTTGGAGACAGGCACATTTTTGTTGACCTCCAGGCGCTCATTTATTTAGTGTACACTATTCAATACACTTTCAAAACCAAATACAAAACTGGTTTGTCACAGACTCAGAGGTTTGGATAAACCAAGGTCAAGTAAAATTTGGCTCTGCACCTATTATTTGTTGTGTTTCTGTGTATTTTTACACAATCCTGTGTGTAAAGTTTAACATTGGATTGGATCTTTTGATTGGTTAGTCAGCTCCACACATCATTACTGGATACTTAAGATGATATTTAAGTAGGAATTTGTGGCCTAATTGCATTGAAGGTTCTACATGTTTTTTCTCTTAAATAATTGACTGTGGGAGTGAAAGTTTGAGGTCATATATATAATCCAATATAATCATATTATTTTATGTTTGTGTTTCTGCTAGTAAAAGTTCCTGAGATCTGACAACAAAACAGATCCATGACTTATTGTTTATAGTTAGGTAATAACTAGGTAAATAGGTAATAGATTATTTTTTACATTGTACAGAAATGTACCACATATGCACTATATGGAGCTATTAACTTGACAGCTTGTGTCTATGGTCAGAATACATCCTCCATCCTGTTCCTTGTTACCATCTAACACAATTAATAATGCAGGCAAATGGAGTGAGTCATTCATCCTTATCTGGCCTTTAAAATGCATGATTATATCTGGGTATCTGTACAACACTGTAGAATTGTAGATTTGCAAAAAATGACATGTGCATCCCAGGACTTCATTTAACAAAAAATATTCATTGCCTTTAAAAATATTTCATTAAAATATTGATAGTAGATAATGAAATACATTATGATTATGTATTATATTATATTAATGATGATTCAGTAAAGCTGATTTAGTTGTACTCAATGTGTAGAAGAAATTTTTTTATGGAGCATATGTATGGCTTAGGAGCTTTAAAAACAGGAAGTGACCCTTAAACCTGAACTGTTCAGAATTTCTGTGAGTGGGAATTGTTACAAGCAAATAGTCATTGATAGTTAAAGTGGTAAATGACCTGCTGCTGGCCTCTGATCAGAGCTGTGTCTCCTTGTGTTATTTGATTTTGTGTAAATGTCATTAAATTATGCAAAAAATAGTTAGCTTTAAGTTGGATTATTGAAATATATATTAAATGTACTATTAAGTGCATAAACAAGCTGCAAGAGCTCTTAGTAGAATCAGACTAGAAGATACTACTACATCCCCCAAACTTTTCAACTCTACATTAGCTCCCAAAGAAATTGCATTGATTCTAAAATACTGCTATTGACATGTAGAGCACTGGAATCTGCTCTTCAAAATGTCCAATTATACCTTTATTTTACAGAACAAATATTAATTACCATTATATTTGTTTTATTATTATAATACATTAATATATATATATATATATAAATTATGCAAATCTGATTTATTAAAGCTGTTTAAGATACACATATTGTAATAGCCATATTTGTGGGCACAACATCAGAATGATGTTTGAAATGTCATGAAAGCACATTGATAAATGCAGAATCCTTTTGGAATATTTGCAAAGTTATAATTAATTGAATGCACCTCCTAAACCATGGATAAAACAGAGCATAAATGAACGGATTAATGGTGGAATTGAGGTATGCAAAAACAATAAGTTCATAAAAGATTTCTGCATGAATTACAATAACGTCACCTAAAAAGCTGTAAATAAAATACGGAAGTAAACACACGATAAACACGGACACTAAAATGCCGAGGACTTTGGCTGCTTTTCTCTCAGATTTCATGGAGTGGGAGGTGATTTTCTGTGTTTGAGGTCGTGTGTGATTATTAAGCTCTCTGATAGCAGTGGCGTGTTTCTTAGCGATCAGAAAAACCCGACTGTACAATATGATTATGACAGAAAGTGGAAATATAAATGTTATTATAAGATCAATTACAGACCAAACCTCATTTATGAAGTAAATACACTCTCCAGGACACAGTAATAAATTGATGAAGCTTATACTAAAGTAATAGAATGTTATGCTGTATGCTAAACTTATACACCAGTTACAGTAAACCACAGTGCACATCATCCTTGTAGAGATGGTGTTTGTGTAGAAAAAAGGGTGTGAAAGCCCCAAATTCCGATCCACAGCGATCAGAACAATATTATAAATGGCTACGACTGTGAGGAAAGTGCAGTTTAACCAAAACGTCATGCAGAATGCATGCATTTGTTGAAACAAAACTGTTTATGTACGTATTTGCTTTAACAATTCCTGTGAGTACTTTTTATCAAGTGCCTCTTTCACTTAATACATTGACACAAATAAAATCCAAGTTGTATATTTAGCAATGCCCAATGTACAAAACTCTATTCAAATAATTACATTTAATTTCAAGCAAAAGAAAAACGGCCATAATGAACTCAAGTCCCAAAAATCCAACATGACTCAAGTGTCCAGATTAAAAGTGAAGGCATCAGTAAAACGGCGATGAGAAAATCCGACACGGCCAGAGAGAGCACGAGCATGTTGGTCGGTGTGTGAAGCTGCTTGAAGTGAAGAACAGAGATGATGATGAGCAGATTTCCACACACTGTTAGAAGAACCACAGCAGCTGAACACACGTACAGTAAGATATAAACTGCAGGAGATACAGATCTCTCTGGACAGGAGAAATGCTCACAGCGATCCAAGAGATTCAACTCCGTCACGTTCATGAATACAGAAAATGTTAAAAGTTTACAAGATACAGTGCCATTTATCACTGCCTTTAAAAAATATGAAGAGTTAAAAATCTTTATCTAATATACGAGCACAAACCCGCCCTGGTGTTTTATAGCTTACAACTTTGACCTCCCCCCAGTCTGATTGACAGTTTTACACATACTGTATGATGTCATACGTTGTTGAAACAAAACTGTTTATGTACGTATTTGCTTTAACAATTCCTGTGAGTACTTTTTATTAAGTGCCTCTTTCACTTAATACATTGACACAAATAAAATCCAAGTTGTATATTTAGCAATGCCCAATGTACAAAACTCTATTCAAATAATTACATTTAATTTCAAGCAAAAGAAAAACGGCCATAATGAACTCAAGTTGGCTTTCATTGTCATTAAAATCATACACGGTGCAGTACGCAGTGAAACGAAACAACATTTCCCAAGAACCATCATGCTACAGCAAACAAGATGAATTCATAAAAAGCCACCATGGTCGTGTCATAAGCAAGCTTAATGATGTGGTTCGAGCTGTTCATTGGTCCAGTCATGGGTCAGCAAGGTGAACAGCAAGGGGCCGAATTTACAGCCCTGAGTGTCCTCAGTGCATTGCACAGATAGCATTGTCAGTGGAGCGGGTTTCGCAGCAAGTAGTGGATCAGCAGGTTCTTTATGTGCCTCTTGAAGCGCTTCATAATGATGAGACGGTAGTCTTTGTGGCAGAGTACAGAGGGCTTTTTTAGGCATGTTGAGACAACATTGCAGCACAGAGAGAGATGTTGAAGATGTCGGTAAGAACATCAGACAGTTGCTCTGCACATCCCTTAAGCACTCTGCCATGAATGTTGTCTTCTCCTGCAGCTTTCTGTGGGTTGACTCTGCTTAGACCTTTACTTACGTCAGCAATGGATAAAAAAAGCACCTGGTCATTGAAAGAAGGGGTGGTCTTCCGCACTGCCACATCGTTCTGCACTTCCAATCGGGCGTAGATGCTGTTTGGCTCATCTGAAGGGAGCCATTACTGTCACAGGCAGGTGATGATGTCCTGTAGTAAGTGAAGCCCTGCCACATGTGCGGTGTATCGCCGCTGTCCGTGAAGTGTTTGTGGATACTCAGGGCATGTGCACGCTTTGCCTCTCTGATGGACTGGGACGGTTTGGCCATCGCTGTTCTTAGTGCCACCTTGTCGCCTGCCCTGAATGCAGAGTCTGTTCAGTTCAGGTCTTCGGGGAGTGCACGCACCTCTCCAGTCATTCACGGTTTCTGGTTGGGGCATAAGATGATGTACTTAAAGATAGTGACATCATCAATGCTCTTGCTGATGTAATTGGTCACTGATGATGTGGACTGATGATGTTGCTGTTGGTTGCAGCCTTCCTAAACATGTCCTAATCAGTGTATTCAAAGCAGTCCAAAAGAGCAGAGATGGCTCCTGTTGACCAGGTTCTCACCTGCATTCGAACTGGTCTTAAACGCCTGTTGAGAGGTCTGTATGCTGAGATTAGCATAATAGATGTGGTCTGAGTAGCCAAGGTGGGGTGGGGCTTCTCCCAGTATGTGCCAGGGATGTTTGTATAAACAACATCCAGGGTGTTTTTCCCTCTCTTCATTCTGTCTTCATTCTGATGCTTACGCTTCCTCATGCACCATTTTTAATGCCCCCTCTTTGACCCAAGCCAAGGTCGTGTTCCACAAATAATCATTAATGATCTTGTTGGGGTTATTCTGTATTTCTTCAGTGTCTGGCGATGGCACACACGGACACCTGTAAGACATAACCATAGCACTATTTGGGAGCCAGGGCAGCCCTTGTAAGATGCTGCCGTGCCGCCATCTTGGATTGATATACATTTTGTGCCTAATTATAAGACACAGCTGAGCTTTTTTATGTGTTACCTAAGATTTTCTATGGTTTACTCTGTGTGTAATCATTATCTTAGAAAATTGGTCGACTCCTGTGAGGATTGCAGTGTGGCTTTGAGACTCTTAGTTTGATTGCAGTTGGGACAGGCAGCAATGGAATAGCAGACATCCCTCTGGTGGCACCACTGGAACACTTGGGAGTGCAGTTGGTTTGGCACATCAAGCACCCATCATGGACAATTCTCTGGGACTAGCTAGCCCCAGCTGCACCTTTCTCTTGATGTCCAGGCCGAGGGCATGGGACATTATGGAGGAGGGAAGTTTGCACTTGGGGTTGGGGTCCTCTTCTTCTTCACGGAATTATAGCTGGAAAAGAACATCTGGTTTGCTACTTTTGTGACCCACTCTCCAAAGAAGGTGCTGTAGGAAAAGCAGATGGCCAATTGACATTCCCACTTAGTGGTAGCCCATAGCAGGGAAATTAGTAGGCCACTTTCATGTTCCGAGCTGCATTTGTCACTTTGGAAATTATTGTGACATTTGTATTAATGTAGGTCTGGTGTAGTGATAGTTGGTTTCATGAGGTTTGGCTTTTTGTTCTGTTAATGGAGACTGTATTTGATGGTATTTATTTTATCATATGAGATTGTGAAGTATTTGAGTGGTTTAATTGCCAGATACCAACACGTGATTCATGCATTAGTATCTTTCATGCAGTTGAGCTGCTGGAGTGGGATCAGAACAGCACTCCAGCAAATAGCTTTACAGGTTTATAAAGATGGGCCACTTGATGAACAGGGAACTTTTACACCACTACCAGGGACAAAATGGTCCCTGAGCCTCTGTCAAGTCAAGTTTATTTCTATAGCGCTTTTCACAATGGACATTGTCTCAAACCAGCTTAACAGAATTTAAGAACTAAGGTGAATGATGTGTATTTATCCCTGATGATGAAGCATGGGGCGAATGTGGCAAGGAAAAACTTCCTTAGATGTTATGAGGAAGAAACACTCAAATGGAAAATCTCATCCTCATTTAGGTGATATCAAGAGTGTAATTTTAGACTGTGATTATAGACTGACACCTCTGTCTGATGTGTCAGTCTGTAAAAGTAAAGAAACAGGAACGCCAGTAGAAATCACACTGCCACTGTTCTACTGGATATGATTTGGTACAGTATGTTTAGTGAGGTCAGTCAACAGGCTGGTGACGCCATATAAAATAGACAGAAACCTCTGATAATAGCCAGCCAGCTCCAGGAATTGCCTCAAGCTTTCTTGGTCTTGGGCGACTTTTTTGTGATTAGGTATCCAGTATAAACAAGGTGTTTTATGAGGTTAATGTTACACACCAGAAAATATCCTTCGCAACTTGACTTGTTTTCTGGGATGGTGAAATATAGCCTTTACATAGAACAGGGGTGAGAAGGGTTGCCCTTTTTAGACTTCCCTGCTCCTTCCCTTCCGAAACCACCCACAATGTCAAAATATAGATTATAGTTACATATAGTTTTTTAATACCTTTTTTCACATGTTTAGTAAAAAGTTTGTATCCTATTGTATTAAGTTTATGTGGATTTAATTTTCATTTTAGCATTTGTAACAAATGTAATTACCTATTTCCAATAAATAATAACATTATAATATACAGTAAGTCATATTAATGATGCAAATCTAAATTGTTGCAGTTGTTTTAATTGCATAATGTTACATAATATAATAGCATTATTCGCTTTTTTATGAAAGAACATTGATTAATTCAGAATCTGTCTGGAATATCTGCAGAGTTATAATTAATTTAATGCACCTCCTAAACCACGGATAAAACAGAGCGTAAATAAACGGATTAATGGTGGCATTGAGGCCTCCAACAATAGAAAGTTGATGAGCAATTTCTGCCTGTAGTTCAACAACATCACCTAATAAAGTGTAAATAAAAAATGGAATTGAAAACACCATAAACACGGACACTAAAATGCCGAGGACTTTGGCTGCTTTTCTCTCAGATTTCATGGAGTGGGAGGTGATTTTCTGTGTTTGAGGTCGTGTGTGATTATTAAGCTCTCTGATAGCAGTGGCGTGTTTCTTAGCGATCAGAAAAACCCGACTGTACAATATGATTATGACAGAAAGTGGAAATATTAATGATACAACAAAATCTAGTACAGTCCAAACCTTATTTATAATGAGAAAACACTCTCCAGGACACATTAGAAAATTCATGGAGCTCATATTGAAATAATAAAATGTCATCCTATATGCCAGACACACACACCAGTTCGAATAAACCACAATGCACATCATCCTTGTAGAGATTTTGTGTGTAGAAAATGGGTTGAGAGAGCAAATACCGATCCACAGCGATCAGAGCGATATTATACATGGCTACAATTGGGAGGAAACTGGAAATAAAAAAAAAACTGATGCAAAAACCTTTTCCAAAAATCCAGCACGACTCCATTATCCAGATGAACAGATATGGTATCAGTAAAGCGCCGACGAGGAAATCCGACACGGCCAGAGAGAGCACAAGCATGTTGGCCGGAGTGTGAAGCTGCTTGAAGTGAAGAACAGAGATGATGATGAGCAGATTTCCACACACTGTTAGAAGAACCACAGCAGCTGAACACACGTACAGTAAGATATAAACTGCAGGAGATACAGATCTCTCTGGACAGGAGAAATGCTCACAGCGATCAGAGAGATTCAACTCCGTCACGTTCATGAATACAGCAATATAAGGTCATTAAGGATATTCAGAAATTAAGCAGTATATTAAAGGCTGTTTCTTTGGAAAAGTATTAAGTCCCAAGTCTCAAGCAAATACATGAGTGCAAGCCAGCTCTGATGTTTATATAGCTTAGAATTTGACCACACCCCCAAGTCTGATTGACAGTTTTACATTTCTCCACCTGTTTTTTTTAGCAATTGTTACGTGTAAGAAACAAAATATAACAGAAGTGTGATTCAAATTGTTTAAAATTCATTAATGAAGCAGTGTGTGTGTGTTTTGCCATGTTTTATACCAATCTGGAAAATAATTATATTATTTATTATATATTATATTATAATTATATTGAATTTTTTTTATATTTAAAGCAACTGTTGCTTTTAACAATGAACATTGTAACAAAGCAGATTTACAATTTTATATCAATATTTTTTTTTTATAATTGTTGTTAAAAGCCCTTAGTCTATGGAAATTTCTAGCTAAAATAGCCACCACTCTGGAAGCGCAGACTGCAAGCGGGCACTGACTACTGCTTACCTCAAAGAGCATGTGATGACCCTGGAAGCGAGCAACAGCCACTGCTGACCTCCAAGAGCATGTGATGACCCCGGAAGTGGGCACCAGCCACTGCTGACCTCAAAGAGCATGTGATGACCCTGGAAGCAGGCACCGACCACTGCTGACATCAAAGAGCATGTGATGACCCCGGAAGCGGGCACCAGCGACTGCTGACCTCCAAGATCATGTGATGACGCCGGAAGTGGGCACCAGCCACTGCTAACCTTAAAAAGCATGTGTTGAACCCGGAAGTGGGCACCAGCCACTGCTGACCTCAAAGAGCATGTGATAACCCCGAAAGTGGGCACCAGCCACTGCTGACCTTAAAGATCATGTGATGACCCCGGCAGCGGGCACCGACCACTGCTGACATCAAAGAGCATGTAATGACCCCGGAAGCGGGCACCGACCACTGCTGACTTCCAAGAGCATGTGATGACCCCAGAAGCAGGCACCAGCCACTGCTGACCCCCAAGATCATGTGATGACCCTGGAAGTGGGCACTAGCCACTGCTAACCTCAAAAAGCATGTGTTGAACCTGAAAGTGGGCACCATCCACTGCTGACCTCAAAAAGCATGTGTTGACCCCAGAAGCAGGCACCAGCCACTGCTGACCTCCACAAGCATGTAATAACCCCAGAAGTGGGCACCAGCCACTGCTGACCTTAAAGAGCATGCGATGACCCCTTAAGCAGGCACCGACCACTGCTGACCTCAAAGAGCATGTGATGACCCTGGAAGCAGGCACCGACCTCTGCTGACCTCCAAGAGCATGTGATGACCCCAGAAGGGAGTACCAGCAAACAAAAATGGTGGGCAGACTCAAAGCTCTGGAAATTCTTAAACAACACAAGGGTAACATGGCAACACAAATTAAGAAACAAAACAAGATCAAGAAACTGAATAAACAAGAGACATGAATCAGTGAACATAAACAGCTTGGCAAATGACAGCGAACTGTACACATTATTTTGCGAAGGCTAAACCCGAACACAGGAGTACGTTTACTTACATGAATCATGTCAGGATCCTCCGGGCTCATGGAGCACACTTTCGGTTTTGTGGCACACACGTCCTGGTCGGCGGCCATCTTGTCTCTTTTTCTACGATAACAAGTATTTAACGTCCCCGAGAACACATACTTGCTGCCAGTTTATCTCACCGGCTCCTCACTTTCCTGGGATTTGTCTAGTTTTTCTGCCTGCCCAGCTTCCTTTTTGATACCCATTTGCCCTGTTTTCCCTGCTACCTGTTTGGACTTTGGACTGTGTTCCTGGTTTGTGTTTTGGTTTTATTATTCTGCCCACCCTGCATTCCCCTGTTTGCCGGTGTTGGATTCATGGACTATTTATCTTGGACCCTGACTTTCTCTGCCCAGCACTGCTCAGTCCTCTGGTGTGTGAACTACAGTATGTTGGGAACTGCTTTGCTGCACTTATTGAAGACTGTTTACCCCATCCCCCTTTCTGCAACCTGCTTTTGAGTCCTACCAGTCGGTATCCTGACAGAATAATCTGGCCCTGCCTTTATTACACTTAATGTAATGTAATGTAACTTTTTGTGAGTACTTTTCAGTGGGTGCTTGTTTGACTTTATAAATAAAAACAAACAAATTTAAACTACAGTTGCTCAAAGCTTTTTATGTTGAATTTCAAGTTCACAATTAAAACAAGGCAAGTTTCAAGTGTTTGATTGGCTCACACCATCAGCCTTGGCCACCAAAATCCATGGAGCTTCTCGAGTCACTTTGGAAATGATTGTGTTATTTGTATTAATGTAGTTCTGGTGTAGTGAAAGTAAAGTCAGTAGAAATAAAATGTACATTGCATTGTTCTCCTAGACATGATTTGGTGCAGTATGTTTAGTGAGGACCTATAAAATAGACTGAAACTTCTAATAATAACCAGCCAAACCCAGGAATTGCCATGAACTGTTTTGTTTTTCTGAATTTGCCAGGTCAAACCACTTTTTTGTGTTTAGGGAAACACGAAAGTACGCACCATGACCTTTACAAAATGACATTATGTTTTCTGGGATTGGTGAGATGGTGAGTATTCACAGGGAACAGGGCTGAATAAGGTTGCCCTTTTTAGACTTCCCATCTCCTTTTCTTTTAAAACCACACACAATGTCATAATATACTTTCTAAAAGTTTTACATAAAATGTTTAAAAATAAAAGCATATTTAAAAGAAGTGTTTTGCTTTTTCCTGTTGAGCTCTAGGCAAAAATCAGAGGGAAAAAAGCCTTTTTATGAAAGAACATTAATTAATGCAGAATCTATGTGGAATATTTACAGAGTTATAATTAATTTAATGCACCTCCAAAACCACGGATAAAACACAGCGTAAATAAATGGATTAATGGTGGCATTGAGGCCTCCAACAATAATAAGTTCATGAACAGTTTCTGCCTGTAGTTCAATAACATCACCTAATAAACTATAAACAAAACATGGAAGTGAAAAAAACAGAAACACGGCCACTAAAATGCCGAGGACTTTGGCTGCTTTTCTCTCAGATTTCATGGAGTGGGAGGTGATTTTCTGTGTTTGAGGTCGTGTGTGATTATTAAGCTCTCTGATAGCAGTGGCGTGTTTCTTAGCGACCATAAAAACCCGACTGTACAATATGATTATGACAGAAAGTGGAAATATAAATGATACAACAAGATCAATTACAGACCAAACCTCATTCAGAATAAGAAAACACTCTCCAGGACACAACAGAAAATTCATGGAGCTCATATTAAAATAATAAAATGTCATCCTATATGCCAGACACACACACCAGTTCGAATAAACCACAATGCACATCATCCTTGTAGAGATTTTTCTTGAGTAGAAAAATGGGTTAGAGAGAGCGAAATACCGATCCACAGCGATCAGAGCGACATTATACATGGCTACAATTGGGAGGAAACTGGAAATAAATAAAAAACTGATGCAAAAACCTTTTCCAGCACGACTCCATTATCAAGATAAACAATGATGGCATCAGTATAGCGTGATGAAGAAATCCGAGACGGCCAGTGAGAGCACGAGCATGTTGGTCGGAGTGTGAAGCTGCTTGAAGTGAAGAACAGAGATGATGATGAGCAGATTTCCACACACTGTTAGAAGAACCACAGCAGCTGAACACACGTACAGTAAGATATAAACTGCAGGAGATACAGATCTCTCTGGACAGGAGAAATGCTCACAGAGATCAGAGAGATTCAACTCCGTCACGTTCATGAACACAGCAATATACGGTCATTAAGGATATTCAGAAATAAAGCAGTATATTAAAGGCTGTTTCTTTGGAAAAATATTAAGTCCCAAGTCTCAAGCAAATACATGAGTGCAAGCCAGCATCCTTCATCCTTGCATGAATCATGTCAGGATCCTCCGGGCTCACGGAGCACACTTTCGGTTTTGTGGCACGCACTTCCTGGTCGGCGGCCATCTTGTCTCTTTTTCCATGGTAACGGGTATTTAACGTCCCCGAGAACACATACTTGCTGCAGTTTATCTCACCGGCTCCTCACTTTCCTGGGATTTGTCTCGTTTTTCTGCCTGCCCAGCTTCCTTTTTGATCCCCATTTGCCCTGTTTTCCCTGCTACAAGTTTGGACTCTGGACTGTGTTCCTGGTTTGTGTTTTGTTTTTTTTTTAATTCTGCCCGCCCTGCATTGCCCTGTTTGCCGGTGTTGGATTCTTGGACCCTGACTTTTTCTGCCCAGCACTGCTCAGTTCTCTGGTGTGTGAACTACAGTATGTTGGCTCTGTTGGGAACTGCTTTGCTGCACTTATTGAAGACTGTTTACCCCATCCCCCTTTCTGCAACCTGCTTTTGAGTCCTACCAGTCAGTATCCTGACAGAATAATCTGGCCCTACCTTTATTACACTAAATGTTTTTTGTGAGTACTTTTCAGTGGGTGCTTGTTTGACTTTATAAATAAAAACAAATTTAAACTAATGTTGCTCGAAGCATTTTTGTTGAATTTCAAGTTCACAATTAAAACAAGGCAAGTTTCAAGTGTTTGATTGGCTCACACCATCAGCCTTGGCCACCAAAATCCATGGAGCTTCTCGAGTCACTTTGGAAATGATTGTGTTATTTGTATTAATGTAGTTCTGGTGTAGTGAAAGTAAAGTCAGTAGAAATAAAATGTACATTGCATTGTTCTCCTAGACATGATTTGGTGCAGTATGTTTAGTGAGGACCTATAAAATAGACTGAAACTTCTAATAATAACCAGCCAAACCCAGGAATTGCCATGAACTGTTTTGTTCTTCGGCATTTGCCAGGTCAAACCACTTTTTTGTGTTTAGGGAAACACAAAAATACACACCATGACCTTTACAAAATGACATTATGTTTTCTGGGATTGGTGAGATGGTGAGTATTCACAGGGAACAGAGGTGAATAGGGTTGCCCTTTTTGGACTTCCCATCTCCTTTTCTTTTAAAACCACACACAATAATATATCATAATATACTTTATAAAAGTTTTACATAAAATGTGAAAAAAAAAAAAAAAAAACAGATTTAAAAGAAGTGTTTTGCTTTTTCCTGTTGAGCTCTAGGCAAAAATCAGAGGGAAAAAAGCCTTCTCATGAAAGAACATTAATTAATGCAGAATCTGTCTGGAATATCTGCAGAGTTATAATTAATTTAATGCACCTCCTAAACCACGGATAAAACAGAGCGTAAATAAATGGATTAATGGTGGCATTGAGGCCTCCAACAATAATAAGTTCATGAACAGTTTCTGCCTGTAGTTCAATAACGTCACCTAATAAACTATAAATTAAATATGGAAGTGAAAAAATCAGAAACCCGGACACTATAATTCCGAGGACTTTGGCTGCTTTTCTCTCAGATTTCATGGAGTGGGAGGTGATTTTCTGTGTTTGAGGTCGTGTGTGATTATTAAGCTCTCTGATAGCAGTGGCGTGTTTCTTAGCGATCAGAAAAACCCGACTGTACAATATGATTATGACAGAAAATGGAAATATAAATGATACAACAAAGTCTATTACAGTCCAAACCTCATTCAGAATGAGAAAACACTCTCCAGGACACAACAGAAAATTCATGGAGCTCATATTAAAATAATAAAATGTCATCCTATATGCCAGACACACACACCAGTTCGAATACACCACAATGCACATCATCCTTGTAGAGATTTTGCTTGTGTAGAAAAATGGGTTAGAGAGAGCGAAATACCGATCCACAGCGATCAGAGCGATATTATACATGGCTAAGACTGGAAGGAAACTGGAAATTAAAGAAAAACTGATGCAAAAACCTTTTCCAAAAATCCAACATGACTCCATCGTCCAGATTAACAGAGACGGCATCAATATAACACCGACGAGGAAATCCGTAACAGCCAGTGAAAACACGAGCATGTTGGTCGGTGTGTGAAGCTGCTTGAAGTGAAGAACAGAGATGATGACGAGCAGATTTCCACACACTGTTAGAAGAACCACAGCAGCTGAACACACGTACAGTAAGATATAAACTGCAGGAGATACAGATCTCTCTGGACAGGAGAAATGCTCACAGCGATCCGAGAGATTCAACACCGTCACGTTCATGAATACAGCAAATTAAGGATATTAAAAAATAAAGCAGTCTATTGGCTGTTGCCTTTAAAAGTTGCCTCCCAAGTCTAAATCAAATACATGAGTGCAAGCCAGCTCTGATGTTTATATAGCTTAGAATTTGACCACACCCCCTAAGTTTGATTGACATTTTTTTTTCAAGTGGGTTTTTTTTAACACCTGTTACACATAAGAAAGAAATGAAACAGTGTGTATGTGTTTTGGCATGCTTTATACCAATCTGGCAACCACAATTGTACTGAATTATATTTAATTCAATACATTTTTATTTTTATGTTTTAACGATGAACATTGTACCAAAGCAGATTTACAATTTTACATCCAAATAGTGTTTAAATGTTATTAATTATTATACATTTACAGTATTGTTGTAAAAATCCCTCGGTCCATGCAAATTTCTATCTGAAATAGCCGCCATTCTGGAAGCACAAAGTGAAAGATGGCACTGACCCCTGAAGAGCATTTAATGACCGTGGAAGCATACGCCTCCGGCTTGCACAAACAATCCGAACGGTGAGCAGACTAAAACAAACATGAAACAGGCTAAAATTGGGCAATTCACATACAATACAAGGGTAACGCAAACCGAGAAACAAAACAAGATCGAGAAACTGAATACACAAGAGACGTAAATCAGTGAACATTAATGGCTTGTTAAATAAAATAGATCTGTACACATTACTTTGCAGAGGCTAAGGCGTGTTAATGGAGATGTGTGTAAATGTAGTTCTGGTGTAGCAGTGGTGTTTCCAATTTAGGAACTCGAGCTGCTTCAACAACTCTTTGGGAAAGTAATCAGCCCCCCGGCTGGGTGACATCATGACCAGGAAGTTTGAAAAAACACATGCCACGGAGAAGGCGCTAGCTTCAGTTTGTTCATGAAGCGCTCTGTGTGTGTCTGTATCTTCGAGGAGGGTGCTTTACCTAGCGTGCCTTGAGATTCTGGCCCTGCTTCCATCCAGGCGAAGTGGCGTTTGGGGTCATGGGGTTCACCAATGGACATGGCAGACGGAATAGAGACGGGCTTTTCTCTTTCTCCTTTCTCACCTGCCAGAACCAGCACCTTCTCCCAGGGTTCAAAAGCCCAGTCTTTATGCCATAATGGATGAACCGGTGGACAGCCAGTCCAGATCAAGAAGCTCTTGGAGGTAGTAACTCATACTATTTCCAAGCTTAATATTGCTTGGCCAGATGAAAAACAGGAACAGTGTCCTTTATATAAAGGGCTTTGAAAAAACCTCAGAGGGGTTCTGCTGGGGTGGGGGGTGGGGGTACACCTCACCACATGACACCCACCTCTCCTCAGTGCCCTTGGGAGATCTCCCTGTTAACCCTGCCACCTCCGGTATTTCAGGGCACAGTGGTCTCCAGCAAGTGCCTCCCTTATCACTGCCTCCCCAGAGGCCCCTAGAACAGCTTCAGGGCATCACTCAAGCTGCTCTAGGCACACCAGAGGTTTGTCTTGAGCAGATAATTCCCTTAAGAGACTATTTGTCAGCCTGAAAACTCCTGCCAAATGTGTTTCCATGGGTCCTGCACAATGTAGTAAGAGGATACATGATTCAGTTCAGGTCTCGTCTGCCTCGATTCAAGGGTGTGTACCCCATTCCAGTGGGGCCCGAGCAGTCTCTAGTTATGGAACAAAAAGTAGAAACATTAAGAAGCAGGCTATTAGGGTGGTCTCTTCCCCGAAATAGAGTCCAGGTTCTACAGTTGGTACTTTATAGTTTCCAAGAAGGATGGGGTGGGGTGGGGCGGGGCTGCATCCCATTTTGGGTCTGCATCAGCTGAACCACTTACTACTGAGACTCAGGTTCAAAATGCTTATGCTGAAACAAATCATGTCTCAAATCAGTCCCAAGGACTGGTTTGTCACAATAGATCTGAAGGACACATACTTTCACGTGGAGCAGATATGGAGAAAGTTTTATCAAGCACAAGTGGACCTCTTTGTGACTCAAGAAATTTGCACTCTCCCCTCTGGTTTTCCCTCACTCACCCAACTCCTCTCAGACTGGACGCTATGGTGCAGGCGTGGCCGAGGGTATACCTGTATGCTTTCTCCCCATTGTGCTGCAGCCGGTAGTTCTGGAGAGATTTCACCAGGATGGGGTCAGTTTCCTCCTGGAAGACTGACCCTCCTGGTAGACTGACCTCCTCCTCCTCCTGGCTTATCATGCTTGCTAGGCTGGCCATGATTTGTCAACCTGGTAAAACTTATTCAACACCCTCCCTGGGAGATTGCTCCCAGGCAAGATCCTCTGTCTCAGGCAGAGGGTGCTTTGCTTCCCACCACCCTGAGCTGTGGAGGCTGAGGGGGCACAGCTCTCAGCCTCTGGTCTCTCAGCCCTGAGACCATTCTCCAATTCAGAAGTCATATGCTGAAAAAGTGGTGCCTGTTCATGATATGGTGCAAAGATCACAAGTTAGATCCAGTTAACTGCCCGGTTGGCCCAGTGCTGGAATTTCTTCAGAAACAGTTCACCGGGGTTGTCTTCTTCCATCCTAAAAGTTTATGGGTCCACTATTGTGGCTTATCATACTCTGCTTACTTAGCAGTCGCTAGGGAAGAACCCGCTAGTGACACATTGAGACCTTAGGTGTGACCCATAGTGCCTTTGAAGGACCTGAGTGGGGTTATGGAGGCCCTGTCCAAGCCCTTCAACTTAGCTGTGCCCATCCACTCCAGCAAGGGATTGGTCAGTCTGGTGGTATTGGACACTCTTCCCAAAGCATTGTTGATGCAGCTCGAGTTCATGAAGGGGAATGTCTCTAGGTTACGTATGTAACCCTGGTTCCCGAAGGGAATGAGACACTGCGTCTCGGTGCCACACTCCCTGCATTCCTGTGAGTGCTTCCTTCACTGTAATAGCTTCCAGGTCGTGGCGTCAGCCCGCCAGTGACATTGTGCTTTTCCGTTGGACTGATTACACACGAGATTCAAAGTGTGTTCACGCAGAGGCGTTCCCAAAATTTTTTTTGTTGATGCAATGTCTCATAATAAATATTGTACCAAAGCAGATTTACAGATTCACCAATTTCATATTAAAAAAGGTTTACATTTTATCTATGTAATCAAAACTGTAGTAATGTAAACCTTTAGCCGTGTTCCTGCTTGGGTGCTACTGCTTCTGAGTGTTTATGCTGTGTTTCGCCCTGGTGTTTACCCAGTATTAATGGACCCGCAGTCTCATTTGTAACTAGCGTTGAACTAGCGTTGAAAAGCATGTGTGGTAGCGCGCAACATTAGTGTTAGAATTAATAAAATTTGTGTGCAGGCTTTTCTTCTCTGCAAAACATCATCCAGCTTTTCTTTAAAATTTTCACTTAAGTTACCCTATTATAGGTGTTCAGTGCTCATGACTTATACTTTCTATCAAATCTTAAATAAAGAAATCTTTGTTGCATAAAGTTAATTCAATTTGGAGGTTTTTTTTGCATAGAATATGCCTTGAAAAATATTTCCACATGTCTAGTCTTTCCATTACCATCAGTTTATCAGTGTGCTGGATTTTTTTTTGCACTGCCATTCTACCCTGTTTTCAATTTATCATTCTATATCGTTACTGCAGGCAAACAGAGTGGATTTGTGGATTTGCAAATACGATATGTGAATTTGCTTTTACAAAATTGTGAATTTCACAGAGCAATATTCATTACCAACAAATATATTTACTTCTTATGCAAAACAAAATATAATTTAATTTAATGGTTTGATGGAAAGTATTATTATTATTAGTAGTAGTTTTTTTATTAAAATGATTATTGTCACAGGTTTTTTTTTTTTAGTTCAACAATGTGATATGCAATATTTAGGCTCAATATCAGAAGGAGTAAAAAAATGCTTTTTATGAAAGGATATTTATTAATGCAGAATCTGTCTGGAATATTTGCAGAGTTATAATTAATTTAATGCACCTCCTAAACCACGGATAAAACATAGCGTAAATAAAAGGATTAATGGTGCCATTAAGGCATCCAACAATAATGAATTTATAAATAGTTTCTCCCTGTAGTTCAATAACGTCACCTAATAAACTGTAAATGTAATACGGAAGTAAAAACACCAGAAACACAGACACTAAAATGCCGAGGACTTTGGCTGCTTTTCTCTCAGATTTCATGGAGTGGGAGGTGATTTTCTGTGTTTGAGGTCGTGTGTGATTATTAAGCTCTCTGATAGCAGTGGCGTGTTTCTTAGCGATCAGAAAAACCAGACAGTACGATATGATTATGACAGAAAGTGGAAATATAAATGAATATACAAGATCTATTACAGTCCAAACCTGATTCAGAATAAGAAAACACTCTCCAGGACACAACAGAAAATTCATGAAGCTTATATTGAAATAATAGAATGTTATGCTATATGCCAGACACACACACCAGTTAGAAGAAACCACAGTGCACATCATCCTTGTAGAGATTTTGTTTGTGTAGAGAAATGGGTGTGAAAGAGCAAAATAGCGATCCACAGCGATCAGAGTGATATTATATGTGGCTACGCCTGTGAGGAAACTGCAAATGAACCAAAAAGTGAAGCAGAAATTTCTCCCAAAAATCCAGCATGACTCGATTGTCCAGATTAACAGTGATGGCATCAGTAAAGCGCCGACAAGGAAATCCGACAAAGCCAGAGAGAGCACAAGCATGTTGGCTGGAGTGTGAAGCTGTTTGAAATGAAAAACAGAGATGATGATGAGCAGATTTCCACACAATGTTAGAAGAACCACAGCAGCTGAACACACGTACAGTAAGATATAAACTGCAGGAGATACAGATCTCTCTGGACAGGAGAAATGCTCACAGCGATCCGAGAGATTCAACTCCGTCAAATTCATGAAGACAGCAATTTTAAATATTCTTCAAGAAATAATAAAACAGTAAAACAGTATATTGGCTGTTGTCTTTGAAAAATATAAAACATCTGAGTTCATAATCCAGCACATGATGAGTGCGAGGAAGCTCTGATATACTGTAGCTTTTTATACTTTATCTTTTGACCTCACCCCTAATTTTGATTGGCAGTTTTTTATGGATGATGTCATCGTTTGTTGCAAGGAAACCAAATTCAATTTCACAGTGTAAAAGTGTGTTGTTGGTTTTGGATTGGTTTAGTCCAGACATAAACTGACTGACATCTCATCCTTGGTCAGCAAGAGTCCATGCCACTGGAAGGAACTGATAAGTTTGTAGAAAACCTGTGAGGTGACACCCAGGTAAAAACAGAACTTTCTACATGAAACAGCAAAATGCTGTGAGGAGTCAAATGTGTTATTTCGTTTAAATAATAAAATATATAGTGAAACGTAATTGGAGAAGATCATGTAGACAGGGCAGAATGTCTTAGATTTGGATCACAGTTCATTTTCACCACGCTAATTGAAAAGTATTTGTGGTAGAGCGCATCGTTAGTTTTATGACGAATTAGTTGTCTTTTCTGTCAGGAACTTGTCATGCAACTTCTACAAGAATAAATCCCTGAGAAGAATCTACACCCTCTGTATTTGTTTAACATGCAGCTGTCATTAACAGCTGAGGCACTGACTCTTCAGGCCATGTTGGCACAATCCACAGCCTGAAACCACAGACAATTTGAACCAGGAATTAGTGGATAATTGAGGCAAAAAGTAACAATCTATTTCACTGTTGCTCCATTTGACCAATTGTGCCTTTAAATGCATTGCAAAGAAAGTTGTTTGTTTACATTTTAAATCCACGGTCTGAATAACGTGTGTAAACGTCCAATGGAAAGCGATGTGTCACTGGCGGGGTGACGTCACAACCAGGACATCAGGTTTCTCAGGGCCCTTATCGCTTATGACAGATGCGTCCCTTACGGTTTGGGGAGCTGTCATAAGTGGCCACTCCACCCAAGGTCTATGGGGAAGGCCCCATCTACTATTGCACATCAATTGCCTAGAGATGCTGGACATGCTTCTAGCATTTAAGCATTTCCTATCAGACCTCAGAGGTTACCGTGTGTTGATCTGCTCGGACAACATCTCAGTGGCCTCTTACATTAACCACCAGGGGTGTCTGCCCTTACGCCTCCTGTGCAGGCTGGCACACCAGCTCCTCCTGTGGGCCCTGGGGAATCTTCTTTAATTGAGGGCAGCGTATATCCTGGGCCATCTTAACAAAGCAGCAGACGCCCTTTTGAGACAGGGGCTGAGACCAGGGGAATGGCGGCTCCACCCTTATGTGGTGGAGCAGATCTGGGAGAAATTTGGCAGGGCTAAAGTGAACCTGTTTGCAACTCAAGAGATGTCGCACTATCCCCTCTGGTCCTCCCTTACATCTCCAGACCCTATTGGGCTGGACGCAATGGCTCAGAGCTCCCTTTACAAGGAAGTCATATGCTGCGAGATGGCGTTCGTTCAGTGTATGTTGTGATCAGCAACGATTGGATGCAGTTAACTGCCGGTTGGTTCAGTGCTGGAATTTCTTCAGGAACATTTCGCCAAAAGTTTGGCTCCATCCACCTTCAAAGTGTACGAGTCTGCCAGTTTGGAGTTTAATGCCTCCGTTTTGGGGGCAATCACTGAGCAGAGACACACTATTGATGCGTTTTTTCCATGCCACCCAGAGGCTTATGCCTCCGGTGCGACCTAGAGTGGCTCTGTGGGACTTTCAGTTGCTTTCCATGGCCCCCTCATTTCTGGAGTTTACTCCAGGCATGGCCAGTTCCCTCCTGTAGCCTAGAAAGTGGTTACATCCCTAAGGTGCCCTCAGTCATTCCATGACCTGTTAGGTTCCAGGTATTCTATCCTCCTCTTTTTCAGCCCCCAGACCAGGAAAAGCTGAACCGGCTGTGTTGGGTGCGAGCACTGGACACTTACGTCCACAGGACAAGTCCGCGGAGGAAGTCGGAACAGTTGTTCATCTGCTATGGCCATCTTAGGAGAGGCCTCCCTGCAAACAAGCAGATGCTGAGCAGGTGGATTATCGATGCAATTGCATCCTTCTATGAGTCCTCTGGTCTGGTCGGAGTGCACTTTACCCGGAGTGTGGCAGCTAGTAATGCATTACAAAAGTCATGAATGCATGGTTGAGCTTCTTTGCATCAAATATATACAACATGTTTCTTAGCCTAGCAATATTTCTGGTGGAAGAAGCTGTTTTTGTAAAATGGTTGATATGATATTCTAAAGACAAGTTGCTCTAAAATAACTCCCAGGTCTTTTACTATTAAACTAGTAGTTACAGAACATCCTTCTGAATGCACGTTAAAATGCTGGAGCTTCTTTGTACTGGTTTTGGGCCAATGAGCAAAATCTCTGTCTTATCAGAATTTAATAATAGAAAGTTATGAATCATCCAATCTTTTAATTCTTTGACACACTCAGTTATCTGAGTCATTTAAGTGTATCGCCTGGTTTTGATGAGATATATAGCTGGGTATCATCAGCATAACAGTGGAAGCTAATCCCATGCCTTCTAAAAATATTTCCCAAGGGAAGCTTGTATATTGTAAAAAGCAGGGGTCCTAGAACTGAACTTTGTGGCACGCCATAATTTACTTGCATTAACCTGGTAGTTCTGCATTTAAATCTATAAAATGGTAACGATCAGACAGGTAGGAATTAAACCAGCTTAATGCCTGTCCCTGAATGCCGATGTAATTTTGTAATCGATCCAGGAGAAGATTATGATCTATAGTGTCGATTGCAGCACTAAGATCTAGTAAAACTAACAAAGATGTAGCCTTGGTCTAAAGCTAAAAACAGGTCATTAGTGATTTTAACTAGAGCAGTTTCTGTGCTATGATGGAGCCTGAAACCTGACTGAAACACTTCAAAGATATTGTTCTCTTGTAAGTAGGAACAGAACTGGGCAGCGACAATCTTATCTAAAATCTGCTAACTTGAGGGGTTTAGGGACATGACAAAGATATTAAGGAGTTAATAATATCCAGAAGAGGCTCAACAGCTGTATGTATCACTTCTTTCAGTAGTTTAGTTGAAATGGGATCTAACAGACATGTTGATTTGGTTTTGGTGATAAGATCATACAGCTCTTCCTGTCCTATACATGTAAAGCAGTGCAGTAACCTGAAACCTGGAGACGTTCTTCAATAACTCCTAACATTTAGACAAGTCCTAAAGTTTGACCTATGGCCACTAAAATACACCCATTTAACCCTTCTTATTACATCATACACATACTGTATGTACCACATGGGGTCATCCACTTGGTAGCTTGTGCCTATAGTCATCCTCCACCCTGCTTCAGCCATTACTGGGCTGTGTGTAGTCTTTGCTGATGGGAGTGTGTAGTTGTTGCTGCTTGACAAACTGTCACGGATAGACCAGGCATCAGAAACCGGGAGTAAAGCAGATTGTCGTTTATTGGTCTAAACATGCGAACACAAGAGAGCAGGAGATAAAACTGTAGCAAATAGCAAACTTAACTGGGTGCTTGACCTGAAGCGTAGCGAGGAGCATGGACTCTAAAGGGCCAAGAGCAGTAGGTAGTCCGGATGATCTATGATCGTAATCTCTTTATCGGACCGTGAGTGGAGGGGAAACGGGACCTTATAAAGGGGGCGGGTAAATGGAGGACAGGTGTAGGTGATTAGTAGGAGGAAGAGTCTGGGCGAGAGTGTTGAGCGTTGGAGGGAGGCATGACTGGTGGTACAAACTTATTCAAGTATCTTAGTTTCATATATTATATTTAAATTTTAAATGCCAAAATTTGGCTTTTCCTCTCTTAACATTTTCACTTAAGTCAACCTTACTATTAAATTTGGGTTTTTTAATGGCTTAAAAATATTGCCACATGTCTAGTGTTTCCATTACCATCAGTTTATCATTGTGATGATTTGTTTTGCATTGCCATTCTATACATGTTGAGGCAATGCTTGTTTCTACCCTGTTTCCAATTTATCATTTTATATCATTAATGCAGGAAAACAGATTTGTAGATTTGCAAATATGATAGGTGAATTTGCATTACAAAAACATGTATTTTACAAAGCAATATTCAGTACCAATAAATATATTTATTACTAATGCAAATCAAAATATAATTAAATCGGATTTTATGGTATGATGGAAAGTATTATTATTGTTAGTAGTAGTATTTTTTATAATAAATGATTATTGTCACAGGTTTTTTTAGTTCAACAATATTTAGGCTCAATATCAGAAGGAGTTAAAAAAGATTTTTTTCATGAAAGGATATTTATTAATGTAGAATCTGTCTGGAATATTTGCAGAGTTATAATTAATTTAATGCACCTCCTAAACCACGGATAAAACAGGGCGTAAATAAAAGGATTAATGGTGGCATTGAGGCATCCAACAATAATTAATTTATGAACAGTTTCTGCCTGTAGTTCAATTACGTGACCTAATAAAGTGTAAATAAAATATGGAAGTAAACACGCCAGAAACACGGCCACTAAAATGCCGAGGACTTTGGCTGCTTTTCTCTCAGATTTCATGGAGTGGGAGGTGATTTTCTGTGTTTGAGTTCGTGTGTGATTATTAAGCTCTCTGATAGCAGTGGCGTGTTTCTTAGCGATCAGAAAAACTCCAATATACAATATGATTATGACAGAAAGTGGAAATATAAATGTGACAACAAAGTCTAGTACAGTCCAAACCTCATTCAGAATGAGAAAACACTCTCCAGGACACAACAGAAAATTCATGGAGCTCATATTAAAATAATAAAATGTCATCCTATATGCCAGACACACACACCAGTTCGAATAAACCACAATGCACATCATCCTTGTAGAGATTTTGCTTGTGTAGAAAAATGGGTTAGAGAGAGCGAAATACCGATCCACAGCGATCAGAGCGACATTATACATGGCTACGACTGAAAGAAAACTGGAAATGAAAGAATAACTGATGCAAAAACCTTTTCCAAAAATCCAGCATGACTCCATTATCCAGATGAACAGAGACGGCATCAGTAAAATGCCGACAAAGAAATCCGACACGGCCAGAGAGAGCACGAGCATGTTGGCTGGCGTGTGAAGCTGCTTGAAATGAAGAACAGAGATGATGACGAGCAGATTTCCACACACTGATAAAAGAACCAGAGCAGCTGAACACACGTACAGTAAGATATAAACTGCAGGAGATACAGATCTCTCTGGACAGGAGAAATGCTCACAGCGATCAGAGAGATTCAACTCCGTCACGTTCATGAACACAGCAATTTTAAATATTCTTCAAGAAATGATAAAACAGTAAAACAGTATATTGGCTGTTGTCTTTGAAAAATATAAAACATCTGAGCTCATAATCCAGCACATGATGAGTGCGAGGAAGCTCTGATATACTGTAGCTTTTTATAGTTTATCATTTGACTTCGCCCCTAATTTTGATTGGTAGTTTTTTATGGATGATGTCATCGTTTGTTGTAGCGAAACCAAATTCAATTTTACAGTGTGAAAGTGTGTTGGTGGTTTTGGATTGGTCTAGTCCAGACATAAACCAATTGACATCACATCCTTGTTTTGAAAGAGACCATGCCAAAGGCAGGGACAGTTAAGTTTGTAGAAAACCTGTGGGGTGACACCCAGGTAAAAACATAACGTTCTACATGAACAGCAAAATGCTGTAGAGAGTTAAAATGTGTTATTTTGTTTAAATAATAAAATATATAGGAAACGTAATTGGAGAAGATCATGTAGACAGGGCAGAATGTCTTACATTTGTCTAAAAATGTCTAAATATATATATCATGAAGGCAAGCAAGAAATACAAGAACACCTTTAGGTCCTTCTGTGGCTTGCCTAGGAGTGGAGCATGCTAGGCACTCTCTTCGATTTGCTCCCGGCATCGTAGTAGACCTGGAGAACTCCCCACCTCCTTTGAGGCTCCTAGAGCTGCACTAGGATGTAGCCCCCACTCTAGGTGTACCAGAGGTCAGTCTCGTGAGACTGATACCATTAAAAGACTACCTGGCAGCCTGGAAAGCTCTGCCAGACGTGTCTCAGTGGGTCCTGTGTACTGTAGACAGAGGCAACAAGATTCAGTTCAGGTCTCGTCCACCCCGGTTTAACAGGGTGTGTCCCACCCTGGTGGGACCCAAGCCAGCTCTGGTCATGGAACAAGAGGTAAACACTCTCCTAAGGAAATAGGCCATTGAGGTGGTCCCTCCATCAGACAGAGAGTCCGGGTTCTACAGACGGTACTTCATAGTTCTTAAAAAGGATAAAGGGTTGTGTCCTATTCTAGATCTACGTCAGCTGAACCACTCATTAAGGTGACTTAGGTTTAAAATGCTGACCCTCAAGCAGGTCGTGTCTCAGATCAGATCCAAAAACTAATTTGCCTTGATAGATCTAAAATATGCATACTTTTATGTATCCATCCTCTCCTGTCACAGGCAGTTCCTGAGGTTTGCTTTTGGGGCCGAAGTGTGTGGATGTGGCTCAGGTCCCTCTGAGGCTTCACGGTATCCGCATCTAAAATGATATCGATAATTGGTTTATATTAGCTCAATCAGACCAGTTAGTGGTCCGACATCGAGAGGTCATTCACGCTCTCATGAAGGAGCTGGGCTAAAACCATAAGCCCCAGAAGTTTCAGGAATTGCTTGACAGTGAGTGACTGCCCTTCTCTGATCCTCCTGACAGCAGTAAGGATGGATGCAATGCGGGCAGCAGATAGGTGTGCACGCATAAGGGTCGAATCCCATACTTCTCGGTAATGGAGAAAGCACACTGTTTTTGGTAATCGGCAGCAGCGTCCAATGTGGTTCCAATTGGCCACCTGCACATGAGACCCCTTCAGTGGTTGCTCATGACCCGAGGGTTCTTTCAGAGGGGCAATCTGCTCCATACAATCTAGGTCATGCGGTGAGCCCTAAGTGCCTTGAATGTCTGGAGAGATCGCATGGTCCGGTCTCAGGGCCCTGTGTTTGGAGTTACCAGTTATCGCTTAACGTATATGACTGATGCATCCCTCACGAGTGCGGGATCAGTTATGAGTGACCTCTCCACCGAAGGTCTATAGCAAGGGCCCCATCTGCTGTGGCACATCAATTACCTAGAGATGCTGGACGTGCTTCTAGCATTAAAGCATTCCCCATTAGACCTCAGAGGTTACCATGTGTACTTGCCAGCTCCTACTGTGGGCCCAGGGGAAGCTTCTCTCCTTGAGGGCAGCGTATATCCTGGGTCACCTAAATGAAGCAGCAGACACCCTGTTGAGACAGGGGCTGAGACCAGTGGAATGGCGACTCATCCCCCATGTGGTGGAGCAGATCCGGGAGAAATTTGGCAGGGCTAAAGTGGACCTGTTTCTTAAAGTGGCTCCTGTCTGTAGCTGAGCATACTGTCTTTATATGCAATTCTAAATACCTCCAATTTAGTTTTCCTCTATTTCTTATCAGATTATGGGGTGTTCTCTTGTGGGCATGAGTATGACTATTATACCATGGTGCAGGTGTTTTTTCTCTAACCTTTTTTAACTGGATGGGGTGTCTAATGTGCTACTAAGTATAGTGTATGTTGATAGCCATTTTATCAGGATTATTAGCATTTAGGAGTTTAGTGAGAAATTAAGGCAGGGACTGGTCAGTCTGGCGGTATTGGACTCTCGTTCCCAAAGCGTTGTTGATGCAGCTTGAATTCTTGAAAGGAAATGTCTCCAGGTTCCATATGTAACCCTGGTTCCCTGAATGCTGTGTCTACATGCCACACCGCCGGCATCGCTGCAGCGTCTCCATGCCTCACCACCGGCATCTCTTTCTTCTCCTTACAGAAGCGATTGTCAGCTTCACTCTACGCACTTTTTATATCTTTCTGGTCATGACGTCACCCCGCTGGTGACACTGTGCTTTTCACTGAATGGATTACACACGTGATTCAGAGCGTGGACAACGCAGAAGTGTTCCCAAAGCGTTGTTAATGCATCGTCTCATTCCCTCAGGGAACCTTTGTTACCTAAGTTACCTGAAGACATCCTAAAGTTTTACCAATGGCCACTAAAATACACCCATATACCCCTTTCTACTTATCACATCATACACATACTGTATGTACCACATGGGGCCGTCCACTTAGTAGGTTTAATTTCATATATTTAAATCAAAAATTTAAATGCTGAAATTCGTGTGCAGGCTTTTCTTTTCTGCAAACCATCATCCAGCTTTTCTATAACATTTTCAATTAAGTCTACCTTACCATAGGTTTTCAGTGTTTAGGACTTATTGCAATTTAATTTGTTTTGTTTTTTGTGCATAAAATATGCCTTAATTCCACATCTAGTCTTTCCATGACCATCAGTGTATCAGTGTGCTGAATTTGTAGATTTGCAAATATGATATGTGGATTTGCTTTACAAAACTGTGTATTTTACAAAGCAATATTCATTACCAACAAATATATTTATTACTAATGCAAATCTAAATATAATTAAAATTGAATTTTATGGTATGATGGAAAGTATTATTATTATTATAATTATTATTGTTACAGGTTTTTTTAGTTCAACAATGTGATATGCAATATTTAGGCTCAATATCAGAAGAAATAAAATAATGCTTTTCATTAAAGGATATTTATTAATGTAGAATCTGTCTGGAATATTTGCAGAGTTATAATTAATTTAATGCACCTCCTAAACCACGGATAAAACAGAGCGTAAATAAATGGATTAATAGTGGCATTGAGGCATCCAACAATTATGAATTTATGAACAGTTTCTGCCTGCAGTTCAATAACGTCACCTAATAAACTATAAATAAAATACGGAAGTAAAAACACTATAAACACGGCCACTAAAATGCCGAGGACTTTGGCTGCTTTTCTCTCAGATTTCATGGAGTGGGAGGTGATTTTCTGTGTTTGAGGTCGTGTGTGATTATTAAGCTCTCTGATAGCAGTGGCGTGTTTCTTAGCAATCAGAAAAACCCGACTGTACAATATGATTATGACAGAAAGTGGAAATATAAATGATACAACAAGATCTGTTACAGTCCAAACCTCATTCAGAATGACAAAACACTCTCCAGGACACAACAGAAAATTCATGGAGCTTATATTGAAATAAAAAAATGTCATCCTATATGCCAGACACACACACCAGTTCGAATACACCACAATGCACATCATCCTGGTAGAGATTTTGCTTGTGTAGAAAAATGGGTTAGAGAGAGCGAAATACCGATCCACAGCGATCAGAGCGATATTATACATGGCTACGATTGGGAGGAAACTGGAAATAAAAGAATAACTGATGCAAAAACCTTTTCCAAAAATCCAGCATGACTCCATTATCCAGATTAACAGAGACGGCATCAGTATAGCGCCGACGAGGAAATCCGACACGGCCAGTGAGAGCACGAGCATGTTGGCCGGAGTGTGAAGCTGTTTGAAGTGAAGAACAGCGATGATGATGAGCAGATTTCCACACACTGTTAGAAGAACCACAGCAGCTGAACACAAGTACAGTAAGATATAAACTGCAGGAGATACAGATCTCTCTGGACAGGAGAAATGCTCACAGCGATCAGAGAGATTCAACTCCGTCACGTTCATGAAGACGGCAATTTTAAATATTCTTCAAGAAATAATTAAACAGTAAAACAGTATATTGGCTGTTGTCTTTAAAAAAATTATAAAACATCTGAGCTCATAATCCAGCACATGATGAGTGCGAGGAAGCTCTGATATACTGTAGCTTTTTATACTTTATCTTTTGACCTCACCCCTAATTTTGATTGGCAGTTTTTTATGAATGATGTCATCGTTTGTTGCAAGGAAACCAAATTCACTTTCACAGTGTGAAAGTGTGTTGTTGGTTTTGGATTGGCGTAGTCCAGACATAAACCGACTGACATCTCATCCTTGGTCAGCAAGAGCCTGGAGCTGCTTTAGTCACTTTGAGATTTCCTTAATGTAGTGTTGGTTTGTGTTAGTGCAAAAGAATTATAGTATTGTGTAGTTGTGTTTAAGTGCAGAGCTTGTGTGCTTGTGTATGTATGTGTATGTATGTAGTGTTGCTTATTGTTAATTGTTGGTGTGTGGTAGTGTATTGTTAATGTGTATTAATGGACCACGTCTTCAAGTACTATGGCCTACCGGAAGTGTGTGGATCGAGGGACCCAGTTCACCTCATGTGTGGTTAGACCTCTGCAATCTACTGCCTAACATCCAAATAACACCTAACACCCCCAAGCAAACGGCGGCACTAAATGAGTCAATCATGAGCTATTGCACTTCCTACAAACCAACTGCAAAAGATGACAGTAATGCTGGAATGAATTTATCATATGTGCCAAATACACCCCAAATGTATTAATGCACTCCTCCACCAATCTCACCTCGTTTCAGTGTGTATATATACCAGTGTGATAAATGACTGGTTCCATCAAAGAAGGGACATTTATCGATTTACAACGATGTTGTGTGTGTCTTATTCTTTTTTTCCAAAGTAGATGACATCATATCTTATGCTGTCACTCAAAATTCAAGGGGTGTGTCCAATTTTATACTATAATATACTATAAAAGCACCGAGCTGTTTGATTCTTTGGTCATTTATTGGTGACCTTTTACAGTTAATGGTTAACAATATAAAGTGTTTCTTTAAAGTATTTCAACATCAAATAAATTGCTGTGTTCATGAATGTGACGGAGTTGAATCTCTCGGATCGCTGTGAGCATTTCTCCTGTCCAGAGAGATCTGGATCTCCTGCAGTTTATATCTTACTGTACGTGTGTTCAGCTGCTGTGGTTCTTCTAACAGTGTGTGGAAATCTGCTCATCATCATCTCTGTTCTTCACTTCAAGCAGCTTCACACACCATCTAACATCCTCGTGCTCTCTCTGGCTGTCTCGGATTTCTTCATCGGCGCTTTAGAGATGCTTCCAATGTTAATCTGGATTATTGAGTCCTGCTGGATTTTTGACCAAGTTTTCTGCATCAGCTTTTTTTCAATGACTGGTTTCCTCATGAATTTTTCTATCTATAATATCACTCTGATCTCTGTGGATCGCTATTTGGCGCTCTCGCACCCCTTTCTCTACACAAACACCATCTCCACAAGGACTATGATCATTGTAGTGTCTTTTAACTGCTGCATAAACCTGATGTATAGCACAATGTTCTTTTACTTTAATGGACAATTCATTAATTTTGTACTGTGTCCTGGAGAGTGTATTTCCTTTATAAATGAGGTTTGGACTGTAATTGATCTTGTATATTCATTTATATTTCCACTTTCTGTCATAATCATATTGTACAGTCGGGTTTTTCTGATCGCTAAGAAACACGCCACTGCTATCAGAGAGCTTAATAATCACACACGACCTCAAACACAGAAAATCACCTCCCACTCCATGAAATCTGAGAGAAAAGCAGCCAAAGTCCTCGGCATTTTAGTGTCCGTGTTTCTGGCGTGTTTACTTCCATGTTACATTTACAATTTATTTGGTGGTGTTTTTGAAATACAGGCTGAAACTGTTCATAAAGTAATGATTGTGTTCTTTCTTAATTCCACCATTAATCCATTTATTTACGCCTGTTTTACCCGTGGTTTAGGAGGTGCTTTAAAATAATTATAACTCTGCAAATATTCCAAACAGACTCCTCATTAATCAATGTGATGTCATAAATAGATGTTTTTCACTCTTTCACCTGATATTTCTGAATTTAGATATTTATTATCAAGCCATCAATAAAACACATATTGTATTAAAACATATAATTTAATTGCAAGAGCTTATTCTTATTTTATATTTTACAGTATAAGAAACATTCTATAGCTAAAGATTGAGATTTAAATAATATATTTATACAGATTCACATCATCAGTAATGTCAGTCACATTCTCACCAATGAATCCAAATGTTTTTTTTTAATTTGATTTTTAAAAAAAATTACACCATTAAATTTATTGAAAGTTTACTGTTTAAATCTTTCTTTTTAATCATATGCAATAAAAATATTATAATATATAGAACATATATTCAAATTAATAGAACATAAAAATTTCATATTTTATCTTAAATGTGTACAGTATGAACAAATGAGCATGTAGTACTTGTATCTCAAGAATCTAACAGTCAAAAATATCTTTGACTTTGTCTTTAGGACCATGTGTGGTCTTCCAAATGGCACCTGAGGTTTAATAAATTTGATGTGTGTGTGTGGTTTTTGACCATTGTGCAGTTGTGTTTGTATGATGAATGAATTTCACATAATTATAAATTACGACTGCAAAGTGGCTACAAGGGTAATGTCACGCTGCATCGTTTTGCCGCACCGGCTTTGTTTCCCGACAGCTGTGGTTTGTAAAAGAGATGACTATATAAACTCATGTTTTCGAGTCACAGGCTGTCGATTTTTGAATGTCATGCTGGTAATACCGTGGATCCTCGACTGCCAGCCTTCCCCGCTGGTTCTGTCTCCTGACTCTGTTTCCGAGGATTACTCATTTGTGTGGATAATCTACTTTTGTTTCGGGGTATTGCCTTTCATTGTGGATTACTCGTCCCGAGTGGATATCCTTTATGTTGATGACTCTTCGCATTGTGTGGGTGTTTGGAGTTTAAATAAAGACATGATTGAGTTACTCCCACTTCCGCGTCATCACCCTGACAAAAGAACCGACCGAAACCGAAAGCGGATTCGCCCTACCGCGATCTTATCCGTGATGGATCGGCAGCCGGACCCCCCGCGATTTCCCCCGGAAGCTCCCTGCCACTCCTCGTGGTTCGGACTCACCAAAGCCGGATCATGCAAACATGGCGGTGCCCCGCCCCTCCGACAGCATGAGGGGATTCCCGGCTCGTTTCTCCGGTGAATTAATTGAATTGGGTGGATTACTACTGAGCATCTGCAAATATGTGGAGGTAAATTTTTCCCAGTTTTCCTCCAAAACAGACAAGATCGCCTTCTGCATTTCCCTCCTATCTGGTGATGCTCTCTCCAAAGCCAGCTCGCTATGGAGTGCCAAAGGAGGCGATTTTTCCTCATACACCAGCCTAATCTGGCTTCTCCTGGGGATGTTTGGGATGGATGTGGTGGATCTCCATGAAAGCCCCCTCGAGTATGAGAGCGTTCCGTCCCAGAGTTTCCATGAGCACGCGGCTCTGCTCCAGGGTTCTTCAGAATGCACAGCTCAGTTCCCGAGGTTCCCGCAGACATGCCATGCCACCGCAAAGTTTTCACGAACGCTCTGTGCAACCTAAGAGTCCCGCCAAGGATGCCGCTTCGCTCCGGAATGCCCCCAGGAGCTCCTCTCCTCTCCAGGATGCCCCCGAGTGCTCATCTCCACTCCAGGGCCACAAAGGGGACGTTGAACCGCCGCCTGACCACGAAGGGGACATCGAACCGCCGCCTGGCTGCGAAAGGGACGACGGTGAAGCAGTGGGTGAAGACCGTGTGTGGAGCTCCATCGCTGTCCCAGGCCCCTCTGACAGCCACAGGCCGTTTCCAGAGCCACCCGATCGTGAGGTTGCGGTCTCTGATTCTTCTAAGGGCAAACCCATAGACTCAAGCTCCTCTGCAGACGACACCCCGCATCCAAGCTATCCTGAAAGCGACAAGACGCCTGCCAACTCCCCTAAAGGCGACGTCTCACTCCCGAGCTCCCCTGAAGGCGACGTCTCACTCCTGAGCTCCCCTAAAGGCGATGTCTCGCTCCCGAGCTCCCTTGAAAGAGACGTCTCGCTCCCAAGCTCCCCTGAAGGCGACGTCTTCAGGCAGAAAAAACCACAGTCTGTCTGAAAACTTAGAAACACCGGCAACAGGAAAGGCAGGTTGAAAAAACACTAAACAGTCCAGTGTCTAAACACCAACAAACTAAAATAATAAGTGGCAGACAGAATCATATCCAAAACAATACCAAAAGTCAGGCACAGCAACAAAGCAATATGGGGCAGGCAAAAGCACAATCCAAAAAAAAAACAATCTTGGTTCCAAACACTGTCAGAACAAATCATAGATGGCAGAGCAAAACACAGTCCGAAACTCAGTCCAGTAATCCAAGCACAAAGTACAGAGCAATGCAGGAAAAACATACGCAGAGTTTGAAAAACAGTTCCACAACATATACCAGTAACTACAGCGAGGCAGGAGTTACAAAAAAAGTCCTGTGTCACAATTCTGGCAGAGGAATGTGGGGCTGGCCAGAAAATTGTGAGTGGGAACTGGCAGAGTAGGCCACCAGTAAACCATGCAGGAAACAGGTAAGATTACTGTCAGGAAAAAGGGGGTAACAGAGCAGATTATCCAGCAGTGAGCGTGTGCTTGCTGTGTTCTTAAATGGCCAGTGGCACGGGAAGTTGCAATAAACTGGAAGAGTAAGCACCAAGATGGCCACCGACATAGACGAATTGCTTGCAACCTGGATGATCCTGACTATACATCACCCATCCCAACCCCCCACACAAGGCCATTTCTGGACAGCCCTATTGTCCTCTGCAGAGTTATGAGTCGGAGCGATGCCCTTTGTGAAAGTCTGATGTAGAACGACATCATTAGCATTAGCAGAACTACAGCCGCGAAGCTTGGGGGCAGATTGACAGCAAAGAAGTTCAGGGATGGAGCGATGGCAGAAAAGCTCGGTGAAGAGTCAAGTCAACTTTATTTATATAGCTCATTTAAAAACAACAGCTGTTGGCCAAAGTGCTGTACAGAATTTAAGCATATAATAAAATACAAAAAACAAAATACAAAAGTCAACATAGGACACAGCAACAGATAATACACTAAAGTTATACCAGTGAGCTTACCTATGATCATACGCAACAGTAAAAAGATAAGTTTTAAGAAGAGACTTAAAATCTGCATATGTTGGTGCAGTTCTTATATAGGTCAAGTCAAGTCAAGTCAAGTTTATTTGTATAGCGCTTTTCACAACAGACATTGTCTCAAAGCAGCTTTACACAAATCAACAGTGATGGTGAATGGTGTGAATTTGTCTCTGATGAGCAGCCGTGGCGACTGTGGCAAGGAAAAACTCCCTTAGCTGTTATGAGGAAGAAACCTTGAGAGGAACCAGACTCAAAAAGGGAACCCATCCTCATTTGGGTGACATCAAGAGTTTGATCATAAATCTTTCAACAATACAGAACACTGGACAGTGAGAACTAACATGATTACTGAAGTATAAGATTATAAGTGATGTTCTTTCTGCAGTCTTATACAGTCTATATGGTTAGTAGCTCCAAATTTTATGAGCTCAGCATTTGTGATCACCACAGATCCAGCATCAGCTTCTCCATGCCAGAGCATTTAAACACTCCAGGAGGTCCAATGTCAAAACTCCACACATGTAGCGGGATCCAAATGGCACTGGTACGTCTCTAGATGGTTCGGGATGTTTGTGAGTTCGGCATCTACTTCTTCAAAGGTCCGTAATCATCATGAGGTGGGAGGTGACTGGAGCTGGCCAAACCTCAGGGTGTCTCGGGATGGGGAGAGAAAGAGAAGCAGTGGAGAGGAATTAGCGTAGCTGCTGTTCATGATATTAACAGCACAAGTTGATAATGTGCATGTGATCAGATGTTCTGGAGCACAAGGTTATGATGTGAGACGTATGTTATGTGTAGGCTTTGCTAAAAAAATATGTTTTTAATCTACACTTAAACTGGGAGAGTGTGTCTGAGCCCCGAACACCGTCAGGAAGACTATTCCAGAGTTTAGGAGCTAAATGTGAAAATGCTCTACCACCTTTAGTGGACTTTGCTTTTCTAGGAACTACTAGAAGTCCAGAGTTTTGAGATCTCAGGGAGTGTGACGGATTGTAGCGTGTTAAAAGACTGGATAGATATATGGGAGCCAAAACATTTAGTGCTTTATAAGTGAGGAGTAATAGTTTGTAGTCTATTCGAAACTTAACAGGAAGCCAATGTAGGGACGATAAGATCGGGGTTATGTGATCATATTTTTTTGACCTTGTAAGAACTCTGGCTGCTGCATTCTGGACTAACTGAAGCTTGTTTATTAATGATGCAGGACATCCACCTAGTAATGCATTACAGTAGTCTATTCTGGAGGTCATGAACGCATGGACGAGCTTCTCTGCATCGGATATGGGCAACATATTTCTTAGCTTAGAAATATTTCTAAGGTGAAAGAAGGCTGTTTTTGTAACTTGGTTGATATGATATTTGAAAGACAAGTCGCTGTCTAAAATAACACCCAGGTCTTTTACCGTTGAACTAGTGGTTACAGTACAGGTTGAGATGCTGGAGCGTCTGTATACTAGTTTTTGGGCCGATGAGCAAAATCTCAGTCTTATCAGAATTTAAAAGTAGAAAGTTATGGGTCATCCAATCTCTTAGTTCCTTAACACACTCAGTTATCCGGGTTAATTGAGCTGTATCGCCTGGTTTAGATGAAATATATAGCTGAGTATCATCAGCATAACAATGGAAGCTAATTCCATGCCTTCTAATAATATTTCCTAACGGAAGCATGTATATTGTGAAGAGCAGGGGTCCTAGAACTGAACCTTGCGGCACGCCATAATTTACTTGCATTAGCCTGGATAGCTCTCCATATAAATCTACGAAATGGTAACGATCGGACAGGTAGGATTTAAACCAGCTTAATGCCTGTCCCTGAATGCCGATGTAATTTTGTAAGCGATCTAGGAGGAGATCATGGTCTATAGTGTCGAATGCAGCACTAAGATCTAGTAAAACCAACAGTGAAATGAAGCCTTGGTCTGAAGCTAAAAACAGGTCATTAGTTATTTTAACTAGAGCAGTTTCTGTACTATGATGGGGCCTAAAACCTGACTGAAATTCTTCAAAGATATTGTTTTCTTGCAGGTGGGAACATAACTGTGCAGCGACAATCTTTTCTAAAATCTTACACATAAATGGGAGATTTGAAATTGGTCTGTAATTTGATAACGTGTTTGGATCCAGATTAGGTTTTTTAATGAGGGGCTTAATAACTGCTAACTTGAGGGATTTAGGGACGTGACCTAAAGATAGTGAGGAGTTAATAATATTTAGAAGAGGTTCACCAGTTGTATATAACACTTCCTTCAGTAATTTAGTAGGATTTATAATTTATATAGGGTGGTTGATGTTGCTATATAAGAGCAACATCAACAGCAGAGCTCGGGAGTGGAGCGCCATTGGCACACTCAACACTGGGGTACCACGGGGCTGTGTGCTGAGCCCCTTCCTCTACTCCCTATTTACCTCCGACTGCAGGCCTGTGAATGGATCTAACTCCATCATCAAGTTTGCAGATGACACTACCGTGATCGGTCTCATCACCAACAATGATGAGACTGCCTACAGGAAGGAGATCCAGCACCTAGCCACGTGGTGCAACAACAATAACCTGCTCCTTAACACCTCCAAGACAAAGGAGCTCATTGTGGACTTCAGAAAAGAGTCAAGAGGCACACACGACACCACCCACATCAATGGGATGGCTGTTGAGCGCGTCTCCAGTTTCAAGTTCCTGGGGATCCACGTCTCGGCGGACCTGTTCTGGACTATCAACACCTCCAGCCTGGTCAAGAAGGCTCACCAGCGCCTCTTTTACTGAGGACACTAAAGAAAAATCAGCTTTCCTCGGATATCCTGGTGATCTTCTACTGCTGCGCAGTAGAAAGAATCCTGACCAGCTGTGTCACAGTCTGGTATGGGAGCTGCTCTGTTGCAGATCGCAAGGCACTGCAGCGGGTGGTGAAAACTGCCCAGCGCATCACAGGGACTCCACTCCCAGCCATGGTGGACACCCAAAAGAAACGCTGTCTGCATCAAGCTCGCAGCATACTTAAGGACTCCTCTCATAGACTGTTTTCTCTTCTGCCCTCCAGCAGGCATTTCAGGTGCCTCCGGACCAGGACCAGCTGACTAAAGAACAGCTTTTTTCCTAGAGCTGTCTCTTTAGTGAACTCTGCCACTCACTGATACACTACCACATTTCCCCCACACCTCACACTTTGTTATTTTGCTAATGGACTGTCCACAAAAAACTTATGCTCACTTGGACACTTGCTCATTTCTCACTTCACACCTGTTATTGCACTAATGGACTGTTTACACAAAACACTGCTCTCTTTGTATTGCTGCTTCCCATTACCTAATTACTATTGTATATATACACCCGTTTTCTGTTTATAGTAATAGCAAGATATTATGTTCACCGTTTACATCCTCTGTAAATCTCTGTTTATAGTAAAAGGCATCTGTAAATCATGTTTATAGTACATATTTACTCATCTGTATAGTATTGTTCATAGTACATTTACTGTATATTAATCTGTATATTATATTCATAGTGCATATATATATATATATATATATATATATATATATATATATATATATATATATATATATATATATATATATATATATATATACACATCTGTATATTCATAGTACATATACATCCGCCAACCTGGAAAAGGCGCTTGCGACCTGGAAGGGCCTGACCACGAGATATCAAAAGACATAAAGAACAATACCATGCTAAAAAGGACATAGTGTGGGGGGCTCACTTGTCCCACATTTCACTTTGGTAACAAAGCCCACAACCCACAGTCTGTGAGAAGTGGCCCCGCATTTGTATCAAAGGAGCATGTTTCATGAATGAAATAGGCATGGGGATGTGGTACCTTAGTGGTTAAGATATTAAACTTTGGATCCAAAGGTCATAAGCTCAAATCCCAGCCACGCCAAGCTGCCACTTGTGGGCTTCTGAGCAAGGCCCTTAGCCCCATACCTGCTCAGGTGCATAAATTATATACAAATAAGCTCTGGATAAGGATGCTTGACAAAAACTGAAAATGTAAATGCTTACATTTATCCATGCAGGACCTCTGGTTTAGCCATATCTGTGAATTTTCCCTTTGGAGCCTAAGAGAGTTTTCTGTGGGCCAATAAATTAATATCAAGTTTAAATTAATCTTTTCTATTAAATCTTCTTTTACTCTACATCTGTAGAGATGACTTTCATATAGAAATGGAAGAAAATGTTACGTGATTCTGTGTTTTGTGTTTGATGCAGTTAAAATATGAATTTGACAGATGGTAGACAGTTATTAAGAAGAACAAACCTTGAGATTTGTAGATTTACAACGATATGGTGTGTGTCATTCTTTTATTCAAAGTAGATGACATAAGTATTATTTTGTCACTCAAAATAAGGGGTGTGTTCAATTTAATACTATAAAAGCACCGAGCTGTTTGATTCTTTGGTCATTTATTGGTGACCTTTTACAGTTAATGGTTAACAATATAAAGTGTTTCTTTAAAGTATTTCAACATTAATTAAATTGCTGTGTTCATGAACGTGACGGAGTTGAATCTCTCGGATCGCTGTGAGCATTTCTCCTGTCCAGAGAGATCTGTATCTCCTGCAGTTTATATCTTACTGTACGTGTGTTCAGCTGCTGTGGTTCTTCTAACAGCGTGTGGAAATCTGCTCGTCATTATCGCTGTTCTTCACTTCAAGCAGCTTTACACACCATCTAACATCCTCGTTCTCTCTCTGGCTGTCTCGGATTTCTTCATTGGCACTTTAGTGATGCTTCCAATGTTAATCTGGATTATTGAGTCCTGCTGGATTTTTGACCAAGTTTTCTGCATCAGCTATTATTTAATTACTGGTTTCATCACGAACTGTTCCGTCTATAATATCACTCTGATCTCTGTGGATCGCTATTTGGCGCTCTCGCACCCCTTTCTCTACACAAACACCATCTCCACAAGGACTATGATCATTGTAGTGTCTTTTAATTGGTGCATGAGTCTGATGTATAGTACAATGTTCTTTTACTTTAATGGACAATTCAATTATTATATAACGTGTCCTGGAGAGTGTATTTCCCTTCTAAATGAGGTTTGTTTTATAATTGATCTTGTTGCATCATTTATATTTCCACTTTCTGTCATAATCATATTGTACAGTCGGGTTTTTCTGATCGCTAAGAAACACGCCACTGCTATCAGAGAGCTTAATAATCACACACGACCTCAAACACAGAAAATCACCTCCATGAAATCTGAGAGAAAAGCAGCCAAAGTCCTCGGTATTTTAGTGGCCGTGTTTCTGGCGTGTTTGCTTCCATGTTACATTTACAGTTTATTAGACGGTGTTATTGAACTACAGGTGGAAACTGGTAATAATTTATTTATTTTGTTGTGTCTTAATTCCACCATTAATCCATTTATTTATGCTCTGTTTTATCCGTGGTTTAGGAGGTGCTTTAAAATAATTATAACTCTGCAAATATTCCAAACAGACTCTGCATTAATCAATGTGATGTCATAAACAGATGTTTTTCACTCTTTCACCTGATATTTCTGAATTTAGATATTTATTGTCAAGCCATCAATAAAACACATATTGTATTAAAACATATTTAAGGTAAAAAGCTTATTCTTATTTTATATTTTACAGTATAAGAAACATTCTATAGCTGAAGATTGAGATTTAAATAATATATTTATACAGATTCACATCATCAGTAATGTCAGTCACATTCTCACCAATGAGTCCAAATTTTTTTTTTTTTGATTTAAAAAAAAAAATTACACCATTAAATTTATTGAAAGTTTACTGTTTAAATCTATCTTTTTAATCATATGCAATAAATATATTATAATATATAGAAAATATATTCAAGTTAATAGAACGTAAACATTTCATATTTTATCTTAAATGTGTACAGTATGAACAAATGAGCATATAGTACTTGTATCTCAAGAATCTCACCGTCAAAAATATCTTTGACTTTGTCTTTAGGACCATGTGTGTTCTTCCAAATTGCACCTGAGGTTTAATAAATTTGATGTGTGGGTGTGGTTTTTGACCATTAGAAAAACATTGTGCAGTTGTGTTTGTATGATGAATGAATTTCACATAATTATAAATTATGACTGCAGAGTGGCTTCAAGGGTACTTGCTGATTAAATGATTAGATAAAACAAATAGATAGCTCCTTACTAACCATCAATCAATTATAGGGATAAGTTTCAGAGCCGAGCACTAGGACCCAAAACCAGGACGCAGACTGAAATATAATAAAATAAAAACAGGCAGAAAAAAAACCACAGTCTGTCTGAAAACTTAAAATCACCGGCAAAAGGAAGGTCAGGTTGAAAAACCACTAAACAGGCCAGTGTCTAAACACCAACAAACTGAAATAATAAGTGGCAGACAGAATCATATTCAAAACCGTACTAAAAGACAGGCATAGCAACAAAGAAGGATAGGCAAAAAGCACAATCCAAAAAAAAAAAAACAATCTTGGTTCCAAACACTGTCAGACCGAATCACAGAGGGCAGAGCAAAACACAGTCTGAAACTCAGTCCAGTAATCCAAGTACAGAGTACAGAGCAATGCAGGAAATAACATACGGAGAGTTTGAAAAACAGTTCCACAACATATACCAGTAACCACAGCGAGGCAGGAGTTACAAAAAAAGTCCTGGGTCGCAATTCTGGCGGAGGAATGTTGGGCTGGGCAGAAAATTGTGATTGGGAACTGGCAGAGTAGGCCACCAGTAAACCATGCAGGTGTAGCGTGAGGGGCCCAAAGGACCCCAATATGTACTGGTTACCCGACTACGCCACCCTGGGATCTACCCATGGGAAATACTAATTTAAATTAAACAGGTTCAGTGTGTACCAAATAAAAAGGAACAGAGACAAATTTCTTATTTTAGTGTTGGATTTTTATTAACCTCCTCAACACTTCCAGAATCAGTTAAAATATAAACCCTTATTATTAATACCTTATTTTATTTAAAACTACAACATGAATCATATTAAAAGGATACCAACTGTTACAATTACCAATTAACACCACACATTCCAGTGGATACAAAGGAAGACTGACAGGCCACGGGTGCAGGCCCACTTTAACCCCAAAAAGGTTCACCCAAAATGGTGCCTGTAAAGGAAAACACACACACGCACGCGCACACCCACACACACGCACGCAAAGTGCCACACACCGTAAATTCATAAGATTCACACAGCATGCAGTGTAAACCGTAGCACAGATTCCACCATCAAAGGACCAACACCCACAATCCAACCAGTGCTCCCAGATGATCCACTGGAAAGGAACAGATGCACAAAATCAGTTGGTTATCATACCATAAAATATCTGCAAACAATGCCCCTATAGTCTTTTTAACAATCAGCTAAACACGGCATCCATACAACATGATGGGTGCCTTAAATAAAGAAAACCAAACAAACATTAAATCACAAAACCCAGAAATAAAGGGTAAAGAAGGACAGCAGTGACCAAATGCAGTTCCTAAAAAAAACAAAATAAAACATTAGAACTGCATAATCACATCATAACTAAAAAAAAAACACACGTTTAGCATTATTTATTAAAAGAAACCCTACGAACCCCTCCGTTTAACCAGGCCTGCACAACAATACCACACTCAAATGGCAAACAAACAGCACATCCACAGTCCAGCCGCCAAAGAGCAGATCTGATCACCCTCTTACTAAATGCACAACACTTGCACATGAAGGATAAACGCAGCCTGATTAGAGAAGAAATCTGACGATGAAACAAACAGACAATCAAGCAGCAACCATTCCTCACAGCTGCTCAGACACTTTATAAGAGTACGGAATCCGAAGCGTTTGTTCATTCGCTCACGCTAATCGGGACACTTCCTCTTAAAAGGGGCAATGCACTCACTGGGGCCTACCTCTTAAAGGGGCTACGCTTTTCTTTATGCTTTTAAAACAAAAGTACATTTTAAAATAAAAGGCCCCATAAAGGACTTAACTACACAGGAAACAGGTGAGATTACTGTCAGGAACATGGGGGTAACAGAGCAGATTTTTCAGCAGTGAGCGCATGAATAATAATATAATTGATTGTGTGTGGGGTTGGGATGGGTGATGTATGGTCAGGATCATCCAGGTTGCAAACCCTTTGTCTATGTCGGTGGCCATCTTGGTGCTTACTCTTCCAGGTAATTGCAAGCACCAATTTGACCACCGACATAGACGAAGGGCTTGCAACCTGGATGATCCTGACCATACATCACCCATCCCTAACCCCCACACAAGGCCATTTCTAAAACGGCCCTGTTTTGCCTGCCATCTGGAGTATATGAGGTGACAGACAGAAGAGGTAGGGCCTCACATCCTGACCTTGGTCTGTAAGGGACAGATACTGGACAGGCTTGGACTCCCTTAAGATAGGGTACGAAGAAGGTCGGGTGGCAGAGGAGGACTCTGAGGGGCTTGACGCAGACAGCCACAGGGGAGAGCATCTTGCAGGTCGGGAAAGGTCTGATGAAACACAAGGCAAGCCTCCTGCAAACAGCCTGTGAGTGGGACGTGGGACAGCTATGAGGCTGGGCAGCCTCCTCGGCGAGTAAACTGGTGGGATTACTGTCTGGAACACATAACAGAGTAACAGAGCAGATCATCTGGCTATAAGCACATGCAAGCGGCATCCTTGAATACCAGGTGGGCAGAATCATGGCAATTTACATTTACATTTACATTTGCGGCATTTAGCAGACACCCTTATCCAGAGCGACGTACAAAAGTGCTTTGAGTCTCTAGTAATGAATAAATCTACACTGGTACACTAGATTACAAACTTAATATAAATATAACCCTTGAATTCTACAAACTTGGAAAGTGCTAATTTAAATATTTCAGGAGGAGGTAGGTCTTCAGTCGTCGCTTAAAGATAGTCAGGGAGTCTGCTGTACGGACATCTAGGGGAAGTTTATTCCACCAGCTCGGTGCCAGAACAGAAAGGAGCCTTGAAGTGTACTTACCTCTCATTCTGAGAGAAGGTGGTACCAGTCAAGCAGTCCTGAAGGATCTCAGACAGCGTGGTGCAGTGCGAGATGTGATGAGGTCTTGACCTCCATCCAAGATGGCGGTGCGGCAGTAGCTCGCAGCGGCCTCTCCGGATACAAAAATGGTGCTTTCACCATATTTAGCACGACCCTCCACAATACATGGACACCAGAGTCAGCTGTGTTCATGTGTACGACCACCAGACACTGCTACGGTACAGGCATCATGCAACCAACAATCTGCATGATGATCTTATTAACAACCTTTGCGACCTCGGCTTGCTGCGACCTCGGCCACAAAGACCAGGCCCCCAGACCTCGGTGTTACCTGATGCCGGTGGCCGGGAGAGGAGACGCCAGCGCTGTTCGAGGAAGCGGAAGCGCGGCAAGCGGGCGGGTGTCCGTGCTAGGCTAAATGCTAACCCTAGCCAGCCGGCTATCCTGTCCATTTTTCTTTCCAACGTCTGCTCCCTGGATAATAAACTGGACTACATCCGACTCCAGCGAACCACACAGCGAGAGTTTAGAGACTGTTGCGTCTTTGTTTTCACGGAGACGTGGCTCAGCGACAGAGTTCCGGAAGCCGGGCTAACCGTGTTTCAAGCCGACAGAAACGCAGCTCTGTGCGGTAAGACTTGCGGTGGTGGCGTGTGTGTTTATATCAAAAAGGAATGGTGTAAGAACTCTGTGCTTGTTTCATGCTACTGCTGAAAGGGTGAAAACCTGGCCAGAAGGAGCCACTTCTGCTCTTCAGGACTGTTTTGAGTGCACTGACTGGGACATGTTTAGAGAGGCTGCAACCTACGGCGATTCCATCAACTTAGGGGAGTACACTTCATCAGTGACCAGCTACATCAGCAAGTGCGTTGATGATGTGACTATCCCCAAGACCATCACTACACGCTCCAACCGGAAACCGTGGATGACTGCAAATGTGCGTGCGCTGCTGAAACAAAGAGACTCTGCCTTCAGATCAGGGGACAAGACGGCCTTAAAAACAGCAAGGGCCAAACTGTCTCGTGCCATCAGAGAGGCGAAGCGCGCACACGCAAAAAAATCCACAACCACTTCCAGGACAGTGGAGACACCCAGCGCATGTGGCAGGGCATCCAGGCGATCACGAATTACAAGACCACATCACCTGCTTGTGACCGTGACCCCTCCCTCCCAGATGTGCTGAACGACTTCTACGCACGGTTCGAGGTGCAGAACAACGTGGTGGCGAGGAAGACCATCCCTCCTCCCACTGACCAGGTGCTCTGTCTAACCACAGCTGAAGTGAGGAAAACTCTATGCAGAGTTAACCCACGGAAGTCTGCTGGACCAGACAACATTCCTGGCAGAGTGCTCAGGGAATGTGCAGAACAGCTAGCAGATGTCTTCACTGACATCTTCAACATTTTTCTACGCAGCAACGTTGTTCCCACGTGCCTCAAGACAACGACCATTGTTCCCGTGCAGAAGAAGTCTTCTGTCTCCTGCCTCAATGACTATCGTCCCGTCGCGCTCACACCCATCGTGATGAAGTGCTTCGAGAGGCTCGTCATGAGGCACATTAAGATACAGCTTCCACCCTCCTTGGACCCCATGCAAGCACTGGGGCCCCACACGGCTGTGTGCTCAGCCCACTGCTGTTCACTCTGCTGACTCACGACTGTGTAGCAATGCACAGCTCGAACCACATCTTCAAGTTCGCTGATGACACGACCGTGGTGGGTCTAATCAGCAAGAACGACGAGTCAGCATACAGAGAGGAGGTGCAACGGGTTAACTGCCTGGTGTGGAGCAAACAACCTGTCTCTGAACGTGGACAAAACGAAAGAGATGGTTGTGGACTTCAGAAGAGCACAGAGCGACCAATCTCCACTGATAGTTGATGGATCCTCAGTGGAGATCGTCAAGAGCACCAAATTCCTTGGTGTTCATCTGGCAGACAACCTCACCTGGTCACTCAACACCAGCTCAATCACCAAGAAAGCCCAGCAACGTCTCTACTTTCTGAGAAGGCTGAGGAAAACCCACCTCCCTCCCCCCATCCTGTCCATGTTCTGCAGAGGGACCATTGAGAGCATCCTGAGCAGCTGCATCACTGCCTGGTTTGGGAACTGCACCGTCTCGGACCGCAAGTCCCTACAGAGGATAGTGAGGACAGCTGAGAAGATCATCGGAATCTCTCTCCCCTCTATCATGGACATTTACACTACACGCTGCATCCGCAAAACACACAGCATTGTGGACAATCACACACACCCCTCACACACACTTTTTACACTCCTACCATCAGGAAAACGGTTCCGAAGCATTCGGGCCGCCACAATAAGACTATGCAACAGTTTCTTTCCACAAGCCATCAGGCTACTTAACACACAGAAATGAACGGAACTCTCACACACACACACACACTCAAATGTATGTAACGAACTGTAAAATTTTTCCTGGACTTAACACTTAACACACACTCATCACTCATCTCAATCCATTCCACCACCATTCATTTATTTATTATTCTCAACTGTACCATACTCTTAACTGCTGTTTTTTGCATATTTATCATTATCATTGTATTATACTGTTTACATGCTGTTTTTTTGCACCTTCGACTGCTGCTGTATTTTTGCACTACATTGTACTGTTTATACTCACTTCTGGGATATAGTTTTTATTTTGTATAGTTTTTACAGTCTTCTTGTACAGTACCGTATAATCAAGTATACAGTAGGTTTACTGGTCGGCGCTATATTGGGTTTTGTGTCTTGTCTTGTGTCGTCTGTCTGCACTGTCTGTCTGCACTGTTTGCACTAGGTTGCACTCGATGCACTTTATGTAACTTGTGTTGTAGCTCTATGTTGTTTTGTTTGTTGTTGTTTAGTGTAGCACCAGGGTTCTGGAGAAACTTTGTCTCGTTTTTACTGTGTACTGTGTACCACTGTGTATAGTAGAAATTACAATAAAAGCCTCTTGACTTGACTTGACTTGAGGTAAGACGGTGCTGGTCCATTTTTGGCCTTGTAGGCAAGCATCAGTGTTTTGAATCTGATATGTGCAGCTACTGGAAGCCAGTGAAGGAGCAGCAGTGGGTGGTGTGGGAGAACTTGGGCTGATTGAAATGACAAGAGACTGAACAAGCATGAATGAGCAACATTAGCGACATGTAGGAAGAAGGACAGTTGATTGTCCATAGTTAGCCCAAAGTTACGAGCAGTGGCTGAAGGGGAGAGCAGAGAGTCATGAAGTGTTATTTGGAGATCTTGACCTGGAGATGAATCACCTGGGATGACCAGCAGTTCTGTTTTCCTGGGGTTGAGTTTTAGTTGGTGAGCACTTATCCATGAAGATATGTCTGTCAAGCATGATGATATCCGAGTGGAAGCTGTGGTATCTGATGGAGGGAAAGAAAAGATTAGGTGAGTGTCATCTGCATAGCAGTGATAAGAAAACCCATTTGAGGATATGACTTTACCAATGGAGTGGGTATAGAGGGAGAAAAGGAGGGTATGAAGTACCGAGCCTTGTGGGACACCAGTGGTGAGTCTGCACAGTGGATCCCCTCTATGTTACCTGGTATGAGCGACCTTCCAGGTAGGATGCAAACCATTCCCATGCTGTTCCGCAGATACGGAGGCAATTATCTGAAAGAGTGAGTTCCAAGAAAACCGCCAACCTGGAAAAGTCGCTTGCGACCTGGAAGGGCCTGACAACGAGATATCAAAAGCCATAAATGGACCATACCATGATAAAAAGGATATAGTGTGAGGCCCTCACTTGTCCCAGATTTCACTTTGGTAGCGAAGCCCACAGCCCACAGTCTATGAGAAGTGGCCCCACAGCCCACAGTCTATGAGAAGTGGCCCCACAGCCCACAGTCTATGAGAAGTGGCCCCACATTTGTAGCAAAGGGGCATGTTTGCTGGGAAGATTCATGAATAAAATAGGCATGGGGATGTGGTATCTTAGTGGTTAAGATATTAAACTTTAGATCCAAAGGTCATGAGCTCAAATCCCAGCCACACCAAGCTGCCACTTGTGGACTGCTGAGCAAGGCCCTTAGCCCCATACCTGTTCAGGTGCATACATTATATACCAATAAGCTCTGGATAAGGTTGTTTGCCAAACATTGAAAATGTAAATGTATATATTTTAAGTATTGAAAACCTGGGTGCCACTATACCCAAGATATAAGCATTACAACAAAACTTTATTTTGCTTGTCCATAGAAAATCCATGCAGGACCACTGGTTTAGCCATATCTGTGATTTTTCCCTTTTGGGCCGCAAGAGAGTTTTCTGTGGGCCAATAAATCAATAACAAGTTCAAAGGAATCTTCTATTAAATCTTCCTTTAAATCTTCTTTTACTCTACATCTGTAGAGATGACTTTCATATAGAAATGGAAGAAAATTTTTCTTGATTCTGTGTTTTGTGTTTGATGCAGTTAAAAAGTGAATTTGACAGATGGTAGACAGTTATTAAGAAGAACAAACCTTGAGATTTGTAGATTTACAATGATATGGTGTGTGTCTTATTCTTTTTTTTTCAAAGTAGATGACATAAGTATTATTTTGTCACTCACAACAAGGGGTGTGTTCAATTTTATACTATAAAAGCACCGAGCTGTTTGATTCTTTGGTAATTTATTGGTGACCTTTTACAGTTAATGGTTAACAATATAAAGTGTTTCTTTAAAGTATTTCAACATCAATTAAATTGCTGTGTTCATGAACATGATGGAGTTGAATCTCTCGGATCACTGTGAGCATTTCTCCTGTCCAGAGAGATCTGTATCTCCTGCAGTTTATATCTTACTGTACGTGTGTTCAGCTGCTGTGGTTCTTCTAACATGGTGTGTAAATCTGCTCATTATCATCTCTGTTCTTCACTTCAAGCAGCTTTACACACCATCTAACATCCTCGTGCTCTCACTGGCCGTGTCAGATTTCTTCATCCTCCTTTAGTGATGCTTCCAATGTTAAACTGGATTATTGAGTCCTGCTGGATTTTTGACCAAGTTTTCTGCATCAGCTATTTTTTAATTAGTGGTTTCATCACGAACTGTTCCGTCTACAATATCGCTCTGATCTCAGTGGATCGCTATTTGGCGCTCTCGCACCCCTTTCTCTACACAAACACCATCTCCACAAGGACTATGATCATTGTAGTGTCTTTTAACTGGTGCATGAGTCTGATGTATTGCACAATGTTCTTTTACTTTAATGGACAATTCAATTATTATATAACGTGTCCTGGAGAGTGTATTTCCTTTATAAATGAGGTTTGTTTTATAATTGATTTTGTTACAACATTTATATTTCCAGTTTCTGTCATAATCATATTGTACAGTCTGGTTTTTCTGATCGCTAAGAAACACGCCACTGCTATCAGAGAGCTTAATAATCACACACGACCTCAAACACAGAAAATCACCTCCCACTCCATGAAATCTGAGAGAAAAGCAGCCAAAGTCCTCTGCATTTTAGTGGCCGTGTTTCTGGCGTGTTTACTTCCATGTTACATTTACAGTTTATTAGACGGTGTTATTGAACTACAGGTGGAAACTGGTAATAATTTATTTATTGTGTTGTGTCTTAATTCCACCATTAATCCATTTATTTACGCCCTGTTTTATCCGTGGTTTAGGAGGTGCTTTAAAATAATTATAACTCTGCAAATATTCCAAACAGACTCTGCATTAATCAATGTGATGTCATAAACAGATGTTTTTCACTCTTTCACCTGATATTTCTAAATTTAGATATTTATTATCAAGCCATCAATAAAACACATATTGTATTGAAACATATCATTTAAGGGAAAAAACTTATTCTTATTTTATATTTTACAGTATAAGAAACATTCTATAGCTAAAGATTGAGATTTAAATAATATATTTATACAGATTCACATCATCAGTAATGTCAGTCACATTCTTACCAATGAGTCCAAATGTTTTTTTATTATTTGATTTAAAAAAAAATGTACACCATTAAATTTATTGAAAGTTTAATGTTAAAATCTTTCTTTTTAATCATATGCAAAAAAATATTATAATATATAGAAAATATATTCAAGTTAATAGAACGTAAACATTTCATATTTTATCTTAAATGTGTACAGTATGAACAAATGAGCATGTAGTACTTGTATCTCAAGAATCTCACCGTCAAAAATATCTTTGACTTTGTCTTTAGGACCATGTGTGTTCTTCCAAATGGCACCTGAGGTTTAATAAATTTGATGTGTGGGTTTGGTTTTTGACCATTAGAAAAACATTGTGCAGTTGTGTTTGTATGATAAATAAATTTCACATAATTATAAATTATGACTGCAGAGAGGCTACAAGGGTACTTTCTGATTAAATGATTCGATAAAACAAATAGATAGCTCCTTACTAACCATCAATCAATTATAGGGATGAGTGTCAGAGCCGAGCACTAGGACCCAAAACCAGGAAGCAGACTGAAATATAATAAAGAAGAAAACGGGCAGAAAAAAAAACACAGATTGTATGAAAACATAAAAGCCGAGTACTAAGACCCGAAGTCAGGACACAGACTTCTTCTTCTTCTTCTCCTACTTCTTCTTCTTTCAGCTGCTGCCATTAGGGGTCGCCACAGCGGATCATCCGTCTCCATACCACCCTGTCCTCTACATCTGCCTCTTTCACACCAACTACCTGCATGTCTTCCCTCACCACATCCATGAACCTCCTCCTTGGCCTTCCTCATTTCCTCCTTCCTGGTGGCTCCTTCCTCAGAATTCTTCTACCAATATAACTCATGTCCCTTCTCTGCACACGGTCCAAACCATCTCAATCTCGCCTCCCTCACCTTGTCACCAAAACATCCTACATGGGCTGTCCCTCTAAGAAACTTATTTCGAATCCTGTCCATCTTCGTCAGTCTCAACGAAAATGAAGACGCAGACTGAAATATAATAAAATAAAACAGGCAGAAAAAAACACAGACAGTCTAAAAACTGAAAAGCACCGGCAACAGGAAAGGCAGGTTGAAAAACCAAGAAACAGTCCAGTGTCTAAACACCAACAAACTGAAATAATAAGTGGCAGACAAAATCATATCCAAAACAGTACCAACAGTCAGGCACAGCAACAAAGCAAGTTGGGGCAGACAAAAGCACAATAAAAAAAAAAACAGTCCTGGTTCGAAACACTGTCTGAAACTCAGTCCAGTAATCCAAGCACAAAGTACAGAGCAATGCAGGAAATAACATACACAGAGTTTGAAAAACAGTTCCACAACATATACCAGTAACCACAGCGAGGCAGGAGTTACAAAAAAAGTCCTGGGTAGCAATTCTGGCAGAGGAATGTGGGGCTGGGCAGAAAATTGTGAGTGTCAACTGGCAGAGTAGGCCACCAGTAAACCAGGCAGGAAACAGGTAAGATTACTGTCAGGAACATGGGGGTAACAGAGAGCAGATTATCCAGCAGTGAGCGTGTGCCTGCGGCATTCTTAAATGGCCGAAAGCACGGGAAATTGCAATAAACTGGAACAGTAAGCACAAGATGGCCACCGAAATAGACGAAGGGCTTGCAACCTGGATGATCCTGACCATACATCACCCATCTCAACCCCCCCACACAAGGCCATTTCTGGACGGCCCTGTTTTGTCTGCCATCTGGAGGGTATGAGGTGACAGACAGTAGAGGTAGGGCCTCACATCCTGACCTGGGTTGGTGGAGGAAAGTCTGTAAGGGGAAGATACTGGACAGGCTTCGACTCTATTGAGATAGGGCACGACAAGGTTGGGTGGCAGAGAAGGATTCTCAGGGGATTGAGGCAGACTGCCACAAGGTAGAGCATCTTGCAGGTCGGTAAAGGTCTGATAAAACACAAGGCAAGCCTCCTGCAAAAAGCCTGCAAGAGCAGGTGCCTAGTGGGCACCCAGATTGTCCGGCCAATGTGACATTAAGGAGCGGAGATCAGAGGTGGTGCAACGTTTTCTGCGGAAATCTGAGGCGTGGGCGGAGCGATGCCCTTTGTGGAAGTCTGGGGTAGAACGACATCATTAACAGAGCTACAGCAGCGACGTTTGGGGGCAGATTGACAGCAGAGAAGCTCAGGGGTGGAAAAATGGCAGCAAAGCTCGGCAAAGACCAACGTCAACAGCAGGGCTCAGGAGTGGAGCGCCATTGTGAGTGGGACTTGGGAGCGCTATGAGGCTAGGCAGCCCCCTCGGCGAGTAAATTGGTGGGATTACTGTCTGGAACATGGGGTAACAGAGCAGATCATCTGGCAATAAGCACATGTGAGTGGTATCCTTGAATACCTGGTGGGCTGAATCACGGCAATGATCTGAAAGAGTGAGTGCCAAAAAAAACACCAACCTGGAAAAGGCGTTTGCGACCCGGAAGGGCCTGACCACGAGATATCAAAAAACATGAAGAACCACACCATGCTAAAAAAGGATATAGTGTGGGGCCCTCACTTGTCCCACATTTCACTTTGGTAGCGAAGCCCAAAACCCACAGGCTGTGAAAAGTGGCCCCACATTTGTAGCAAATGGGCATGTTTCATGAATAAAATAGGCATGGGGATGTGGTATCTTAGTGGTTAAGATATTAAACTTTGGATCCAAAGGTCATAAGCTCAAATCCCAGCCATGCCAAGCTGCCACTTGTGGGCTGCTTTGCAAGGCCCTTAGCCCCATAACTGCTCAGTTGCATAAATTATATACAAATAAGCTCTGAATAAGGTTTTTTGCCGAACATTGAAAATGTAAATGAATTCAGAATTACATCGGCATTAAGCTGGTTTAAATCCTACCTGTCCGATCGTTACCATTTCGTAGATTTAAATAGAGAGCTATCCAGGCTAATGCAAGTAAAATATGGCGTGCCCCAAGGTTTAGTTCTAGGACCCCTGCTCTTCACAATATACATGCGTCCCTTAGGAAATATTATTAGAAGGCATGGAATTAGCTTCCATGGTTATGCTGATTATACTCAGCTATATATCTCATCTAAACCTGGCGATATTGCTCAATTAACTCGAATAACTGAGTGTGTTTAGGAAATAAGAGATTGGATGACCCATAACTTTCTACTACTAAATTCTGATAAGACGGAGATTTTGCTCATCGGCCCAAAAACTAGTGTACAGAAGCTCCAGCATCTCAACCTGCATTTAGACGGATGTTCTGTAACTACTAGTTCAACGCTAAAAGACCTGGGAATTATTTTAGACAGCAACTTGTCTTTCAAATATCATATCAACCAAGTCACAAAAACAGCCTTCTTTCACCTTAGAAATATTTCTAAATTAAGAAAAATGTTATCTATATCTGATGCAGAGAAGCTCGTCCATGTGTTTAAGACCTCCAGAATAGACTATTGTAATGCATTACTAGGTGGATGTCCTGCATTATTAATAAACAAGCTTCAGTTAGTTCAGAATGCAGCAGCCAGAGTTTCTTCAAGGTCAAGAAAATATGATCACATAACCCCAATCTTATCGTTCCTACATTGGCATCCTGTTAAGTTTCGAATAGACTACAAACTATTACTTCTCACTCATAAAGCACTAAATGGTTTGGCTCCCATGTACCTCTCCAGTCTTTTAACACGCTACAATCCGTCACGCTCCCTGAGATCTCAAAACTCTGGACTTCTAGTAGTTCCTAGAATAGCAAAGTCCACTGAAGGCGGTAGAGCATTTTTACATTTAGCTCCTAAACTCTGGAATAGTCTTCCTGACAGTGTTCAGGGCTCAGACACACTCTCCCAGTTTAAGTGTAGATTAAAAACATATCTTTTTAGCAAAGCCTACACATAATACACGTCTCACATCATAACCTTGTGCTCCAGAACATCTGATCACATGCACATTATCAACTTGTGCTCTTAATATCATGAACAGCAGCTACGCTAATTCCTCTCCACTGCTTCTCTTTCTCTCCCCATCCCGAGACACCCTGAGGTTTGGCCAGCTCCAGTTACCTCCCACCTCGTGATGATTACGGAACTTTGAAGAAGTAGATGCCGAACTCGCAAACATCCCGAACCATCTAGAGACGTACCAGTGCCATTTGGATCCCGCTACATGTGTGGAGTTTGACATTGGACCTCGTGGAGTGTTTAAAGGCTCTGGCATGGATAAGCTGATGCTGGATCTGTGATGATCACAAATGCTGAGCTCATAAAACTCGGAGCTACTAACCATATAGACTGTATAAGACTGCAGAAAGAACATCACTTATAATCTTATACTCCAGTACTCATGTTAGTTCTCACTCTCCAGTGTTCTGTACTGTTGAAAGATTTATGATCAAACTCTTGATGTCACCCAAATGAGGATGGGTTCCCCTTTTGAGTCTGGTTCCTCTCAAGGTTTCTTCCTCATAACATCTAAGGGAGTTTTTCCTTGCCACAGTCGCCACGGCTGCTCATCAGGGATAAATACACACCATTCACCTTCACTGATGATTTGTGTAAAGCTGCTTTGAGACAATGTCTGTTGTGAAAAGCGCTATACAAATAAACTTTACTTGACTTGACTATATGCATACATTTTAACTATTGGAAACCTGGGTGCCACTATTCCCAAGATATAACCATTAGAATAAGACTTTATTTGGGCCTGTCCATAGAAAATCCATGTAGGACCACTGGTTTAGCCATATCTGTGATTTTTCCATTTGGGCCCTAAGAGCCAATAAATTAATAACAAATTCAAAGGAATCTTTTCTATGAAATCTTCCTTTAAATCTTCTTTTACTCTACATCTGTAGAGATGCCTTTCATATAGAAATGGAAGAAAATGTTACTTGATTCTGTGTTTTGTGTTTGATGCAGTTAAAATATGAATTTGGCAGATGCTAGACAGTTATTAAGAAGAACAAACCTTGAGATTTGTAGATTTACAATGATATGGTGTGTGTCTTATTCTTTTTTTTCAAAGTAGATGACATAAGTATTGTGCTGTCACTCAGAAAACGGGGTGTGTTCAATTTTATACTATAAAAGCACCGAGCTGTTTGATTCTTTGGTAATTTATTGGTGACCTTTTACAGTTAATGGTTAACAATATAAAGTGTTTCTTTAAAGTATTTCAACATCAATTAAATTGCTGTGTTCATGAACGTGACGGAGTTGAATCTCTCGGATCGCTGTGAGCATTTCTCCTGTCCAGAGAGATCTGTATCTCCTGCAGTTTATATCTTACTGTACGTGTGTTCAGCTGCTGTGGTTCTTCTAACAGCGTGTGGAAATCTGCTCGTCATCATCGCTGTTCTTCACTTCAAGCAGCTTCACACACCAACCAACATGCTTGTGCTCTCTCTGGCTGTCTCGGATTTCTTCATTGGCACTTTAGTGATGCTTCCAATGTTAATCTGGATTATTGAGTCCTGCTGGATTTTTGACCAAGTTTTCTGCATCAGCTATTATTTAATTAGTGGTTTCATCACGAACTGTTCCGTCTATAATATCACTCTGATCTCTGTGGATCGCTATTTGGCTCTCACCCTTTTCTACACAAACACCATCTCCACAAGGACTATGATCATTGTAGTGTCTTTTAACTGGTGCATGAGTCTGATGTATAGCACAATGTTCTTTTACTTTAATGGACAATTCAATGATTATATAACGTGTCCTGGAGAGTGTATTTCCCTTCTAAATGAGGTTTGTTTTATAATTGATCTTGTTGCATCATTTATATTTCCTTTTTCTGTCATAATCATATTGTACACTGGAGTTTTTCTGATCGCTAAAAAACACGCCACTGCTATCAGAGAGCTTAATAATCACACACGACCTCAAACACAGAAAATCACCTCCCACTCCATGAAATCTGAGAGAAAAGCAGCCAAAGTCCTCGGTATTTTAGTGGCCGTGTTTCTGGCGTGTTTACTTCCAGGTTACATTTACAGTTTATTAGGTGGTGTTTTTGAAATACAGGAGGAAACTGTTCATAAATTATATATTTTGTTGTGTCTTAATTCCACCATTAATCCATTTATTTACGCCCTGTTTTATCCGTGGTTTAGGAGGTGCTTTAAAATAATTATAACTCTGCAAATATTCCAAACAGACTCTGCATTAATCAATGTGATGTCATAAACAGATGTTTTTCACTCTTTCACCTGATATTTCTGAATTTAGATATTTATTATCAAGCCATCAATAAAACACATATTGTATTAAAACATATCATTTAAGGCAAAAAGCTTATTCTTATTTTATATTTTACAGTATAAGAAACATTCTATAGCTAAAGATTAAGAATTAAATAATATATTTATACAGATTCACATCATAAGTAATGTCAGTCACATTCTCACCAATGAGTCCAAATGTTTTTTGTATTTGATGTTAAAAAAATGTACATCATTATTTTCATTGAAAGTTTATTGTTCAGCTCTTTTTTCAATCATATGCAATAAAAATATTATAATATATAGAAAATATATTCAAGGTTATAGAACGTAAACATTTCATATTACATCTTAAATGTGTACAGTATGAACACATTTAAGATGTGTTCATACTGTACACATTATGAACAAATGAGCATATAGTACTTGTATCTCAAGAATCTCACAGTCAAAAATATCTTTGACTTTGTCTTTAGGACCATGTGTGGTCTTCCAAATGGCACCTGAGGTTTGATAAATTTGATGTGTGGGTGTGGTTTTTGACCATTAGAAAAACATTGTGCAGTTGTGTTTGTATGATGTATGAATTTCACATAATTATAAATTATGACTGCAGAGTGGCTACAAGGGTACTTGCTGATTAAATGATTAGATAAAACAAATAGATAGCTCCTTACTAACTCAGCAATCAATTATAGGGATGAGTTTCAGAGCCGAGCACTAGGACCCAAAACCAGGACGCAGACTGAAATATAATAAAGAAGAAAACGGGCAGAAAGAAACACAGACTGTCTGAAAACATAATAGCACTAGCAACAGGAAAGGCAGTTTGAAAAACCACTAAACAGTCCAGGGTCTAAACACCAACAAACTGAAATAATAAGTGGCAGACAGAATCATATCCAAAACAGTACCAAAAGTCAGGCACAGCAACAAAGCAAGATGGGGCAGGCAAAAGCACAATCCAAAAAAAAACAGTCTTTGTTCCAAACTTTGTCAGACTAAATCACAGAGGGCAGAGCAAAACACAGTCTAAAACTCAGTCCAGTATTCCAAGCACAGAGTACAGAGCAATGCAGGAAATAACATGAAAAACAGTTCCACAACATATACCAGTAACCACAGCGAGACAGGAGTTACACAAAAAGTCCTGTGTCGCAATTCTGGCAGAGGAATGTTGGGCTGGGCAGAAAATTGGGAGTGGGAACTGGCAGAGTAGGCCACCAGTAAACCATGCAGAAAAAAGTGAGATTACTGTCAGGAACATGGGGGTAACAGAGCAGATTAATGGCCGGTGGGACTGGAAATTGCAATAAACTGGAAGAATAAGCACCAAGATGGCCACCAACATAGATGAAGAGCTTGGAACCTGGATGATACTGACCATACATCACCCATCCCAACCCCCCCCACACAAGGCCATTTCTGGACGGCCCTGTTTTGTCTGCCATCTGGAGTGTTTTATTTGGACTCATTGGTGAGAATGTGACTGACATTAGTGACATTTTTTTTATTTGATGTTAACATAAATGTATACTATTATATTCATTGAAAGTTGACTGTTGAAGTTGAAGTCTGGATGCAGACTAAAATATAAATCTTGGCACTTTAGAGATGCTTCCAATGTTAATCTGGATTATTGAGTCCCGCTGGATTTTTGACCAAGTTTTCTGCATCAGCTATTTTTTAATTACTGGTTTCATCACAAACTGTTCCGTCTATAATATCACTCTGATCTCAGTGGATCGCTATTTGGCGCTCTCGCACCCCTTTCTCTACACAAACACCATCTCCACAAGGACTATGATCATTGTAGTGTCTTTTAACTGGTTCATGAGTCTGATGTATAGCACAATGGTCTTTTTCCACCAATAATTCCACCAATAATCCATTTATTTACGCCCTGTTTTATCCGTGGTTTAGGAGGTGCTTTAAAATAATTATAACTCGGCAAATTTTCCAAACAGACTCTTCATTAATCAATGTGATGTAATAAATAGATGTTTTTCACTCTTTCACCTGATATTTCTGAATTTAGATATTTATTATCAATCCATCAATAAAACACATATTGTATTGAAACATATCATTTAAGGGAAAAAGCTTATTCTTATTTTATATTTTACAGTTTAGGAAACATTCTATAGCTAAAAATTAAGAATTAAATAATATATTTATACAGATTCACATCATAAGTAATGTCAGTCACATTCTCACCAATGAGTCCAAATTATTTTTTATTTTTTTTGACGTAAAAAAATGTACATCATTATTTTCATTGAAAGTTTACTGTTTAGATCTTTTTTTTTTATTATATGCAATAAATATATTATAGTATATAGAAAATATATTCAATTTAATAGAACATAAACATTTCATATTATATCTTAAATGTGTACAGTATGAACAAATGAGCATGTAGTACTTGTATCTCAAGAATATAACAGTCAAAAATATCTCTGACTTTGTCTTTAGGACCATGTGTGGTCTTCCAAATGGCACCTGAGGTTTAATAAATTTGATGTGTGGGTGTGGTTTTCGATCATTAGAACAACATTGTGCAGTTGTGTTTGTGTCAGGGATCCTCCTGCCACGCCTCCCTCCGAGCCTCTCTCTCAGCCTCTCCTGGCGCTAATTACTGGCACCTGTTCCTCATTTCCGTGCCCATATATAAGTTTCTGTTTCCACCTCACTCGCCGTCGGATCTACATGGTTACTCCAGTGATCTACCGAACTGCTGACTGCCAGCATTCCCCTCCGGTTCCTGCTCCCTGTTTCGATCGTACGGATTATAATCACTTTACGGATTGCACTTGCGTTACAGATCACCTGCCCTGTGAAATATATACCCGCTTTGTAGATTCTATCCGCTTTGTGGAATATACCCGCTTTCTGGATTTACAGAACACTATTGAACTCCTGTTTTGTTTCCGCACGTGAATAGACAGTGATTGAATTTCACATAATTATAAATTATGACTGCAGAGTGGCTACAAGGGTACTTGCTGATTAAATGATTAGATAAAACAAATAGATAGCTCCTTACTAACTCAGCAATCAATCACAGGAATGAGTTTCAGAGCCGAGCCCTAGGACCCGAAGTCAGGACACAGACTGAAATATAATAAAGAAGAAACAGGCAAAAAAAACACAGGCTGTCTGAAAAATTAAAAACACTGGCAACAGCAGAGGCAGGTTGAAAAACCACTAAACAGTCCAGGGTCTAAACACCAACAAACTGAAATAATAAGTGGCAGACAGAATCATATCCAAAACCGTACCAACAGTCAGGCACAGCAACAAAGCAAGTTGGGGCAGACGAAAGCACAATCCAAAAAGTAACTGTCTTGGTTCGAAACACTGTCAGACCAAATCACAGAGGGCAGAGCAAAACACAGTCTGAAACTCAGTCCAGTAATCCAAGTACAGAGTACAGAGCAATGCAGGAAATAACATACACAGAGTTCAAATAACAGTTCCACAACATATACCAGTAACCACAGCGAGGCAGGAGTTACAAAAAAAATTCCTGGGTCGCAATTTTGGCAGAGGAATGTGGGGCTGGGCAGAAAATTGTGAGTGGGAACTGGCAGAGTAGGCCACCAGCAAACCATGCAGGAAACAGGTGAGATTACTGTCAGGAGCATGGGGGTAACAGAGCAGATTATCCAGCAGTAAGTACGTGCCTTCGGCGTTCTTAAATGGCCTGTGGCACAGGAAATTTAAAAAAACTGGAAGAGTAAGCACCAAGACATGGCAAGGCCACCGACATAGATGAAGGGCTTGCAAACCTGGATGATCCTGACCATACATCACCCATCCCAACCCCCCACACAAGGCCATTTCTAAACAGCCCTGTTTTGCTTGCCATCAAGAGTGTATAAGGTGACAGACAGAAGAGGTAGGGCCTCACATCCTGACCGGGGTTGGTAGGGGAAAGTCTGTAAGGGGAGACACAGGGTAGCCACAGGGTAGAGCATCTTGCAGGTCGGGAAAGGTCTGATGAAACGCAAGGCAAGCCTCCGGCAAACAGCCTGCGAGAGCAGGTGTCTAGTGGGCACCCGGATTGTCTGGCCAATGTGACAGAAAGGAGCGGAGCACAGCAACACCTTCTGCGTTGAACTGAAGAGCGATGTCCTTTACAGAGATCTGACGCTGAGTGACGGCCTCTGCAAAGTTATGAGTTAGAGCGATGACCTTTGTGAAAGTCTGAGGTAGAAAGACATCATGAGCAGAGCTACAGCAGCGAAGCTTGGGGGCAGATTGACAGCAGAGAAGCTCAGAGGTGTAGCGATGTCATCAAAGCTTGGCGAAGGGCAACGTCAACAGCAGGGCTTGGGAGTGGAGCACTATTGTGAGTGGGACTTGGGAGAGCTATGAGGCTGGGCAGCCCCCTCGGCGAGTAAACTGGTTGGATTACTGTCAGGAACTTGGGGTAACAGAGAGAATCATCTGGCTATAAGCACATGCGAGCGTTCAAGATCCTTGAATACCTGGTGGGCAGAATCATGGCAATGATCTGAAAGAGTGAGTGCCAAGAAAACCACCAACATGGAAAAGGGGCTTGCGACTCGGAAGGGTCTGACCACGAGATATCAAAAGACATAAATGGACCATACCATGCTAAAAAGGATATAGTGTGGGGCCCTCACTTGTCCCACATTTCACTTTGGTAGTGAAGCCCACAACCCACAGTCTATGAGAAGTGGCCCCACATTTCTAGAAAAGGGGCATGTTTCATGAATAAAATAGGCATGGGGATGTGGTATCTTAGTGGTTAAGATATTAAACTTTGGATCCCAGGTCATGAGCTCAAGTCCCAGCCACACCAAGCTGCCACTTGTGGGCTGCTGAGCAAAGCCCTTAGCCCCATACCTGCTCAGGTGCATACATTTTATACAAATAATTTATACAAAAAAATTATACAAACAAATTTATATAAATTGGCCAATAAATAAATAAGAAGTTTAAATTTATCTTTTCTATGAAATCTTCCTTTAAATCTTCTTTTACTCTACATCTGTAGAGATGCCTTTCATATAGAAATGGAAGAAAATGTTACGTGATTCTGTGTTTTGTGTTTGATGCAGTTAAAAAATGAATTTGACAGATGCTAGACAGTTATTAAGAAGAACAAACCTTGAGATTTGTAGATTTACAACGATATGGTGTGTGTCTTATTCTTTTTTTTAAAGTAGAAGATATAAGTATTGTGCTGTCACTTAAAATAAGGGGTGTGTTCAATTTAATACTATAAAAGCACCGAGCTGTTTGATTCTTTGGTCATTTATTGGTGACTTTTTACAGTTAATGGTTAACAATATAAAGTGTTTCTTTAAAGTATTTCAATATCAATTAAATTGCTGTGTTCATGAATGTGACGGAGTTGAATCTCTCGGATCGCTGTGAGCATTTCTCCTGTCCAGAGAGATCTGTATCTCCTGCAGTTTATATCTTACTGTACGTGTGTTCAGCTGCTGTGGTTCTTCTAACAGTGTGTGGAAATCTGCTCATCATCATCGCTGTTCTTCACTTCAAGCAGCTTCACACACCATCTAACATCCTCGTTCTCTCTCTGGCTGTGTCGGATTTCTTCATTGGCACTTTAGTGATGCTTCCAATGTTAATCTGGATTATTGAGTCCTGCTGGATTTTTAACCAAGTTTTCTGCATCAGCTATTTTTTAATTACAGGTTTCTTAATGAACTTTTCTATCTATAATATCACTCTGATCTCTGTGGATCGCTATTTGGTGCTCTCGCACCCCTTTCTCTACACAATCACCATCTCCACAAGGACTATGATCATTGTAGTGTCTTTTAACTGCTGCATAAACCTGATGTATAGCACAATGTTCTTTTACTTTAATGGACAATTTAATGATTATATAATGTGTCCTGGAGAGTGTATTTCCCTTCTAAATGAGGTTTGTTTTATAATTGATCTTGTTGTATCTTTTATATTTCCATTTTCTGTCATAATCATATTGTACAGTCGGGTTTTTCTGATCGCTAAGAAACACGCCACTGCTATCAGAGAGCTTAATAATCACACACGACCTCAAACACAGAAAATCACCTCCCACTCCATGAAATCTGAGAGAAAAGCAGCCAAAGTCCTCGGCATTTTAGTGGCCTTGTTTATTGTGTGTTTACTTCCTTGTTACATTTACAGTTTATTAGGTGGTGTTACTGCAATACAGGCTAAAACTGTTCATGAAATAATGATTGTGTTCTTTCTCAATTCCACCATCAATCCATTTATTTACGCCCTGTTTTACCCGTGGTTTAGGAAGTGCTGTAAAATAATTATAACTCTGCAAATATTCCAAACAGACTCTTCATTAATCAATGTGATTTCATAAAAAGCATTTTTTCACTCTTTTTCCCGATTTTTAAAAATATCGATACTCACAGAGGTTATGTTCGATGACCCCTCGCAAGAAACAAAAAATGGCGAAGTTTTGACTCTCCTTTTATTGGTTCATTTTTCAAGGGGAATTTGAGTACTGTACTGTTAACTCAACAAAAATTGTTAATTACTTGTCATAAATATTTTATTTACTACTTTAAATAAATAATACAATAATAAAATAGTTTTGCAAACATTTTTATGTAATTTATTAGTACAAACTGTTTTGAAATGTTACTTTGAACTTTTGAGCCATTATCAGATTTTTCACGAGTTACTCTTTGTCTGGTTCCAAATGAAAAGTCGCGAACTATTGAGGTCAGGAGTGTCAAGTCTGCGAGTATCAAGGTTCCACTGTATTACAATTATATTATAACGTAAACTTTTGTACAAGTCAAACCACCAATATGACCCATCCTATACTGTAATATCAGATGAGTAATTTTCCATAGATTATTATATATTATACAATCTAATATATTGGTATTGTATGAGGAAGTCTGGTGTGTCAGAGAAGTATGTGAGGGTGGTGCAGGACATGTATGAGGACAGTGTGACAGCGGTGAAGTGTGCAGTAGGAACGACAGCCTGGTTCAAGGTGGAGGCTGGACTGCATTAAGAATCGGCTCTGAGCCCTTTCCTGTTTGCAGTGGTGATGGAAAGGTTGACGGACGAGGTCAAACAGGAGTCTCTGTGGACCTGAGATGTTGTATGGTTTTGAGACAGTGGCATTTACTAAAAGACAGGAGGTGGAGCTGGATGTAGCAGAGCTGAGGATATTGAGATGTTCATTTGGAGTGGTGACGATAGACAGGATTAGAAACGAGGGACAGCGCATGTAGGACATTTTATGGACAAAGTAAGAGAGGCCCAATTGAGATGGTTTGGACATGTGCAGAGGAGGGACATGGGGTATATCGGTAGGAGAATGCTGAGGATGGAGACACCAGGAAGGAGGAAAAGAGGAAGACCAAGGGGGAGGTTTATGGATGTGGTGAGGAAAGACATGCAGGTAGTTGGTTTATAAGAGGCAGATGTAGAGGACAGGGGGTATGGAGACAGATGATCCGCTGTGGAGACACATAATAGGAGCAGCCAGAAGAAGAAGATGATACAATCTAATATGCATTATGCTGATAAGGGATGGTTCAATTTGAAAGTAAATAATAAACACATTCTAATACATCTTATGCCAATAACAAATTTACATCTGAGTATCAAATCCAACTTGTTCCACAATAGTCATTTTTTGCTTGTCATTTCTTATACATATGATGATATTATTTCAATGTAGTTCACCATTTCAATGCATCTTAAGTGGAATACCTGTTGTAGACACATTTATGAGACAAAGAGGTATTAGTAAATTATACATATGTTTCGCTGTTCAGATAGGGAGCCTGTTAACTAAAACTATAAACAAGTCCCAGGATGGAACTCTTGCTGGACAGAAAGGCACCAGCCATTAGATACCTGGACCTGCACATAAAAAAAAAAAAGACCAACAGACTGTCAATAGGTGCATATTCAGTGGAAATTTTTGCTATAACCTTAAGCAATATAGGGCCTGCCATCTAGGCAGTGGACTGGATTAAACCACCACTGTGAGCACCAAGATACAAACAGCAACCATTTCGAAGCATTTTGCCTCTTGGTAGAGGGGGAGGCCTAGTGTTAAGAAGGGTGTTCAAAACCTATATTCGAAGACCAGGGTCTAGACTTTGGCCTGTTCAGCGGCCACACCCAAAGTTTTCAAACAGGTGTTGCTGACCTGACTTTGGGTGCAGTCTCTACTTACTGGGCCTCAGCCCGTGTCTCAAAAAATAAGTCTATTTCTACATTGAGCAGCCCAGAGATGTAGACTTGTGTGTCATCTATATCAGACCTAGATACCATCTCGGCACTTTTCTGTGGGTTGAGTATGAGTCCACAGGGTTTAGTTTGGTGACAATAATGTCTTGGTGCTCTACAACTAGCCAGTGATTAAGGATTTTAGCCCCTGGTTAAAGTTGCAACAGAGCCAGGGCTGTCTCCATGCACCTTATACAGGCCTGAGGTCACAAGGGTTAGTCGAAGAGAAGAACTCTGCATGATTCAATTCAAAAGGAGAAACCTGGAAGAAGTTGTCACACTGCCAGGTGGTGGAAGAGAAGTGCAGGCTGGTAGCCATGACCAAGCATGCTGTCTTGGGCCAAAGATGACATGGGGCATTGGTCAGGGCGTTGCAATGCCTAGGCAGCAGGGACTAGCTGCCCTGAAACACACCTATGTCATCTTTATAAGACAAAATAAATGTCAGGACAGGATGCAGAATGTAAGGAGCTGATAACATCCAGCCTGTATCAGGATTTGAAGGGGCTCTAGTCAAGTTTCTTAACCTTTTTTTCTCTTCTTTGTTAATCTCATTAGCACTGAATTTAATTAAGTTCCCCTTTTGTGTCAGTTTTTGTTGGTTTGTTGATGTGTTGTGACTTGATTTGATGTGACAGGAATTTACTTTTAGGCACATGTAGTCAGATGTTAGACAGGCACTTGCAATCGCAAACCTTAAGACAAAATGTATTTACAGTCAAACAGTGCCTGACATTCTTTTTTTCAAAACAATGTATGACATCATATGTATTATGCTGTCACTCAAAATCAAGGGGTGTGAACAATTTTTTACATTATAAAAGCACCAGAGCTCTATGAACCATTGGTCATTTAATGGTGACCTTTTACAGTTTAGGATTAACAGTATAAGGTGTGTTTTTTAATTCTTTAACATCAATTCAATACTGTATTCATGAACGTGACGGAGTTGAATCTCTCGGATCGCTGTGAGCATTTCTCCTGTCCAGAGAGATCTGTATCTCCTGCAGTTTATATCTTACTGTACGTGTGTTCAGCTGCTGTGGTTCTTCTAACAGTGTGTGGAAATCTGCTCGTCATCATCTCTGTTCTTCACTTCAAGCAGCTTCACACGCTGACCAACATGCTCGTGCTCTCTCTGGCTGTGTCGGATTTCCTCGTCGGTGCTTTACTGATGCTTCCAATGTTAATCTGGGCGATCGAGTCATGCTGGATTTTTGGGGAATTTTTCTGCATCAGCTTTTTATTTATTACTAGTTTCATCATGATCTTTTCCATCTATAACGTTTCTCTGATCGCTGTGGATCGCTATTTCGCGCTCTCACACCCCTTTTTCTACACAAACACAATCTCCACAAAGACTATGATCATTGTAGTTTCTTCTAACTGCTGTGTGAGCCTGACGTATATCACAACATTTTATTCTTTTAACAGAACCTTGTTAAGTTCTGTACTGTGTCCTGGAGAGTGCATTTATATGGTGGACGAGGTTTGGTCTGTAATAGATCTTGTAATAACATTTATATTTCCACTTTCTGTCATAATCATATTGTACAGTCGGGTTTTTCTGATCGCTAAGAAACACGCCACTGCTATCAGAGAGCTTAATAATCACACACGACCTCAAACACAGAAAATCACCTCCCACTCCATGAAATCTGAGAGAAAAGCAGCCAAAGTCCTCGGTGTTTTAGTGTCCGTGTTTCTGGCGTGTTTACTTCCGTATTTTATTTACAGTTTATTAGGTGACGTTATTGAACTGGAGGCAGACACTGTTCGTAAAGTAATCCTTGTGATTTATCTAAACTCCTCCATTAATCCATTTATCTACGCTCTGTTTTACCCGTGGTTCAGGAGATGCATTAAATTAATTATAACTCTGCAGATATTACAAAGAGACTCAATGTTAATCAATGTTCTTATTTAATCGCATTTTCTCCTTCACCTGATGTTCCCAATTGTATCGCAATTATAATATGATTTCACCTTCTGTAACAAGTCGAACCATCAATATGACCCAAAATGTACCGTAATATATTAAAAAAGAGGAATATTTTATTTATTATTGTCTATTAAACAATATAATCAAAATACACATTATATTAATGAGGAAATCTTAAATTCAAGGCAAAACAATAAACGAATACGAATGCACTCTTTAAGAGAAATGAATGACCAACATAATTTTTGTGAATTCACATGTCTACACTGTTCCACAGATATCTAGGAATACTGAAGCATTTTTGAATCATGATTTGAAATCCTTGTATTATAACTGAGATTAATGAACAGGGAAACAAATTCATTGCACCCCCATCTGTAGAACTGGTATTTTCTACATATAATAATAATCAGAAATCCACTGTGATGTTGTTGTTTGTTCATTTTGCTCGTTTGGGGGGTTGAATTTATCGGTAATGTATTATGTGTTAGCGGCCGGAGCCCCTTTAAGAAGGTAGTGGATGGAGGTAAGACGTGACTGGATCCCCTTTAGAGAGGTAGTGGATGGAGGTAAGTCATGTGACCGGAGCTCCTTTAAGAAGGTAGTGGATGGAGGTAAGTCATGTGACTGGAGCTCCTTTAAGAAGGTAGTGGATGGAGGTAAGTCATGTGACCGGAGCTCCTTTAAGAAGGTAGTGGATGGAGGTAAGTCATGTGACTGGAGCTCCTTTAAGAAGGTAGTGGATGGAGGTAAGTCATGTGACCGGAGCTCCTTTAAGAAGGTAGTGGATGGAGGTAAGTCATGTGACTGGAGCTCCTTTAAGAAGGTAGTGGATGGAGGTAAGTCATGTGACCGAGGCATCATGACCTGCATCAAGAGTGAGTCATGTGGAGGAGAAAATCTGGTAATTTTCCAAAATAAAACCGTTCAGAATCAGATCATAAATAAAACAGAAATTATGTAAGTTATGTATTCTTTCTGTGCGGCCCGGTAACAAATGACCCACGGACCGATCCGCAGCCCAGGGGTTGGGGACCACTGCTCTAGGTCTCATCATAAGCCCGTGCAAGAACAAAATTGTAATCCACAGATGAGCTAATGTCCACATGTCATAAAGATACATCACCATTTCTCAGGGGGAAAAAAATAAAAGTGTATATTTGCATGCAAGATAATTATTCTATACAATCTATATTTTAACTATATTTCTTTTTTTTTTTTTTTTTAATCTAGAAAAGCCCTGAGGCTGATAATCGTATTTATTATTAATATGGTTTATTAGATCCAGTAATGTGATCTGTGCACAGAAAAGATGAAGTGTACAGTGGCTTCTAGGATACAATTTGTGCTCTAAGTTGTGTAATTGGCACTAGAATGAATTTTCCACTAAAGTCTGAGTACATGTATACTTGTGACTTGTGACATTAACACCAAGGAAACAAAATCTGTCCATTCTATTCAGGGTAAACATAAAGAGTCACCTTCACATGGCCCTGAGACATCTGGACAACAAAAAAGGATATTATGGTGTAAAATGCTGAGCCGTGTTTTTTTTTTCCGGTGTCCAGATGTCTGACTTGTGGATAGTCAAAGTGCTGTGCTTCTGTTCCTCTTGTTTCAGACAGCACTGCCCTCTGCTGGCCATCTGAAATATACACTTTACCTTCTGAGCTAAAAGTCACTGCAAGGCTTAGATAGGAGAGATGGCTTGGCCCTTTTTCAAGATGCCCACCAGAAGCTGAATGCATTTTTTTTTTCAACCACAGGCATTGCAGAGAAGCCCCGCTGAAATAAAAAAAATCTGATATTACAGGGTTTGATGTAAGAACTCAAAAACTAATTATTAAAAAAAGGCAAGTTGAATATGAGACCTTCAGGCCAATCTATAGAAAGCCTTTCAGTGCCATGCATGATCAATCAGCTCTTCAATTCTCGATAATCAGAACAGCAAGAGAGAAATTCACATTCAGGTCAGAAGGAATCACAGACTGAACTTCTGAGCCTGAAAGGAAAAACACGAGCATGACTTCCACAAGCTCAACCTGCAAACCTCAGGATCTCAATTTGCCCTCTGCCTCAGAAGACACAAAACCTGAGCAAAATGTATACACAAATGTGAATACATATCCAAATATAATTCTCTAAACATTACCTACTATATCTTTTTTGTTAAACAAGGTATGACATCACCTGTATTGTGCTGTCCCTCAAAATCTGGGGGTGTAACCACCTACTATACTATAAAAGCAATCAAGCTGCTTGATGTTTAAGTTATTCATTGTGACTTTTTACAGTATACCAGTGATTTTTTTTTTTAACTGTGTAAATATTAAATAGGTTTCAATTCATGAATGTGACGGAGTTGAATCTCTCGGATCGCTGTGAGCATTTCTCCTGTCCAGAGAGATCTGGATCTCCTGCAGTTTATATCTTACTGTACGTGTGTTCAGCTGCTGTGGTTCTTCTAACAGTGTGTGGAAATCTGCTCGTCATCATTTCTGTTCTTCACTTCAAGCAGCTTCACACACCCTCCAACACACTCATGGTGGCTCTGGCTGTATCAGATTCCTTTATTGGTGTATTTGTGATGCCTCCAATGTTCATTTGGATAATTGAATCATGCTGGATTTTAGGGAAAGGTTTCTGCATTAGTTTTGGTCTGATAAGTGGTTTTCTCATGACTTTTTCCATCTATAATATTGCTCTGATTGCTGTGGATCGCTATTTGGCGCTCTCACACCCCTTCTTCTACACTAACACCATCTCTAGGTGGACAATGAGCCTCGTGGCTTCTTCTAATTTCTGTGTCTGTCTGATGTATATTTTAACTTTTTGTTTTACTAATGAAGGCTTTATAAACTCTGTAATATGTCCTGGGGAGTGTGTTTACTTTCTGAATGAGGTTTGGTCTTTAATTGATCTTGTTGTATCATTTATATTTCCACTTTCTGTCATAATCATATTGTACAGTCGGGTTTTTCTGATCGCTAAGAAACACGCCACTGCTATCAGAGAGCTTAATAATCACACACGACCTCAAACACAGAAAATCACCTCCCACTCCATGAAATCTGAGAGAAAAGCAGCCAAAGTCCTCGGCATTTTAGTGTCCGTGTTTCTAATTTGTTTATTTCCAAATTTTATTTACAGTTTATTAGGTGACGTTATTAAACTACAGACAGAAACCTTTCAAATAGTCACTATTGTACTTTATCTTAATTCCACCATTAATCCATTTATTTACGCTCTGTTTTATCCGTGGTTTAGGAGGTGCACTAAATTAATTATAACTCTGCAAATATTTCGAACAGACTCTGCAATAATCAATGTGCTTTCATGAAACATTGTGTTTCTTCTCTTACTAATGATGTGCCTGAATACTGCTATTGTATTACATGCCATTTGTACATTGATACACAATATAAGGGAATCTATAAGTAATGTGAATCGCTATTCTAATTTATTGTAATATGCAATATCCTGTGTAGAAACATACAGAAGACAATTGATTATATATTATTTTTCGATTTTAATCAACAATAAATAGCGATCAGATTTTCATTTGAATTTAGAATTGTATTACATTTTAGATCTATTTCACATTAAAAGTGATCAATTGTGGGATGCAATGAGGTCCAGCACACTGATAAACCGAGAGAGCAGGAATAGAATATAGAATAGGCATACGAATAAAATTCCTTTCATATAAAAATGGCAAAAAAAAAAAATTTAAATCTCCTGCAGAACCACATACACTGTAAATGAGATTTTATTTATAACTATATCTATAAGAAGCCTTAATTCATCACATATATGTTACAGCATAGTGAAATGCTTCCTATTTATCCTAACTTTTTATTAAGCTGTGCTCAGATGAGAGGATTTTCCATGAAACTGTAACTAAGCCGCAGATTAGGGTAATGGTTTTGCTCAAGGGCCCAACAGTTGCAGCCTGGTGGTGTCCTAACCTTTTCATTTTATTCCATGTTTACATTGTCAAACAAGGCAATATGACAAGTGTGAATGCAGAGGATGTGGATGTCCTGGAGTTTCAAAAGAACCAGAGCTGCATCCACATACTTTGTGAAGATACGGGGTGAGAGGGCTACAAAAAAAACAAAAGAAGCCGATACTGTTAAACTTCGACCGCAAAAGCGAACCTCAGGAACTTTTTGTGAGCAGGAAGGATGGATACATAAATGTATGCATCCGTTAGATCTACTGTGACAAACCAGTCTGAAGCACGACCTGCTTGTGGGTTACGTGAACCTGTTCATCTGACGTAAATCTAGGACAGGACGCAACCCACCATTCTTTTTGGGAACTATGAAGTACCAGCTGTAGATCCCAGACTCTCTGTCTGATGGAGGGACCACCTCTATGGCCTCCTTCCCAAGAAGACTGTGTACATCTCGTTCCAAGATCAGAGCCTGCTAGGTCCCCACCAGAGTGGGACGAACCCCATCGAATCGGGGCGGTCGAGTCCCGAACTAAATCAAATTGCCCCGCTCTAGAGTGCGCAGGACCCACTGAGACACATCTGTCAGAGCTTCCCAGGTTTCCAGGTAGTCCCTTAAGGGCATCAGTCTCGCAACACTGACCTCTGGTATGCCTAGAGCCGGGACAACGCCCTGATGCGGCTCTAGGAGCCTCAAAGGAGGTGGCGAGTTCTCCTGGACCACTACAAGGCCGGGTGGAACCCAAGGAGGATGCTCACTGGAGCTGGATGTGCCCTGAAGCACATTTTGTGGCAGGGTTAACGGACCAGGTCACTAAGGGGGCTGGGACAGGGCAGGCACAGAGTAATGCGGTGCAGTGCAACCATATACAGTCAAATCCCCAGAACATCCTAAATCAGGACCTTTTGGTTTAAGCCCTTGTATTGAAAATGACGGTTCTCAGGGTGCCGCGCAGGATCCATGACCGGTGGAGTGCGCGACTCTCCATTTCTCAGCCTCCCGACGGGAGGTGCTGGGTAGATCGCCCGGCAAACGGTCTTAGCGGTGGCTCTGAGAGCCAGGTCCGCCGTACGCTGGAGCTCTTGAAACTGGCCGCCCGAGGCATCTCCCACATCCAGCTCCAGCAGCAGGTCAGCCTCATACACCTGCAACACCACCATATTGCTGCAGGCCCTCGTCACAGGAGGAAGAAACCGCTAAAAGGTGTGCTTCCAAACCTTGCGAACGAGTGCTAGACCGAGCAGGTGAAGTTGGAGATAAGGACAAGCACATCTTGAAACCCTCTACACCCAAACCAAGAAATCAAGAACTGCCACGCCGCTCTGCCTCGGCAAGAGCGGGGCCAGAACTGCGAAGAGTGAGGGAACCCTCCTCAAAGAGAGCCCAACGGGAGCGAAGCGATCGCATGTCCTTGTGTTTTATAGTTTCCTGGTTGTGACTTCACCCCGCCAGTGACACCGGCATCCAATTTAATTTATTACAAACATTATTTCAGTTCCCAAAGCGATGCAATGCAGCTCGAATTTCTGAAAGGGATTTGCTAAATTGCTCAACCTTCTTCTTCGTCTTTTGGCTGCTCCCATTAGGGGTCTCCACAGTGGATCATCCATCTCAATACCCTCCTGTCCTCTACATCTGCCTATAGAAAGCTTTTTCACACCATGCATGATCAAGCAGCTTTTTAATTCTTAATAATCAGAACAGCAAGAGAGATATTCACATTCAGGTCAAAAGGAATCACAGACTGAACTTCTGAGCCTGAAAGAAAATCGATACATGCAAACACAAGTGGCTGTGCATGACTTCATGCTGTAATGCTTCCACAAGCTCAACCTGCAAACCCCAGGATCTCAATTTGCCCTCTGCCTCAGAAGACACAAAACCTGAGCAAAATGTATACACAAATGTGAATAAATAACCGAATATAATTCTCTAAACATTACCTACTATATCTTTTTGTCAAACAAGGTATGACATCACCTGTATTGTGCTGTCCCTCAAAAGCTGTGAGCATTTCTCCTGTCCAGAGAGATCTGTATCTCCTGCAGTTTATATCTTACTGTACGTGTGTTCAGCTGCTGTGGTTCTTCTAACAGTGTGTGGAAATCTGCTCGTCATCATTTCTGTTTTTCACTTCAAGCAGCTTCACACTTCGACCAACATGCTCGTGCTCTCTCTGGCTTTGTCGGATTTCCTCGTTGGCACTTTAGTGATGCCGTCAATGTTAATCTGGATTATTGAGTCATGCTGGATTTTTGGGAGAATTTTCTGCACAAGCTTTTTGTTGATTGGTGGTTTTCTCACAAGCTTATCCATCTATAATGTCGCTCTGATCGCCGTGGATCGCTATTTCGCTCTCTCACACCCCTTTCTCTACACAAATATCATCTGTAAGAGGACTATGTACACTGTAGTTTTTTCTAACTGGTGTGTGTGTCTGGTGTATAACACAGCATTCTGTTATTTTAATGGAACCTTCATGAATTATGTCATGTGTCCTAGAGAGTGTTTTTATTTCTTGAGGGATATTTCATCTCTAATAGATCTTGTAGTAACATTTATATTTCCACTTTCTGTCATAATCATATTGTACAGTCGGGTTTTTCTGATCGCTAAGAAACACGCCACTGCTATCAGAGAGCTTAATAATCACACACGACCTCAAACACAGAAAATCACCTCCCACTCCATGAAATCTGAGAGAAAAGCAGCCAAAGTCCTCGGCATTTTAGTGTCCGTGTTTCTGCTCTGTTTACTTCCGTATTTTATTTATAGTTTATTAGGTGACGTTATTGAACTGCAGACAGAAACCCTTAAAAAATTCTTGCTTGGGTTCTGTCTTAATTCCTCTATTAATCCGGTTATTTACGCTCTGTTTTATCCGTGGTTTAGGAGGTGCATTAAATTAATTATAACTCTGCAGATATTCCAAACAGACTCTGCATTTAACAATGTGCTTTAAATTTTGTTCACTAAAGATGTAACCACAATTTCTTTACATTATATAGAATTTAAGTTTCTGAAACTAGAATAATTTAGGACTGTACTATATTTGTTTAAACATTTGCTGTTGTATAAAATGGAATACAAATATGTATTATATTGATGGTGGGCATTTACTTTTTTTTTTTACAGAAGCAGAAAATTAAAGATTTAAATGCAAAAAAACTTCAAACGTATAAGAGTTATATCCATGTTATATGGATTTACATACGGTACAAGTTACCTTATATAATGTATGTAATGTATGTTATGCTCTCATGTATTTGAGAAAATGGGAGGTTCTTTAAAACTCTATGTTGCATACAGAATATAAAAAACGTTCGGCTTCTCTCATTAGGGGTCGCCACAGCGGACCATCCGCATGTTTGATTTGATTAGTTTTTACGCTGGATGCCCTTCCTAATGCAAACCTTCTCATTTATCCGGGCTTGGGACCGGCACTAAGAGTGGCTGGGGTTGGTTCCCTGACCGGGGATCGAACCCGGGCTGCATCGGTGAGAGCGCCGCATCCTAACCACTAGACCACCGGTGAATTGCATACAGAACATACAGTGGAAAAAGGTTTAACAAAGCAAATTGCTTAAAGAAAAAAATCTTTATTTATGACTATATTTATTGAATGCACACCACAAGACTTTGAATAGGCAGAAGATGGTGAATGAAAAACTGACTTGTCCAAGATCTGGGAAACATTTAGCATGCACAGCATGTGCTCTAACCAATATAACCAAGCAAGATGCATCCCCATGATCCACAGTTATTTCTCCTGAATAGTTTATGGCTCCAAAATTGAAGCAATAACCAACAGTCTGGTAGCTACCATTTAAACAAAACCTGGCTTCAAACACACAATTGTAATAAATGGCACCATAATGTTCCATTTAAAATTCCATTTATAATGCATATTTACATGACATGTAGACAATACATTGGCAAAAAAATCTAAAAAACATTGACAACTCAATAAAACTACAAAGCTAAAAAATGCAATCAAATTCTGCTTTGTTTGTAAGTGCCATGTAATGAAGCAATAAGCAGATGGAAGTGATACTCTTTACATGTCCAGAGGTTAAAGTGATATTTTTCATCAGGAAAAAATAAGGGGCCAACATTCTCTCTGACACAACATGCTCCACAAAGCGATGAGTGGGTGACATTTCCTAGCACTAGACATGGCAAGTGGGAGGAGCAGCAAACTAATCAATGAAAGGGAGTGTCCTCAGTCAAGTTCTCAGACGAGCAGAAAAGCTGACCAATGTCCTTAGCCAAGCCAGGAGGCATAGTGGCATCCAAGGTGGGGTAAGTAGGCCCATCATGCCCATGATTAGGCCAGAATCTCTATTGTGTCCTCTGCATTGCAGTGAAACAGACCTACATCTTTAGCAGGGCAGGAAACCAGAGCAAGGCAAATAAGCAGAGAGATGTCCTTCACAATGTGACCTCTTTAGCAGGGCTGTGAGGCAGAGCAACATCCTCACCAGAGCAGTGTCCTGGGGCAGGGAAGAAAAATGGCATTCATAGCATGATAAGTAGGGAGAGATTATGCCCTGCATAGCAAGCTAATAAAGTCCTCAGTAGAGTAGGGTGACAGAGTAAGTTTTAAAGTGGGAGAGAGTGTTTTAGTTACAGCTCCAGCCAGGATAGGAGTCTGCTTTTAGATAAATTTCCTCAAGGTGTGGCCTGATTTCAGGCCTAGAGTTCTAGATTGCATTGAACAGTTAAGATGCCTCAGACCAATCCACTACTTCTGGGATCTAGTTGGCCTGCGTTTCAGTGTTAGTTTAGAGGATTGTGTGCAAATAGGTCCTTCTTGGAATTGTAATCAAGGACATTTGGAAACCATGTCAACAGCTTAAACACTGTTGTTACATTCCATAAACCATTCTGAAACGTTTGTTTTTTTTCTCAGTATGGCATGGTACATTTATCCCACCAAAAAATAGGGACTGGCCAAGTCTAAAATGCAGCTCCTATAAAGTGGTGTGATCTACAACAAAATTACGTACTTGTACTTGTAAGTGGTACTTGTCTAAGTAACATCCAGATAACCCATATCTTTACACTGCTGGTTTGCCTTCATCATAAAGTGCATCCTAATGGCATTTCATGTCTAAGGTGACATTGAGTCGTTTCTACAACATTTGGCAACAAAGCTAGGATGAGGTTTTGTACAGTGAAATGTATATTATTGCATTAAAGTATAACCGGAATTGCTAGTAACGACTAGGTTTGCTGTTTCCATGAGACATGATGTCACATGTACCATGAGGCGTTCAAACCATCATCGCAGGTGACACAAACACTGTATGTCTCCATGGTTACAGAAGTTTGAGTTAAGGTCTATTTAGAGTGCCGTATTTCTATCCATGCAACTCATATTCGACTTTCCCAACCCACTTTGTGATCTCAAAGGGCCCTTGCCACTATTTTATAGCTAGGACTGTTTTCTTAAGTCCATTGAGAAATTAAAATTTGTGTTTACTATTAGAATGTTAAAACTCCCAGGTTTCATGGATGATGTTAAGCACACCATGTGAAATTACCGCTTGGTTTTATTAACCACTGATTACTCGTATATAGTTGAAGGCTTGTCCGAGGGTTTCATTTCGTGTCTGCACTGGAGGAAAATCCATGTCTGCCTGACATGGAGCTGATATCAGATCATCCCCAGCAACACCTCCCCTGCCATCGCAACACACATCCCACATCACTTAATACTAATGCAAGGCCCATCCAAGCTTTCCTATGAACACCTGATATGCTGCCAGATGGTCTTTGGCCAGCTGCACTACCTGATCCAATGACACTGGATGCTGGCACTGAACTCACTCATATGCTAGTAATAAATTGATGAGTTGGCAAAAACAACTAGGATTGTGTTGGTCCTACAAGACATGACGTCATACAGTATGTATCATGCCGTCATTCAAACAAAGAGGCATGGTCATATTCATAAACTATAAAAAGCACCAGAACTGTTTGGACCATAAGTCATTTTTTCTGTTTTTAAAGATTGCTGTGTTCATGAACGTGACGGAGTTGAATCTCTCTGATATCTGTGAGCATTTCTCCTGTCCAGAGAGATCTGTATCTCCTGCAGTTTATATCTTACTGTACGTGTGTTCAGCTGCTGTGGTTCTTCTAACAGTGTGTGGAAATATGATCGTCATCATCTCTGTTCTTCACTTCAGGCAGCTTCACACACCGACCAACATGCTCGTGCTCTCTCTGGCCGTGTCGGATTTCCTCATTGGTGCTTTTCTCATGCCATTCATGTTCATCTGGACGATCGAGTTGTGTTGGATTTTTGGGAGAGTTTTCTGCACTGTTTTTACATTGTTTGGTGGTCTCCTCATGATCTTGTCCATCTATAATATCGCTCTGATTGCTGTGGATCGCTATTTGGCGCTCTCACATCCATTTCTCTACACAAACATTATCTCTAGAAGGACCATAAGCAATGTGGTTTATTCTAACTGGTGTTTGTGTCTGGTGTTTGTCATAACAATGTTTTATTTGAGTGGAAACTTCATGGGTTTTGTGATGTGTCCTGGAGAATGCATTTTTGTTGTGAATGAGGTTTGGTCTGTAATCGATCTCGTTTTATCATTTATATTTCCACTTTCTGTCATAATCATATTGTACAGTCGGGTTTTTCTGATCGCTAAGAAACACGCCACTGCTATCAGAGAGCTTAATAATCACACACGAGCTCAAACACAGAAAATCACCTCCCACTCCATGAAATCTGAGAGAAAAGCAGCCAAAGTCCTCGGCGTTTTAGTGGCCGTGTTTATCGTGTGTTTACTTCCGTATTTTATTTACATTTTATTAGGGAGTGTTATTGAAGTTCAGGCTGAAACTATTTCTAAAATGACTCTATTACTTTATCTGAATTCCACCATTAATCCATTTATTTACGCTCTGTTTTATCCGTGGTTTAGGAGGTGCATTAAATTAATTGTAACTCTGCAGATATTCCAAACAGACTCCTCATTAATTAACGTTCTTTCATGAAGATATTTTTACATGAATATTGTACATGAAATAAGGTTCGGAAACAAATTGACTATATAAATGAGATTATACTGAATTCTCGTACATAATAGGTTGAAGTAGATTTGCCTTTATATGTAATTGCAACTGCACCCTCCTTCAAACCTGTGATTTTATTGATTAAGACATTGATAATAATTGTCTATAAAAATTGTTATGTAATCATTGTTTGCAACATTTAGATAACAGGAGGGAAAAACAAGTACACCATATAATTCAATATTATTCAGCTTAGCTATAGGATGTAATCGATGTAAATGTGTGCTGTAGGTGTCAGTAATACAAATGTTATTATATATGAGGTAAAATATTTACCAAAAAAAAAATTTAATTAAAATTTCATTACTGCAGACCATTATTATTTAAAAATGTGTATTATTTTATTTTTTGTATCCACATTTTGTGACTTTTGGTTTTTACATTTTTTGAATGTTTACCTGCAATTTACAAAATAAGGCTGCAAAATTCGGATTGTCTGTTGCGACTTCGATTCTGCAAATCAATCTGAATTGATTGTGCAGTTTGAAAATACAGTACAGAATGCCGTGTTCATGAACGTGACGGAGTTGAACCTCTCGGATCGCTGTGAGCATTTCTCCTGTCCAGAGAGATCTGTATCTCCTGCACTTTATATCTTACTGTACGTGTGTTCAGCTGCTGTGGTTCTTCTAACAGTGTGTGGAAATCTGCTCATCATCATCTCTGTTCTTCACTTCAAGCAGCTTCACACTCCGGCCAACATGCTCGTGCTCTCTCTGGCCGTGTCGGATTTCCTCGTCGGGGCTTTTGTGATGCCGTTTATGTTAATCTGGACGGTCGAGTCATGTTGGATTTTTGGGAGAGTTTTCTGCACCTTTTATGTGTTTGTTGGCAGTGTCCTTATAACCCTGTCCTTCTATAATGTTGCCCTGATCTCTGTGGATCGCTATTTGGCGCTCTCAAACCCATTTCTCTACACCAACACCATCTCTAGGAGGACCATGAGCATCGTGGTTTATTTTAACTGGTGTGTTTGTCTGATGTATATCATCACATTTTTTTTTATCTCAATGGGAACTTTATGGATTTTGTAATGTGTCCTGGAGAGTGTATTTAATTTATAAATGAGGTTTGGACTGTAATAGATATTATATATACATTTCTATTTCCACTTTCTGTCATAATCATATTGTACAGTCGGGTTTTTCTGATCGCTAAGAAACACGCCACTGCTATCAGAGAGCTTAATAATCACACACGACCTCAAACACAGAAAATCACCTCCCACTCCATGAAATCTGAGAGAAAAGCAGCCAAAGTCCTCGGTATTTTAGTGGCCGTGTTTCTTGTGTGTTTATTTCCATATTTTATTTGCAGTTTATTAGCTGATGTTGTTGGAATACTGGCAGAAACTATTCATAAAATGTTAATAATGCTTTTTCTCAATTCCACCATTAATCCATTTATTTATGCTCTGTTTTATCCGAGATTATACTGAATTCTCGTATATAATAGGTTCGAGTAGATTTGCCCTTTATATGTAAAGATTGAAAATGAAATTTATTAAATTAAAATCTTTTAAATGACATTTTTGTTATTTCAGATATTTACAGTGCATACTGTGTATCCAGTTCACATTTGGAGAAATACTATCTTTTGATTGGCTATAAACATGAGATGTGCAGTCATAACTGCACCCTCCTTCAAACCTGTGATTTTATTGATTAAGACATTGATAACAATTGTCTATACAAATGTAAATGTAGTCATTGTTTGCAACATTTAGAAAACAGGAGGGAAAAATAAGTACACCATATAATTTAATATTATTCAGCTTAGCTACAGGATGTAATCGATGTAAATGTGTGCTGTAGGTGTTGATAATACAAATTTAAATATATAAGGTAAAATATTTACAAGAAAAATCATTAATTGAAAAATCATTATGTTGAAATGGTAATGCAGACCATTGTTATTAAATATGTATTTATTTTAATTTTTGTATCCACAGTGTGTGACTTTTGGTTATTACATTTTTTGGTTGTTTACTACAAAATAAATCTGTGAAATTTAGATTGACTGTTGCGACTTCAATCCTGCAAATCAAAACACAGCGCTCTCTAAAAGCTGTTACATGAGGACTTTGTGTTAGTTAGTTCTCCAAACAAATTGGTTGCCATATACCCCTCACAGACCACAACTCTGTAATACTAATATCAGCATGCCTACTGTACCACAGATGGTCAACATCAGTTCTGAAGCAGGTTATAACCAGGGCTAATAGGAGCCGATTCTGCTTTTCAGAAATGTTTTAATTAAAGTAAATGGGATGAGCTCAGGAAGGATGCATCTAATGCTAACTTCAACCGGCTTGAAGAATATCATATCATGCTCCACCAAGAACCATTGTCAAGGTGTATGTGCTGCTGAGGACTCGAGACTCTACAGCAGTTCAAATAAATTCATTTTTATTTGTATAGAGCAATGAACAATGAACATTCTCAAAGCAGCTTTACACAGATAATGTGGTGATTAAATGTAAATATGTTCTTTATAAGTAAGTTTGTCCCTGATAAACAAGTCATGGCGACTGTGGCAAGGAAAAACTCCCCGAGATGCATAAGGAAGAAACCTTGAGAGTAAAGAGACAAAACCCTGATCAGAGGCCAATAACAGTCATTTAGCACCTTAACTAGCGCCGTCTCTGTGCTATGATGAGGCTGAAATCCTGACTGATACATTTCATAAATGTTCTTCCTCAGTAGATGTGAGCAGAACTGCTGTGCTACAACCTTTTCTAGAATCTTGGAGATAAAGAGGAGGTTTGATATTGGTCTGTAGTTGGACAGCTGACAGGGTGAAGGTCAGGTTTCTTAATTAGGGGGTTGATACTGCAGATTGAAGGATTTAGGTACAAAACCAGTGCTAATGGAAGAGTTTATTATTTTAAAACAGGTTCAATTCCTTCTGGAATGATCTGTTTGAGGAAACTTGTAGGCAAGGGATCAAGAATGCAGGTTGATTTTGATGAGGAAATTAATAAAATGAAGTCGTTCTCTTGAATAGGAGTAAAACTTTATAATTGATTGTATGTTATAATGACACTACTGTCTACAGGGTTATTTATAAAATAGTTTGGATTTATTTTAATCGTCTGGATTTCTTGCCTGATGTTTTTAACTTTTATTAAAAAAGTTGATGAAATCATTACTACCTATTGATGGTGTGCATGTGAGTGCAGTGCTTTTATTTCCTGTTCATTTTGCTGCAGTACAGAATAAAAATCTAGGATTCTGCTTGTTATTTTCTATGAGGGAGGAGAAATATGCTGATCTAAGAGATTTTCTATAATTTAGGAGATTCTCCTTCCATGCTATTTGAAATACTGTTCATTTAGTTTGATGCCATTTACGTTCTAATTTTCGAGTGGTCTGTTTTAAGGTGTGTGTATGATCATTATACCACTGTGCTGATTTTTTCTCCCTGACCCTTTTGGTCTTAAGGGGAGCTACATCATCTAGAGTGTAACGTAACGTTGTTTCTAGATGTTCAGTGGCCCAGTCGAGCTCTGCGGGGTCTGACGGAGATCTATTTAATATCGAAATTTCTGGAAGATTATTGATAAAACCGCTGCTGTAGCTGACGTGAAAGTACGCTTAACACGGTAACGTGGTGAGGTAGAAATGCAATGACTGAGGCAAATTTTAAACGAGATGAGATAATGGTCTGAAATAGCTTCAGACTGTGGAATTATGACTAAGTTTTTTATTTTTAACCCAAATGTTAACAACAAATCGAGTGTGTGTCTCCACTATGAGTGGGTCCTATAACATTCTGATTAATTCCAACTGAATCTAGAATGGACACAACTGCTGCTCTTAAAGAGTCTTCCTGATTATCAAAATGAATATTAAAGTCACCACTAATTAATGCTTTGTGTAAAGAAGTAGCTAGATTTGTGATGAAATCTGCAAATTCGATCAGAAAATCAGAGTCGGGCCCCTGGGGGTCTATAAATAATAATTAGTGGAATTGAATGACTGGACCTGCTTTCGGACACTGAATATTTTATGTTGGTGTAAAGAACTTCAAATGTTTTACATTTGTGTTTAGTCTTTTGTGTGACGTTTAGATTATTATTATAAATAGCTGTGACTCCGCCTCCTCTGCCATTTAGACGGGGTTGGTGTATGTAACTATACCCAGGAGGACTCGCTTCATTTGATGCTGCATATTCATTCGGTTTAATCCACGTTTCTGTCAAACACATTATATTAAACTATATCAAAAATGCTTAAATTATTTATGAAGCCCACATTATTTTTGGAGCACCACTCAGACATCCAGCAGTTCAGCGACCATAACCTGATGTAGGCTACATCGCCATGTCGCATTGGGATGGGGCCAGAGCATGTTACTGCATGCCTTCGCTAATTTACACACCTCTATAATATTACCCTTAGTAACTCTCTGGCTGTTGATGGCGTATATCATTAGCTCCTGTGTGAAAAACTATCTTAGCGAACCTGTGCTTTCCTAAAAAAAACCTGCTATGTCGGGCGCCCTGGCTCCCGGTATACACATAACCTGTGCTGCTGGTGCCCCTAAAGGTCTAGCTAATTTCACGTGCCTCAGAATGGAGTCTCCTAAAACCAGAAACCACATGTCACACTTCACACACTGAATGCACTGTATGTTCACCATAGCAAAGAAGAAAGAAAGAAAAAAAGAACTGTAAAAAATTTAATAAAAATTTAAACACCGATACAAACAAAATTCCCGGCAACAATCAACAACAGGAAACAGTTGACTAGCTTATTAGAAAACTGCCATCCATATTTTTTTTTAGCAGTTATTTCATTTTTATTCTATTGTAGTTAGGGGACTTTTTATAGGTTAGTATAGTAGATTGAGATTTACACCTAAAGATAATGTATGCAATTTGCATAAAAATTATGATGAATTAAAAGTAAGTACAGTAATAGTCCTGCCGTTCCCATAAGAAATGACCTCCGATGAATCATGCCGTCATTCAAACAAAGGGGCACGGACATTTCCTACACTATAAAAGCACATAAACTCTTCAGGGCACAAGTCATTTGATTGTGCAGTTTGAAAATACAGTACAGAATGCCGTGTTCATGAATGTGACGGAGTTGAATCTCTCGGATCGCTGTGAGCATTTCTCCTGTCCAGAGAGATCTGTATCTCCTGCAGTTTATATCTTACTGTACGTGTGTTCAGCTGCTGTGGTTCTTCTAACAGTGTGTGGAAATCTGCTCGTCATCATCTCTGTTCTTCACTTCAAGCAGCTTCACACTCCGACGAACATGCTGGTGCTTTCACTGGCCGTGTCGGATTTCCTCGTTGGTGCTTTAATAATGCCATTTATGTTAATCTGGATGGTCGAGTCATGTTGGATTTTTGGGAGAGTTTTCTGCACCTTTTTTGTGTTTGTTGGCTGTGTCCTTATAAGCCTGTCCATCTATATTGTTGCTCTGATCTCTGTGGATCGCTGTTTGGCACTCTCAAACCCGTTTTCTACACAAACACAATCACTAGGAGGACCATGAGCATCGTGGTTTATTTTAACTGGTGTGTTTGTCTGATGTATATCATCACATTCTTTTACTTCAATGGAAACTTTATGGACTTAGTAATGTGTCCTGGAGAGTGTATTTACTTTGTAAATGAGATTTGGACTGTAATAGATATTATATTTTCATTTATATTTCCAGTTTCTGTTATAATCATATTGTACAGTCGGGTTTTTCTGATCGCTAAGAAACACGCCACTGCTATCAGAGAGCTTAATAATCACACACGACCTCAAACACAGAAAATCACCTCCCACTCCATGAAATCTGAGAGAAAAGCAGCCAAAGTCCTCGGTATTTTAGTGCGTGTTTCTGTGTGTTTATTTCCGTATTTTATTTGCAGTTTATTAGCTGGTGTATGTAACTATACCCAGGAGGACTCGCTTCATTTGATGCTGCATATTCATTCGGTTTAATCCACGTTTCTGTCAAACACATTATATTAAACTATATCAAAAATGCTTAAATTATTTATGAAGCCCACATTATTTTTGGAGCACCACTCAGACATCCAGCAGTTCAGCGACCATAACCTGATGTAGGCTACATCGCCATGTCGCATTGGGATGGGGCCAGAGCATGTTACTGCATGCCTTCGCTAATTTACACACCTCTATAATATTACCCTTAGTAACTCTCTGGCTGTTGATGGCGTATATCATTAGCTCCTGTGTGAAAAACTATCTTAGCGAACCTGTGCTTTCCTAAAAAAACCTGCTATGTCGGGCGCCTGGCTCCCGGTATACACATAACCTGTGCTGCTGGTGCCCCTAAAGGTCTAGCTAATTTCACGTGCCTCAGAATGGAGTCTCCTAAAACCAGAAACCACATGTCACACTTCACACACTGAATGCACTGTATGTTCACCATAGCAAAGAAGAAAGAAAGAAAAAAGAACTGTAAAAATTTAATAAAAATTTAAACACCGATACAAACAAAATTCCCGGCAACAATCAACAACAGGAAACAGTTGACTAGCTTATTAGAAAACTGCCATCCATATTTTTTTTTAGCAGTTATTTCATTTTTATTCTATTGTAGTTAGGGGACTTTTTATAGGTTAGTATAGTAGATTGAGATTTACACCTAAAGATAATGTATGCAATTTGCATAAAAATTATGATGAATTAAAAGTAAGTACAGTAATAGTCCTGCCGTTCCCATAAGAAATGACCTCCGATGAATCATGCCGTCATTCAAACAAAGGGGCACGGACATTTCCTACACTATAAAAGCACATAAACTCTTCAGGGCACAAGTCATTTGATTGTGCAGTTTGAAAATACAGTACAGAATGCCGTGTTCATGAATGTGACGGAGTTGAATCTCTCGGATCGCTGTGAGCATTTCTCCTGTCCAGAGAGATCTGTATCTCCTGCAGTTTATATCTTACTGTACGTGTGTTCAGCTGCTGTGGTTCTTCTAACAGTGTGTGGAAATCTGCTCGTCATCATCTCTGTTCTTCACTTCAAGCAGCTTCACACTCCGACGAACATGCTGGTGCTTTCACTGGCCGTGTCGGATTTCCTCGTTGGTGCTTTAATAATGCCATTTATGTTAATCTGGATGGTCGAGTCATGTTGGATTTTTGGGAGAGTTTTCTGCACCTTTTTTGTGTTTGTTGGCTGTGTCCTTATAAGCCTGTCCATCTATATTGTTGCTCTGATCTCTGTGGATCGCTGTTTGGCACTCTCAAACCCGTTTTTCTACACAAACACAATCACTAGGAGGACCATGAGCATCGTGGTTTATTTTAACTGGTGTGTTTGTCTGATGTATATCATCACATTCTTTTACTTCAATGGAAACTTTATGGACTTAGTAATGTGTCCTGGAGAGTGTATTTACTTTGTAAATGAGATTTGGACTGTAATAGATATTATATTTTCATTTATATTTCCAGTTTCTGTTATAATCATATTGTACAGTCGGGTTTTTCTGATCGCTAAGAAACACGCCACTGCTATCAGAGAGCTTAATAATCACACACGACCTCAAACACAGAAAATCACCTCCCACTCCATGAAATCTGAGAGAAAAGCAGCCAAAGTCCTCGGTATTTTAGTAGCGGTGTTTCTTGTGTGTTTATTTCCGTATTTTATTTGCAGTTTATTAGCTGATGTTGTTGGAATACCGGCAGAAACTATTCATAAAATGTTAATAATGCTTTTTCTCAATTCCACCATTAATCCATTTATTTATGCTCTGTTTTATCCGTGGTTTAGGAGGTGCATTAAATTAATTATAACTCTGCAGATATTCCAAACAGACTCTTCATTAATCAATGTGCTTTCCTGAAGACTATTTGATGCGACTCATCAGAGGGAGAAAAATATTGTAAATGAAATAAGGTTCAGAAACAAATTGACTATATAAAAGAGATTATACTGAATTCTATTATAGGTTCGAGTAGATTTACATCTATATGTAAAGATTGAAAATGTGGAAATTGTTTTAAATGATATTTCTGTTATTTCAGATATTTACAGTGCATACTGTGTATCCACTTCACATTAGCAGGAATAATATCTTTTGATTGGCTGTAAATATGAAGTGTGGAGTCATGACTTTGTACAATAATGAAACAAAAAGCAACTGCACCCTCCTTCAAACCTGTGATTTTATTGGATATGACAGAACATTTGAATAAGTTGACAACAAAAAAACAAAACAAACATAATATGTAGTCATTATTTCCAACATTTAGAAAACAGGAACATATAAAAATAAGAACACTACATAATTCATTATTATTTAGCTTAGCTACAAGATGTCCTCAGTATAAATGTATGTGTCAATAATACAATTTAAATATATATGAGGTCAAATTTTTACAAGAAAAACTGATTAATTGAAAATATATTATAATATTGAAACGTTAATGCAGACCATTATTTTTAAATATATAACTTATTTGTTATTTTTTTTTCTTTTCCACATTTTGTGATTTTTGGTTTTCACATTTTTGGTTGTTTGCTTGCAATTTACAAAATAAAGCTGCAAAATTTGAATAGACTGTTGAGACTTTAAACCTACAAATCAAACACAACAAATTAGTTACCATATACAGGTGTGGCCATTAAGAATGTGCAGCAGGGGAAAATGGATCCCATAACTTGGGGCACGAGGCATGTAGTGAAGGTCTCTGGCACAAGAAGTACATTACCAGTGGGGGTCAGTCGAGTTTTATTCCAACTTCTTTTATTTACTGAAAACAAAAAGAGACCTCATTTTTAAGTATATTGTGTTTGTACAGTTCAAAGACAAAATATGAATTGCATTTGGTTTGAGGGGCCTCTTCATGGGCCCCTAATGTAGCTATGACTGGAGCCCCTACTTGGACCCCGACATGAACTTGGCTTGAAGAGCCTACCTGTGGGCTCCTGATATAAGCATGCCTTGAGGTGCCTCCTAGTTGGGCCCCAGGCTTGAACGTGACAAGAAATCCCCCCTTTGGCATGAAGCATGACTTGGGAGGCCACCCTGTCTGCTTCAGAATGGAGCGTGGCGTGAAGCTTGGATTGAGGTTGTGAACAGCTGTGACAAGAAGTGAAACAAGAAACCATAACAAGTCTGGGCCGAGATATAACATGACATACCCACTCCTCCCAAAGGTCCCTCTATGAACCAAATGTCAATCTGGGATCCTAGTCTTGTAGGCTTCAGTAGATCATGTGTGGAGGCCTCACTGTCGTTTCTTGGCATGACGATCTTAGACATGTCTTGGCAGACTGCCTCCTGCTCTGGCATGACTAAAGGAAAACCGTTGTGAGCATCTGGCTTGGACTTGGTTTGAGGGACCCCCTATTGGGCTTGAGAGAGAACAGGAATGTGCTTGAGAGAGAATTGTATACAAGAGTGTATTTGTAAATATAAACACAATGTTGTGCAGCTTCTAAAAAGGGAAGAAAGCGCTACAGGGATGCAAGCAGTGTGGCATGAGACGGGTGGAATGGAGAGGGCATTTTCTGGAGCTGGCCATGCCATGAAGCACTCAGTGTGGCAGGGTTAACAGACCAGCTCCCTGAGGGTTCTGGGGCAGCGTGTTGCAGGCACCATATACTGAGGTGCCCTGCCCCTATCTCTGGGCAGTCTCCTAATGGTCCTGTATCAAGACTTTTTGGCCAAAGCTCCTCTATTGAAGGTCACGGCCTTAGACCCGTGACCTGATATTTGCAGTGTTGTGGTTGAGGGTGCGCCCGCCCAGCAGCCTCTGAGAGTTGCATGGGAGATAACAGATGCCTTTCAGGAGACACAAGAGCGGCCAATCGCCCTAGCAGTCTCTTTAATTGCCATGGGAGCTAAGTCTGTCGCACAGAGGAGCCCTTGGATCTTCTGACCGACTGACGTGGCTCCCACGTATAGCTCTTATAGCAGGGTTATACAGCATTGTGTGCAGACAGCCTGCGGCATAAATCTGGCCTACCAGTTTTGAGGTAGTTTTAAGGGGCTTGATGGGCAGTACAGGGGTGAGCAGAGATATTTTTTTAAGTCTGAAAGGAAGATTAGTCACTTCATTATTTGTAATTTTTTGGCATTTACCATAAGGACAACACACACAAAGTGTTGATTGGACAAAAAGAAGCTAGTGCCGGTTTCACTTCATGTGTTTTTGTAGATTTCTGGTCATGGTTTTCTGTTTCGTGCTTTCCATTGGACTTAGTGCAAACGTGATTCAGAGCGTGGACAATGCGGAAGCGATCCCAAAGCGTTGTTGATGCAACTCGAGTTCCTGAAGGGGAACTTCACCAGTGATCAGAACAGTGGAGATGACTGTGTTAACTGTATTGTATTGTAATAGAGTGGTAAGAGGGTAAAGTACACATTTGTTCCTGAAAGTAAACATAAAAACATAATCACAAGAAACAAAATATGAAATAACTGAGTACATGAACATGGGAGATGAAGTGCTTTGTCACTATGTATATAATTTGGTTAAAATTATAATAAATTGCCTGTAACTACTAAGTTACTATGCTGTTCCCATAAGACATGACCTCATATACATCATGCTGTCATTCAAATGAAGGGTCATGAACGATTCCTGAAGTATAAAAGCACCAAAACTGTTCAGACCATAAGTCATTTGTTTGTAAATTGTTTAGTTATACAGATACAGTACAGAATGCTGTTTTCATGAATGTGACGGAGTTGAATCTCTCAGATCGCTGTGAGCATTTCTTCTGTCCAGAGAGATCTGTATCTCCTGCAGTTTATATCTTACTGTACGTGTGTTCAGCTGCTGTGGTTCTTCTAACAGTGTGTGGAAATCTGCTCATCATCATCTCTGTTCTTCACTTCAAGCAGCTTCACACACCAACCAACATGCTCGTGTTCTCACTGGCCGTGTCGGATTTCTTTATCGGTGCTTTATTCCTGCCGTTTATGTTTATCTGGATAATTGAGTCATGTTGGATTTTAGGACGAGGATTCTGCACCTTTTTTCTGTGGACTGGTAGTGTCCTCCTTAGCCTGTCGATCTATAATATCGCTCTGATCGCTGTGGATCGCTATTTGGCGCTCTCAAACCCATTTCTCTACATTAACAAAATCTCTAGGAAGACTATGAGCATTGTGATTTATGCTAACTGGTGTATATGTCTGGGGTATGTCATATCATATTTTTATTTCAATGGAAACTTCATGGATTTTGTGCTGTGTCCTGGAGAGTGTTTTTTCATTCTAAATGAGATTTGGTCTGTAATTGATCTTGTTTTATCATTTATATTTCCACTTTCTGTCATAATCATATTGTACAGTCGGGTTTTTCTGATCGCTAAGAAACACGCCACTGCTATCAGAGAGCTTAATAATCACACACGACCTCAAACACAGAAAATCACCTCCCACTCCATGAAATCTGAGAGAAAAGCAGCCAAAGTCCTCGGTATTTTAGTGTCCGTGTTTCTGGCATGTTTACTTCCGTATTTTATTTACAGTTTTTTTGAAAGTGGTGTTAAACTACCGGCAGAAACTGTTCAGAAACTCACAATCTTAGTTTGTCTGAATTCCACCATTAATCCATTTATTTACGCTTTGTTTTATCCGTGGTTTAGGAGGTGCATTAAATTTATTATAACTCTGCAAATATTTCAAAAAGACTCTGCATTAATCAATGTTCTTTCATAACCATATTCTAATGATTTGTAAAGCAATTATAATGTATATAAAAAAAGCTTTCGTAACAATTTAAATGATAGAAATTGTATAATACAAATATTATATTAATTTAATTGCATATTAAGTAAAAACATTTTGTTAGTATTTATTCCATTAATATATATATTTTTTTATTAAATGTTTTCTTGGTATATATTCACTTAAATTTTACATGCAAATATTTTGGATTTGCAACCTTTACATTTGTGGTATACAATCATTAGTCAAGTGAGCACACTCTTTTTTTATCTGATCAGAATCAGGTTTATTGCCCAAAAAAGAATTTGGTTGCAGCTGCTTGTGACTCTCAAAAATACATACATAAATAACACACACATTCAGCTTAGACTATACAAGACAAAAGAGATTATATGAGACAATACTGACAATATGAGTATGAAATAGAACACAATATACAGAGTATAGACAGATCAGTAATGTACATAAAGTGTGAGACAGCATAGTAGTGCAAATAGCAGTATTGTGCATCACGTCTAATAAAGAGGTTACTTTAGAACGTTTGTACAATATAAAGCATCAATAGTGTGTGAAACATTTGGGAATGAAGTGATGACTGACTCCTCTGATAATGCAGTACTTATAAATATGAAGCAGGGCCTATAATTAAGGTCAGTTGTTAACGAGCCTGAGGAAAGAAACTGTTTCTGCGCCTGGCAGTTTTGGTGAACAAAGTTCGGTAGCACCTGTCAGAAGGGAGGAGAAGGAGGATCAAACAATCGCCTATAAACAAACAAATAATTTTAGAAAACACCACACAGTGAACAGGCACCATTTTGTAGCATATGATCTCCTCGTTGAGAGAGCCCTCGTTTGGAGGATGGCTTCTGCTACCTCTGCAGAGAGACCAGTGGCTAAGAGCTGTCCCCTCTCAGAGGCCATAGACACAGCCTCCATAACTCTGGGCATGGGTGAACCAAGGTGCCCCCTGCCTTAGAGAGAAAATCCCTTCTGGAAGGAATCTCCCAAGGAGGGCTTCCAGGACTGCAAACTATGGTCTGCTCGGCCACCGAGGGGCCACCAAGGGATGACTGACTCTCTTCAGAACCCCTGGGAGCAGCGTGACAAGAAGAAAATCATTCAGGCACAACCTTCGCCAAGCCTATACCCAATCGGACTGGGTGAGTGAGAGAAAACCAGAACAGGCCGTGCGATGTCTCTTGAATCACAAACAAGTCCACTTGTGCTCTGTAAATCTTCCTCCATATATGCTGCTCCCTGGTTTAGGTACCATATATATGCTGACCTTATAGAGAGCAGCTTCCCTTGGGCCAACAGGCAGATCTCACGTGCCAGCCTGTATAGAAGGCGAGATCGCAGACTCCCTGAGGATTGATGTAGGAGACCACTGATTTGTTGCCCATATGGATCAACCCATGGTGGCCTCTCAAGTCTGGAAAAATTGCTTCAGAGCCAGAAGACTTGCATCTTCAGTCAGTTGATGTGCCAGGTAAGATATTGCCCGCTTCACAGACCTTGGCCGGAGTGACCACTCATGCCCCCCACCCCCCCACTTCACGTGGCATCCATTGTTAGCAGTACGCAATGACAAGGATCTCCCACACACTTCTAAGGACCGTAGGGCTTGCTGCATCACCTTGATAGAGCGGAGTGAGTTGCCCTTCCGGGAGAGAACCTGCTGTCTCTGAGCCCCCCACTGGAGGGGTCTAATGTGCTGGAGGCCAAGCGGAACCACATTGGACATGGCTGCCATCAGGCCCAGCAGTCTTTAAAACTGCTTCACAGTGAGTGACTGCCCTTCTCTCACACTATTGATGACTATAAGGATGGGCTCGATCCGAGCAGGAGACAGTTGTGCCTGCATAGCTGTCGAATGGTCATACACTTTTTGAAGGTGCAGGGTAAGAATGTAAGGCGCTAGGAAGGACCCAATAATGGTAAGCTTCGGCCACGAAATCAAACCTCAGGAACTTCTGTGCGAAGGAAAAATGGATTTGTGGATCTATTGTGACAAACCAGTCCTTAGATCTGATTTGAGACTTGACCTGCTTGAGGGTCAGCATTTTGAGCCTGAGCCTTAATAGTGAACAGTTCAGCTGACATAGATCCAGAATGGGATGAAACCCCCCACCCATCTTGGGAACTATGAAGTACCTCACCAGTCATCCATGGCTTCTGTTTAGCATACATGTTTTTTTTTTCTCTTTTATACAGTAAACATCCTCAATGCATTTCTCTATGTACCCAGTCACAGAGTCAGTGTATTTGTCTAGACAAACGTGCCATAGGTGGCATCTTGTTTAAACATGTTCCAGTTCGTGCACTCAAAAAGTTCTGTATGGTTGAAGTGGCTCCTCACGGCCATACTTTAATGGTTCTTTGTACTGGCCTGGAGCACCTCATCAGTGGCCTGTATTCTGGGAGTAGCAACACGAGGTGGACTGATTGCCCTAGGTGGGGTCGAGGGATAGCTTTGTGTTAATCCTGGTGTTTGTGTAAAACAAGTCTAGTATGTGGTCTTCTTTTGTGGCAAGGTTGATGTGAAGGTAAAACTTCAGTGCAATATTTCCTAGTTTTACGTGGTTGAAATCCCCGGTAATAACGTAAAATGTGTTCGGGTGGGACGTTTGTTGCTCACTGATTGTGTTGGGAAGCTCACGCAGCGGTGAATTCCCACAGAAGCTAATACGGCTGGCATTTCACCACTAAAAACTCCAGCTGTGGTGAGCAGTGGGTAGCGACTATTGTGGTGTTGATGCACCAGTTATTGTTTTAGTAAATACAGAGTCCACATATATTACATATACACATATTTATGACTCAAATTATACAGACAACTGTAATAGAAAGACACGTTATAATCAACCTAAATGTTTTATGGAAATGGTGTATTTGTATTGTTTATTATTATTTGTTTATTATTATTTAATTATTAATGTTTTAATCCACAGGCAACAGTTTTCAGTGTGAGACATGTCATATGTGTCATGTGATCATTAAAACAAAGGGGCATGAACAACTCCTAAAGTATAAAAGCACCAAACCACAATGAGCCATAAGACATTTAATTGTTCCTTTACATGTATTCATGAACCTGACGGAATTGAATCTCTCGGATCGCTGTGAGCATTTCTCCTGTCCAGAGAGATCTGTATCTCCTGCAGTTTATATCTTACTGTACGTGTGTTCAGCTGCTGTGGTTCTTCTAACAGTGTGTGGAAATCTGCTCGTCATCATCTCTGTTTTTCACTTCAAGCAGCTTCACACTCCGACCAACATGCTCGTGCTCTCTCTGGCCGTGTCGGATTTCTTTGTTGGTGCTTTAATAATGCCATTTATGTTAATCTGGACGATCGAGTCATGTTGGATATTCGGAAGAGGATTCTGCACCTTTTTTTTGTTAGTAGGTGGTGTCCTTATAACCCTGTCCTTATATAATATTGCCCTTATAGCTGTGGATCGCTATTTGGCGCTCTCAAACCCATTTTTCTACACAAACTCCATCTCTAGGAGGACTATGAGCATCGTGGTTTATTCTAACTGGTGTATGTGTCTGGGGTATGCCATAACAATCTTTTATTTTACTGGAAAAGTCATGGATTTTGTATTGTGTCCTGGAGAGGACTCATTTATGAATGAGGTTTGGTCTGTAATTGATCTTGTTGTATCATTTATATTTCCACTTTCTGTCATAATCATATTGTACAGTCGGGTTTTTCTGATCGCTAAGAAACACGCCACTGCTATCAGAGAGCTTAATAATCACACACGACCTCAAACACAGAAAATCACCTCCCACTCCATGAAATCTGAGAGAAAAGCAGCCAAAGTCCTCGGCATTTTAGTGGCTGTGTTTCTGGCGTGTTTACTTCCTTATTATATTTACTCTTTATTAGGTGACATTATTGAAGTTCCGGCAGAAACTATTCATAAAATCATCATCATTCTTTATCTGAATTCCACCATTAATCCGGTTATTTATGCTCTGTTTTATCCGTGGTTTAGGAGGTGCATTAAATTAATTATAACTCTGCAAATATTCCACATAGATTCGGCTTTAATCAATGTGATTTCATAAACCTATTATTATAATGTGCCCAAATATTGCTGCTGTATTAAATATGAAATAAGGTTCTGTATGAAATTAAACAAAAAATAATATCATTTACCAACTTACCAAGCTTAGCTATTCAAATGTATACACTTACACAAATAATTCAAAAGCATTGTTTATATGCATGAAAAAATCACATCCAACTTGAATCTTATTTTTAAAAAAAATCATAGTTCAAAATCTGAGCATATATTTACAATATACACTGTATCTTATGGATCTTGATTGGTTACAGAAGATTGAAAAGAGAATTGTAATACAGAAATAGATTGTTGTTAAATATTACAAATGGTACAAATATACGAATATTTTCCAAATAGACAATTGCAAAAAAAAAAAAAGGATTATTTGAACGTTTAAGGCTGACTGTTATTATTAATTTTATGTGTGCAGGTTTAAATGCTTAGATTTTGAACATGTATCTCTGCTATAGACATCTTTATAAAATATTATACATTTAATTTTGAAAACTATAAATTATTTAAATTATTTAAAATTGAATAATGCTGGATGTAGAGACTCATTATTGAAAATCTGCACATCTATAGGATGATAAAGATTTTAGTTCATTTAAGCATTTGAAAGGGAAGATACTACTCTCTCTCTCTGACAGGTGAAGTAAATAACACTGATTATCTCTTCATCAAGGGCACCTGTTAGTGGGTGGACATACAGTAGTTATCATGTCAAGTCAAGAAGCTTTCATGGTCATTTCTACCCTACTGTATATATCTGACACAGTACACAGTGAAATGAGACAACGTTCTTCCAGAACTTCTTTCCACATAAAAGCAACACACAGCTACATGTGTCCTTGCCACATAAAGTGCATTATGTGCAACCTAATGCAAATAGTGCGAGACAAAAACAGTGCAAACAGACAACACAATGCACAATCGGTCATCCACAATGCTGTTGGCTTTGCGGATGCAGCATGAGGTGTAAATGTCTATGATAGAGGGGCGAGAGACTCCGATGATCTCCTCAGCTGTCCTCACTATCCTATGTGGTCCTGCAATTCAAGGCGATGCAGTTCCCAAACCAGGCAGTGATGCAGCTGCTTATGATGCTCTTGATGGTCCCTCTGTAAAAAATGGTCAGGATGGGGGGAGGGAGATGGGTTTTCCTCAGCCTTCTCAGGAAGTACATCGTTCTTGCTGATGAGACCCACCACAGACCCACGCTTCTCAATCAGGTGCTGAGAGACGATAGTGTTGAATGCTAAACTAAAGTCTAGGAGCACTTTATTTCGATGGGGCGCTAATCATTGAGGCAGGAGACTGTAAACTTTTTTGTTACTGGGACGATGGTCATTGTTCTGCACATTCCCAAGTAAACAATTTGTTCTCAAAGTTGATGTTAAAAGCAGGAAAGCGAGTTTGACAAATTGTGATGTCTAGACGACTGGGTCAAAGTGATTCTAAAACTGCAGCTCTGGATGTCTCTGGTTGTTCCCAGTCTGCAGTGGTCAGTATCTATATTAAATGTAGTCCAAGGGAGGAACAGTGGTGAACCGGCATAACATTGATGCACGTAGGGAGTGAAAGCTGGTCCGTGTGGTCTGATCCAACAGAGTTCCTGTAGCTAAAATTGCTAAAGAAGTCAATGGTGGTTCTGATAGAAAGGTGTCAGAATACACAGTGCATCACAGTATGTTGCATATAGGGCTGTGTATTAACAGACCAGTCAGGGTGCCCATGCTAACCCCTGTGCACCACCGAAAGTTCTATAAATGGGCATGTGAGCATCAGAACTGGACTATGCAACAATGGAAAAATGGCCTGGTCTGAAGAATCACATTTACTTTTACATGGATGGCATGTGCATGTGCATCTCTTACCTGGGGAACACATTGCACCAGGCTGCCCTATAGGAAAAAGGTAAGCTGACTGAGATGATGTGATGGTTTCACCTACCTACTCATTGTTGCAGACTATGTACACCCTTTCATGGAAATTAAATTCCCTGATGGCTTGACCTCTTTTAGCAGGGTAATGCACCCGTCCACAAAGCACAAATAGTTTAGAAATGGTTTGAGAAACACAACAACGAGTTTGAGGTGTTGGGTTGGTCTACAAAAATCTCAGTCAAATTCGAGCATTTGTGGGATGTGCTGGACAAACATGTTAGATTCCTGGAGGTCCCACCTCACACTTACAACACTTATAGGAACTTCTGCTTACATCTTAAAAACCATAGATACCACAGATTCCAGATACCAGCACACATTCAGCGGTCAAGTGGATTCCATGGGTCAGGGCTGTTTTGGCAGCAAAAGTGGGAACAATGTAATATAAGACTGATCGGTACGTGAAATATGGCCTGTTGTGCCACCCCCTCACCATTTGAGCTCCATCCACTACTTGTGGGATTCTAAGGCCAATTAGGCCTTCTCCAAACTTAAGGATCTCTTCAATTCTGTCTACATGGTCAAACCATGGGCCCTCAGTTCACAGCTAATTACTGTTCTGTTCTGTCAGCTTCTGGGGATCTCAATCAGTCTGTCCTTTGGTTTTCACCCTTAGACCAATGGTCAGACGGAAAGGCTCAACCAAAGACTGGAAAACTGGGTTCCGCATCCTCTAAAAGGGATCTAAAAAAGGATCTAAAAGCTGGTCCACTCTCTCCATCATCACACTTCTTCTCTGTTCAGATCTCACCTTTCGCACCACGACACTTTAAACTCTTGCACAGCTAAATGCACTTTATATTTATTTATTTTATACCACACCATTCTGCACACGGACACTTTATGGACACTCTATACCACACATGGACACTTACGGACCCTTACACCACACCATACTGCACCCGGACACTTTATGGACAACCCACCCCTAAAATTGTCTATTGTATACACTTTTGTACACATTGGTTACTGTTTCACTGTCTACTGCCATAAGGATTTTCTTTGTATATACATTTTTCTCTTTGTTTACCTACATATCTTTATATATCCTTTATATCTTATTTTTTTATTTTATATAGTTTTTTATACTTTATTTATCTGCTTTTTTCTTTCTTTCTCCCCACCCTATTCCCCTCTTGCCGGACCGTCGTATAAAGCATTTCACTGCATGTCATACCCTGTATGTATGTGTATGTGATGAATAAAATTTTCATTTGATTTGATTTCTCCTTGGTTTGTTTCTGTGCATTGTTTGTTGGTGTTTGTATATTTGGACTATTTTTAGCCTCTTTATTTTACTTCTTGGTGTCTTGCATTTTTTGGGGTTCTTCTCATCTGCCCCTAATATTTACATGACATTTCATGTTTTTCCTTTTTTTAAATTCACAGACCTTTTAAAATTCTGTTTTTATTTTGTCATTATGAAATACTAAGCATAGATTAATGAGAAAAAAATATAAAAATTCCATAAAAAGTGAAAAGGGTCTGAATATATATATATATATATATGTGTGTGTGTGTGTGTGTGTGTTTTTAAATTATTTGTTGTATGTAACATTCATGTGAGTAATGAATATACATAAGCCTTCTTTTCCAGATCAAGTTATGACATAATATTTATCAAACTGCCAGTCAAACTTGGGGGTGTGATCAATTTCTCTGCTATAAAAATATCGGAGCAGACCTGTGCTAGAATTATTAGAATTTATTTCATTCAAACGGTACTATTTCTCAAGGAAACATTTTTTTATGCATTCATGAACCTATCTGATCGCTGTGAGCATTTCTCCTGTCCAGAGAGATCCGTATCTCCTGCACTTTATATCTTACTGTACGTGTGTTCAGCTGCTGTAGTTCTGCTAACATTGTGTGGAAATCTGCTCGTCATCATCTCTGTTTTTCATTTTAAGCACCTTCATACACCGACCAACATGCTCGTTCTCTCACTGGCTGTGACGGATTTCCTTATTGGAGCTTTTGTCATGCCTTCGGTGTTCATCTGGATAATCGAGTCATGCTGGTTATTTGGGACTGGTTTGTGCATGTTTGTTATGATAACTGCCTGCTTTCTTATGAGCTCCTCTATATATAATATTGTTTTAATCGCTATTGACCGGTATTTGGCTCTCTCAAACCCACTTCTCTACATGACCAGCGTGTCTGTTAGGATTATTTCTGTTGTAATTGTTTTTGATCAGTGTGTTGTTGTGGCTTATAACTTTGCTCTTTTGTATTTCAATGGAAACTTTAAGGGTTATCTAATCTGTCCAGGACAGTGTTTTATCATGTTAAACGAACTTTGGTTTATAATAGATCTTGTATATTCATTTATATTTCCATTTTCTGTCATAATCATATTTTATACTCTGGTTTTTCTAATTGCTAAGAAACATGCGACTGCTATCAGAGAGCGTAATAATCACACACGACCTCGAACACAAACAGTCTCCATGAAATCCGAGCGAAAAGCAGCCAAAGTCCTCGGCATATTAATATCTGTTTTTCTTGCTTGTTTACTTCCATATTTTCTTTATAGTCTTTTAGGTGATATTATTCAAACACCAGAAGACATATTCCCAAAAGTCTTGATTGTGTTTTGTCTGAATTCCACCCTAAACCCCATTATTTACGCTCTGTTTTATCCGTGGTTTAGGAGGTGCATTAAGTTCATTATAACTCTGCAAATATTCCAAACTAATTCTGCATTAATCAACGTTCTTTCCTGAATCATATAAAAAAATTATTATAATTTGCACCACGGTTTGGAAATGTAGCTATAAATCTGAACAAAGAGACTCATTTCAAAGAATTATTAATATCCCAATTTCACATAGGAATTTGAGGTTACTGAAAAGACCAGTAAATTAACATATACAATATACTGTACTGTGTAATAGTCAGACACCAGGGCACTGTTTTTAATTAAATCACCATTCTGTGGACATTGTTAATTATTTGGTAGTAAACATAAATGAGAGAAATATACTCAGTTTGTAAAAAAAAAAAAAAAAAAAGAGAGAGAGAGCGAGCAGCCACATAATGAACTGTTCTAGGACTACCAGATTAGGAATTTAATACCAATTATAATAATTATTCACTACCATTGCAATACTCTTTGTGTCTCTCTGTCTCCAGCATTCCTTGCCAGTTAAACCTGCCTTTTCTTCATTCAAAACTGACACTCAGACATCACCAGGCTGCTTAATAAATTTGGCTTTAAGTCGTGTCCTCTGTTTTATACTTTTAGGGGACTGATGTGTGAAATTAAGTGTAACCCAGAACAGAAGAGTAAAAGAGACCAAACCGTCAGTAGGAAAAGAATGCATTGCCAAATATTCATTCTTAAGTGTAAATGTAAAAACATAAGGAATAAAACACAAAGTAACCGAGTACATGATAACCAAAAGACGAATAAAAGGCATAAAGTGTAATGTGTAGGTCTGCCGTTTTGTACAAGTGCTAACCCTCATAGATGAGAATTAGGTATAAACAGAAATATATGGCATGATGCAGTGGTTTAAGGAGACCTAATCCTCTGGCACAAACCTGACTCTTTTTAAATGTGTGGGTCTCAACAATCACAAATGCATTGGGAGCGCACTACAAATTTGAGTGGATATAAATTAATAAATAAATTTCATTTGAGTCCTGACAAGAGAACATGGGCAGAATGACTTACAAAATGGTGATTTACAGTTAAAGCCTCCTTCCTATAGACATCTTTAAGGCAGCACCTAAAGTTGGGCCTCACTACAAGTTGTTTCTGAAGTGCATCAATCTAATAAAACTGCTTCATCCTTTCCAGAGCTGCTCCTCCTGCTCATGCATATCTTTAAAAAATATTTTGCTGCATTCATTGATTTGGTTTATTATTTTGTCACGTTAAAAATCAGGTGCAAGTGCAGATTTACTTGAATGCAAACATAAAAAGCACAAACCCAAGAATTGGTCATGAACAGTCAAGAGAAAAACCATGAGAGATGAACGTGAGATGCTTTAACTGGGAAACGGGTGCAAAAGAAACACATGACATGGAGCAATGATTTCTGGGGGATGTAGGGCTGTGGTATAATCCTGACAGAAATTACAGTTTTAAGAGAAGAAAAAGCTTTTCATGTACAAAAAACTAATGGATTCCATTAATTACAAGCTATGATCCACACAATCAATCAAGAAAGTGAAGCTTGGTTATGTTTACCTTCATACTGTTGGTTCCCCTTTAGAACCTCAAGCTGCGTCAACAACACTTTGGAAACGCTTCTGCATTGTCCATGTTTTGAATCATGTGTGTAATCAGTCCAATGGAAAGCGTGGCATCACCGGTGGGGTGACATCACATCCAGGAAGCTATAAACTCGCATCAAGTCAAGTCAAGTCAAGAAGCTTTTATTGTCATTTCGACCATATATATCTGGCGCAGTACACAGTGAAATGAAACAACGTTTCTCCAGAACCCTGGTGCTACATTTACAACATCAAGCTACATAGCAGAAAACACAGAGTTAAGGACTAGTAAGTGTCCTCGAGCAGCGAGAGGGGAGACAGGTTGTTGGCTCTACACCAGGCTGTTAACCGTTGCACCTCCTCTCATTATGCTGACTCATCGTTCTTGCTGATGAGACCCACCACGGTCGTGTCATCATATGAACTTAATGATGTGATTCGAGCTGTGCATTGCTACACAGTCATAAGTCAGTAGAGTGAACAGCAGTGGGCTAAGCACACAGCCCTGCGGGGCCCTAGTGCTCAGTGTGGTGGTGTGGGAGATACTGTTTCCGATCTGAACTGACCGAGGTGGAGGAAATGGTCATGGATTCTCTTGCCGTGTGCACGCTTTGCCACTATGATGGCATTGGACAGTTTGGCCCTCGCTGTTCTTGAGGCCATCTTGTCCCCTGCTCGGAAGGCGGAGTCTTTGGATTTTAGCAGCGCATACACCTTCATCCACGGCTTTTGGTTGGGGCGTGTGGTGATGGCTGTGGAGATGGTGATGAGCTGTAGGTGGAAACAAGTTCTTACACCACACAGACCGCCACCACGAGTCTTACTGCACAGAGCTGCATTTTTGTCGGCACGAAACGCGGCTAGCCCGTCCAGCTGAATGACGGCGTCCGGAAATCTGTCGCTCAGCCGCGTCTCAGTGAACACAAAGATGCAGCAGTGTCTGTACTCACGCTAAGTAGCTTGTTGGAGTCTGATGTAGTCCAATTTATTGTCCAGGGAGCAGACGTTTGCCAGCAGAAGAGATGGTAGAGCAGGCTGGCTCAGGTTGGCTTTCAGCCGAGCACTAGCCACCGCTTGCTTTCTTGCGAGCTACTGCTGTGCAACCATCTTGTCTGCCATCATGGAGTTTCACATGGAGTGAAACCGGCAATAGCATCTATTTGTACAGAAAGAGCACTGTGTGTGTCCTAAAAAAATAGTTTCAAAGAAAGCGACAAGAAAGATGATGCACTTGTTTCGTCCAGGCATTACTTCCTCCTTGCCCCCGTTTTATTACCAGGGAAGGTACACACAGCCTGTGTGTCACTTGGCAGAGAGCAGATCATGCTAGGTCGTTTCTCAAAGAAGCCGACTGTGCAGATTGCACTCTCTGAGTCGAAGAGCTGTTTGAGGACCTGGGGTTCGCAGGTGGACCCGGACGAAGGTTTGGAAACGGGCTTGCCCCTTTCTCCTTCCTCACTGGAAGTCCAGTGTTCTCTTGCAGGGTTCAAAAGCCAATCGGCAGATGCTTCCCTTTGCGATGAGAGCGCGCAGCTCCACCTTTCTTGTTCAGAGGAGGGGGAGGGCACGTCCTGATTTTGCCAAGTCCTTGATGCCCTGAGACCAATATTTTTTTATGATGACCCTGGGACAACAACTTCCTCAGCCAATCAGCGTTTATGACGTCATCAATATGCGTGACCCAATTACTATCACCATTTTGCAGAGTCCGCCAAAATACAAAATAAACAATGGTTTGCACCTGCACCGCACCAGTGGCAAACTCAGGATGTGCAACCAGCAAAAAGATAAAACCGTGCCTTGATTTTTCTTATGGTATCATTTTACAGAAGTATATTAATGATAGTAAGCTTCATATTTCTTTTTAGATTTGTGGGGATTTCACAGCAGAAATTGTAATATTAGTTTGAATTAGCCTTTCACTGATGTAAGTCACTGTTAACTTTCTAGCGCCAGTTAAAACAGTCTAATAATGACTGTTAATAGCTGTTAAAGAAATGCGATTAAATAGTTGCATTTAAAGACGAACGAAATGCGGAACAAAGCAGCGTTAGTTTGAGCACCGCACGGATCATTCAGCTCTAGTCCCTGTATCAAAAAGTCAATTAATCATCAAGAGAGTGAAAGTGTAATATTTTGTGTGATTTATAACAGACAACTAATAGCAGCTCTATATGTTATTTAAGTAACATGAATATTGTGCTTTGTTTTTTGGCAGGAGGAGCATTGAACAAATGAAGATTAATCTTCATCAAGGACTTGGCAAAATCAAGACGTGCGGGGGGAAGGGATGGATGTCAGCTAACCCATGAATATAACTCCTTAGCCAGTTTTTTTTAAGGAGCTATTGGATGTAGTGACATGAGCCATTGCCAAGCTGGATTTAGATCGGCTGGCTGATCAGCAGAAAGCTTGCCTGTCCAGTAAGCTTGACAAATGCTTTCTGCAAACCCTGTCACTGCCTCCATGCCAAGGTGTGCCGTTTTTTCCCAAACCATGGCTGTGCTGCAGGCCTATCAGGCTGACCTGCTATGGACAGGAAGGGCAGGAAGTCTGAGAGCTGTGCTGTGCTACAGATTTAGCTCTCAGGGCGACCAAGGAGATTGCTCGGGCTAACAGACGGTCCATGGCCACCCTGGTGTCTGCTGAGAGGCACCTATGGCTTAGGACCCTGCTGCTGGATGCCCCGCTGGTGCGGACAGCTCTAGGCACATCAGAGGTCAGTCTCGACAGACAATATCGCAGCCAGTGAGGTTCTGCCAGACATGTCTTGGTGGTTCCTGCACAATCCTATACAATTCAGTTTCGGTTTAGGTTTAACTGGCCACTTGTCCCTCATTCTAGCCATTCCCATCCACACTAGGCAGGGATTGGTCATTCTGTCGTTAATGGACTTACGTTCCCAAAGCATTGTCAATGCAGCTACAGTTTTTAAAGGGAAACATCTACAGGTTAAGAATGTAACAATGGTACCCAGAGGAAACGAAATGCTGTGTCTCCCAGTCACAATGCCGGCATCTCTGCAGTGCTTCCTTCTCCTTTTCAGAAGCTAGTGCATGTCTCACTCCATGTAATTTTATAGCTTCCTGGACATGACATCAACCCGCCAGTGGCACCGTGTTTTCATTGGACTGATTACACACGTGATTCAGAGTGTGGACAATGCGGAAGCGTTCCCAATGCTTTGTTGATGCAGCGCCTCGTTCCTTCGGGGAAACATGGTTACATTCATAACCTGGAGACGTTATGTTGGTATGGCAGATTGAAACCCAGACATCAACAGACATGTGACACACAAACACACTGATTAGGTCAATGTGATTAATTTTAAGAATGTATTTTCTTTTATGCATTTGCTTTTCGAACTTATTATTTATTCAGAGGTCAAATTTTTTCAGCATAAGCATTTTGTAATGATAATTGAATTATATTTTAATGATATTAGTAATAACATTATAGTTAGAATGAATTGCCAGTAATTACTATGCTGGATATTCCTACAAGACATGACATCATATGTATCATGCAGCCATTCAAACAAAGGGGCAGGGCAATTCCAAATCTATAAAAGCAGCAAATCACATTGAGCCATTCATTAGTCATTTGATTGTATCTTTTTATGTTGTAGTATTGAATGTTGTATTCATGAACGTGACGGAGTTGAATCTCTCTGATCGCTGTGAGCATTTCTCCTGTCCAGGGAGATCTGGATCTCCTGCAGTTTATATCTTACTGTACGTGTGTTCAGCTGCTGCGGTTCTTCTAACAGTGTTTGGAAATATGCTCGTGATCATCTCTGTTTTTCACTTCAAGCAGCTTCACACACCGACCAACATGCTCGTGCTCTCTCTGGCCGTGTCGGATTTCCTCGTGGGTGCTTTATTAATGCCATTCATGTTAATCTGGACGATGGAGTCATGCTGGATTTTTGGGAGAGTTTTCTGCACTGTGTTCTTGTTGATTGGTAGTGTTCTTGTGATCTTATCCATCTACACTATTGCTCTGATCGCTGTGGATCGCTATTTAGCTCTCTCATATCCATTTCTCTACACAAAAACTTTCTCTAGGAGGACTATGAGCATCGTGGTTTATTCTAACTGGTGCATGTGTCTGGTGTATGTCATAACATTCTTTTATTTTAATGGAAATTTTATGGATTTTGTTTTGTGTCCCAAAGAATGTGCTTTTCTCATAAATGAGGTTTGGGCTTTACTCGATCTTGTTATATCATTTATATTTCCACTTTCTGTCATAATCATATTGTACAGTCGGGTTTTTCTGATCGCTAAGAAACACGCCACTGCTATCAGAGAGCTTAATAATCACACACGACCTCAAACACAGAAAATCACCTCCCACTCCATGAAATCTGAGAGAAAAGCAGCCAAAGTCCTCAGCATTTTAGTGGCCGTGTTTCTGGCGTGTTTACTTCCGTATTTTATTTACAGTTTATTAGGTGATGTTGTTGAACTACAGACAGAAACTATTCAAAAAGTTTTAATCATTCTTTATCTGAATTCCACCATTAATCCATTTATTTATGCTCTGTTTTATCCGTGGTTTAGGAGGTGCATTAAATTAATTATAACTCTGCAGATATTCCAGACAGATTCTGCATTAATCAATGTGCTTTCATGATCTTGTGATGTGCCCAGTTATGTTTATTGTATACAAAATGAGGTTTACAAATTAAATGTCATAAATTTTATTTAGATTAATATTATTATAAAGCATGATATTTGTATAATAGGCTTATGGTTGGTTGGTTTTTATGTATTGTGATGTTCTGCTGCATGTCCACGTTATATTCATACGCATAATATTTTGTTGACTTGCTACAAATTTGCAGTCATGACTTTTAAAATTATGAAATATTTTCAAATCAGTGTTTTTAGTAGTTTAGTTTATTGGTTAAATCTTGTAAGAAGAATCACTTGGAGTAAATCTTTTCTGTAGTAGTTGCTCAGTCTGTCTTATTATTTTGGTGGAATTTTTAGTGGAACTATGTTTTTAAATATTTGCTTCAGTTTATTAATGTTTGAGAGCATGCACAGCTTTCTTAAGATTTTTATTAAATAAATGATCAAATGGAACAAATACAGCAATAGCAATGCACATTAAAACTATCTAATTTACATATAGGTTTTGGAAATTGGAAGTCTGTCAGAATGTCTTATTTTGGTTGAATGAAACCAAAATAAAACTCTTATTGTCAGTAAGAGGTGGATGCTAATAATTCAGTTTGTTTTTGAATGTGGGTTTGTATGTACATAGTGACAACTCAAAAGTACTTTTGCTTCAAATAATTAAAATATAAATATATTTTTTAAAGTTATTCAATAATTATTTTGTGTATGTATTATGTACATACACTGATTTGCCATAACAATATAACCAACTGCATGTGCGTTCTACTTAAAGGTTGGGCTTCCGTCAATGACCTGGGCAGGCGAAGGAGGTCTGGTGGAGGCAACCAGCAACCAGGCTTGGAAAGGTTTGATACCAGAAACATGGAACATGGGGTGGATACAAAGTAGCCTTAGGAAGTTGGATGGCGAACGGATTGAACATCTTGGAAATCAGGAAGGGCCTGATAAAGTACAGGGGTGAGCTTCCCACAGGCTGTCTTTAGCAACAAGTCTCAGGTTGGTAGACAGACACTCTGAAACCACCCGATACAAAGATGCAGGATGGTGCTTGCAGTTGGAAGAGCATGAAGAGTCTAGCCTTTGACGTGTTTAGGAGCACCATGCCAGTTCTTCTCCAGGCACAGCAACAATGCTTGACAAAGGCTTCCTGTTTCTGGGCAGAAGATAGTGGTGACGTGTTACTGTTGATAAATACCAGAACGAGTACCAATCACTGTCAAAATAATCCCCTTGCACAGATATCCAGCACTTTCAGCATTTGACTTCTGAAATGTGTCCTGAAAGTCTTCTTTTCTTTTCTTTAAGCACCTTCTGCGATTTGCGCTAGATCTTTGCCCAAAACTTTGAGCTGGGTTTTCATCTTCGGGAAGAGAGCGGAGTCCACAGAACTGGTGAGTAGGGTGCATGCAAAAGTGAGATCATGTGCATCCTTTTCCGACGATCATTATGCACGAGTTGCTGGATGGTTTTGCCATTTTGGGGGTTAAGTTCAAGTGCATCAATGAGTCTCAGCCTCCCATGACTCTGTTGCCGGTTCACCACTGTTCTTTCCTTGAACCACTTTTGATACTGACGACTGCAGACCAGTAACAGCCCACAAGAGCTGCAGTTTTAGACATGCTCTGACCTAGTCATCTAGACATTAAAATTTGTCTGACTTACTCAAAACTTTGAGGACAAATTGTTTAATTGCAGCCTGATAAATATATCCACCCACTAACAGATGCCATGATAGAGATAATCAGTATGTATGTGGCAGCGGGCACATGGACGAGGACAGATTGCAGGGTGTAGGAGATCAGTGAAGTGACTGGAACAGAATGTAATTTGAAGTGTGTCCAGTGAGGTGGGCAGAGCGGAGTGAATGTGCCTCTTGACTAGATGCTCAAAGCACTTCCTCATGATTAAAGTCAGTGCTACTGGACGGTAATCACTGAGACACCTCACTGTTGACTTGTTCAGCACCGGGATAACATTGGTCTTTTTAAAGCTCACAGGGACCGTCTCAAGGTTACATATGTAGCCATGGTTCCCTGAGGGAACAAGAAGCTGCATTAACAGCGCTTTGGGAACAACTCAACGCAAAGGAGACGGAGAGACGCAGAGTCTTGGAAACGAGAGTACAATATTGCCAGACTGACCAGTCCCTGCCTTGTGTGGATATAGGGACTGTAGCAGACAAACAGCTGCTCCAACTTTCTCCACAGCTCCGTGCTGTAGACGTATGTGTCCAGTGCGAGCTGGTTAATCTTCTCCTGGTCAGGTGTCTGAAAAGGACAAGGATAGAATGCATGCAGCAAGATGGGTCAGGGGTGGAAACGAGGGCACCTTAGGAACATACCCCGGTCTGGGGTAGAGAAAGGCATTGGCCATGCCTGGTGTAAACTCCAGGACAGACGGGCCCCTTTAGGGAGGAGATAGCCAGAAGAAAAACAGTCTTGACTGTTAGAAACTTTAAGGAAACTTCAGGCAAGGACTCGAAGGGAGGCTTAGACAGGGCCTCCAGAATGACAGCCAGGTCCCACACAGGTACTCTAGGTTGCACAAGAGACCTCAGCCTCCGGGTGCCATGGAGGAAATGTCACTAATGGCTGCTTCTCCAGCAACTGCTTAGCAAGTGGTGCATGATAAACTGCAAAAGCCAACAGGTGTCCATTCATGACCGCCCCCCTTTCCGTGGCGTCCATTGTTAACATTACGCAATGACAAGGAGCTCCCAAAACAGGGCCATGAGAGAGGAACCCGGATTCACTCCACACGTCTAAGGACTGTAGGGCTTGCTGCATGACCTTGATAGTGCGGAGTGGGTTGCCCTTCCGGCAGAAAACCCTCTATCTCGGAGCCACTACTGGAGGGGTCTCATGTGCTGGAGGTTAAGTGGAACCACATTGGACATGGCTGCCATCAGGCCCAGCAGTCTTTGAAACTGCTTCACACTAATTGACTGGCCTTCTCTCACTCTCTTAATAGCTACAAGGATGGGCTCGATCCAAGCAGGAGACGGTTGTGCCCGCATAACTGTCGAACGGTCATACACTTTGTGAAGGTGCCGGGTGAGAATGCAAGGCCCTAGGAAGGACCCAATATTGGTAAGCTTTGGCTATGGAAGCAAACCTCAGGAAATTCTGTGCAACGGAAAGATGAATTTGTGGATTTATCATTACAAACTAGTCCATAGGTCTGATTTGAGACATTTCAGGAAGATGGGGTCACAGTTGTTGGCATGTGATGTGATTTTGTAGTCAGTTAGGGGCTGAATGCCCTGCCACATGCATCTGGGGTCCTAAGTTTTACAGAAGCGATTGTTATTTTTCTGTGCATACTGGTGTTTTGCTTTCTTGATGGCTTCAGAAAGCTGATCCCTTGCTGATCTGAAAGGTCCTTCTACCCCCAACTTGAAGGCAGCATCTCTGTCTCTGAGCAGGGCATGGAATTATTTTTTTTTTTTCATGGTAACATCCTTAATGCACTTCTCTATGTACCCACTCACAAAGTCACTGTATTCGTCCAGACGGCACCTTCCCGAAACATGTTCCAGTTTGTGCACTCAAAACAGTTCAGTACGATTGAAGTGGCTCCTTACGGCCATAGTTTTAATGGTTCTTTGTACTGGAGCACCCCATCAGTTTCCTGTATTCTGGGACTATCAACACAAGGTGGACTGATTGCCCTAGGTGGGTTCGAGGGATAGCTTTGTGTGAATCCTGATGTTTGTGTAAAACAAGTCCAGTATGTTGTGCTGGTAAAACTTTAGTGCAACAGTTCCTAGTTTTACGTGGTTGAAATCCCTGGTAACTATGTAAAATGTGACGATTGTTGCTGATTGTGTCGTGAAGCTCTCATAGCGATGAATTCCCACGGGAGATAATACGGCTGGCATTTTACCACTAAAAACTCCAGCTGTGGTGAGCAGTGGGTAGCGACTATTGTGGTGTTGATGCACCAGTTATTGTTTAAGTAAATACAGAGTCCACATATATACATATGCACACGTTTATGACTCAAATCATAAAGACACGTTATAATCAACCAAAATGTTTAATGTAAATGGAGTATTTGTATTGTTTATTATTATTTGTTTATTATTATTTAATTATTAATGTTTTATTTATCCACAGGGCAACTGTTTTTAGTGTGAGACATGATGTCATATGTATCATGTGGTCATTGAAACAAAGGGGCATGAACAATTCCTAAAGTATAAAAGCACCAAACCACAATGAGCCATAAGTCATTTCATTGTTCCTTTACATGTATTCATGAACCTGACAGAATTGAATCTCTCGGATCGCTGTGAGCATTTCTCCTGTCCAGAGAGATCTGTATCTCCTGCAGTTTATATCTTACTGTACGTGTGTTCAGCTGCTGTGGTTCTTCTAACAATGTGTGGAAATCTGCTCGTCATCATCTCTGTTCTTCACTTCAAGCAGCTTCACACACCGACCAACATGCTCGTGCTCTCTCTGGCCGTGTCGGATTTCCTTGTCGGTGCTTTAATAATGCCATTTATGTTAATCTGGACGATCGAGTCGTGTTGGATTTTCGGAAGAGGATTCTGCACCTTTTTTTTGTTAGTAGGTGGTGTCCTTATAACCCTGTCCTTATATAATATTGCTCTGATTGCTGTGGATCGCTATTTGGCGCTCTCAAGCCCATTTCTCTACACAAAAACTATCTTTAGGAGGACCATGAGCATTGCAGTTTATTCTAACTGGTGTATGTGTCTGGTGTATGTCATAACATTCTTTTATTTTAATGGAATTTTCATGGATTTTCTACTGTGTCCTGGAGAATGTGCTTTTCTCATAAATGAGGTTTGGGCTTTTCTCGATCTTGTTGTATCATTTATTTTTCCACTTTCTGTCATAATCATATTGTACAGTCGGGTTTTTCTGATCGCTAAGAAACACGCCACTGCTATCAGAGAGCTTAATAATCACACACGAGCTCAAACACAGAAAATCACCTCCCACTCCATGAAATCTGAGAGAAAAGCAGCCAAAGTCCTCGGTATTTTAGTGGCCGTGTTTATCGTGTGTTTACTGCCATATTATATTTACAGTTTATTAGGTGACGTTATTGAAATACACACAGAAACAATTCAGAAAGTTTTTATCATGCTTTATCTGAATTCCACCATTAATCCATTTATTTACGCTCTGTTTTATCCGTGGTTTAGGAGGTGCATTAAATTAATTATAACTCTGCAGATATTCCAAACAGATTCTGCATTAATCAATGTGCTTTCATGAATTTGGAACAAACATTTCTATTATTTTAGAAATTATTGATTTCTACAGACTCTCATAAAAACCTTTTAAGATATACAAGTTACAAAAGATCAGTAGAGATATATTTTTTTTAACAATCCATATGTAGTCAGAGATCCGATTAATTCCAAATTTGTTCAGTGGTGTTGATGTCAGGGGTCAAGAAAGGATTTTCCACATCAGTCTTGGCACATCGTGTCTTTATGGAGCTTTCTGTGTAGAGTGGAAATGCCAGGGTTACACCTGTTTGGGCCTCTTACTGTACTTACAGTGAAGGGAAATCATAATGCAACAGCATATGAACATATTCTACACAATTGTAAGCAACTCTCCTAACTTGTAAACTCTGCTGTAGAATCTTTTGTCAAAATAAATAAATCATCAATATAACAACAGTTTTTAAAAGATGTTTGGATGCAAATATACGTCATTTTAGCAAAGTGACCACAGTGTTTACAGTGTTTTACAGATATCTATGTATACTGAGGCATTTTAGGCAGTTAAGGATGCTGATTGAACGACACTGCATTAGTTTGCATATAAAATCTTTTCACTTTCATATTATTACTAATGTGCATGTGACCTCGAAACACAATCATAGAATATGAATAAGGATAAAATGTACCATTGCATCATCAGTATGGGCTAGACAAGCCAGTTATCAAGCAGTGGCAATAACCATCCAAATTAATTTTTTAGGATAGTATGTTCCTTTCATAATATAGTGAGTATTAATACTTATTATTATGAGTATAAGTGCCTTGCTGCCACAATGGGTAAAACACAGACAAAGACCATGGAATAGATGGTGCATTGGTGACATTTGGTAATGGAATTCAGTGAAAATGGGGGGAACAGGGTGTTCATATCGAAGGTTTCATGATGGAGTACAGGGGCGTTGGCCCATAGTTGGCGGGGGCTTTGAGCAGCTCGTTGTCACAGTACCCCCTCCTCATCTCCGAACCCGCTGCCAGTGATGCTTGTGCCCAAAATACATGTCTTTAAGAGAGAGCATCTGCATTGCCATGAATGGCCCCATTATGCCACCGTGAGATCCTGGAATGAAAGGAACTCCAAATGAATACTCCTATTCTTCTGTTTGAGCTTCTTGTGAGTTTTGCCATCAGTCAAGTTCATGTTTTTGTCTGCTTGATAGGACCATACACATTTGTGTATCTTGTATTAGAGCAGTTTAAAATTTGGTGTTTTGACTACAATTCTCGTATACTGACAACTAAATGTTCAACATGGCACCTCATGGTAAAGATTCTCTGAGGATTGGAGAAGTAGAATTGTTGCTCTCCACAAAGATGCTGAGGCTGTAAGAAGATCAGTAACACCCTAAAACTGAGTTACAGTACAATCACCAGGGTCATACAGAGGTTTTCTAAGACGGGTTCCACTCGGAACAGACTTCACAAGGGTCTGTCAAAGAAGTGCTGTGCATCAGGTGCAGAAGCTGCTTCAAAAACAGACAAATGAGTGCTGCAGCAATGCTTTAGAGGTTGCAGAAGCAGAAGGCCTGCTTGTCAGTGCTCAGACTGCATGCCACTTGCAGGCCGTCGCCCCAGAAGAAAGCCTCCTCTGAAGCTGACTCACAAGAAAACCCTTGAACAGTTTGCTGAAGACGACCTGTCCAAGAACATGAATTATTGTAACCATGTCCTGTGGTCTGATGAGACTAAAATAAACTTGTTTAGCTCTGATGGTTTCTAGCATGTGTGGAGAACCAAGAAAATTGTGTCTTGCCTACAGTCAAGCATGGTGGTGGTAGTATTATTGTTTGGGGCTGCATGAATGCTGCTGGTACTGTAAAGCTGCGGCTCATTAAGGGAAACATGGATTCCAGCATGCACCGTAAAATTCGGAAACAGAAAATGCCGTCACTTCAGAAAGTGGGCTGAACAGCAGTTTTCCAACATAATAATGACCCCAATCACACCACCAAGATGACAACTGCCTCACTGAAGGTAAAGGAGTGGTCAAGTATATCTCTAGACCTTAACCCTATTGAGCACCTATGTGGCATCCTCAAGCAAAAGGTGGAGAAGCACCATGTATGTAGACAGCTAGAGACAGAGATAGATAGAGAGATACATGGTGTGACATCTGGAAATAGAAAGGAATAGGAGTAAGAAAGAGTACATGTGTGTGAATGAGAGGGAGGGCAGTGGAGGAGTTCAGTTGCAGGGAGAAGAGGTGGAGAAGGTGGAGGGGTTCAGGTACCTGGGGTCAACAGTGCAGAGTAATGGAGAGTGTGTTAGAGAAGTGAAGAAAAGAGTGCAGGCAGGGTGGAGTGGGTGGAGAAGAGTGATAGCTGGAGTGATTTGTGATAGAAGAGTATCTGTGAGAGTGAAAGGGAAAGTTTATAGGACTGTGGTGAGACCTGAGATGTTGTATGGATTAGAGACAATGGCATTGAGTAAAAGACAGGAGGTGGAGCTGGAGGTAGCAGAGTTGAAGATGTTGAGATGTTCATTGGGAGTGACGACGATGGACAGAAACGAGTTTATTAGAGGGACAGCACATGTAGGACGTTTTGGTGACAAGGTGAGGGAGGTGAGATTGAGATGGTTTGGACATGTGCAGAGGAGGGACATGGGGTATATCAGTAGGAGAAAGCTGAAGATGGAGACACCAGGAAGGAGGAAAAGAGGAAGACCAAGGAGGAGGTTTATAGATGTGGTGAGGGAAGACATGCAGGTGGTTGGTTTGAAAGAGGCAGATGTAGAGAACAGGGGGGTTTGGAGACTGATGACCCGCTGTGGCGCCCTCTAATGGGAAAAGCCGGAAGAAGAAAAAAAAGTAAATCTTCTTTATATGTATTGTTTGCTTGCTGGCATGTTGAAAATGCTACCTGTTCTTGTTGTGTGCTGTGTTGCAATTTTAATATAAAATGTTGCACATCTGCATAAATTTCAGTATAATAAAACAATGCTAATTGCCATTTAGGCCTATTTTAAAAACACACACATGCAAAAAAAAAAAACTACACCAAACCCTAGAGATGACGTCATGTACTGTTCTGTCATTTAAAATAGGGCGGGGTCTGGTCAATTTCTACACTATAAAAAGAAGCAAAGTAAAGCTTTACATTACTAGCAACAAATGTATGAGGTATTACTTAAAATTCTGTACAAATCAGGGGAATGTTTTATTCATGAACGTGACGGAGTTGAACCTCTCTGATATCTGTGAGCATTTCTCCTGTCCAGAGAGATCTGTATCTCCTGCAGTTTATATCTTACTGTACGTGTGTTCAGCTGCTGTGGTTCTTCTAACAGTGTGTGGAAATCTGCTCGTCATCATCTCTGTTCTTCACTTCAAGCAGCTTCACACTCCGGCCAACATGCTCGTGCTCTCTCTGGCTGTGACGGATTTCTTTGTCGGGATTTTTGTAATGCTGCCGATCTTAATCTGGACAATCGAGTCATGCTGGATTTTCGGGAGTGAATTCTGCACTATTTTCTGGCTAATTGTTGGTTTTCTCACAATCTTATCCATTTACACTATCGCTCTGATCGCTGTGGATCGGTACGTGGCTCTCTCAAACCCCTTTCTCTACACAAACAAAATCTCTAGGAGGACCATGAGCATCGTGATTCACTTTAACTTCCTTGTGTGTCTGACATACAACATAGTGTTCTACTATTTTAATATAACATTCACAAGTTACATCATGTGTCCTGGAGAGTGTTTTATTTCTCTGAATGAGGTTTGGTCTGTAATTGATCTTGTGTATTCGTTTCTATTTCCACTTTCTGTCATAATCATATTGTACAGTCGGGTTTTTCTGATCGCTAAAAAACACGCCACTGCTATCAGAGAGCTTAATAATCACACACGACCTCAAACACAGAAAATCACCTCCCACTCCATGAAATCTGAGAGAAAAGCAGCCAAAGTCCTCGGCGTTTTAGTGTCCGTGTTTCTGGCCTGTTTACTTCCATTTTTAATTTACAATTTATTAGGTGATGTTGTTGAACAACGGACAGAAACTATTCATAAAGTTTTAATCATGCTATCTCTTAATTCCACCATTAATCCGGTTATTTATGCTCTGTTTTATCCGTGGTTTAGGAGGTGCATTAAATTAATTATAACTCTGAAAATATTCCAAACAGACTCTGCATTAATTAATGTTCTTTCATGAATGGTGCCCCTTTTTTTTTTTTACTTCTTATGTTGCCTTCAAATATTTCTATTATATAACATTTAAACTTTGGTTACAAATCAAATACAAACACTAATAAATATTTTTATTTCTATAGTTTTATTTGCAATGCAATGCAATATTATCTTTTAAATTATAGTGTGATCTTGATCTTGAGTCCTAAATTTATATTTAAAGAATAAACATATCTGCTATTTTAAGGGGCATGCCTGTAATGTTATGTCCTGAAGATAATCAGTCCATCAGTTTAGCACTTTTGTTCATAAATGACCAAAAAAAAGGTTAAAAATAGCTGAATTTGAAATTTTATTGTGAATAGTGGGTTTTTTTGCAAATGTTTAATGTCATGTTCTATTTGTCTCTGTCGTTTAAAAAACGCTGCTGTAGATATTTGTAGAAAATAATAAAGAGTTAACATGAACAGTCCTTTTTCAAGTCAGCATCTTTAATAGATTAAAGCCTAACTCATGCTTACACATCATAAAACAATTGTTTTTCTTTTTTCAAACCATTCTGTTCTTTATATTTCTGTTTTAGGCAACTGCCTTTACATTCTTCTGTAAAATGCTTTTTAAACTTGTGCTTTATTAGAGCGTATTTTACACAGTGAGATTAATCTTCAACATCATCTCTCAGAAAAGCCTAATCGGTTGTTGTGTGTGATTGTGTTGAATGCCTACCTGAAGTCTTTGAACAACATCCAAACTCTATGTAAAAAAGAGGCCTTTAAACAGGTCATTGATACAGGCATGTAGAGTAGTGGAATGATCTGTTATGGCCTACATTTTTGCCATATAAATGTGTGTCCTTGGTGTTTAAGTAACAAAATATTATTTTCTCAGACTTGCATTTCATCTCCCTGATCACAGCCTGTGAGATTCTCCCTTGCTGCTTTGTCATTAGACCTCAAGGCCGTGTCTTGGCCACACCGTGTGGTAATTAAAGTTCATAATGTGAACTGAATGTAAGTGTATGTGGAAGTTTTTTTTGTCCAAACAGATTTCAGCCTCTAATCTAATCTAATCTAATCTGCACAGGGCCTTTAAAATCTGTTCAACTGGACTTTTATCATAGTCTTCTTAACAGTTAGCTCTGTGTCTTTAACCAATCAGAGATCAGATTCTCCTCACAGGGCAGCTCGCTGGCCCAGAGTAGCATCAACATTTTTTCGTCCTCTGATTGGTTGGTCAGAGGGAAACTTATACAGTCAAGTTGGACTGGTAAAACACGTGTGTAGCTCTGCACACATTAATACATCTGAGTTAGACTTTTTTACGCCTGGGTGGAAGAGAAATTGATTTGGTCATGGATATACTTAAAAATCCATTTTGAAGAAAAGCTAGACATCGCTTGTCTCAGCCCAGGGAAGGGTTTGTTTATCACTTCCGGACCAGTGAATACGAGCGGTACCACTCGATTACAGCCTCTGAGGAGTGGCGCAAATTATAAGTCTGCATCTCTGGTCAGTAGGTTGTATTTTATTTACATTTTAATGTTTTTGACATTGTCATGTAGGTGCACAGTTGTGGTTGTAGTGTAGAAGTTTGGAGTCTTAACTGGGTTTGTTGCTTTAGTAAAATGGTTTTCACCTCCAAATGTGAAATATGTGACCAAATGCACTGCCTGCCACTGATATGTAATATGTAATATATATATATATATATATATATATATATATATATGGTGAATGCGGGTGACTAGGTGAGTCAGGATGGGAGGACCCAAATGAAGGATGCAAGCAGGAGTTAGGTGAAAACACAGGCTTTAATAGAGCACAGGCAAAAAAAAAAAAGTCCAAAAACAGTCCAGGGTCAAAAACAGATGCAAACAGGGCGATGCAGAGAAAACAAAAGGCAAAACCAAAAACACAGTCCAAAATATCCAAAAGCCAGCAAACAAAACAAAATAGGCAGAACAGAAACACAAACCAATAAACAGTGCAGAGGTCAAAACCAAAACAGAGCAGAACAGGGGTCAGGAACAGGATACTGGGAAATGCTTAATGATAGGCAATGGTATGGGGTATATAATATCATGAGGGGCTTAATGGGAGAGGTGTATTAACACTGAGGGCATTGTTGACAAAAGTTCTGCACTTTTGTCTCCTTGCATCGCCAGTAGAATATGTATTTTACCTATATTTCTCACCCCTAGATTGCTGCTGAGTGGGTGGGTGGTCCAGGTGCATTAACCATGTTTGTCTTTGTCCGTGGTACTACCAGCAGGTCACACGCTTGGCCCCGCTGCTCTGTGAGATAGTACAGCAGGCCGTCCCTGATTAGGTGTGTAGTGAATGTCCAGGTTGCTGATCTTCTTCCTCTATTTGCTGCACCTGTCTCCAACAGTTCTTCAGGCAGTCATCCTCTTTTTGCTCTCAAGTGTAGTTACTCTCTGTTGACCTGGTGAAACACACTAGACACAGGGTTGTGGTTGATATGTGACTCACTTTTCTCATGTGTTGTTACTGTAGTCTTCTTTGCATATATACATTAAGTTCAGTATAATAGAACAGCACTAATAGCAATTCAGGCCTATAGATGTAAAGGTGATTAAATACACATGCATGCAGACCAAAAAAATCCACAAAAAAACCTAAACCCAACCCCAGAGATGACATCATGCATTATGCTGTCACTCGAATTGTGTGGGGTGTGGTCAATTTCTACACTTTAAAAACGCCAAAGTGTAATACTTTTGAGGTATTTAGAGGTATGACTTTAAACTCACATCAGAGAAATATTGTGTTCATGAACGTGACGGAGTTGAATCTCTCTGATCGCTGTGAGCATTTCTCCTGTCCAGAGAGATCTGTATCTCCTGCAGTTTATATCTTACTGTACGTGTGTTCAGCTGCTGTGGTTCTTCTAACAGTGTGTGGAAATCTGCTCGTCATCATCTCTGTTGTTCACTTCAAGCAGCTTCACACACCGACCAACATGCTCGTGCTCTCTCTGGCCGTGTCGGATTTCTTCGTGGGCATTCTTGTAATTCCGCTGATCTTAATCTGGACAATTGAGTCATGCTGGATTTTGGGTAGAAGCTTCTGCACCATTTTTTGGATAAGTGTTGGTTTTCTCACAGTCTTATCTATCTCTACTATTGTTCTCATCGCTGTGGATCGGTACGTGGCTCTCTCAAACCCCTTTCTCTACACAAACAAAATCTCTAAAAGGACTATGAGCATCATGATTTATTCTAATTTACTTTTGTGTCTGACATACAACATAGTTTACTACTATTTTAATATAACATTCACAAGTTACATAATGTGTCCTGGAGAGTGTTTTTTCTTACTGAATGAGGTTTGGTCTGTAATTGATCTTGTGTATTCGTTTATATTTCCTCTTTCTGTCATAATCATATTGTACAGTCGGGTTTTTCTGATTGCTAAGAAACACGCCACTGCTATCAGAGAGCTTAATAATCACACACGACCTCAAACACAGAAAATCACCTCCCACTCCATGAAATCTGAGAGAAAAGCAGCCAAAATCCTCGGCGTTTTAGTGTCCGTGTTTCTGGCGTGTTTACTTCCTTATTTAATTTACAGTTTATTAGGTGACGTTATTGAACTGAAGACAGAAACTATTCATAAAGTCTTAATCATGATGTCACTTAATTCCACCATTAATCCATTTATTTACGCTCTGTTTTATCCGTGGTTTAGGAGGTGCATTAAATTAATAATAACTCTGAAAATATTTTAGAGAGACTCTGCATTAATTAATGTTTTGTCCTGAATAGTTTTCTACTGCTACTGATGTTGTGGAGTAACATGTATTTAATCACTTTTACAAAACTTGACCTCATCAGTAAAACACAGCATACAAGCAATAGCAGTGGTTTTCTATTTTGTAAAAGAAAAAAGAAGAAAATTAAAATTGGAATTTTACATGGGGTTAGGGTAAACATGTTTTTAAAAAGACTCATTTGTACTTTTTGTACTTTTTTTTTTTTTTTATTAGTCATTTTTTTAAATAGTTAACGTGCCCTCAGACAATGAATTCATCCTAAATGTGTTTATTTGTGTCAATGTCAGGGCTTGAGAACTGATTTTACATGAGTCTGGCACACTATGGCTTTATGGAGCTTGCTGTGTAGACGGGAATTTCCAGGCTTACACCTGTTTGGGCCTCTTACTTTCAGTAAAGGAAAATTGTAAATGCACATTAACATATTCTACACAATTGTGTGCTTGCAACTTTATGGTAGCACTTATTGCTGGAATGGTCAGGTGTTCAAATAAACATCAATTTCAGATTATTATAAATTTTGTCATTTTAACTTGTAAATTCTGCTATATGGAAACTCACATTATAAAAAACGAGATATAAGAATATATAGTTGTTTAGATGAAAAGATACATATCAAAGGAGTTTTGCAGACAAGCATGTATACTGAGGCATTTTAGGCAGATGAGGATGCGGAGTGAATAATACTGCATTAGTTTGCATATTAAGCGTTCACACTTTCATATTATTATTAATGTGCATGTGTCCTTAAAATACAGTGCTAAAGTATAACCTCAATGTGAAAAATGACTGTTATGCAAAATATCCGTAAAAACAGAATACAATCATTTGCAAATGTCATAAATGCATAGTTTATTTCCTGTAGGACATAGAAAACATAGCAGATGTTAAAAGTGAGGACATGGTCGTTTTAAAGAAATAAATAAGGTCATTTTGAATTGGATGGAGTAGCAAGTGTCAAGAATTTGTGGGGGGGGCAACAAGCTGAAAAAGCAAGTGTTACTAATAAGAAACAGCTGGAGAACCATTTTGCATCTAATTAGGTTTATTTGTTAACAGGTCAGTAACATGATCAGGTATAAAAAGGGAGGTGGTAGCTCAGTGGTTAAGGCATTGGGCTTTGGATCAGAAGATCACAGGTTCAAATCCCACCACCACCAAGCTGCCACTGCTGGGCCCTTGAGCAAAAGCCCTACCACCCTCCCCTGCTCAGTTGTAAGTCGCTCTGGATAAGGGAGTCTGCCAAATGCTGCAAATGTAAATGTAAAAAGATAGGATAAGATACTTCTCTCAGAAGTAAAGATAGGATAAGTTCACCAAAAATTTCTAAATAATAAGGAATGAATAATTCACATCCAATTGCAAATACATTGAATATCTCATTATCTAGTGTATATAATATCATCAAAATATTTTAAGAATTTAGAGTCAAGGATAAAAGCTCTATTGGATGCTTGTGATCTTTAAGCTCTCAGGCAGCACTGCATTAAAATTAGGCAAGAAGAAGCCACATGTGAACATGATCTAGAAACAATGCTATCTTCTCTGGGCCGAAGCTCATTTGAAATGAACCAAGGCAAAGTGAAAAATGTTCTGAGGTCAGATACATTTAAATTTGAAATTCATCCTAGAAATGATCCCCATATTGCTGCCAAGGTCGTCCCCAGCTGCTGACCCAGAAGCAGAAGAAACGCTGCGCCTACGTCTGCCAAGAACTCCATCAGAGTGCCCAGAATCTCCACTATATTTTATATATCATATATATATATATATATATATATATATATATATATATATATATATATATATATAACCTTGAAGAAATTATTCTGGTATCAAGTATCTCATGTATCTGCTGCCCACTGAGATATTTTAAACTGGGAACTGCTCCACTGATAGAACCTATGCTTTAAACTGGTTCTGTGTGGCTATCTAGTGGTTGGGGTACCTACAAGAAATCTAGGGGGGTTTCTGGCCCCAAGTTGAAGACGACAAGCTTTGCTTAGCATTGTGTTGATGATTAGCTGATGCTTGTCCTAAACAAAATAATTGTCTTATAAGATGGTTTCATCTCTGTCCAATAACTGCTGTGCAAAAAAAAAAAACCCATGTCATTGCAGGTATCGTGCTGTCACTTACTCTCAGAGGGATATTCACTTTCGAAACTATAAAAGCACCCAGGCATTCGAGACATAATTCAGTAGAGACAATTCACTAGACTAAGATTGTTTAGTTACAACAGTAGCATTCAATGTATGACTTAAATCTTTGAAGACATCAGTGAAATGCTGGATTCATGAACCTATCAGACTTTACACAGTCTAACTGTAAGCATTTCTCCTGTCCAGGGAGATCAGTATCTTTTGTTTATGTCTTATTGTGCATGTGTGGCGCTGCTATGGTTCTTCTAACAGTGTGTGGAAATCTGCTCGTCATCATCTCTGTTCTTCACTTCAAGCAGCTTCACACGCCGACCAACACTCTCGTGCTCTCACTGGCCGTGTCGGATTTCTTCGTCGGTGCTTTAGTGATGCCAACAGTGTTCATCCGGAGGATTGAGTCATGCTGGATTTTTGGGACCGGTTTCTGCATCAGTTTTTGGTTGACTGCTGGTTTCCTCATGCTCTTATCCATCTATAATGTGGCTTTGATCGCTGTGGATCGCTATTTGGCTCTTTTAAACCCATTTTTCTACATGCAAACCGTATCTAGGAGGACGATGTGCGTTGTAGTTTATTGTAACTGGTCTGTGTGTCTGGTGTACAGTATAGCATTCTGCTATATTAATGTAATACTCAGAGATATTGTAATATGTCCTGGGGAATGTTCTCTCTCTGTGAATGAGCACTGGTTCATCATAGATCTCGTCATATCATTTATTTTTCCACTTTCTGTCATAATCATATTATATACTCGGGTTTTTCTGATCGCTAAGAAACACGCCACTGCTATCAGAGAGCTTAATAATCACACACGACCTCAAACACAGAAAATCACCTCCCACTCCATGAAATCTGAGAGAAAAGCAGCCAAAGTCCTCGGCATTTTAGTGTCCGTGTTTCTGGCGTGTTTACTTCCATATTATATTTACACTTTATTAGGTGACGTTATTGGACCAAATTTGGAAACATTGCAGACAGTTTTAATCATCGGTCACCTTAATTCCACCATTAATCTGGTTATTTACGCTCTGTTTTATCCGTGGTTTAGGAGATGCTTTAAATTAATTATAACTCTGCAGATATTTCACGCCGATTCTGCATTAATTGACATTCTTTCATAACTCTTTTTTTTACTCTTGATGTCCAATAATATCTCTATTATTTATCATTTATATTATCCAATTTATCATCACCCTCAAATCACACCAGCAATATATTAAACACTATAATATGATATTTTACACAGGGGTTATATTTAGCTTAAATTATTTATTAAAATATAATAATAAATCAAATTCCCATAATTAAATATTTTATAAATGGACACATTGATTCCAGATTGTGCATTTTACACTATAAATTTCCTGTATATTTTGTACCTTATAACCCTTTAGTGTGTGTGTGTTTGTGTGTGTGTGTGTGTGTGTGTGTGTGTGTGTGTGTGTGTGTGTGTATATATATATATATATATATATATATATATATAAATATATATATATATATATATATATATATATATATATATATATATATATATATAAAACATTTTATTTTAAGATTATGCCAGAGGCTGATGAAGGCAGGCTGTCGAGACGTTTCCATTCTTGTAGCAGATGATAAAACCTCGAAAAGACCTTCTCATGTGCTAGGCAAATGAGATATCCTTTCATCGCTTTAAAATATCAAAATATCGTATTGGTTTCCTGCATCCTTTACTTTCCGTTGGCTCCGCTTTCGTCTCCTTTTGCTTTCAGAAGAATGCTTTATTCCTCGTTTAAGAGTTTAAAAGCAGTGAGTGGAGGACATTGCCATCAGAACTACGAACACACACTACTGTAATCACATTAAGGTACGTAATTTTCTCTGCTATGGCGAACATCCAGTTCACTCAGTGTGTGAAGTGTGACATGTTTAGTCAGTCTTTCTCTGTTGTTAGCGATAATTTTATCTGTGAGAAGTGTAAGCCAGTTTGCTCTTTGACGGAGAAGATTTTAGCATTAGAGGAGCGCATCCAGAGTCTAGAGAGAAGTAGTGAGTGCGAGAGCAGTCCAGGTTCTGCAGGAGAAAGTCTGGATGCCCTAGGTGGAGTTAGCATTCCCCCGACTCCGGCATTAGAGCCCTCGCAGTGGGGCGAATGGGTGACGGCTCGGCGGCATACTCGCTAAGCCAAAGCTAACGCTAAGGTTAGCCCACGGGAGCACCATTCCTCTCCGCTTCGCGTGTCCAACAGGTTTGCTCTCCTCAGTGAAGCACCCGCTGAGAAGCCTGAAAGAGCTCTGGTTTTAGGAGACTCTATTCTGAGGCATGCGAAATTAGCTAGACCCTTAGGGGCACCAGCAGTACAGGTCATGTGTATACCGGGAGCCAGGGCGCCGGACATAGCAGGTCAGCTTAGATTCTTAGGAAAGCATAGGTTCTCTAAGTTTTTCACATAGGAGCTAATGATATACGCCTTCAACAGTCAGAGGTTACTAAGAGTAATATTATAGAGGTGTGTAAATTAGCAAAGGCAATGTCCGATGCTGTAGCATGCTCTGGCCCCATCCCAATGCGACGTGGCGATGTAGCCTACAGCAGGTTATGGTCGCTGAACTGCTGGATGTCCGAGTGGTGCTCCAAAAACAATGTGGGCTTCATTAATAATTGGAGCATTTTTGAGGGCAAGGCTGGCCTGTTAGGGCGGGACGGTATCCATCCCACTCGGGAAGGTGCTGCTCTCATTTCTTGTAGTATAGGTCATAGTCTCAGAACAGCACTAGTTAACAAGTGACTGTCCGGAGCCAAGGCCACGGAGCAGACAGACAGGCTAAACTGACCGTCTGCTAGCTGCACAGAGTCGTCACTCAGGATCCACCATATTGAGACTGTGTCTGTCCCCCGAGCAAAACCAAAATATAGGAATTATCAGAAAGTCTGTTTAAGTAACCTGATTAACATTAAATTAAATAGGACTGAACGCACAGCCAGCACCTCTGATCTAAAGATAGGATTGTTGAATATTAGATCTCTCACGCCAAAAGCGCTTACTATAAACGAAATTATTACCGACCAGGAGTTTAATATAATGTGTTTGACAGAAACGTGGATTAAATCGAATGAATATGTAGCATTAAATGAGGCGAGTCCTCCTGGGTATAGTTACATACACCAACCCCGTCTAAATGGCAGAGGAGGCGGAGTCACAGCTATTTATAATAATAATCTAAACGTCACACAAAAGACTAAACACAAATGTAAAACATTTGAAGTTCTTTACACCAACATAAAATATTCAGTGTCCGAAAGCAGGTCCAGTCATTCAATTCCACTAATTATTATTTATAGACCCCCAGGGGCCCGACTCTGATTTTCTCATAGAATTTGCAGATTTCATCACAAATTTAGCAACTTCTTTAGACAAAGCATTAATTGTTGGTGACTTTAATATTCATTTTGATAATCAGGAAGACTCCTTAAGAGCAGCAGTTGTGTTCATTCTAGATTCAGTTGGAATTAATCAGAATGTTATAGGACCCACTCATAGTGGAGACACACTCCCGATTTGTTGTTAACATTTGGGTTAAAAATAAAAAACTTAGTCATAATTCCTCAGTCTGAAGCTATTTCAGACCATTATCTCATCTCTTTTAAAATCTGCCTCAGTCACTGCATTTCTACCTCACCACGTTACCGTGTTAAGCGTACTTTCACGTCAGCTACAGCAGCGCATTTTATCAATAATCTTTCAGAAATTTCGATATTAAATAGATCTCCGTCAGACCCCGCAGAGCTCGACTGGGCCACTGAGTACCTAGAATCAACGCTACGCTATACTCTAGATGATGTAGCTCCCCTTAAGACCAAAATGATCAGGGAGAAAAAATTAGCACAGTGGTATAATGATCATACACACACCTTAAAACAGACCACTCGAAAATTAGAACGTAAATGGCGTCAAACCAAATTAACAGTATTTCAAATAGCATGGAAGGAGAGCCTCTTAAATTATAGAAAATCTCTTAGTGCTGCTGATCAGCATATTTCTCCTCCCTCATAGAAAATAACAAGCAGAATCCTAGATTTTTATTCAGCACGGTAGCAAAATTAACAGGGAATAAAAGCACTGCACTCACATGCACACCATCATTAGGTAGTAATGATTTTCATGAACTTTTTTAATAATAAAGTTGAAAACATCAGGCAAGAAATCCAGACAGTTAATATAAATCCAAATTATTTTACAAGTAACCCTGTAGACAGCAGTGTCATTATAACATACAATCAATTACAAAGCTTCACTCCTATTCATGAGAATGACTTAATTTCATTAATTTCCTCATCGAAATCATCAACCTGCATTCTCGATCCCTCGCCTACAAGTTTCCTCAAACAGATAATTCCAGAGGTAATTAAACCTGTTTTAAAAATAATAAACTCTTCCATTAGCACTGGTTTTGTACCTAAATCCTTCAAACTGGCAGTTATCAACCCCCTAATTAAGAAACCTGACCTTGACCCATGTCAGCTGTCCAACTACAGTCCAATATCAAATCTCCCCTTTACATCCAAAGTGTTAGAAAAGGTTGTAGCACAGCAGTTCTGCTTACATCTACTTATGAATAAAATTTTCGAAATGTACCAGTCAGGATTTCGGCCTCATCATAGCACAGAGACGGCGCTAGTTAAGGTGGTAAATGACCTGCTGTTGGCCTCTGACCAGGGTTTTGTCTCTTTACTTGTTTTGCTCGACCTTAGTGCAGCTTTTGACACCATTGATCACACTATACTGCTTGCTAGACTTGAGAACGTTGTTGGAATAAAGGGAACAGCTCTCTCTTGGCTCAGGTCTTATTTGACTGATCGCTATCAGTTTGTTGATGTAAATGGTGAGTTCTCCACACTCTCGGAGGTAAAGTTTGGTGTCCCTTAAGGATCTGTCTTAGGCCCACTACTTTTCTCTTTATATCTGCTGCCTCTGGGTGAAATTATACATAAACATGGTATTCGCTTCCATTGCTGTGCTGATGATACACAGCTGTATATTTCAGTAAAGCCAGACGAGAGAGATCAACTAAACAATGGTGAGGACATTAGACAGTGGATGCTTGATAACTTTCTTCTGCTCAACTCAGATAAGACGGAAGTACTTTTACTAGGACCACATGCAGCTAGAAGCAAACTTTCCGATTATGTAGCATCTCTGGATGGTGTTTCTGTCTCAGTGTGTACAGCAGTCAAAGACCTTGGTGTGATTATTGACCCGAGTTTTTCCTTTGAGGCTCACGTGAATAATATTACCAGGATCTCCTTCTTTCACCTTAGAAATATTGCTAAAATTAGAAATATGATGTCGTTACAGGATGCAGAAAAATTAGTTCATGCTTTTGTTACATCCAGATTAGACTACTGTAATGCTTTACTGTCTGAGTGTTGGAGTAAGTGCATCAATAAGCTTCAGTTAGTTCAGAATGCAGCAGCAAGAGTCCTCACTAGATCTAGAAAATATGACCACATCACTCCTGTTTTGATCAGTCTACACTGGCTCCCAATTAAATCTCGCATTGATTATAAAATACTACTACTGACTCTGAGTGAACTTCTGTACCAGTATGATCCTCCATGCCTACTTAGATCAAAAGGTGCAGGCTATTTGTTGGTTCCTCAAATAATGAAAACTACAGCAGGGGGCAGATCTTTCTCTTATAAAGCCCCACAGTTATGGAACAACCTTCCAATCAGTGTTCGGGACTCAGACACAGTCTCAGTGTTCAAGTCGAGGTTAAAAACACATTTATTTAGTCAAGCCTTTTATCAGTAGATTTTTCTTAGGTAAAGGAGCAGATCTGGAGGGGGCATGGATATAGAGTGTTTGGTGAACTGGGATATTTGTATGCTGTCGTCCCCTCACTCTCTCACGTTCAGTCAGGTTTGCTGACGGTGGTGTGGTGGGTCGTCTCTTATCCCAGAGATCCCTCATGTTGGTGTTACCTTCTGGTTCTCCCTTTTAGTTATGCTGCCATAGCGAGTCTTGCTGGAGTCCAAACTGCACAGTGATAATAACTCTCATACAACAACAAGACACTTAATAATCCATATCCTTCTCTCTCTCTCTCTCTCTCTCTCTCTCTCTCTCTCTTTGTCGAGTTAAACATGCTCCTGAGGCTCCAGTGACCACTGTTCCTGCCCCTCTCCCCTCCGTGGATCTTCCCACTTCATCCAGGCCTGCCTCTGGATAGTGTTTTCTTCGACAGGAGGCCACTCTGTGCAGTTTGGGACGGTTTCTCATCAACGCGTTGGGTAGTTCCATGAAAATCCGGAGTAAGAACGGGCGCTTTGAGGATGGATTGGACTGCAGTTAATGTCAACAGTCTGCTACACTGACTCAGGACTGCGTTTCGCTTCTGATCATCTTATATCTGCTACAAATGGACATTCAGTGCAACCCAGATGAGGATGAGTTCCCTCTTGAGTCTGGTTCCTCTCAAGGTTTCTTCCTTATGCCATCTCGGGGAGTTTTTTCTTGTCACAGTCGCCACTGGCTTGCTCATCAGGGACAAACTTACACTTATAAAGAACATCTTCACTTTTGATCACCACATTATCTGTGTAAAGCTGCTTTAAGACAATGTTCATTGTTAAAAGCGCTATACAAATAAAAATAAATTGATTTGAATTGAATATCCTCTTTCTAGACCTCCCCATGCAGTAGTCTCCCAAGTATTACTCATGCTAGTTGCCTTTCTTGAACTGCTTCAACTGGGGGGATTACAGCAGGGAGTGACAATACAACCTCCTTATACAGCCCAGTCAGCAAACAAATTTGGCCCAGATTTGGCATTCATCTGGCACTGGCATACAGCATGTGGGCCAAACATGGCCCGGTTTGGCAGAGGTGGTACAATTTTTAAGGTGGCTCACAAGACATGGGCCAGATGTCATTTAGGACCAGTTATGGGAGATTTACCCTGAGACTTGGGCCAGTTATGGCCCATGTGTGGCCCTTGTCTGGAATCCAGACCTGGTCCACACTAGGACCGTAATTCATTGCAGTATGTGGGCCAAGCAAAAGCTGTTTATGTGGGCCGGAGTTCGGCCAGAGAAAAATTGCTATGTGGGAGCCTGCTTATACTTAGGGGCTACAGCCTGGTCTTGACCAGGGGTCAACTGCATGCCTCTGACAACCTGCCCACATTTGGGTGCTTTGGTTTGGACACCTTACGTTACCTGCTCACTTGGGGTAATAGTGGGTCCTCCGCCCACAGCTTGCTTATGCCAAGGAGTGACACAGCCTGCCATGATCAGCTCACACTAGGGGGTGATGGCACAAACTTCACACCACCTTCCATGAACTCATGCGAGTGGCCAATGGCGCAGTTTTCACCCCTTAACAATCTCATGCCAGGGTGCATGGCCTCCTCCCACAGCCTGCTCATATCAGAGGTCACATGCATGGCCTCCATAAAAAATGCTAGATTCTGAATTAATGTAAATGTTATATAATGTAAAAAGTGACAGCTTTGATTTAATTTAATAATCATTCAGCAAAGTATTTGTCGTGTCCACAAGGAAGACTTTACTTTACTTTTACTTTTACTGCTTTTCTATCTAAATGCTGATGAAAGAGCCAAAAAACAATGAGCAAATTCATTAACTTCAGTGTAATGAGGCAAGGGTGGAAAGCCAAGTCATCAGGATTCTCCTGCCAAGGCCTATTGTTCCAACAAGCTATGATGTAAGTACTGTCACTCAAATCTGGGAGGTGTGGTCAATTTCTAAACTATTAAAGCACCAGAACTGTTTAAACCAGAAGTCTTTTTTAAAGTAATATTGTTTTATATATTAGGTATTTCTTTTAACTTTTTTGAACTTTAGAGAAATGCTGTGTTCATGAACGTGACGGAGTTGAATCTTTCGGATCGCTGTGAGCATTTCTCCTGTCCAGAGAGATCTGTATCTCCTGCAGTTTATATCTCACTGTACGTGTGTTCAGCTGCTGTGGTTCTTCTAACTGTGTGTGGAAATCTGCTCGTCATCATCTCTGTTCTTCACTTCAAGCAGCTTCATACACCGACCAACATGCTCGTGCTCTCTCTGGCCGTGTCGGATTTCCTCGTCGTTGCTTTTGTAATACCACCAATGTTAATCCGATCACTACAGTCATGCTGGATTTTTGGGAGAATTTTCTGCATTGTTCTTTACTTGATTGCTGGTTTCCTTACAAGTTTATCCATCTATAATGTCGCTCTGATCTCTGTGGATCGCTATTTGGCGCTCTCACACCCCTTTTTCTACACAAACACCATCTCTGTGGGAGCAATGTGCATTTTAGTTTCTTCTAACTGGTGTGTGTGCATAGTGTATACTATAACATTATATAATTTTAGTGGAAACTTTACAACTTCTCTAATGTGTCCTGGGGAATGTTTTTACTTATTGACTAGTGTTGGGTCTGTAATTGATCTTGTATATTCATTTATATTTCCACTTTCTGTCATAATCATATTGTACAGTCGGGTTTTTCTGATCGCTAAGAAACACGCCACTGCTATCAGAGAGCTTAATAATCACACACGACCTCAAACACAGAAAATCACCTCCCACTCCATGAAATCTGAGAGAAAAGCAGCCAAAGTCCTCGGTATTTTAGTGTCCGTGTTTCTGGTGTGTTTACTTCCTTATTTTATTTATAGTATATTAGGTGACGTTATTGAACTACAGGCAGAAACCTTTCAAAATATCTTTATAGTGGTTTGTCTTAATTCCACCATTAATCCATTTATTTACGCTCTGTTTTATCCGTGGTTTAGGAGGTGCGTTAAATTCATTATAACTCTGCAAATATTCCAAACAGATTCAGCATTAATCAATGTTTTGTCCTGAATTTATATATGTTTTAAATAATTACAAATCAAATAATAGTTATCAGTAATTGGTATATTGTACAGGTAGACCACAACCTATGACGTAGATAGACATAAAGACGCACTGTAAATATTAAAAAAATTTTACATAGTACAAATAAAGTAAATAAAAAATTATATATATATATTGCCAGTGACAGTGACCGTCGTCAGACAAATGGTCATAGGTCGGGGTCTAACAGGAGTATGTTTCTTTTTTAAATAGAAATATTTGTTTTGCTAAACAAATAACACACATTGTAATAGATTGCTTTATTATACATAAAATGTTAGTGAGTATCGTAATCTGTACTTTAGTCAAATATAAAAGTAAAGAATAATCTGTAGTTTTATCACTTTAGGTTGTAAATGAATCTGAAGACAAACAGACTTAAAATAATAATTGTTAAATTTTTATTGCGATTGTGTTTTTTGTGTTTTGTTTGTTTTTAGCACAATTGATCTTAATAATAATGTAGACCATTTTTACAAATCAGAGTTTTAAATGTTACGCATGTTTTTCATTCTTAACATGTAATCTTTGCTGTACACATTTATGAGATAATAAAGAATTCTGAGTAAATAGTCCATCTTTAGGTCAGTGGTTAAGACTGGACTCTGATCACTGAGAAACAGTGTTTTTCTATAGTCTTTCTACATGAGTGTTACAAACAATAATAAGCTCAGGAAGCAATAGCAACCTGTCCAGACCCTCAGGAAGCAAAGCAAACCATAATGATTCTTCCTTGTTCAGGGGATGGTTTCGCAAGCAAGGTTCATATTCAAAATAACTTTCTAAAAAGAATTGGGTCGGGTTTAGCCAAGATGTTTGCATATATTTGGATTCTCTCCTATCTGGAATTGGATTCTGCTTGTATATGTTTGGATTTTTACACATAAATTCTGCAACTGGATTCTGGGTTTAGAACCCAGTTACAGAAAGGCTCAGCTGATATGGCATCCTATGGTTAGTGTCGTGGAAAGATTGCTCTTTATTTGCTTCATGATTAGCAAAGGTGCTTGACATCCAAAGCTATTCTTGGTCAAAAACAATGCTGACAACTGGAGGACCTCCTTACCTCCATCAGATAAAAAATGCTGACCATCCTTCCCAAAAAAATTATCCCAGTGGCTCATTAGGGCAGTGGTTCTTAAAGTGTGGGGTGCTTCCCTCTAGTGAGAAATAACGACAGGACAGGTGGGGCACAATGAACGTCAGGTTCCCTTTGAGGAACTCAAGCTGCATCCTAACACTTTGGGAATGTGGCTGCCTTTCCATCCTCTGAAATAATGTGTGCAATCAGTCAAAAATTGGAGGCAGGCTGTCACCAGCGGGGTGACGTCACAACCAGGAAGTATAAAACGCACATGAAGTAAAGCAAATTTGTGCCGCGCACTGTGCTCGCATGTCTATGCTCCCGGAGAGTTCTCTTTGAGGTGGGTGCCCCCACTCCTCGCAGTTCTTGTCCCACTCTCACTGAGGCCGTAGAGAAGCTGGATATAGCTTGGCCAGCTAATGAGCATAAAGCCCCTTCATTCAGTAAGCTCAACAAGCGCTTTTTACTCCCGGCGTCACAGCCTCCACGTCGGGGTCTGCCATTTTTCCCTGACCTGCACACCTGACGCAACTGCGTCCCTCACGGGGTGGGGAGTGGTCATGAAAGGTCTACGGGAAAGTCCCCATCTACTATGGCACATCAATCTGGCTTTGAAGAGTTTCCTCAGAGGCCATCATGTATTGATCTGCTCGGACAACACCTCGGTGGTCTCGTTTATTAACCACCAGGGTGGTCTGTGCTCACTCCCCCTGTCCAGATCCTCCTGTGGTCCCAGGGGAAGCTCCTTTCCCTGAGAGCAGCTTACATCCTAGGCCTGTTAAATAAAGCGGCGAACACCCTGTTGAGGCAGGGGGCCAGACCTGGGGAATGGCGCCTCCACCCTTATGTGGTGGAGCAGATCTGGGAGAAGTTTGGCTAAGCCCAAGTAGACTTTTTCACGTCTCTAGGGACGTCACACTGTCCCCTATGGTTTTACCTATATCCTTTAGCCCCACTGGGACAGGATGCCACGGCACAGGCCGGGCTGTCTGAGGTTTGCGGACTTGGTGGCCCTCCTCAAGCAGCCTCTATGGGAGATTCTCTCAATTCGGGGGCACAATAGTTCACCCCTGACCAGAGCTGTGGCCCCTTTAACGGTACAACTCCAAAGTTCGGGTCTCTCCACTGAGGTAGTAGAGATCTTTCTCCAATTCATGAGGAGGTTGTATGCCGTGAGATGGCGTCTGTTCACTGTGTGGTGCGCTCAGCACCAATTTGACCCAGTCCACTGCCCAATTAGTTTAGTGCTGGAGTTCCTGCAGGAACAGTTTGCAAAAGGGTTGGCTCCGTTCACTATTAAAATCTACGTGTCCGCCATTATGCCCCCGTGTCTGGGCATTCACTGGGCAGAAACCTGCTCCTGATGTGTTTTCTCCGTGGCACCTGCCGGTGTGACCAAGAGTGCCTGGATGGAACCTAGCCATTGTGCTGGAGGCTCTGTCTGAGCCCCCCCCTTCCAGCCGTTGGCCAATATTTTATGATGGCACTTGTCTATTAAGACTGCGTTCTTGCTGACTATCCTCTCTATTATGAAAGTAGGTGATCTACAGGACCTCTTGTGGCCCCCTCCTTTCTGGAGTTTCCTTCAAGCATGACCAGTGCCTTCCTGCACCCTATAGAGGGTTACATCCCCAAGGTGCCCTCAGTTGTCCCACAACCTGTTAGGCTCCAGGCATTTAATCCTCCTCTATTCCAGACCCCCAAAAAGGAGAAATTGAACCGGCTGCACCCCGTCCAAGCACTGGACTGCTATGTCTACAGGAAATTACACCCCAATCTAAAGTGAAGAATTGCAGAAAAAGTTTGAGAACAATTGCGTTAGTGCCAAAGCAGAGGCGGATAAGGATTGATGCCCTAATGAAATGATACACCTCTTCTGTCTCAAGGAGGTTAAGAATGCTTAAATATTAGGGTCTCCCACTTGCAGTGAATGCAAATCAGTATGAGTATGGAAGGGCAAGACAGAAATAACAGTTTAAATGACTTGAGAAGGCTGTTGTATGGCTGAGGCCTGATGTAAGCACTCTGAAACAGTAGCGGCAGTGGCCTCTATTAAATACTGTAAGGATCGTCAGCATTTTTTTGTTAATTTTCCCAGACATATAACACTGATATGATTATTACATATAATGGAAGATAAATAATGTTTGGTTGTCATGTTGTATCATGCAGCAATTGTGTCATAAGGTCACACACTGTTGTTCATTGCAGTAATGAAGAAGTGGATAGTATTTTATTTTAGGTATAACACTGGAAATGAAAAGACATGACTTAGAATGCTTTTTGTTCCAACAAGGCATGACATCAGTCTAATCATGTCACTCAAACTAGGGAGGTGTGGACAGTTTCTAAACCATTAAAGCACCAACGGAGTTTAAGGCAGAATTGGTTTGACTGTGGCAGTTACCATGTTTTAGTCATTACATCTACGACTTGACTTGACATCTAATATCTGATGTTTTCTCTTAAACTTTGCATGCATTAGTGAGATTCTGTATTCATGAATGTGACGGAGTTGAATCTCTCGGATCGCTGTGAGCATTTCTCCTGTCCAGAGAGATCTGTATCTCCTGCAGTTTATATCTTACTGTACATGTGTTCAGCTGCTGTGGTTCTTCTAACAGTGTGTGGAAATCTGCTCGTCATCATCTCTGTTCTTCACTTCAAGCAGCTTCACACGCCGACCAACATCCTTGTGCTCTCACTGGCCGTGTCGGATTTCCTCGTCGGTGCTTTAGTGATGCCGTCTGTGTTAATCTGGTTGATTGAGTCATGCTGGATTTTTGAAAAAGTTTTTTGCATTGGATTTTTTTTGATTGGCAGTTTTCTTACAATTGTATCCATTTATAATGTTGCTCTGATCGCTGTGGATCGTTATTTAGCTTTGTCAAACCCCTTTTTTTACACTAACACCATCTCTGTAAGAACAGTATGGGCTGTGGTTTTTTCGAACTGCTGTGCATGTCTGGTGTATACTGTAGCATTTTACTTTTTCAGTGTAGCCTCTTCTACTTCTGTTATGTGTCCTGGAGAGTGTTATGTGTTTCTGACTAGGTTTATGGCTCTAATTGACTTGATCATAACATTCATTGTTCCATGTTCCTGCATAATCATATTGTATAGTGGAGTTTTTCTGATCGCTAAGAAACACGCCACTGCTATCAGAGAGCTTAATAATCACACACGACCTCAAACACAGAAAATCACCTCCCACTCCATGAAATCTGAGAGAAAAGCAGCCAAAGTCCTCGGCATTTTAGTGTCCGTGTTTCTGGCATGTTTACTTCCTTATTTTGTTTACAGTTTATTAGGTGACGTTATTGAGCAACAAACAGAAGAATTTAAAAAAGTATTGTTTGTGCTTTATCTTAATTCCAGCATTAATCCGGTTATTTACGCTCTGTTTTATCCGTGGTTTAGGAGGTGCGTTAAATTAATTATAACTCTGCAAATATTCCAAACAGACTCTGCATTAATTAATGTGCTTTCATGAAAAGTCTCAAGTCCAACAATCACTCTAATAAACAGTGTGTATATATATATATATATATATATATATATATATATATATATATATATATATATTTTTTTTTTTTGCTATTGTATGTTATTATAACAATATAATACCTAAAATTATTAATTTTAAAATAATAGTTCGCATTAAAAAATCCTGATCTATGTAAATAATAATTCAAGTGTTGTGAAAATTCATGAAAAAAGAAAAAATCATTTTTTCAGAATTGTCAGTTAAAAGGAAAACTTGCAATATGTAAGCTTGCAGGTGTACATATAAACACCTATACACCTGTCTTTATAGCAGAATCATTGCACCATTGTGTTTTATAAATAAGTAACTTGCTTTTAATGAGACAGTGAGTGGACACACCTAAACCTTTCATTTTCATTGTAATCCAAAAGCTCCAAGGGGATTATTGTTATATATTTGGGTAAACATCAGAGCATGATGGTCCATTTCTAAACTATAAAAATACCAGAGCTGGTTAAATCAGGAGCCATTTATTGTATATATATATATATATATATATATATATATTAATTGTACTCTATAGTAACATCACCTGATATGCTATTGCTTCAAAACAAATGTTTATTTGAAATGACTGTAATGAACCTAAAAAAATTTCAGTTGATATCTTACTGTACGTGTGTTCATCTTCTATGGTTCTTCTAACAGTGTGTGGAAATATAATAATTTCTGCTTTTCACTTTAAGCAGCTTCATACACCGACCAATATGCTTGTGTTTTCTCTCTCATGTTCAGATTTCTTCAGAGGTGTTCTAGCAATGCCACAAATGTTAATCTGGACGATCGAGTCATGTTGGATTAAAAAAAGATAGAAATCAAAAGCAAGATCAATCAAAGCCGTGAAAACCATAAACATGACACATTAAACAAAATGGCTTGGTAATCATATGAACTAGACAACTTACTTCACAAACATAAAACTTAAATAAAGGTATACGTGTACAATAATCAAACACGGAGATGAGGAACACCTGTAAACTAATGACACATAAAGACAGGAGACATGGCATGAATAAAAATAAATACACACATGATGTAGACCAACGCAAAGCACATGAAACGTACACACAAAACCAAAGAGGTGTGCTGCAGGCACTTTTTTCATTGTGGTTACCTTTGTGTATGTGCTGTGGCGATTGAAAGAAAGGGGGGATATTTGACACTACCCCCTCCAAATAGCACCTCCTGGCTTGAACAGATGTTGAGAGGAGGCCTCGATGTTGCCAGTGGCAAGGTCAGTTTGTCGGAGGAGGCCTTAACTTTGCCTCCTGGTTATGAAAGATAATGAGAGGCGGCCTTAACATCTCCTTTGGGCAAAGAAAGCTTGTGGAAGGAGGCCCTAATGTCACTTCCTCTGGCCAGGTTGTGGTAGGAGGTCTTGATGTCACCCTCAGGCTGAATCATGACATGTAGTGTGATGTGGGAGGGCACCCAATTAGTATTGATCTGGAGCTTAGCGTGGAGCATGCCTTGTACGCATCAGGCTGTAGCTCAGCATGGGGCCCTTATATTAAGATATGTCTTGGGAGGCGGCCTTGTGCTCATATGGCTCATAGGAGGCTTTCCCATGCTTAGGCATGGCTGGAGAGCCTCATGAGAGCTAAAGCTGTCTTCAGCTTGGCATGGGGTAGGGTGTGAAAAGATGTTCTACCAACCTTGAACATGTTTCTTCTTGTCGTTTTTTTTTATTCAATATTTGTGTAAATGCTGGGCTTTATGGAAAGTGAACACATGGACAACAGAGATCAGGAGGGCGGGGAGTTTCTGCTGCACTCTAAAGCTTGCCACTGTGGTCCAAACTATGATACGTTATTTGTTTAAAAAAACAAGGTTGGATTAATTTGGAGGAAGTGCGGGCATCAGGATTAACACTAGTTTTACTAAACACACCTGCTGAGATTTTCACAGGCCTTCAGCTCCATTGTTCTCCTGCTTTTGTTGTGCAAACACACCCATTACCTGTGAGGCCTGGCACATTTGCACAGAGAGAGAGAGAGAGAGAGTCATGAGTATATGTCCTTTTTTTCTATAGGCCTGTATAGTACACATCAGAAAACATTGTAGCACTGGTGTAAAATTATACACACATTCCTTCATGTGGTTATAGTCTGTTATCGTGTTGGGTTTCCTCTTTCTGGCATCACCGATCGTCACGTCTTGGTGTATGGAACTTAGAACACACACAGTGTTGTTTTTTTTAGGTGAATAAATTGTCAAGTAGACACTGCCACTTCTAAGCACTGAAGTGGAGCATACCTCTCGCTGTGCAGTGTCTTCTGCAAAATAAGGAAGTTGAGGAAGTTCGGCGGAATTTATTCACCGTGCCCAGTAGCATGTAGTATGCAGTAGTATGACTCTATCTCGGGGCATTGTTTCTTTGATTACTGGCACCAGAAAGCTTTCTGACCAGCAATCCACAATGGCACCAACGGGACACGATTGCTCTTACAAACAGAATTTAAATGAATGTCATCAGTTCATGAATTGCCAAATTCCAGTCCGACTCTGTTCTGCGGGCTTGATGGACCGTGCACTCCCTGATGGTCTGCAGCATTCCCACGTCTACCAGGCAAAGGAAGCTTTGGAGCATGCTTGTAATTTTACGTTGTCAGAAGATAAACAAATAGAGAATGGAAAATCTACATGAACCTCTAAATGGGTTTATATAAATATCATATGTACTATGGCAATGACAAGCCTTAGCAGACTCTGTGGGTCCAGCTTGCACAGTGAAGCACAAGTGATTTGCTACTGCACTGGGCATTCCAATGTCCTCCTTTACCCACACAGTGCCGTCTTTTACCGTCTGGCTCAGACAGGGCTTCCCAGTACCACGGTGCATCTTCCGTGGAGGCATGTTGGGTTCTTGTTCCGTCTCCTTTTAGGATTCTTCTGAGGAGGTATCAGTGGCCTGCTGGACAAATGAAATCTCACCTCCATCAGTCTGCTTCGTCCATTTCCTGAAGCCAGACCAAAGCCTGTTACGCAGAGAGGTTCTTCCTGCGTGGCAGTGATACGGAGGCCATCCTGATGTGCGTTCTCAAAAATGCAAAGAAGAAATGATTGTCCCGCCTGGGTCAGTCTTAATAAGTTCTAAGTTTGTTTTATGTTGCAATCTATTTTCTTTGGTAACCATTTAATGGATTTGAAAAGTACAAATTCTTCAGCTGTATAGTTTTACTAGTTAATTACAAATGTCAGGAATTTATGTGAATAGCTGCATTGGAAATATATTGTTATAAAAAAATATTCTTAATATGTAAAATGCTTGTTGCCCCCGTTTTTTTTTTTTTTTTTTTTTTATGAGATCTTGATGGTTTTCTCAGTGTTAACACAAGTTTATATTTGCAGGCAAAATTTGTATTAAAAGGGAGTTAAATCATCTGTCTAGTTCCAGAGTTGCCTTTTTGTTCCACTAAAGCACTAAATCATTTGTTTTGTGCTGTCAATCGAACTTGGGGTGTGATATTTTATTTTTTTTATTATAAAAGCAATATGTTTAAACGTACATTAAACATCTGGTGGAACAAGCAGCAAAATGATGCAAGTGATAATGGTGGACATGCCAAAATTTTTCATTTATTTATCATTTCTTGTAAGTGAAAATGTTAAACTTTTTATTTATTTAAAAAATTCAAGCCACACCGAATATTTACTTAATGCTGAAACAAGGCAGTGATAGTAAATATTCAGGGATTAAAAACAAAGCAAATCGTTACATATGGAATGACTCCTTTTTATTACTTCTATAATCAAAATGAAAGTTTCAAATTAAGATGTGCAGGTGCAAAAAACAACAGTGATTATTTATATAGAACCTTAAGCCTAAAGGCAACAAACCAACTACCACACCCCCCCCAATTGGATATTTTCCCTCCAGAACACTAGAGGGTGCTTCTTGTCATGGATGCTGACTACTGGCAGGTGATGAAAAGCAGCTGTGTGAACACAAATGAACGGATGATTTCTGGATCACATAGAGAGCATAATCACAGTCTGTGCTGCTAGGGGGTCCTGCCTGTTCTGAAGCCGACCAGCCCCTAATAGTGGCTTGTTTGTACACCTTGAGGAATACCTGTGTCATCCTTTGACCCCATCTTTTTGAGCAGAATGCAAGTGGTGTCTACCACTGCTGCAACTGGAGTACTCTGTTTCTGCAGTGTGCTCCAGAATGCCTTTCGCTTCTCCTTCTAAGGTTAGAGCAATGCCTGCAAGTGCTGTTTCCGTTTTGCATGTACCTGGAGGAGGACATGGTTTTGTGTCCACTGGGTCTTTGACCAGCTCACTCAGCGGAAAGCCATCATGGCAGTGTGACTCTCTCTTACCAGGTTTTGGCACCAGTTAGAAGAGCTTAAACCACTCAAATGTGTCCACCTCTATTATGAACAGCTTCACAGGAGAAAGGAGGCCGAAGCAAACACTGCTTGGACATGTGTGAAACACGGCTTTGAGAGTAAAACTTATTGGATCTCATTTTCAATTAGCCTGTAAGAAGTGATGTAGGATACTGAATCCTCTGAAGTAGATAGAGCACTGCAGCAGGAAACCCCTGCACCCTGTGGGATTGCTGGCATACTTCTTGGGGTAGATTTGTAGCTAATGAGGCTGTTGAGGGAGCCGAAACTGTAAGGTAGATTGCTTTTGCTGTTACAAAATTGTTGACAATGTTTGTAGCTTGTTTTGTACTTGCGTAGCCATTTTTTTCCTGCCGCTTACATGACACGTTTTGTCCGATTTTAAATGACACACCCAACATATGGCCTATGATGTTGAATAACTGTGCTATTGTAACATATAAGGTTAAAATTATAAACCATTAACTGTTTCTTTTTATTATAATTAAACTGCATCATATCATATGTTCCTTTACCATAGATGAAGAATTTGTCTATAATATTTTATATGGTAGCAGTTTGGGATAAACGAATGTAGAGAACATATTATTTATAAAGAAAATGCATGTCCATCATACTTTTTTTAAAAACAGAGGAGGTTCTCAGAAAAAAAAAAAAAAACGTGTGATATTTTTTCTTCAAGGCACAGCATCATGTATTATGCAGTCACTCAAACTTGGGGGTGTGATAAATTTTCTAAATGATAAAAACAGGAGTCTGCTTGAGGCACCTAACTGGAACCTTTACCAGTGGCGGTTTTACAAAGCTACAGTAACATCAAGTGTATGAAATATCGCTTCAAACTTTTTTTCAATACCGTGTTCATGAACGTGACAGAGTTGAACCTCTCTGATCGCTGTGAGCATTTCTCCTGTCCAGAGAGATCTGTATCTCCTGCAGTTTATATCTTACTGTACGTGTGTTCAGCTGCTGTGGTTCTTCTAACAGTGTGTGGAAATCTGCTCGTCATCATCTCTGTTCTTCACTTCAAGCAGCTTCACACACCGACCAACATGCTTGTGCTCTCACTGGCCGTGTCGGATTTCCTCGTCGGTGCTTTAGTTATGCCGTCATCGTTAATCCGGAGGATTGAGTCGTGCTGGATTTTTGGGAACATTTTCTATATCTGTTTTTTGTTGATTACAAGTTTCCTCATTATTGTATCGATCTATAATATTACTTTCATTGCTGTGGATCGTTATTTGGCTCTTTCGCGTCCGTTTCTCTACACAAACACAATCAATACGAGGACCATGAGCATTGCAATTTATTTTAACTGGTGTCTAAGTTTATTATATATTCTATTGCTCTCTTATTTTAATGAAATCCTAATGAGTCCTTTACTGTGTCCTGGGCAGTGTTTTCTTATAGTGAATGAGGTTTGGTCTGTAATTGATCTTGTTGTATCATTTATATTCCCACTTTCTGTCATAATCATATTGTACAGTCGGGTTTTTCTGATCGCTAAGAAACACGCCACTGCTATCAGAGAGCTTAATAATCACACACGACCTCAAACACAGAAAATCACCTCCCACTCCATGAAATCTGAGAGAAAAGCAGCCAAAGTCCTCGGCATTTTAGTGTCTGTGTTTCTGGCGTGTTTACTTCCGTATTTTATTTACAGTTTATTGGGTGACGTTATTGAGCTACAATTAAAAATCATTCAAAATTTTTTGATCATGCTTTGTCTGAATTCTACCATTAATCTGGTTATTTATGCTCTGTTTTATCCGTGGTTTAGGAGGTGCATTAAATTAATCATTACTCTGCAAATATTCCAAACAGACTCTGCATTAATCAATGTTCTTTCATGAAAAGTTTTTTTTCCACCCCTTTATGGTGCCTGAATAATATCATTACTGTATATCAACTACTGATCTAATGTATCCCTTATCATAGCAATATTTTCTTGTAATTTACATAATGCAATTCAGTAAGATGTAGGCATTTATTTTTAGTCAAAATTATTTTGACTTCAAATATTAAGGAATATAATAGGAATCTAATCATTTGAAATATACTTTCACAAGCAAATAATAGTAATATTAAAAATCACTATACAGCTAATGAAATTATCATAAAAATTTGTTGTGGATTTCTATATAGATATTATATGGTGAGTTTTGACATTTAAAATTTTAGTGCGATAATAATATGTAATCATTATTTTTGACAATTTTATGATATACATAATAAAATAGTAATGTTCATTCTATTTTGTAATTTCTAGTCTTTTTTCTTTTATATTATTATTTTGAATAATGTGGATGAGACTGTAAAAATGGCTGAAACTATCAGAAACCGAATATCAACATCAGTAAGGCCTAATTTGGTCCCAGACATTTATGCTGCAGAAGAATTACATAAAGATGAATATTTATAAAGTGGAAATTTGCAGGGAGGGGAAATAATTTATCACTCACTATATTAGAAAAGATCATGTAGTATTTTCCTATGTGTCATTTTAAAATGTTATATCTTGTATGACAAATCAAACTGTTTTTTTAAAGTTGTCAATGCTGTAAGTGTAAATTTGTTATAAATACTTTACTGGGCTGCATGAAACTTAACGAAAATAAAAAATGGATATACAAAATGAAACTAGTGATAATATTAAAAGTTTTACACAATAACCACCCTAAATGTCCAGACCACAACCCTGAGGCAAAACTGAAAGTCTTCTAGAGTGGTTCATTTACACGCACTTAAAAAAAAGAAAAAGGCGCTCTGGTTTGAGTCTTCGTGTTACTGATTAAGAAAATTTACCCTTTTTTTTCCACATTCATGATTCCAGTCTTTATAAGAACAGTTTGTAAATCTCCAGACATCATTCTGTTATTGATCACAAGTTCAATTCCTATTTGGGTTTCTCCATTTGGGTACAATAAGGATATATTGAAGATAAGAACTGTCTGCTTTGATGTCACTTTCAGGTTCAGGAACACAGCGTGTCTAAATCTGGAACTAAACAATACATAAGGGCAAAAAGTGTAGTTGAAAACTGGTGAATAATTGTGTGTATTTTATACAAGTGTATGAATGTGTGTGAAGAAAACAACTTATTTATCAATTGTAATGTGTACCAAAGAACGTCTCTAGGTTACATACGTAACCCTACTTCCCTGAGGAAATGAGATGCTGCGTTGGAGCGCTTTTGGAAACGAATGCGTTCTTCATGCTCTGAATAATGAGCGTAATGAGTCCAAATTGAAGGCGGACTGTCACTGGCGGGGTGATGTTATGACCAGGAAGTATTAAACACACATGAAGTGAAGCCGGCTTCAGCTTCTGTAACCGAAAAGAAAGCGCTAAAAGGGACAGCGGTGGTGTGGCATAGAGACGCAGCATCTCATTCCCTTAGGGAACTAGGGTTACATACGTAACCTAGAGACATTCCCTTTCAGGAATTCCAGCTGCATTGGAACGCTTTGGGAACGAGAGTCCAATACCACCACACTGACTAGGATGCATGGGCACAGCTAGGTCGGAGGACAGGGGTGCCAGGGGTGGCACAGAGGTCAAGGTTGTAAAACTTGTCCACACACCAGCCTGCAATGTCACAGAGGTCTTGACGAGACACTTCAGAGGACCATGCCTTAGAGGCTGCCATAGTCTGGGCCGAGTGCGATTTGACACGAATGCAATAGCACCAATAATCCATCTGCTGTCTGCTCATGAGCAGGAAGGCCTCTCCTCTGGGGACTGTAGCAGATGAACAATTTTTCTGACTTCCTCCACGGACTTGTCCGGTGGAAATAACAGTCTAGTGCTCGGACTGGGCACAGCTGGTTCAATCTCTTTTGGTCTGGGGTCTGGAATGGAGAAGGATTGAATGGCTAGAGCCTGACAGGTTGTGGGAAGACCAAGGGCACCTTGGGGATGTAACCCACTCTAGGGTGCAGGAAGGCACTGGCCATGCCTGGAGTTAATTCAAGAAAGGAGGGGGTCACAGAGAGGGCTTGGAGATCACCTACTTTTCTCAGAGAGCAAATAGCCAGGTCCCACCCAGGCACTCTCGGTCACACCAGAGGTCTCTGCCCCATCAATGCCCTGACATGGGGCATGATATGCCGAAACGAAGGATGCGTAGACTTTAATGGTGAAGAGAGCCAACCCTTTTGCAAACTGTACCTGCAGAAACTCTGCAGAGTTCTGGATTGTAAAATGGTCTCTACTAGTGGAGAGAACAGAACCTCTGTGGCCCTCTTCAGGGGTCACAGCCACAGCTTCCACAGCTCTCTTCTCAGAGAAATCTCCCATTGAGGCTGCCCGAGGAGGGACACCAAGTCTGCAATCTACGGCCGGCCCGACCACTGTGGGGCTACCAGGAGAAGATGGACTCCGTCCTTGTGAAGTCTCTCCAGAACTCCTGGAAGCAGGTCAATGGGGGGAAATGCTGTGCCATTGCATCCAATCCCACGGGGCTGGTGGATATAGGGAAAAATACAGGGGACAGTGCGACGTCTCCATAGACGCGAACAGATCTACTTGGGGTTTGTCAAACTTCTCCCAGATCTACTCCACCACATGAGGGTGTAGGTGTCACTCCCCGGGTCTGGACCCTTATCTTGACAGGGTGTCTGCTGCTTCGTTCAAACGGCCCGGGATGTAATCTGCTCTCAGGAAGAGAATGCTTTGAAGTTTCATGGGAGCCAGAGCCACATCAACACATTTCGTGATTGTGCGGGGTGATATGGCAAGGACAAACGGAAGGACCCGATAATGGTATGCTTTGACATAAAAAATAAGTAAAAACCTCAGGAACCTTTGCGAGGATGAGTAGATAAAAGTATCCGTTAGATCTACCGTGACAAACCAGTCCTCGGTTCTGATCTGCTTTAGCGGCAGCATTTTGAACCAAAGCCCCAATAATCCCTTAGCCCAAGGATGTTGGAATATATTGCGGTCTTGGGGCTGAAGAGGTGAGCCAATAAAGGCCACGCACAGGACACCTTGGTATGCAGGGCAGGGAAAAATGGCAAACCCCGACACGGAGGCTGTGATGCCAAGAGCAAAAAGCGCTCGTTGAGCTTACCGAATGGATGTACTTCATGCTCACCGGCCATCCAAGCTATATCCAGTTTCTGGACAGCATGTCACAACCTCCAGGAACGTCTGCACTATCGGGTTCGTGAGAGCCTGCAACCTGCCGAAAAGCATGCTTACGAAGCCCACAATCGAGAGCTGGACCAGGCAGAGGTAGGAGAAAGGGACAAGCTAATCTAGCCCAAGTCCTGGGGGTCTATAAGGGAACCCCAGGAACCGGAACTGCACTCTGCCTCGACAAAAGCGGGACCAGAACCGCGAGGAGTGGGGGCACCCCTCTTAAAAAGTGCCCACCTGGAGCGGAGCAACCACATGGTCATGTTCATAAAGAAGTCAAACAAAGGCTGTGTGTATCAACCCCCCCTACGGGGGCAGGGAGAAGCACAGGGCCAAAAAGTGTGCTTGGTTTTCTTCTATGCCATCATTTATTTTGACAGACAAACATTAAACATAAAATTTACACATAGCGCTTCTTGAACAAACAGAATTTTTTACTAATTACAATCATTATTCAGAGTATGGACAACACAGTCGCGTTTCTTGGGTGCCGCAGATTTTCTGACTTTCTTTAAAAATCACTAGATTTGTGCCATGTTTTAAATAAAGTACATAAAGTACATTGCTACTCTGTGCACTTTGTGTTCATGTTTATTTGAAGTACTTATTTACAGCAGTGTGCACATGGAACTTTTTTTTTTACACGGCATGACATCATATGTACTGTTCTGTCACTCAAACTTAGGGGCGTAATCCATTTCTTAAACTATAAAAGCGCCAGTGCTGTTTGACCTCTAATTTATTTTATTGTAATGCACGCTCACAATGTTATAATAACCTTTCATTTATGAGGATTTTGTTTTAACTTTTGTAGACGTCAGAAAAATGTTTTATGCATGACCGTGATGGAGTTGAATCTCTCGGATCGCTGTGAGCATTTCTCCTGTCCAGAGAGATCTGGATCTCCTGCAGTTTATATCTTACTGTACGTGTGTTCAGCTGCTGTGGTTCTTCTAACGATGTGTGGAAATCTGCTCGTCATCATCTCTGTTTTTCACTTCAAGCAGCTTCACACACCGACCAACATGTTCGTGCTCTCACTGGCCGTGTCGGATTTCCTCATCGGTGCTTTAGTGATGCCGCCGATGTTAATCTGGACGATCGAGTCCTGCTGGATTTTTGGGAAAAACTTTTGCATTGTCTATTTAATGACTACTGGATTCCTCATGATTGTGTCCACATACACTATCGCTCTCATCGCTGTGGATCGTTATGTGGCTCTTTCAACCCCATTTTTTTACACAAACACAATCTCTCTTAGGATCATGAGAATCGTGGTTTATTTGAACTGGTCTGTAAATTTGGCATATAGTTTTTCACTCACTTATTTTAATGGAGTTGTCAAGACTACTGTAATGTGTCCTGGACAGTGTTTTTTCTTTCTGACTGAGGTTTGGACTGTAATTGACCTTATAAGATCATTTATATTTCCACTTTCTGTCATAATCATTTTGTACAGTCTGGTTTTTATTATCGCTAAGAAACACGCCACTGCTATCAGAGAGCTTAATAATCACACACGACCTCAAACACAGAAAATCACCTCCCACTCCATGAAATCTGAGAGAAAAGCAGCCAAAGTCCTCGGTATTTTAGTGGCCGTGTTTCTGGCGTGTTTACTTCCGTATTATATTTACAGTTTCTTAGGTGACGTTATTGAAGTACAGGCAGAAATAATTCACAAAGTTTTGATTATGCTTTGTCTGAATTCTACCATTAATCCATTTATTTACGCTCTGTTTTATCCGTGGTTTAGGAGGTGCTTTAAATTAATTCTAACTCTGCAGATATTCCAAACAGACTCTGCATTAATCAATGTTTTTTCTTGAACATGTTCGGTGCTCTTAAAGCACACATACAAAGGCAGATGAGAAAATCAGTCTGTCTGAGAAACTACTAAAATACCAAAGCATCAAAAACATTCCAAATTCATTCTTCTAGAGGAATAATTTAACAAGCGTCTGGATAAATTGTTGAATTATTCACACACAAACACACAACACATGAATATAATTCATATATTAATTAAATTATTTTAATTAATTAATTTTCTGATCGCTAAGAAACACGCCACTGCTATCAGAGAGCTTAATAATCACACACGACCTCAAACACAGAAAATCACCTCCCACTCCATGAAATCTGAGAGAAAAGCAGCCAAAGTCCTCGGCATTTTAGTGGCCGTGTTTCTGGCGTGTTTACTTCCATATTTTATTTACACTTTATTAGGTGATGTTATTGAACTACAAATAAAAATCATTCACATTTTTTTATCTTGTTTTGTCTCAATTTTACTTATTAATTATAAATGCAAATATTCCAAACAGACTCTGCATTAATCAGTGTTCTTTCATGAAAAGTCTTTTTTTACCCCTTATGGTGCCTGAATATTATATAATATAATATCATTACTGTATATCAACTACTGATCTAATGTAAAATGATTTTTGCTTCCAATACTTATAATAGGAATCAAATCCTTTTCATATCAGAAAAAAAAATATTAAGAATATTAAAAATTTGTATACCAGCCAATGAAATTATCGTAAAAATGTGTTGTGGATTTCTATATAGATATTATATGGTGAGTTTTGACATTTAAAACTTTAGTTTGATATTAATATGGAGTCTTTGTTTTAGACAGTTTTATGATATACATAATAAAATAGTAATGTTAATTCTATTTTGTAATTTCTAGTCTTTTTTTCTTTTATATTATTATTTTGAATAATGTGGATGAGACTGTAGGGTTAAAATGACTGAAAGTATCCGAAACCGAATATCAACATCAGTAAGGCCTAATTTGGTCCCAGACATTTATGCTGCAGAAGAATTACATAAAGGTGAATATTTATAAATGGAAATTTGCAGGGAGTGGAAATAATTTATCACACACCATACAAAAAAAGATCATGTAGTATTTTCCTATGTGTCATTTTAAAATGTTATATCTTATATGACAAATCTGACTTTTTTTTAAAGTTGTTAATGCTGTAAGTGTAAATTTGTTATAAATACTTTACTGGGCTGCATGAAACTTAACGAAAATAAAAAATGGATATACAAAATGAAACTAGTGATAATATTCAAAGTTTTACACAATAACCACCCTAAATGTCCAGACCACAACCCTGAGGCAGAACTGAAAGTCTTCTAGAGTGAATTTGGTTCATTCACATGCACTTAAAAAAAAGACGTTTTGGTTTTTTGACAATCTGTAAATAATTTGTTCAGTTGTTTTTTTACTATCGAGTTTTCTTGTTATTGATTTTAGAAATTGACTCTTTTTCTTTTCACAATCATGATTCTAGTTGTCAGGATCTTCCAGGCACACAGTGCACAATTCCGGGTCAGCGGCTACCTTGCCATTTTTCCCACGCCTCCCTGTATTTAAGGACACCCAAGACTTTAGCTCGGGGCCAGATTATCTAGCCGTCTTCCCAAGTCCTTGAGAATGTTTTTGCCACCCTGCCTGCTTTAGTTCCTGATCCTGATCCTGTTTCTGATCATGTTCCTGGCAACTGCTTTGCTCTGCTCTGCTCTGCCTTCCTAGTACCCAGTTTGGACTTTGGTTTGGCATTTTTTTTTTGTGCCCTGCCTATATTGTTCTGTTTGGCGGCTTTGGAATATTTGGACTGTTTTTTGGCTTTGGTTTTGTCTTCCCTGCATCGCCCTGTTTGCCTGTCTTTTAGACCCTGGACTGTTTTTTGGACTGTGTTTTTGCCTTGCCCCATTGAGTGTTTCTTTATTAAAGCCTATTTTCTCCTCAACCCTGTCGCTTACTGCATTTGGATCGGTTCTCTCCACACATCTAAGGCTCGAAGGGCACGCCCCGAGACCTTGATGGTACGTGTGGATTCCCTCCCCGGGAAAACCCTCTGCCCCGGAGCCACCACTAAAAGGGGTCTCATATGGAGGAGGCCAAGCGGAATCACACAGGATGCTTCCACCATGAGACCCAGCAGCCTATGTGAGTGAGGATACCTGCGATCCGGGCGGGAGACAGCTGTGCCCGCAACCTGGTCGAGTCCCACACCATGCCCAGGTAGGTGGTTCTCTGCCGTGGAGAAAGCGCACTCTTCCTGCAGTTCAGTCTTAGCCCCAGTTCCTTCATGCAGGTGAGAATGACATCTGGATGCCGGACCTCCTGAAGCTCAGATTGAGCCAATATCAACCAGTCATTGCACTTTGTGAAGGTATGGGGTGAGAGTGCCAGACCAAATGGGAGGACCCAGTATTGGTAAGCTTCGCCCCCGAAAGCAAACCTCCTGTGCATGTGAAGAATAGCTACGTGAAAGTATGCGTCTTACAGATTTATCGTGACAAACCAGTCCTCAGACCTGATCTAAGGCACAACCTCTTTGAGAGTGAGCATCCTGAACCTGAGCCTCATGAGTGAGCGGTTCAAAGAGCAGAGATCCAGGATCGGACGCAACCCACCATCATCTTCGGTACAACGAAGTACGGGCTGTAGAAGCCTAACTCTCTGACCGAGGGGTGAACCACCTTGATGGCCCCTTTGGTTAGGAGAGCATGCACCGCTTGTCCCAGGACCAGAGCCTGCTCAGGACCCACCACGGTGGGACACATCTCGTTGTGACGGGGAGGAGAGGACCCAAACTGAATTCAAGTAGCCCCTCTCTATAGTACGCAGGACACACTAAGAGACCTCCAGCAGCCTCTCTCAGGCTGTCAGAACTCCCTCAACCCTCTGGAGTCTGAGGGTGTTTTTGGCCCATTGAGAGATTTTGACATGCTCTTATATTTGGTTCTTTTTAGTTGCTTTCAAAATATAATATTGACAAAAGACTTATTACACTGTATTCAGCACAAACTGGGCTACCATAATATGTAAACAGCTTATATGTGTGTGTTTGTATTTTTGACAAAATAAGGTTTATGCATGGTTTTTGAAAAAGCTTAAAAAAAAACCTCACTGAAATAAGGCCACAAAACCTATAGTAAACATGTTTTCCCAAGACGTTTTGAGAGCAGATCATCCTGCCTGCTCATTCACATTAAACAATACTTTGATTTAAAATTTAAAAGACACTTTATATTTTGAAAGGCCATATGCGAAGAGGCGTCGACATGCTGTGACTGACAGCTTTGTAGACAATGCGTCGCATAATGAGCTGTCGATTACATAATGAGCTGTGGATCACTGAGCCAGGATCTGAGTGAGAAGTACAGTACTACAAGAAAGAATGTGTTTCCTTTGTGGTTTATTTAAAATACACATTACTGATCACATCTGTTTATGAAACACACACACACACACACACAAACATCACTAACTGTGTCATTGATAAAGTTGTTTGCATATGTCATACAATGCAATAATGATTCAAACTAAATATAATTTCAGAAAATATAAAATATGTACTTACTCAGGATGATTCTCGGTCGAACTCAAAATGGAGCGACACCTGCGTGGCCTGGTGTGAGTTTCCAGTGAAGGCAGGGGTGATGCAGCCACACTCCTAAAAATAACCAAACAATATATTTTAGGATGATGAATACACTTGAACAACATATATTTGTTAGCATGCATTGTACATATAGCATTTTCACCTTAGCATTCCGGAACATCTCTGCTAGCTAACACTACATAACAGCCTTTCAGGATGATAAGTGACACTAACCAAAACTGAACTGAGGCTAAAATATAACTTTAAATAACGTCAACAATATTTAGGAAATACAATTACAAACAGTTAATGTTACAAATGAGCAGATATTGGCGGATTTTTGTTGTAACATTAAAAGGCAATGCTGACAAAAGCTAGGCAGAGATGTCTACAAACAATATGAGTTTTATATGATCAGAATGTAAGATTTAATAACTTACTCATCGTAGAAACTTGAATCGTTGGAATCGCAATCTTCTTCGGATGAAAAGGTAAATTCTTCATCACTGTCCAAAACCATCTGAAGAGCTTCCTCACCGGTGTAGTGTGTCAAATCGCATTGTTTTAGGCCATTGTCCAGGGGGCGTGTAACTTAACATGTGAACTGTTTTACCTGTGAATAGCGGGGGGGCGTGTCCGGTCGCAGCTCATTATCAGATAATGAGCTGCGGTGGAAAATCTGTGCATCTACTTGGTTTCACATAATTTATATTCTTTGGAAACATATGTTTTTTATTTCACAGACTTATTCCAAAACTACATACTTTAAGCTGTCTAAAGATATTTTTTTTTATTTCCGTGTGTCAGCTATTGGCCGAGTTTCAGCGCTTTTTGATGACGTGTTTCTAAACGAAGCTCACACAGACAAAGGCAACAGATGGCGCACCCTGACTATTTTATTCATTTAAAAAAATACAATATTTTTGGCGGGTCCTCACTTTAAAGCACATCCTGTGGCAGAGCCAACGGCCTGGACTCTGGGAAGCACTGGGGAGGGACTGGCACCGTAGCATGAGGTGTACACCGCCCTCCAGATGTAAGCCGTCAGGACTTACGTGCCATGGACCATTTGTTCGAAGCAAGGGTGACTCTCAGGTCAGCCGGGTCATTCTAGGGCCTAGAGCATCGCCAGGGGCCCCTAGGCCCTCCCCGCGGGGATCGGGTGGCAATGTTCTCTTTCTGGGCTACATGATGCCCGGAAGGACCAGGCTGGGTCTAATCTAAGGGAGTTTTTCCTTGCCACAGTCGCCACGGCTTGGCCATCAGGGATAAATGCACACCGTTCACCTTGACTGTTGATTTCTGTAAAGCTGCTTTGAGACAATGTATGTTGTGAAAAGCGCTATAGAAATAAACTTGACTTAACTTGACTTGGCTGGGGCCGCCGCCGAACGGCCCCCTGGGAGTGGCGAGGGAGGTACTGCTAAAAAGCCGCCGACTGCTTTTTAGACTACTGGAATCTGTCGTTGACCGCCGTTACAGTATCACCAAACAGCCCAGGAGAAGCCATTGGGGCATTCAGGAGCGCAGCTCGATCCGTGGCAGGGAGGTCTGACAAGGTGAGCCACAGATGCTGCTCTGTGGCCACCAGGGCTGGCATGGACCGACCAACGGCCCACACTGTGTGTTTCATGGCCCTAAGGGTTAGGTTGGCAGCACGAAGAAACTCCTTAATATCATCAGCCCCGGAGCAAGTCAGCCTGGTATGCTTGCAGCACACCCATAGTGTTGCTTAAAAAGCTTTGTTATTGTTATTATTGCACAGTACAGTAAACAGTAAACAGTAATAATGGTGTATATTTTAGTGACTGTTTCACTGGGAGCAGCTCTAATTGTAAAGTCTAATACATAAGGGCAAAAAGTGTAGTCAGAACTGTCAAATAATTGTGCGTTTTTTATACAAGTGTATGAATGCGTGTGGAGGAAACTACGACTTTATTTGTTGTAATGTGAACCAAAAAACTAAAGATTCTTAGGTGCCAGTGATTTTCTGACTTTTTTTTAAAAATCACTAGATTTGTCCCATGATTAAATAAAGTGGCTAAAATAGTTGTATTCTCATTGTGTGTGTTTTTGTCACCTTTTATTATAAATATGCTTGATTCATGATGTATTTGTTTAGCATTATTTAATGGACATTGCTACTCTGTGCACTTTGTGTTCATGTTTATTTTAAGCACATATTTACAGCAGTGTGCACATGGAATTCACTTTTAACTTCTTTTGTTTACATGGCATGACATCATATGTACTGTTCTGTCACTCAAACTTAGGGGCGTAATCCATTTCTTAAACTATAAAAGCAACAGCTCTGTTTGACCTCTAAATTTATTGTAATGTGCGTTTACAATGTTATAATAGAATTTCATTTATGAGTATTTTGTTTTAACTTTTGTAGACATCAGAGAAATGTTTTATTCATGAACCCGATGGAGTTTAACCTCACTGATCGCTGTGAGCATTTCTTCTGTCCAGAGAGATCTGTATCTCCTGCAGTTTATATCTTGCTGTATGTGTGTGGAGCTGCTGTGGTTCTTCTAACAGTGTGTGGAAATCTGCTCGTCATCATCTCTGTTCTTCACTTCAAGCAGCTTCACACACCGACCAACATGCTCATGCTCTCTCTGGCCGTGTCAGATTTCTTCATCGGTGCTTTAGTGATGCCGTCGATGTTAATCTGGACGATCGAGTCGTGCTGGATTTTGGGGAAAAACTATTGCGCTTTATTTTTAATAACTACTGGATTCCTCATGATTGTGTCCATATACACTGTCGCTCTTATCGCTGTGGATCGTTATGTGGCTCTTTCAGCCCCATTTTTCTACACAAACACAATCTCTCTAAGGATTATGATATTCGTGGTTTATTTGAACTGGTCTGTAAATCTTGCATATGTCTTAGCGCTCACTTATTTCAATGGAATTTTCAACAATACTGTAGCGTGCCCTGGAGAGTGTTTTCTCATTCTGACTGAGGTTTGGACTGCAGTTAATCTTGTAAGATCATTTATATTTCCACTTTCTGTTATAATCATATTGTACAGTCTGGTTTTTCTGATCGCTAAGAAACACGCCACTGCTATCAGAGAGCTTAATAATCACACACGACCTCAAACACAGAAAATCACCTCCCACTCCATGAAATCTGAGAGAAAAGCAGCCAAAGTCCTCGGCATTTTAGTGTGTGTGTTTCTGGCGTGTTTACTTCCTTATTATATTTACAGTCTGTTAGGGAGTGTTATTGAAGTACAGGGAGAAATAATCAACAAAGTTTTGATCATGCTTTGTCTAAATTCCAGCATTAATCCTCTTATTTACGCTCTGTTTTATCCGTGGTTTAGGAGGTGCTTTAAAATAATTATAACTCTGCAGATATTCCAGAGAGACTCTGCATTAATCAATGTTTTTTCTTGAACATGTTTTGTGCTCTTAAGACACACATACAAAGGCAGATGAGAAAATCAGTCTGTCTGAGAAACTACTAAAATACCAAAGCATCAAAAACATTCCAAATGAATTCTGCTAGAGGAATAATTTAACAACTATGGATAAATTCAGTCTGGATAAATTGTTGAATTATTCACACACAAACACACAACACATAAACATGATTCATATAATAAATTTAATTTTTGAAATAATTAATTTTCTGATCGCTAAGAAACACACCACTGCTATCAGAGAGCTTAATAATCACACACGACCTCAAACACAGAAAATCACCTCCCACTCCATGAAATCTGAGAGAAAAGCAGCCAAAGTCCTCGGTATTTTAGTGTCCGTGTTACTGGCGTGTTTACTTCCATATTTTATTTACAGTTTTTAGGTGACGTTATTGAACTACAATTAAAAATCATTCAAAAATGTTTATCTTGTTTTGTCTTAATTCTACTTCAAATTAATTATAACTCTGCAAATATTTCAAACAGACTCCACATTAATCAGTGTTCTTTCATGAAATTACTTTTTTCACCCCTTTATGGTGCCTGAATAATATCATTACTGTATATCAACTACTGATCTAATGTATCCCTTATCATAGCAATATTATTTTGTAATTCATATAATACAATTAATGTAGGCATTTATAATATAGGTAGTCAAAATTATATTTGCTTATAATAGGAATAAAATCATTTGAATTATATTTTCACATCAGAAAGAATATTAAAAATTAGTATCATAATCGTAAAAATGTGTTGTGGACTTTTATATAGATATTATGTATGTGGTGAGTTTTGACATTTAAAACTTTAGTTTGATATTAATATGGAGTCTTTGTTTTAGACACTTTTATGATATACATAATAAAATAGTAATGTTAATGCTATTTTGTAATTTCTATTTATTTTTTCTTTTATATTATTATTTTGAATAATGTGGAGGAGACTGTAATAACGGCTGAAAGTATCAACATCAGTAAGGCCTAATTTGGTCCCAGACATTTATGCTGCAGAAGAATTACATAAAGGTGAATATTTATATAGTGGAAATTTGCAGGGAGGGGAAATCATTTATCACACACCATACAAAAAAAAAAGATCATGTAGTATTTTCCTATGTGTCATTTTTAAATGTTATATCTTGTATGACAAATCTGACTTTTTTTTAAAGCTGTCAATGCTGTTAGTGTAAATTTGTTATAAATACTTTACAGTGCTGCATGAAACTTAACTAAAATAAAAAATGAATATACAAATGAAAATAGTGATAATATTCGAAATCTTACACAATAACCACCCTAAATGTCCAGACCTTGACTGTAAGGCGAAATTAAAAGTCTTCTAGAGTGAATTTGGTTCATTCACATGCACTTAAAAAGAAAGACACTCTGGTTCTCTGACAATCTGTAAATAATTTGTTCAGTTGTTTTTTTACTCTTATTATCTAAATTGACCCTTTTTATTTCCACAATCATGATTCTAGTTGTCAGGATCTTCTGGGTGCACGGCGCACTATTCCCTGTTGGCGGCCACCTTGCCGCTTTTTCCCGCACTGCCCTGTATTTAAGGACACCCAAGACTTTAGCTCGTCGGCTTCCAAAGTCACTGAGAATATTCTTGCCACCCTGCCTGCTTTTGTTTCTGAACCTAATACTGATCTTGTTTCTGATCCCCAAAAACTTTGGTTTTGTTTTGGCGTTTTTCTTCTTTGCGCCCTGCCTATATTGTTCTTTTTGCCGGCTTTGGATTTTTTGGACTGTTTTTTGGCTTTGGTTTTGTCTTCCCTGCATCATTCTGTTTGCCTGTCTTTTCACCAAGATCACCTCTATGCCCTGCTGTGCATACCCCCCAAGCCTGTCCACAGTCCCGCCGAGGGTGCCGCTCCGCCTCATCACATCAGCCAGAAAGTGCTTGGGGCAGCCACCTGGGAGCTAGCTACATGCTTCATCTGGCCTTTCCTGACCTCCAAGGCATTCTACCTGGTGGCAGCTTGCTTCAAGTCCTGCTGTGTCCATTGCTGGCACCTGACTATCCTCATGCCGCAGTATTTTCGTTCCTGCCCAGTATTTCAGTTTCAGGAACACAGGTCCAAATCTGAAATCAAACAATAAAATAAGATAAGATGATATATACCTTTATTTGTCCCACAGTGGAAAAATGTGCAAATATGTAAAAAAAATTAATAATTAGAAACATTATACAGTATATTGTATATTGTCAGGGCGCCATCGGCTTCGCCTCTCCTCGGCGCCCCGCCTGCACGGAGCGCTTCTTCATCATACTAACTACCAACACCTGAACCTCCTTCCACTCAGCCTACTTAAGGCCCTCACTCCTTCAGGGCTTTGTCCGTTATTGCACGTCACACGTCATCACACGACCTTGCCTTTTCCAGGCGTACCACGGATATCACCTCAGCACTTTGGCTACTGTTTTGGACTGTGTGGGCCTCGCCTCTCCCAGGCGTACCACTGATATCTCCTGAGCACTTTGGGTTCGCTTTCGGACTTTGTGGACCTCGCTCCTTTCAGGCGTACCACGGATATACCTGCTCCTCTCTCTCTCATGGCTATCACGGTTTCTTCTTAAAGCTTACTTAACCTACTACGGCTTCTGTCTCTATTTCTCCCGGCCTGACATAATAACGGACCTTAGAACACACTAGGGAAAATATCGTGTTACCTCCAATGGAACCACAACTGGCTACGCCTTCGGACATGGTCCTCAATCTCACCGTCGCTCTCCGAGCCACCTTCACTCTGACCTTTGCTAGCCAGGCGGCTGCTTCCCCCTACGGCAGCCCGATTTTCCGGCCTCTTTTTCCGTTGACGCGGCCGAGTGTAATGGCTTCCTGCTCCAGGTGAAACTCCACATCGAGATGCAACCTCAGAAAAATCCCTACTGATTGAGCTAAGGTGGCATTCCTTGTCTCACTCCTCTCTGGAAGAGCTCTAGCCTGAGCACACAGAACCCAGCTATCAACTCCTACACGCACTTCACCAATCACTTTACGGAGGTTTTCAGCGTCACTTCCAGAGCGCTATGAATGAAGGATCAGCTGCTCAGTTTGCGCCAGGGGTCGGATAATATCATCAACTATAGCCTACGTTTCCGTACCTTGGCGGCCAATAGTGGCTGGAACGAGGTTGCACTTATAAATGCCTATCGCTTGGGATTAAACCCGGAAGTCAGGTATGCCATTGCTATTCATGATGACAATCTAGGGTTGGAAGCGTTTATACAATGGTCGCTCGAGTTGTCGCAATGCCTCGCCGCCTGCCATCCTATGGAGTCTGAAGCCACCTCTGCTGCTGTACATCTGCCGACTCCCGAACCCGAGCCGATGCAGGTGGGGTCTCGGAGACTCTCTAAGAAGGAGAGGAACCGCCGCCTGGTGTCCGGCACGTGCCACTACTGTGGAGACCCGGTCATTCTATCTCAGGGTGCCCCACTCGACCTCCATGGCCCGCGGTGAGTACCGCGTGTGTGTTTCTGATGTGTTTACTTCCATATTATATTTACAGTCTGTTAGGGAATGTTATTGAAGTACAGGGATGATTCCAAATGAATTCTGCTAGCGGAATAATTTAACAACTATGGAAAAATTCAGTCTGGATAAACTGTTGAATTATTCACACACAAACACACAACACATGAATATGATCCATATATTAATTAAATTCTTTGAATTAATTAATTTTATGATCGCTAAGAAACACACCACTGCTATTAGAGAGCTTAATAATCACACACGACCTCAAACACAGAAAATCACCTCCCACTTCATGAAATCTGAGAGAAAAGCAGCCAAAGTCCTCTGTATTATACTGGCCGTGTTTATAGTGTGTTTACTTACGTATTTCATTTACAGTTTATTAGGTGACGTTATTGAGCTACAATGAAAAATCAGTCACAATTTTTGGTCTTGTTTTGTCTCAAGTTTACTTTAAATTAATTATAACTCTGCAAATATTCCAAACAGACTCCACATTAATCAGTGTTCTTTCATGAAATGTCTGAATAATATCATTACTGTATATCAACTACTGATTTAATGTATCCCTTATCATAGCAATATTATTTTGTAATTCATATAATACAATTCATGTAGGCATTTATAATATAGGTAGTCAAAATTATATTTGCTTATAATAGGAATAAAATCATTTGAATTATATTTTCACATCAGAAAGAATATTAAAAATTAGTATCATAATCGTAAAAATGTGTTGTGGACTTTTATATAGATATTATGTATGTGGTGAGTTTTGACATTTAAAACTTTAGTTTGATATTAATATGGAGTCTTTGTTTTAGACACTTTTATGATATACATAATAAAATAGTAATGTTAATGCTATTTTGTAAGTTCTATTTATTTTTTCTTTTATATTATTATTTTGAATAATGTGGAGGAGACTGTAATAACGGCTGAAAGTATCAACATCCGTAAGGCCTAATTTGGTCCCAGACATTTATGCTGCAGAAGAATTACATAAAGGTGAATATTTATATAGTGGAAATTTGCAGGGAGGGGAAATCATTTATCACACACCATACAAAAAAAAAAGATCATGTAGTATTTTCCTATGTGTCATTTTTAAATGTTATATCTTGTATGACAAATCTGACTTTTTTTTAAAGCTGTCAATGCTGTTAGTGTAAATTTGTTATAAATACTTTACAGTGCTGCATAAAACTTAACTGGAATTAAAAAGGAATATACAAAATGAAACTAGTGATAATATTCAAGGTTTTACAGAATAACCACCAGACCACGACCCTGAGGCAGAATTGAAAGTCTTCTAGAGTGAATTTGGTTCATATACACGCACTTTGAATAAAAAGACGCTCTGGTTCTCTGACAATCTGTAAAGAATTTGCTCAGTTGTTTTTTTACTCCTAAAACTATCAAGTTTTCTTGTTATTGATTTTGAAATTTGACCCTTTTTATTTCCTAGTTTTTGATTCTAGTTGTCAGGATCTTCCGGGCACATGGCACACATTTCCGGGTCGTCGGCCAGCTCGTTTTTAAGGACACCCAAGACTTTAGCTCGGGGCCAGATTATCTGACCGGCTTTGAAAGTCCCTGAGGATATTCTTGCCACCCTGCCTGCTAGGGTTCCTGACCCTGTTCCTGATTCTGTTTCTGATCCTGTTCTTGACCCCTGCTCTGCTCTTCTTTGGACTTTGGTGTTTTTGGTTTTGGCTGGGTTTTTTTTGTGCCCTGCCTATATTGTTCTGTTTGCCGGCTTTAGATTCTTTGGACTGTTTTTTGGCTTTGGTTTTGTCTTCCCTACATTGCCCCAAGAACGATTAATCAGCATACAGAGAAGAGATGCAATGGTTAACAGTCTGGCGTGGAGCGAACAACCTGTCTCTGAACATTGACAAAACAAGAGATGGTTGTTTACTTCAGGAGAGCATAGAGTGACCGTTCACCACTGATCACCAATGGATCTTCTGTGAAGATCATCAAGAGCATCAAATTCCCTGGCAGAGAACTTCACTTGGCCACTCAACACCAGCTCCCATCACCAAGAAAGTCCAGCAGCGCCTCTACTTCCTTAGAACGCTGAGGAAAGCGCATCTCTCTCCCCCCATCCTGACCACATTCTGCATCACTGCCTGTTTCGGGAACTGCATCGCAAGACCCTCTATTGTGGTGACAGCTGAGAAGATCTTTGGAGTCTTTCTCCCCTCTATCATGGACATTTACACCACACAGTGCATCCACAAAGCCAACAGCATTGTGGATGACCCCACACACCCCTCACACACACTCTTCACTCTCCTGCCATCTACTGCCACACTCTTTACCCTCTTGTGTTGCTCCAACCCAAAATCCCTCCGAGGGCAGGGTTAGGGTGGTGGGCGAGCTCCGCCACATCACATCGGCCAGAAAGTGCTTCGGGAGCCACCAAGAGGCTTGCTTCATGCTTTATCCGGACTTTCCTGACCTCCAAGGCGTTCTACCCAGTGGCAGCTCATCTCAAGTCCCGCTGTATCCACCGGTGGCACCCGACTGTCCTTGTGCCCCAAGCTTCTTGACAAGATTTAGTTCTGTAGTTAATACAGAGTAGTTAATACGGAATAATATGGCCATAGATGGACCCAGCGGATATATTAAATTGTTGGGCTTGCTCTGTCACAAACTGGCAATTCAGTGACCCACCCAAGACAGTCGATATTTTGAAGCTTAGCCCACAGCAGAGAACTCAGTATTTTCCGGTGCATCATGAACAATCTATGGCAAACCAAATGGTTTTAAATAACCTCCTAAAATGGCTGTACGTCCAGCCCCTGAGCTCTGCTGGGGGGCTGCCCAATCTCAGCCTTCCTGCCTGACTGGGGACGTCGCCCTGCTCTTCCGACTTGCCGAGATCACCTCTATGCCCGTCTGCCCTGCCAAGCATGCCCCCAAGCCTGTCCAGAGTCCTGCCGAGGGCGAGTCCTTTGTTATTGTTAATATTTCACAGCCAAACAGTAATAACAGTGTATATTTTGGTGACTGGTTTAAAGGGAGCAGCCCTGATTTTAAAGCCTAATACATAAGGGCAAAAATTGTAGTCGGAACTGGCGAATAATTGTGTGTTTTTTATGCAAGTGTATGAATGCGTGTAAAGAAAACAACTACTTTATTCATTGTGATGTGAATCAAAGAACTAAAGTTCCCAATTCGCAAAGTTTTCCCACTATACCTTGCTCTACGCGAATGTAGTTGTGGCTAAGGAGTGCGGCTGCAGGGTGATGCCACGTGTGAAAGAGATGCTAGCAAGCTATCTTTCCCCAGGTGGTGCATCGCTAAAGGCTTGAGTATGCCTGCGAAAGCCACTTTGGCTTTAGTAGTTATGGCTATGCCGAAGATCAGGCTGCCTCTACACGATAATTGTGTTTTGTAGGCATGCCAGACTGACTTACTATGAGAGATGGCATGGGATTCAGCTCTGGGGTTGACGATTGGGAGTTACGTCTTGCTGCGGCCTAACCCTTGGGGCCACCAAGGTATGGCATGGCCATTGGTCGGTCAATGTCAGCCCTGGTAGCCACAGAAGGGCTTTTGTGGCTCACCCTGTGCGTGGTGATTCCCAAAAGGGACAGGGCTTTCCTTCTGAACGCACTGGTGGCCCCTCCTGGCCTGTTCTGGTAATGCTATAGGTAAGGACGATTGCTAGCAGGTTCAGGAGACAGGGTGGCATTTTAGTGGTACTTCCCCACTGCTCCCATGGGGCTGCTTGGCGGCAGCCTCAGCACGGTACATCCAGCCACCGCGAAGCCCAGAAAGAGGCCCTTGCCACCCGGTCCCTGTGGGGAGGTCCTAAAGGCCACTGGTCTAGGCCCGAGAGGATGCTGGCCAACCTGAGGGTCATCCTCAACTCTGATAAATGGGCCCTGGTGCATAAGTCCTGATGGCTTACATCTTGGAGGGCGGTGTACACCTCAAGCTACGGTGCATGCCCCTCCCCAGCACCACCAGGAAGCCAGGCCGTTGGCTCTGCCACAGGATGTGCTTCAGAGCATGGCCCCCCTCCAGTGGGCGTCTCCCTCCGCTTTCGCCGCAAAGATTAAAGGGTCTGCTAGCCCTGCCATGGGACGTGTTTCAGGGTGCAGTCTCCCTCCAGTGGTTTGCTCCCCGTATTTCCACCCAAAAGATCGCTGAAGATGGGGGAGATCCGCTGCCTCTTGGGAGGTGTCTTCGGCTGCAGAGAACTGCTCCAGCCAGTCAGAGGCCAACTCTGAGGAGTTGGTTCCCCTGAGGAACTTTCTGACAGTATGGGAGGAGCTGCCAGAGGTCTCTCAGTGGTTCATGCATACTGTAAAGAAGGGCTATGTGATTCAGTTTGCGTCTTCCCCTCCCCGGTTCAACGAGATGTGTCCCACCCTGATGGGACCTGAGCAGGCTATGGTCCTGGAACAGAAGGTGCGCACTCTCCTGAGGAAGTGAGCCATCGAGGTGGTTCACCCCTCGGTTAGAGAGTCACGCTACTACAGCCCGTACTTTGTTGTTCCGATGAAGAATGGTGGGTTGCGTCCGATCCTGGACCTCGGCTCACTCATGAGGCTCAGGTTCAGGATGCTCAATCTCAAAGAGATTGTGTCTCAGATCAGGTCAGAGGACTGGTCTGTCACGATAGACCTGAAAGACACATACTTCCATATAGCCATCCTTCCCGCACATGGGAGGTTCCTGAGGTTTGCTTTCGGGGGCGAAGCTTACCAAAATCGGTTCCTCCCATTCAGCCTGGCGATAGATCCTCCTGTGGTCCCAGGACAAACTCCTCTCGCTGAGAGCCGTTTACATCCTGGGACAGTTGAATTGCAGAGCAGATGCCCTGTTGAGACAATGGCCGAGGCCTGGGGAATGGAGACTTCACCCCAAGGTGGTGGAGCAGATATGGCAGAGGTTTTACAGAGCCCAGGTGAATCTGTTTCCGACTCGGGAGACTTTGCACTGTCCCCTCTGGTTCTCTTTCTCTCACCCAGCCTTGTTAGGGCTGGATGAAATGGTATAGACGTGGCCGAGGCCATTGAGGCGCTATGGTTTGCAAACCTGGTGTCCCTCCTCAATGGCCCTATGGCTTCTGCACAACCTGTCTTTCTGCGGTATTTTGCCCTCCTCTGTTCCTAGCCCTCCAGGAGAAGCAGAACTGGCTGTGACGAACCTCCACAGGACGAGTCTGTGGAGGAATTCGGAGAAACTGTTCGTCTGCTATGGCCCTAATAGGAAGGGATTCCCAGCCAATAAGCAGATGTTAAGCTCCTCTTGTGAGGACCCGAGGACTCCTCTTGTGAGTCCTCGGGTCTCCCTGCTCTGCTCGGGGTCAAGACTCACTCCACCCGTAGTGTGGCAGCGTCTACGGCCTGGTCCGCTGGATTCCCACTCCAGGACATTTGCGACGCTGTGGGCTGGTCCACTCGCTGACCTTTGTTGTGTTTTATGACTTCGACCTCAGAGCCACTCCAGGCTCCTCTGACTTGCATGCAGGTGCTGAGGCCCTCACACATTAGGCAGGGTCCAGTTAGTGTGGCATGATTGGATATCTCGTTCCTAAAGCGCTGCGACGCAGCTCAAAGTTCCTGAAGGGGAAACATATCTAGGTTACGTATGTAACCCTAGTTCCCGAGAGAGTGTCCCCGTGCCACACCCCCTGCATCTCTGTGGTGCATACCTTCTCTTTTTTGCAGAAGCTAATTCCGCTACCACCGCACAGCCATTTTGTAGCTTTATGGTTTACGCGATGTCGCTCGCCATGATGTCACGTCTTGCCTATTGGCCATATTTCACATGTGGTTCAGAGTGTGGACAACGCAGGGCCGTTACCAAAGAGTTGCGATGCAGCATCTCGTTCCCTAGGGGAACTAGGGTTACATACGTAACATAGAGATGATTCTTAGGCGCCACGTTTGTGCCACATTTTAAACAAAGTGCCTAAAATAGTTGGATTCCCATTGTGTGTGTTTTTGTCACCTTTTATTATACATATGCTTGATTCAAGATGTATTTGTTTAGCATTATTTAATGGACATTGCGTATATGTTTATTTGAACCACATATTTACAGCAGTGTGCACATGGAATTCACTTTCAACTTTTTTTTTTACACGGCATGACATCATATGTACTGTTCTGTCACTCAAACTTAGGGGCGTAATCCATTTCTTAAACTATAAAAGCACCAGCTCTGTTTGATCTCTAATTCATTTTATTGTAATGTGCGTTTACAATGTTATAATAGCTTTTCATTTATGAGGATTTTGGTTTAACTTTTGTAGACACCAGAGAAATGTTTTATTCATGAACGTGATGGAGTTGAACCTCTCGGATCGTTGTGAGCATTTCTCCTGTCCAGAGAGATCTGGATCTCCTGCAGTTTATATCTTTCTGTACGTGTGTTCAGCTGCTGTGGTTCTTCTAACAGTGTGTGGAAATCTGCTCGTCATCATCTCTGTTCTTCACTTCAAGCAGCTTCACACACCGACCAACATGCTCGTTCTCTCTCTGGCTGTGTCGGATTTCTTCATCGGTGCTTTAGTGATGCCGCCGATGTTAATCTGGACGATCGAGTCGTGCTGGATTTTTGGGAAAAGCTATTGTGTTGTTTTTTTAATGACTACTGGATTCCTCATGATTGTGTCCACATACAATATCGCTCTCATCGCTGTGGATCGTTATGTGGCTCTTTCAACCCCATTTTTCTACACAAACACAATCTCTGTTAGGTTTATGAGAGTTGTGGTTTATTTGAACTGGTCTCTAAATTTTGCATATGGTTTAGCGCTCACTTATTTCAATGGAATTTTCAAGACTCCTGTAACATGCCCTGGAGAGTGTTTTCTCATTCTGACTGAGATTTGGACTGTAATTGATCTTGTAAGATCATTTATATTTCCACTTTCTGTCATAATCATATTGTACAGTCTGGTTTTTCTGATTGCTAAGAAACACGCCACTGCTATCAGAGAGCTTAATAATCACACACGACCTCAAACACAGAAAATCACCTCCCACTCCATGAAATCTGAGAGAAAAGCAGCCAAAGTCCTCGGTATTTTAGTGGCCGTGTTTCTGGCGTGTTTACTTCCTTATTATATTTACAGTTTATTAGGGAATGTTATTGAAGTACAGGGAGAAATCATTCACAAAGTTTTGACCATGCTTTGTCTGAATTCCAGTATTAATCCGATTATTTATGCTCTGTTTTATCCGTGGTTTAGGAAGTACTTTAAATTAATTCTAACTCTGCAAATATTCCAAACAGACTCTTCATTAATCAATGTTTTTTCTTGAACATGTTAAGATGTGCATACACATATATTAATTCAAATTTCATATACCATCAGTGAAGGCATATGTAGTTTTGTGTGTACATTGTGTGTTCACACACATATATATACATATACATATATATACATATACATATATATCATATCATATTCCTAATCAAACAATTATTTTATGTAAAGTCTTTTTTTTCCACTCCTTTTTGATGATGCACGCAAATATTGTTCCTCAGAAGTTCCTGTAGTTGACCACCATTCTAACAGCAACCTCCAGCCTACAGTGATCTGTAATACAATATTTTAATATATGTATTGTATAGCTTGTGTGGTGGAAATTACATTTGCGTTAAAAGCATAATAAAAGTACAAAATATATATGCCAAGGAAATATGAATAGTAGAATACAGAATTTTAGTATTATAGTATTTACATAAAATATAAATACTTTTAATGAATTACATTCTAGACATTACATTTCATGTTAATGTTATACTCTCATATGAGATTCTAAACAAACAATATCAAGATTATATTTATGGTAAACATACTAAAATAACCAATGCACAAAAACAGTCCAAAATTAATTATACTAGAGGAAACATTTAAACAGCTTCTGGATAAATTGTTGAATTATTCATACACAACATGCAACACATAAAAAAATAATAATAATAATCACACACTCCAGTGCTCATAATATTTCTCTCTCTCCAGTGTTTATAATGTTCTTATAATGTATAATCACACTGTTGGTGTCACCTAAATGAGGATGGGTTTCCCTTTTGACTGTTGTTTCTCTTAAGGTTTCTTCCTCATACCATGTAAGCAAGTTTTTCCTGGCCACAGTTGCCCCAGGCTGCTCATCTGGGATAAATACACATAATATAATATATAATATATAATAACCTAAAGCAGCTTTACCGAGATAAAAAGTTGGAATGTATAAGTTTGGTTCTAAAGTTTGACCAATCTAGGAATGGTGAAATGTGGAACAATTTCCAGCTGCACAGAGAGTTCTCCAATTGAAGAGAACTCCACTCAGTGGTAGGGCATTGGGTTGGTCACTGTTCCCTGAGAAGCAGATAGAGTAGAGGGGCACTGTACAGTGATCAGGGTTAGGGACAAGATTTACTCTGGCAGCAAAACTTAGAGAGAAGCGGGAGGAAACACAGACATGAGGGATCTCTGGGATAAGAGACGACCCACCACACCACAATCAACAAACCTGAGTGAACGTGTGAGAGTGAGGAGACGACAGCATCCAAATATCCCAGTTCACCAAACACTCCATATCCATGATCCCTCCAGATCTGCTCCTTTACCTCACAAACACCTACTGACTAAAGACTCCACTAAATAAATATGTGTTCAGCCTCGACTTGAACACTGAGACTGTGTCTGAGTCCCGAACACTGATTGGAAGGTTGTTCCATAACTGTGGGGTTTATAAGAGAAACATCTGCCCCTGATGTAGTCTTCATTATTTGAGGTACCAACAAATAGCCTGCACCTTTTGATCCAAGTAGGCGTTGAGGATCATACTGGTACAAAAATTCGCTCAGATCATAGAAACTGCTTATGACACAACAAAATAATTCTTCCTTTTATTGCATTTCTGTATATTTGTAGAACTTTAAAGAAGAGACCTGTTTCTGCATTTATAGATACCCAAATAGCTACCAGGGGACAACATAATTCACAAGGATGTCTTGCCTGTTCTTATTTAAAGAACAGTTTGGTGGTGAGTTTCCTTAATTATGTGAATAATGGGTCTCTCTGGGTAAAACCTCCTTTGGCAAGTACTGTTCTAATCTTCTTGTTAAAAAAATCCACCTGAACCAAAAACCTTTTAGTGGCAATTAAGTAACTCCTTTAAACTACAGTAGGCGAGACAGTATTTTTCTCAGTTAATAAGTACATATGGACCCATAAGCTACTGGAATGTTTTTAATGGCATAGTTGGGAATGTGTTTCATTTGTAGCACTAACTCCTTGATAAAGTTGATGTGGTAGAATTGGCTTTTTTTCTCCTCTTCCTAAAGATAGACTCTGCCATTTTGCCAAAAAACAGCTTCACAGGATTGATGTTGTTTAGAAAGTGGGCTAGGGAAACACTGCTTTGAGACTAAAACTTCTTGTATCCTTTCTTCAATAAGCCTGTGTGATGTGATGCTGAATTGTTTTTTAGAACTGTATATAGAAATTTGCTTCAGAAAATATTGCAGTTTCCTGATTTTTGAAGAAGAGGAGAGTTAGCAACAGACACATCCTAATATTTGTCCATAAGCACCCCCTCTGGTCCAATGTTTTAGCCAAGAAAAGCCATTCATGTCATATGAAAAATCACAATTCTCTCCTTTGACTTTTTTTTAGCAATTGTGTAATAAATACCTTCTTGATGTGGAAAATTGGTGTTTGTTTGTCTGGGAAGTATAGTAGATCACTATTAGATCACAAGCATGTGAATTGTAAATGTACATTGAGAGGTAACAGGTAGTACTAGGTAGTAAGAATGAACTTGTTGATTACGCTTCCAGCATCAGCATTGTTAAAACCAACAAATACAAGCGCTTTATGTAAATAAATAAAAATGAATCTTTAAAGATGTACCATGCAAGTACAAGAGGTAGAGGTTGCTTGATAATGATACATTTGTTGGTGCTGCATTCAGAGGCCTGGAAGAGCAGTTGAGAGCTGGCACATAAGAGGACTAGCACAATTTCTAATTGTCATGACACTGACCATGCGAAGGGAACGATAGTAACTCTATCATAGTCTTTATTGCAAGTCAGAACAAAACCCAGAGTCCAGGAGAGTGACTAACCGTAATGCAGGTCTGTAAAGCCGGTATAATGCACCACATGAGTACAATTCTTGGAACAGGTATAATCCACCATGCTGATATTGCTAGCACTCTACAGGGTTTAGCTTCTACTGGCCAAGTTGCATGGGGTTCTCTGGTGTGGATTTTGGGAACCTACATAGATGTGGCTTTAATCTCTCCTTGATTCCTTAAAATAATGTTGAGACAAAGTAACCAATAAAAATACAACATATGTAATACAGAATTTCTTTGTCATTACAGATCAATAAGTCAGATCAATGTGCTACTGTAGCAAATAAGGTGAAAATTATATTCCATTACCAGAATCATACTGTATCATATCATGTTCTTGTACCATAGGTGAAGATGATTGGGATACGGCAAGAAAGAAGACACATGATTTATACAGATTCATTACCCGAATTTACTGAATTCCAAACTTTATTTAATCATGTTTATGCATGATTATTATGCTTTATAGCACATTTTATTCTCTGATCATCACCTACCAGGCCTTTTTTTTTTAGCAAAATATGATAATGTATTATGCAGTCACTCAAACTTGGGGGTGTGATCAATTTCTAAACTATAAAAACACAAGAGCTGCTTAAGTCTTTTACCTCTAACCGTAGCAGTTTTATAACAGTAGCATCCAGTTTATGAGAAACTCAACTTTTAAAAAAAAAGAAAATTTTCATGAACGTGACGGAGTTGAATCTCTCGGATCTCTGTGAGCATTTCTCCTGTCCAGTGTTTGCATTGTTTTTACAATGACTACTGGATTCCTCATGATTGTGTCCACATACACTATCGCTCTCATCGCTGTGGATCGTTATGTGGCTCTTTCAACCCCATTTTTCTACACAAACACAATCTCTCTTAGGATCATGATAATCATGGTTTACTTGAACTGGTCTGTAAATTTTGTGTATCTTTTAGCGCTCACTTATTTCAATGGAATTTTCAGCAGTACTGTAATGTGTCCTGGAGAGTGTTTTTTCATTCTGACTGAGGTTGGGTCTGTAATTGATCTTGTAATAACATTTATATTTCCACTTTCTGTCATAATCATATTGTACAGTCGGGTTTTTCTGATCGCTAAGAAACACGCCACTGCTATCAGAGAGCTTAATAATCACACACGAGCTCAAACACAGAAAATCACCTCCCACTCCATGAAATCTGAGAGAAAAGCAGCCAAAGTCCTCGGTATTTTAGTGGCCGTGTTTCTGGCGTGTTTACTTCCGTATTTTATTTACAGTTTATTAGGGAGTGTTATTGAACTACAGGGAGAAATCATTCAGAAAGTTTTGACCATGCTTTGTCTGAATTCTACCATTAATCCGGTTATTTACGCTCTGTTTTATCCGTGGTTTAGGAGGTGCTTTAAATTAATTATAACTCTGCAAATATTCCAAACAGACTCTGCATTAATCAATGTTTTTTCATGAACATGTTTTGTGCTCTTAAGACGAACATACAAATATATGAATTAAAAATATAATCTGAACAGACTCTGGGTTAATCATTGTTCTTTCATATGTCATTTGCAATTTTATATATTACAATGGTGGGGATTAAGATAGTGGGGATTTGCTACAGAGGCGTATATAAGAATCACATTAATGGTAATTACACACACACACACACACACACACACACACACACACACACACATGGGGAAATTCAGAAGACCAACTGAGAATATGTTAAACATCTTCAGTTTATGTCATTTTGTTTATGTAATCTGTGCAGTCAACATTAACAGATAATAAAGATGAAAACATTTTTTTATGTTAATTCTTTAATATAAAATGTATAAACAAACACAAAAATTGCATCATCATTACCTAAATCATCATTACAGTTCAGTGAGTTATGCTACAGAAGTATTACAGAGCCTACATCAATTGTTAAGTACTTAAATAGTGAACATTTGCACTGGGGAATTTCTCATCGGCACTGTATTAGAAAGAAATATATCATTTGTTTGTATGTGTAATATTAATTCTTTTATCTTTTGTGATTTTTATTTAATTTTCTTAAAAAAAAAAAAAAATTCCCAAGACACAAAAAACTGTCTGTTTTTGAAAAGGTGTAAATATGTAACACTGATACTAAACAGAGCCAAGAAGAAAAAAAATGTAGGGAAAAGTCTCCAAAGCGGCAAAAATCTTAAATGAATCACTGATTTTAGGACTGAAAAATTTGTCAGTAAAAGTATTTAGATTTCACCAACTGCATCTCTCCAAGAGTTTATTAATAATTATAATAATAACAGCAAAAATGTATCCAGGCCGATGAATACATCTTGAAATGGGACCAAATGCCTTGGTGTTAATTTAATCACTGTTTGGAAAAATTGTGAAACTTCGCTGGAATTCAATTCTTATTGAGAGAATGTAAAAATGCTTATACATGACAACCTGCTTCCTGGTCTACATTCCCCAGTGCCAGAGGTGAAAGCACCATTAACATCAGGTTCATCAACGTGCTAGTAATAGTTGCAGATTGCAGCTGTTTAATATAGGAAGTGCATCTGAAAGGTTTTCGCAGAGCTTCACTTTTTCCACATTTTGTTATTTTACAGCTTAAAATGGATTAAATTCATTATTTTCTTGCAAATTCTACAAACAATACCCCATAATGACAAGGTGAAAGAAGTGTGTTTGAAAGTCAGCTTTCTGTTAAGCCCTTAAAAAAGGTCCTTGTATCTCCACCTGTGCTCCATCTGCTTTTAGACATCTACTGTACATTGATGAATCTGATGTTGGCTAAGGAGCAATACTGGTGCAGCAATCAGAACTGGGCTTTAAGGATGGCTTTCTTGAATACTGCATGAAGAAATGCCTGGAGTCATGTAGGACCTGGAAAAAATAGTTCTAACTCTTGGAATACAAAATTCCAAGAAGCTGCTTCTGTGCTCATAGTCCTGATTATCTCTGGAGAAGCTGGAAACTTATTCGATTAAGAAACTGTGACAGAACCATTTTCCCTACCAAAGTGGATATAAGCCAATTAATAAGGATCCATAGGGGATTGTGTCTTCACTTATTGCACCAAACCACACTTTCTCCATGTCAGGGCCTTCTAAGGAAACATCCTGGGATCCTCTAACTTCTCTAGCAAAAACATCATAACCATACCAATGTCAGGTACAGACAAGCAGCTTATGCATTAATCAGGAAACTGTTTTCTTCACTGTTTCTACTAAAGCAATGAATTTCATGGCTTTTTTATCAGTCAAACATTCCAAGGATCATGTACCAGTGCACATTTTCCATGTCACCTAGTCAGCAGGATTTTGTGGTTCCCGGGAGTGGCTTCTCGCTATCCTTGAAGCTTCCTGATATGGTTGGGTCATGGCCGGGTCATGATTGGAGGCCTTGGTGTTTCTCAGTGGCTTGAGCGGGTTTGGTTGAAGTTGTGCCATCGACTGGCTTCAGCATGATGTGCTCTGTGTTGGTTTTTGTTCATTTTTCTCTCTTGGGGGTTTGAATTTAGCGGTAATGTTTTATGTGTTAGCGGCCGGAGCCCCTTTAAGAAGGTAGTGGATGGAGGTAAGTCATGTGACTGAGGCATTATGACGTTCAGAATCAGATCATAAATAAAACCGAAATAATGTAAGTTATGTATTCTTTCTGTGTGGCATGGTACGAATTAACCCACGCACCGGTGCCAATCCGCGTCCCGGGGGTTGGGGACCACTGTTGTAGATGATGAGATTTAAATTCTTTTTCAAAAGACAATTTTATGTGGTTTAAATTATTCTACAACAGTTCACAATTTGTAGACAGACTTGCTCAGATTGTGAGTTTGCCTCTGTCTAAGACACTGTTTTCACACCCACTCATACCCATGTTACTGACATCTTTCCAATTAACCAAATAACTAATAACTAACTGCAAAATGGCCTTTTAGCTGTTTCTTTTTTGGGAACACTTTACTTTTGTTGCCCCGTCAATAATTATTACTGTTAAAGGTACATTTTCTTAGTTTGAATATCTTATTATGACTATAATATCAGAGTAAAAAGGGATTTTTAAACTACAAGGTTTTTACACAAATGAAAATTAACTGATTCCACTAAATAGTTTACTCACCAATACTAAAAGCCCTGCCATGACTTAAGAGCAGCACAACATTGGCTGTGGTTATCTATTGCCTACAAGTAAATGAGCAAACAGAATTGATGAAAAATGTATTTAAGGTCACATTAGTGAGGAAAAAATTCTCGAAACGTACAATGAAAAGCAAACTGTATAATTGAGTATTATGTTTTATTAATGCAGTGTGATATAAACAGGCTGAGGATTTCACTCTGCATCCCCATTGGCCTTTGAAATCATTAATGCTGCAAATTCATTATTGTACTATTGCTTCATAATTATCTCACACAGGTGTTTACAGCAGAGATTCCACATTCATAATAATAAAATAATCGTAACATAAGAAAATAAGTAGCGACATGTATATTACAATAAAACGTGACATTAGCAGTGACTAGGCAACATTTTTCAGTTGGTTAGTATTAGTATTCTTTTTTTAACCATCTAGATAATTATTAATTACATTTTATAATATAAATTAAACACAGAATATTGTCATTCTATAAGACAGCATAGTATACTTTATATTAGTTTTTTTTTTTTTTTTTTTTAAGATGAGCAAGTTAAAAACTCAATAAAAATATTTGAGCACATCATCAGAGAGTGAAAACTTATGACAAAATATTGATTAATGCAGAGTCTGTATGCAATATTTGAAGTGTTATAATTAATTGAATGCACCTCCTAAACCACGGATAAAACAGAGCGTAAATAAATGGATTGATGGTGGAATTAAGACAAAGTATGAGCAAAACTTTCATAACAGTGTCTGCCTGAATTTCAATAACGTCACCTAATAAACTGTAAATATAATAGGGAAGTAAACACGCCACAAACACGGACACTAAAATACCGAGGACTTTGGCTGCTTTTCTCTCAGATTTCATGGAGTGGGAGGTGATTTTCTGTGTTTGAGGTCGTGTGTGATTATTAAGCTCTCTGATAGCAGTGGCGTGTTTCTTAGCGATCAGAAAAACCCGACTGTACAATATGATTATGACAAAAAGTGGAAATATAAATGTTATTATAAGATCAATTAAAGACCAAACCTCATTTACAAAAAGAAAACACTCTCCAGGACACAGCAGAACATTCTGAAAGCTTCCATTGAAATAACAAAGTAAAATGTTATAAATCAGAATGAAACACCAGTTTGAATACACCACAGTGCACATTGTCCTCTTACTGACCTTGTCTATGTATAGGAACGGGTTTGAAAGAGCCACATACCGATCCACAGCAATAAGAGCAATATTATAAATAGATATGCATGTGAGGAAACTGCCAATGAACAAAAAACATAAGCAGAATAATCTCCCAAATATCCAGCATGACTCAATCATCCAGATTAACATTGTTGGCATCACTAAAGCGCCAACAAGGAAATCCGACACGGCCAGAGAAAACACCAATGTGTTCGTTGGTGTGTGAAGCTGCTTGAAGTGAAGAACAGAGATGATGATGAACATATTTCCACACACTGTTAGAAGAACCACAGCAGCTGAACACACGTACAGTAAGATATAAACTGCAGGAGATCCAGATCTCTCTGGACAGGACACATCAACACAGCGATCAGATTGGTTTAAGTCTGTCAGGTTCATGAATACAGGTGTTTACTAATGTCTACAGAGATTTAATACATGGCTCATGCAGCTCTGGGGTTTTTATCCTGGAAAACTTGATCCCACCCATACAGTTTGAGTGACAACATAATTACATATGATGCAATGCTTTATTGCAAAAAAGGTCTAACATGAAAGTAATCATCAGACAGGAACCTTTATAAGAACATAATCTCAGCACTTGATTTAAGCTTCACTAGGCATCTGCAACGATACAGAAAATCAACATTTGCTTTTTTTCCCCTCCACCCATGACCCAAAGATGCCAGGGGGTGATGCTGAACCCTCCGCTGACACCACACCAACCAGCCATGAGCTGACCACACAAAAAGGCCAACAGCACTGCCTCTGTCCACCATCCTCTCAAGCCCGAGTTGACAGCACCGCATTCGCACATGACCCAGTCAACTCAGGGGGTGATGGGACCACCTCCTCCCATGTCAATCTCAAACAAAGGAGCGACAGCTGACCTCTGCACACATCATGCTCAAGTCAAGGGTTTATAGAGCATCTTGACCTCTGACCCGCTTAAGCACATCATGCTGAAACCATTCGATGGCACAACTTCAATCACAACCCGCTCAAGCCGCAGAGAAACACCAAGGCCTCCAATCACGAACGGGCCATGACCCACACAGGTGTCAATCAGGACTATGAGCACAGAAGCCTCATCTTGGAATTTTGTATTCCAAGAGTTAGAACTATTTTTTCCAGGTCCTACATGACTCCAGGCATTTCTTTATGCAGTATTCAAGAAAGCCATCCTTAATGCCCAGTTCTGATTGCTGCACCAGTATTGCTCCTTAGCCAACATCAGATTCATCAATGTACAGTAGATGACTAAAAGCAGATGGAGCACAGGTGGAGATACAAGGACCTTTTTTAAAGGCTTGAAAGGAAGCTGACTTTCAAACACACTTCTTTCACCTTGTCATTATGGGGTATTATTTGTAGAATTTGCAGGAAAATAATGAATTTAATCCTTTTTAAGCTGTAAAATAACAAAAAGTGGAAAAAGTGAAGCTCTATGAAAACTTTTCAGATGCACTGTAACCGTATGATTCACACTTAAATATCTGTTAGTATTTCTGCTGCTTATATTAAACATCTGCAATCTGCAGCTATTAATACCATGTTGATGAACCTGATGTCAATGGTGCTTTCACCTCTGGCACTGGGGAACGTAGACCAGGAAGCAGGTTGTCATATCTTATAGGCAATATAAGCATTTTTACCTTCCCTCAATAAGATTTGAACTCCAGCGAAGTTTTGCAATTTTTCCAAACAGTGATGTGAGATTGAATTAAAACCAATGCATTTGGTGCCCTTTCAAGATTTATTTATCGGCCTGGATACAATTTTGCTGTTATTATTATAATTGTTGATTTTCTGTATCAATGCAGATGTCTAGTGAAGCTTAGTTCTTGTCTGATGATTACTTACATGTTAGACCTTTTTTGCAATAAAGCATTGCATCATATGTAATTATGTTGTCACTTAAACTGTGTGGGTGGGATCAAGTTTTCCAGGATAAAAACCCCAGAGCTGCATGAACCATGTATTAAATCTCTGTAGACATTAGTAAACACCTGTATTCATGAACCTGACAGACTTGAACCAATCTGATCGCTGTGTTGATGTGTCCTGTCCAGAGAGATCTGTGTCTCCTGCACTTTATATCTTACTGTACGTGTGTTCAGCTGCTGTGGTTCTTCTAACAGTGTGTGGAAATATGTTCATCATCATCTCTGTTCTTCACTTCAAGCAGCTTCACACACCAACGAACACATTGGTGTTTTCTCTGGCCGTGTCGGATTTCCTTGTTGGCGCTTTAGTGATGCCAACAATGTTAATCTGGATGATTGAGTCATGCTGGATATTTGGGAGATTATTCTGCTTATGTTTTTTGTTCATTGGCAGTTTCCTCACATGCATATCTATTTATAATATTGCTCTTATTGCTGTGGATCGGTATGTGGCTCTTTCAAACCCGTTCCTATACATAGACAAGGTCAGTAAGAGGACAATGTGCACTGTGGTGTATTCAAACTGGTGTGTGTGTCTGGCATATAGGATGACATTTTATTATTTTAATATGAGCTCGATACATTTTCTAATGTGTCCTGGACAGTGTTTTCTCATTATAAATGAGGTTTGGACTTTAATTGATCTTGTTTTATCGTTTATATTTCCATTTTCTGTCATAATCATATTGTACAGTCTGGTTTTTCTGATCGCTAAGAAACACGCCACTGCTATCAGAGAGCTTAATAATCACACACGACCTCAAACACAGAAAATCACCTCCCACTCCATGAAATCTGAGAGAAAAGCAGCCAAAGTCCTCGGTATTTTAGTGTCCGTGTTTGTGGCGTGTTTACTTCCCTATTATATTTACAGTTTATTAGGTGACGTTATTGAAATTCAGGCAGACACTGTTATGAAAGTTTTGCTCATACTTTGTCTTAATTCCACCATCAATCCATTTATTTACGCTCTGTTTTATCCGTGGTTTAGGAAGTGCATTCAATTAATTATAACGCTTCGAATATTGCATACAGACTCTGCATTAATCAATATTTTTTCATAAAAGGTTTTCACTCTCTGATGATGTGCTCAAATATCTTTATTGAGTTTTTAATTTTTGATCATTTAAAAAAAAATTACAAATATATATATATATATATAAAGTATACTATGCCGTCTTATAGAATAACAATATTCTGTTTTTAATTCATATAATAAAATGTAATTATTATTAATTAATTAATTATTCATTATTAAATTTTTTAAATATTATTTAGATGGTTAAAATATTCAAATACTTTTAAAGAATAAGTAAAAAAGAATACTAATACTAACCAACTGAAAAATGTTGCTAATTCAATGCTAATGTAATGTTTTATTGTAATATACACGTCGCTACTTATTTTCTTCTGTTACGATTTTTTTTTTATTATTATTATTATGAATGTGGAATCTCTGCTGTAAACACCTGTGTGAGATAATTATGAAGCAATAGTACAATAATGAATTTGCAGCATTAATGATTTCAAAGGCCAATGGGGATGCAGAGTGAAATCCTCAGCCTGTTTATATCACACTGCATTAATAAAACATAATACTCAATTATACAGTTTGCTTTTCATTGTACGTTTCGAGAATTTTTTCCTCACTAATGTGACCTTAAATACATTTTTCATCAATTCTGTTTGCTCATTTACTTGTAGGCAATAGATAATCACAGCCAATGTTGTGCTGCTCTTAAGTCATGGCAGGGCTTTTAGTATTGGTGAGTGAAATATTTAGTGGAATCAGTTAATTTTCTATTTGTGTAAAAACCTTGTAGTTTAAAAATCCCTTTTTACTCTGATATTTTAATCATAATAGGATGTTTAAACTGAGAAATGTACCTTTTACAGTAATAATTATGGACGGGGCAACAAAAGTAAAGTGTTCCCAAAAAGAAACAGCTAAAAGGCCATTTTGCAGTTAGTTATTAGTTATTTGGTTAATTGGAAAGATGTCAGTAACATGGTAATGAGTGGGTATGAAACACAGTGTCTTAGACAGAGGCAAACTCACAATCTGAGCAAGTCTGTCTACAATTCTTTTTTTAGTTTTAGAATAATTTTAACCAGATAAAATTGTGAATCTCATCATCTTTAATACATAATATCATCAACATATTTAAAAAAAAAATAAAGAGAGAATTGTTTGTGCACAAGGGACGATGCCGAAAATCAGTATTTGATGCCTGTGTTCTTCAGGCCCCCAGGCAACACTTTCATTAACAGACATGATTCTGCAATAGAAATCCAAGTACTTTCTTAAAAATATCTCCTGAAATCATTCTGTGAACACAATTTGCCATGGCATCCAGAAATGCAGGTTAAAGCAAAAAAAAACTAAATGTAAACATGATCCAGAAAAGCCGCCATCCTCTCTGGGCTGAAGCTCATAAAAATAGGAATAGGAAGGAATAAAAATGTGAAATACATACAAGAGCAGAGAGACAATTTAGAGAGAGTACGTGGAGGGTATTGTAAAAGGGCTTTCAGATCTGCAAACCATGGCCTGCCTGGCCACCAGGACAAGAGCGACTCCGTCCTGGCGAACTCTTTCCAGAACTCCACGGAGCAGCGCAAATGGAGAAAGGCATACAGGTGCTGCCTCGGCCACGCTTGTACCATGGCGTCCAGCCCTAGAGGGGCTGGGGTGTTGGGGAGAACCAGAGGGAACCATGCAATGTCTCCTAAGTCCCAACAGGTCCACCCGTGCACTGTAAAATCTCTCCCTGATGTGGCCTGCTCCCTCGTTTAAGTGGCCTAGGATGTACGCTGCCCTAGGGGAGAGTAGCTTCCCCTGGATCCACAGGAGGATCTGATGTGCCAGCTTGTACAGGAGGTGAGATCGCATACCACCCCTCGTGGTTGTTGTGGGAAACCACCAAAGTGTTGTTCGTACGGACCAACACATGGTGGCCTCTGAGGTCTGGGAAGAAATGCTTCAGAAATTGGAGCATGGCCAGCATCTCTGGGCAATTGATATTCCACATCTGATGGATGACTTTGATTGTACAGAGTCGATGGCCCATCCGAGAGAACCCTCAGGCCCTGAGCCACCATTGGAGGGGTCTCATGTGCAGGAGGCCAAGTGGAAGCACATTGGATGCTGCCACCATCAGACCCAGCAGCTGAACTGCTTCAAAGTGAGGTCACTTGCTTAAAGGCCGCAAGGATGGATTCCACACAAGACAACTGTGCCCACATAACAGTTGACAGTTGAATCCCATAGTACGCCTAAATAGGTGGTTACAACTTACAACTGCAGGCTACAGTGCACAGGACCCATCGAGACACATCTGACAGAGAATGCCAGGATGCTAAATAGTCTCTAAGGGAATCAGTCTTTCGAGACTGACCTCTGGGGTATCTAGAGCCGGAGCTTACACCCTGGTGCAGCTCTAGGGGCCTCCTAAGAGGTGGCGAACCCTCCAAGTTCACTTGAGTAACAGGCGGAACAAGGAGGGTATTTGCTGAGGCTGGACTTGGCCAGAAGCACTATGTGTGGCAGGGTTAACAGACCAGCTTGCTAGAAGGATAGATGCATGACAGTATGCATCCTTTATATCTATCATGACAAACCAGTTCTTTGACCTGATTTGGAACACAACCTGATTAAGGGTCAGCATCTTGAACCTGACTTTTAAAGTTAAGCTTTTCAGCTGACGTCGCTCAGTATGGGACACAACCCTCCATCCTTTTGGGAACTTTGAAGTACCAGCTGTAGGACCCGGGCTCTCTGTCTGACGGAGGGACCACCTCCATGGCCTAATTCCTCAAGAGAGTATCTACTTTTTGTTCCATGGCCATAGCCTGCCCAAGCCCCACCAGCATGGGTCACACCCTGTGAGCGAGGCCAGACAAGACCCTAACCAAATCGACTAGCCTCTGTCTACACTGTGCAGAACCCACAGAGACACGTCTGGCGTAACCTCCAGGCTGCTAAATCATCTCTTAAGGGAATCAGTCTGTCGAGACTGACCTCTTGTATGCCTAGCACGAGAGCTTATGCCCTGTTGCAGCTTTAAGGGCCTTCTGCTTTAGGGAAGAACGCATAAATGAAAGGAATGCTTCATTTATTAGCTGCTTAAATTTGTATATTTTGACATTTACTATAAGGACAACACACACAGAGCGCTTCCTGTACAAACAGAAGCTAGCACCGGTTTCACTCCATGAGCTTTTTGTAGCTTCCTGGTCGTGAGGTCACCCCACCGGCGATGCCGTGCCTTCCATTGGACTGATTGCACACGTGATTCAGAGTGTGGACAACGGCGATCCAAAGCAATGTTGACGCAGCTCGAGTTCCTGAAGGGGAACCTAGCTGTGGTCATGACCTTTCCAAACTGTGTCAAACATGAATGGAAAACATTCCTCTTCCAAAACCCCAGCAACCGGCCTCCTTGGTAAAAGGAGAGGGGATGCTACACAGTGGTAAACATTGCCAACAGTCCCATCTTTTTTTTGCATGCAACCATCACATTAACATGTCAAAATGTTTTTTCTATAAAATGGTACATTTCCTCAGTTTTAACATGAAAGGGATAATATAATCTATGTTCTGCTGTGAATAAAATATGGGTTGATGAGATTTGCATATCATTGCATTCTGTTTTTATTTACATTTTACACAGCATCCCAGGGTTTTTTGGAATTCGGGTTATTATTAATATAGATATGCACTTTTATTGGATTAATCACTTTTCTAATCTATATTTCAGTGGAATTGCAATATTGGAAAAAAGATGCGATATTGGAAAAGAATGCTTGTTTTGCATACATTTTGGATAAATTGGGATTAACATGCAATATGCAAATATTTGATTTGTATATTCATATGTGGGAACGTATTATGCTTTTTTTCCGAAGGGCATCGTCATGTGTATTAGGCTGTCGATCAAAATTAGGGGGTGGCACCATTTCCTAAACTATATAAACATCCAAGTAACATATACTTTAGTTACATAGATCATAAATGTATACGGGTTGTTTTATGAAGCTCTAGACATAAACGCTGTATTCATGAACCTGACGGAGTTTAACCGGTCTGATCTCTGTGAGCATTTCTCCTGTCCAGAGAGATCTGTATCTTCTGCAGTTTATATCTTACTGTACATGTGTGCAGCTGCTGTGGTTCTTCTAACAGTGTGTGGAAATCTGCTCATCATCATCTCTGTTCTTCACTTCAAGCAGCTTCACACTCCGACCAACATGCTTGTGCTCTCACTGGCCGTGTCGGATTTCCTCGTCGGCGCTTTAGTGATGCCGCCAGTGTTCATTTGGACTATCGAGTCATGCTGGTTATTTGATACAGTTTACTGTATATGTTTGATGATCACTTCTTTTATTCTGGTGAACTTGTCCATCTACACCATCGCTCTGATTGCTGTGGATCGCTATTTGGCGCTTTCAAACCCATTTTTCTACACAAACACAATCTCTACAAGGATGATGTGCACTGTGGTTTATTTGAACTGGTGTCTGTCTCTGGTGTATAACACGATACCGTATTATTTTAATGGAAGCTTACAGACTCCTGTAATATGTCCTGGAGAATGTTTAGTTTTCCTCACTGGGTTTTTGTTTGCAATCGATCTCATATTTTCATTTATATTTCCACTTTCTGTCATAATCATATTGTACAGTCTGGTTTTTTTGATCGCTAAGAAACACGCCACTGCTATCAGAGAGCTTAATAATCACACACGACCTCAAACACAGAAAATCACCTCCCACTCCATGAAATCTGAGAGAAAAGCAGCCAAAGTCCTCGGCATTTTAGTGGCCGTGTTTCTGGCGTGTTTACTTCCGTATTTTATTTACAGTTTATTAGGAAGTGTTATGGAGCTACAGACAGATTTTTTTCAGAAATTTGGAATCTTATTGTACCTGAATTCCACCATTAATCCGGTTATTTACGCTCTGTTTTATCCGTGGTTTAGGAGGTGCATTAAATTAATTATAACTTTGCAGATATTCCAGAGAGACTCTGCATTAATCAATGTTTTTTCGCGCTCCTGAGATGCACATTGTGCGCTGTACAGTGTATACACACACAGACACACACACACACACACACACACACACACACACACACACACACACACACACACATTTCTATTCAGGCTGTGTGCATGTTTTCTGCTCACCCCTGCGTGTATTGCACTTATGGACAATGATGTCAGCATGAGAACAATTTCTAATTTTGGTGCTCGCAGAAAGGACCACTGGATTTTCCATGCTGAGAGTGGTTTGATTGATTTTAATTGATGTTTTAGGTTTCTGAGGGTTTAAGACACAAACTTTTCAAGGAGAAATTGAAGACTGGTCTGGCATTTACAAGCCAATTCGGCTATGAGTAACATGTTCCTTTTATCCTTAATAAAACAAATGAGCTAGTGTTTCAATACTTATATATTCCAATCTAAATAGCTTGTTTGAAATTCACATTGCCACCATGAACTCCTTCTCCCAGTGCAAATGCATGCGGAAGTTCCCCTGATTACTGATTGAACACACCTGGATTTGAATCGCCACCATGCACAAAACAGTATAAGCACAATCTCAGCACAAGGACTTGCAAAGTATTCATTCAGGTTGGTTTCTCACCTGGTGTATGAAAACTTTTGATTCATGATTGTTATTTCTGTGATTTTATCAGTACAGTTTCATCCTCGGAATATCCATATTGATTGTGTACTTAAGATACCAGTCTTTTTTTTAGGGGGGGGGCAAGAATTCTGGAAATGTGCTGCATATATAAACATACAGTAGCATAGCAACAATTTTTTTATACTTCTAAAACATGTTGAGACCAGCGTGATCAAACCTCACTAAACACATTTTGATATAACATTTCTCCTGGAGCTTGTTAGTATATGAATTTAAACAGGATGTGTGTGTGTGTGTGTGTGTGTGTGTGTGTGTGTGTGTGTGTGTGTGTGTGTGTGTTTAAATTTCGGCAAATAGTTTAACATGCATGTTCTCCAGGAATGCAATTCATAAAAATCGGTGGCACCTAATTGAAAACAGTGCCCCCTTGTGGTTAAATATAATTTGTTTATATTATTTGAGAAACGTGTACCTAATTAAAATTTCTTTATTCCTTCAAGTCCTTGAAGTACACTGAAATGAATGAACACCAGAATCTGTATTATGCACTTCCTGTTGACCATCTTGGATAATTTTTTCACTTCTCCTTCTACTGAGATTATACATACAAAAAAAAAATAATAATAAAAAAAAATCTTAAATATTTTTTAGCTGCCAAAAGTTAAAAAAGTTTCAGCGATCCTTAGCAATTACATGATCACTCAGAGGTTTACTGTAAACCTTTTGAATGTCTCAGATACAGGGGTCAGAGTGAAACATTCTCCAGTTTATGCCATATGGGCTCCATATTTGACATAATTTCAATTCCCAATCTAGACATCCGGCAATACAGGGCACAATAATAATTCTGGTTATCACTGATCAGTATTTAATATTCCAACTCAGTTGCTATTCTACCAGGTGAACTTACCTAGTTAAATGATAAATGCCTATGTATGTATCAAGAACATTATGTACATCATTACGGATATGTAATTCCATGGTCTCCTAGTCAGTATGGAGGTCTAGACATGCACTCCCTCTCTGTGTCATTATTATCTTTCATGCATGTGTTGGTTTTTGTGTGATTGATATCCCCAGGCCTGCAGTGGACTGATGAAGATTGACTAAAATGAGACTTTAAGCTGAGAGAGATAAACACATAGTGTCAGAAGTGCGGTACCACGGATCAGGTAAGGCTGATTTTTCTTTGCTTTGGTTCATGTTTTGGCTTGTATTCAAGCCTAGCGGTAATATTTCAACACCCTGAACTGCAGTGAATATCCGACATTGCACAAATCCGTTATTCACTTTTCCACACCTAGGTGGCAGTATAACTGAATGCGATTATCCAAGATGTAATTAACCCTACAGATTACCCCTTCCTGATCTGCATCTAGCTACATGGCGTTCTGCCCTACAATATGTCAATAATCTATTGGTCACTGCCACCACCCTTTTTACCTTCGTCCATGCAACACTGGGACCCCCATAGCACCTGGAACGAAAGGGGTTCAAAGTCTCAAATAAAGAGCGTTCTGGCGTAGACGATTGGGTCTACATTTGACATGAATTATAATGAATATACTTAGAATAAATGGTAATATGTTAAATATTTATTTCCGAAGGCAGTCTAAACCAACAGCTACCTAAGGGAGATGAGAGTCCTCCTTGGAGGAATTTTCCAATGAGGTCCCTCAAGGAGGGACAGCATGTCCAGCCAATGAGGTGCCACCAGGAGAAGACACACTCCATCCTGGCGGATTATCTCCAGAACTCCCGGGAGCAGCATGATTGGAGGGAAGGCGTCCAGACAAAGCCTTGGCCACATCTGCACCATGGTGTCTAGCCCCAGTGGGGCTGGGTGAGCGAGAGAAAACCAGAGGGGACAGTGTGAGGTCTTCCGAGTCGCAAACAGATCTACCTGGGCTCTGTAATATCTCTGCCATATCTGCTTCACCACCTCAGGGTGAAGCCTCCATTCCCTGGGCCTTGGGCCTTTCCTTAAAAAGGTGTCTGCTCTCCAATTCAACCGGCCTCATATGTGAATGGCTCTCAGTAAGAGAAGCTTCCCTTTGGCCAACAGGAGGATCCAGCATGCCAGCCTGTACAGGGGGCGAGATCGGAGACTGGCAACCCTGGCGGTTGATTTATGAGATTACCGACGTATAGTCCACATGGACTAGCAAGTGGTGACCTCTCAGTTTGAGTTCCATAAGCACAGCCATTATCTCCAGGCAGTCTATGTGCCATGACCGATGTAGCTCGTCGTCCGACCTTGGGCGGAGCAGCCACTGATGACCACTTCCCACCCAGTGAGAGATGCATCTGTCATTAGTGGTACGCGACAAGGGTTTTCCAGGACGGGGCCTTGAGACAGGAATGCGTGTTTGCCTTATATATCCAAAGTTCGAAAAGCTCGCCTCGAAACATTGATGGTACGTAGTGGGCTGCCCCCTCGGGAGAACCCTCTGTCACTGAGCCACCACTGGAGGGGTCTCAAATGGAGGAGGCCAAGTGGAATTAAATTGGACGCTGCCGCCATGAGACCCAGCAGCCCAGCCAAAGAAGGTGGTTCTCTGCAATTAAGAAAGCACACACTTCCCTGCGTTCAGTCTCAACCCCAGCTCAATATAGTGTATATTCAGTAAAACTATTTTTTATTAAGTTAAACACATATTTCCCCCAACTGTAGATCACTTTGAACTGGTTTGGTTTATTTGATTAAGAGAGATTTTTCTGCATGGTGTGCACTGTATAATAATAATAATAATAAGTGGAAACCCACTTCTATGTTTTCTTTGTTCCAACAAGGTATTATCAGGTGTATTCAGCTGTCAATCAAAATGAAGGGCGGGATTGTTTCTTTAACTATAAAAACGTTGAAGTAACTTGAGCAGGAGTTTATAGTGAGTTGTTTGTTGAGACATAAACTTTGTATTCATGAACGTGACGGAGTTGAATCTCTCGGATCGCTGTGAGCATTTCTCCTGTCCAGAGAGATCTGTATCTCCTGCAGTTTATATCTTACTGTACGTGTGTTCAGCTGCTGTGGTTCTTCTAACAGTGTGTGGAAATCTGCTCGTCATCATCTCTGTTTTTCACTTCAAGCAGCTTCACACACCGACCAACATGCTCGTGCTCTCTCTGGCCGTGTCGGATTTCTTCATCGGTGCTTCTGTGATGCCGTCGGTGTTCATCTGGACGATCGAGTCATGCTGGATTTTTTATTCGGAGTATTGTATAGGTTTGATGATCATTTCTTTTATGCTCTGGAACCTGTCTGTGTATGTTGTCGCTCTGATCTCTGTGGATCGGTATTTGGCGCTTTCAAACCCATTTTTCTACTCAAACACAATCTCTACAAGGACCATGTGCATTGTGGTTTCTTCTCACTGGTGTCTTTGCCTGGTGTACAACACAGCACACTATTATTTCAGTGGAACCACTGTAAGTCCTGGAATGTGTCCTGGAGAATGTTTAATCACTCTGAATGATTTTGTGTTTTCAATTGATCTTGTAATATCATTTATATTTCCACTTTCTGTCATAATCATATTGTACAGTCTGGTTTTTCTGATCGCTAAGAAACACGCCACTGCTATCAGAGAGCTTAATAATCACACACGACCTCAAACACAGAAAATCACCTCCCACTCCATGAAATCTGAGAGAAAAGCAGCCAAAGTCCTCGGCATTTTAGTGGCTATGTTCCTGGCATGTTCACTTCCGTATTATATTTACAGTTTATTAGGGAGTGTTATCGAGCTACACATGGAAACTGCTCAGAAACTTTTAATCTTAGTTTACATGAATTCCACTTTTAATCCAGTTATTTACGCTCTGTTTTATCCGTGGTTTAGGAGGTGCATTAAATTAATTATAACTCTGCAGATATTCCAAACAGACTCTGCATTAATCAGTGTTTTTTCATGAATTTGTTTTGAACTCCTAAAGCACAATATAACCTTAACAAAAAAAACGAATATTTACCCAGTTCACTTCCTGAGGGAAAAACACCATCACATTTTCGCTTTGATTTGTCATTACATATATCTGCTTTATTGGTGTAACTGTAAATGCTAAAACCAATTTTTTTTTACAATATTTGCTAATTCATGAGTAACACGTTTATCCACCATTCACATTTGAACTACAGAAATCCATATTAATATGTAAGTAAGGTTTACATTGTGATGAACTAACACATGCATGCCCGATTTTGTACTGATGTAATGTTCTATGGGTTCTATGTGTTGTTTCGATATATGCTTTATTATATACATTGTACCACTCAGTGATTCATAATGCAATTTGTTTATATTTTTATAAAGAAAATTGAACTAACAAGGAGCACTGTATTCTATATTCTGTGAGGGAATAGTGGACCATCAGTGGATATTGTTTACTTGACTATTTCAATCAGTTCAGCATTTTGCGAGGAGATTTTGGAATTCATCATATTTAACAGCCTGACAGATAAAATATGTACAAACGACTAATGTAAACATTTCATATTATTTAAGCATCTATTTCCACCATACCTGACAAGAAAAAACACAGAAAATGCCCTTAAACAAAACTGCAAAAGAGACTTTATTACAGTTTCAATTAAAAAAGATCTTTTTGTAATATTCACTTAAATGATGAACAGTTTTTTTATGTTTAAAAATAAATAAATACATTTTATTATTTATTTCTCTCTACTCGCTGCCTGAAAACATTTCCTTCCAGTTTCATTCCACTTTATTGCACATAATTGTAAGGGATCTCTTGTGGGAAACTATGGGTGCAGGGCCAGGTTAGTGAGGCCCTAAATGCAGGATGTGACAGGGAGTAGAGAAAATACAAGCTTTAATAAAAAGTAAGCAGAGCAATGGGGCAAAGGCAAAAGCTAATTTAAATAAAAAGTCTAGGTTCAAAACACAGGCAAACAATTCAAAAACCAGCAATCAGAACGTCTCTAGGTTACCTATGTAATCCTAGTTGCCTGAGGGAATGAGACACTGCATCAAAAACGCTTTGGGAATGCCCTGCATTGTCCACCCTCTGAATCACTGATTCACATGTAAAATCTGGCCAATAGGCAAGTCGTGACATCATCGGTGGGTGACATCACGTAAACCAGGAAGCTACAAAATGGCTAAGCAACGGTAGCGACATTAGCTTCTGAGAAAGTGGAGGACAGAGGAGCCGGAAGTGGCTCTGATGTCATGGGAGGGAAGGCGTACAGACGAAGCCTCGGCCACGTCTGCACCATGGCGTCTAGCCCCAGTTGGGCTGGGTGAGAGAGAGAGAGAACCAGAGGGGACAGTGCGAGTTCTCCTGAGTCGCAAACAGATCTACCGGGACTCTGTAATATCTCTGCCATATCTGCTCCACCACCTCAGGGTGAAGTCTCCATTAATCGGGCCTCAGCCCTTGCCTTAAAAGTGCATCTGCTCTCCGATTCAACTGGACCGGGATTTGAACGGCTTTCAGTAAGAGGAGCTTTCCTTTGGACCACAGGAGGATCCGGCATGCCAGCCTGTACAGTAGGCGAGATCGGAGACTGCCCTGAAGGTTGATGTATGAGACTACCGACTTGTTGTCCACACGGACTAGCACGTGGTGACCTCTCAGTTTGAGTGCCATACGCACAGCCATCATTTCCAGGCAGTCTATGTGCCATAAACAATGTGGCTCGTCACATGACCTTGGGCAGAGCAGCCACTGATGACCACTCCCCACCCTGTGACGAATGCATCTGTCATTAGTGGTACGTGACAAGGTGCTGCCAGGACGGGGCTTTGAGACAGGAATGCGTGTTTGCCGCTATATATATATATATATATCAAAGTTTAAAGAGCTCGCCTCGAAACCTTGATAGTACGCAGTGGGCTGCCTGCTTGAGATAACCGTCTGTCTCTGAGCCACCACTGGAGGGGTCTCATATGGAGGAGGCCAAGTGGAATCACGTTGGACGCGGCCACCATGAGACCCAGCAGCCCAGTGCAGGAAATTGGTTCACTGAAATGGAGAAAGCACACTCTTCCTTGCGTTCAGTCTCAACCCCAGCTCCTCCATGGAGACGAGAACGACATCCTCATGCCAGAACGGCTGAATCTCTGATCGAGCTATACCAACCAGTCATCGATAAAGTTCAGAATGCGAATGCCCTGAAGCCATAGCCGGGCTAGAGCCGCATTCATGCACTTTCTGGCTAACAGCGTGGCCTCCTGTGGCAAGGCATCCAATAGGGGAACCAACCCCTCAGGGCCAACCAAAGACCTTCTCAGAGCGGCTGAAGTGGTGCCCTGCAGCCGTTGAGGCCTACAGAGAGGCGGCGGGTCCCCGCCATCCGCAGCGATCTCTCGGGCGGAGATGGGGGAAATCATCTGCCAGAGGGAGGCTGCACTCCAAGGCACATCCCATGGTGGAGCTACCAGCTTGGCCTCCTAGTGGTGATGAGGAGGTATGGGCACCACACACGGTGTAGACCGTCCCCCTCGATGCAGGGCACGGTGGTCGTCAGGGCTGCTTCACCACCGCCTGTTTGTCAGAGGAAAGGACCACCCTCAGGTTGGCCGGCACCTTTAATTTTGGGGTTTCTGGGCATCACGACGCCCGGCGTGCTGGAGCGGCACCCCGCAAAACTGGAAGTGCGTACCATGTGCTCGGAAGATCCTGACAATAATGAGCTTGGAAAAGTGTAATTGATTTAAAGGTGTGCTTTTATTGGCTTAATTCCAATACCTCTAGTAGGTGACGATACCTGGAGTGCAGTCAGTGTTCACATTCATCCCAAAGGTGTTTAGTAGGGATGAAATCAAAGCTCTATAGAAGGCCACTCAAGATCTTTCTCTCAAAAGCATGTAAACCAGATCCTAAAAAAGCTCACTTTGTGCAAGCTGGAACAGGTTTGAGTTTCTAAGTTCAAATGAATGCACAATTTTAGTATAGCGCCATCTAAAGACGTCCTGTGCAATTGAGTGCCTCCAGCTTTGTGGTAACAGTTTGGAAAAGAACCACATATAGCAGGAAATAGCAGGTGTCCCAATACTTTTGGCAGTATAGTGTATATTTTATAAAACAAATTTTTATTAAGTAATACACATATTTCCCCCCACTGTAGATCACTTTAAACCAGTTTGGTTTGTTTGATGAAGAGACATTTCTCTGCATGGTGTGCACTGTATAATAATAATAATAATAATAATAATAATAATAATAATAATAATAATAATAATAATAGGTAGAAACAAGGTATTATCAGGTGTATTCATGTGTCAATCAAAATGAAGGGCGGGATTGTTTCCTTAACTATAAAAACGTTGAGTAACTTGAGCAGGAGTTTATAGTGAGTTGTTTGTTGAAACATAAACTTTGTGTTCATGAACGTGACGGAGTTGAATCTCTCGGATCGCTGTGAGCATTTCTCCTGTCCAGAGAGATCTGTATCTCCTGCAGTTTATATCTTACTGTACGTGTGTGGAGCTGCTGTGGTTCTTCTAACAGTGTGTGGAAATCTGCTCATCATCATCTCTGTTCTTCACTTCAAGCAGCTTCACACTCCGACCAACATGCTCGTGCTCTCTCTGGCTGTGACTGATTTCTTCATCGGTGCTTTTGTGATGCCGTCGGTGTTCATCTGGACGATCGAGTCATGCTGGATTTTTTATTCGGAGTATTGTATAAGTTTGATGATCATTTCGTTTATTCTCTGGAACCTGTCCGTGTATGTTGTCGCTCTGATCTCTGTGGATCGGTATTTGGTGCTTTCAAACCCATTTTTCTACTCAAACACAATCTCTACAAGGACCATGTGCACTGTGGTTTCTTCTCACTGGTGTCTGTGCCTGGTGTACTACACAGCACACTATTATTTCAGTGGAACCACTGTAAGTCCTGGAATGTGTCCTGGAGAATGTTTAATCACTTTGAATGATTTTGTGTTTTCAATCGATCTTGTTGTGTCATTTATATTTCCACTTTCTGTCATAATCATATTGTACAGTCGGGTTTTTCTGATCGCTAAGAAACACGCCACTGCTATCAGAGAGCTTAATAATCACACACGACCTCAAACACAGAAAATCACCTCCCACTCCATGAAATCTGAGAGAAAAGCAGCCAAAGTCCTCAGTATTTTAGTAGCCATGTTCCTGGCATGTGCACTTCCATATTATATTTACAGTTTATTAGGGAGTGTTATCGAGCTACACATGGAAACTGGTCAGAAACTTTTAATCTTAGTTTACATGAATTCCACCATTAATCCGGTTATTTACGCTCTGTTTTATCCGTGGTTTAGGAGGTGCATTAAATTAATTATAACGCTGCAAATATTCCAAACAGACTCTTCATTAATCAATGTTTTTTCATGAATTTGTTTTGTACTCCTGAGGCACAATATCTCAACCTTAACAAAAAAAACTAATAATCACCCAGTTAAAATCCTGAGGGAAAAACAACCAAATATGCCAATTTATGAGTAACACGTTTATCCACCATTCACATTTGAATTACAGAAATCCATATTAATATGTAAGTAAGCTTTACATTGTGATGAACTAACACATGCATGTGCGATTGTGTACTGATGTAATGTTCTATAGGTTCTATGTGTTGTTTCGATATATGCTTTATTATATTTTTTTATACAGAAAATCTAACTAACAAGCAGCACTGTATTATCTATTCTGTGAGGGAATAGTGGACCATCAGTGGATATTGTTTACTTGACTTTTAGTAGATCTATTTCAATCAATTGAGCATATTTCGAGGAGATTTTGGAGGCAGTTCTGATATTAACCAGCCAAACTGTGTGCAAAAAAAACCCAATGTGATTGTGAATCTCAGCAAATCTTTTGTATGTAGACAAAGACTGTGCTAGCTTGCACTCAAGCAATGTATCAAATCTCATTATATTTTATATATATATATATATATATATATATATATATATATATATATATATATATATATATATATATATATATATTTTTTTTTTTTTTATTTTTTTTTTATTTTATTTTAACCCCTATATTTTAGAATTCTCCTGAATTCTGGATTCTAGTTCAGTTAAATACATGTCAACCAATACACAACGTTCGGATTTATACCTCAAATCAGAGTAGTAAAATAAGATACAAACACATTGAAAATGGTATTTCCGGAATCCTATCTGATTTCTTTCACTTGAAATCTCAGGTAGCTTCAGGAATTTTGTTGACCTTCAAAGCAATGGGGCAGGTTCTTCAAAATGCTCATGTGATCACATTCATTTAACTTGAACGGTATTTCACCAAATTTCAACATAAGCTATCATGACTATCAAACATGGATGTACAAATTCCTCATACTTTAACACTCTGACAGATAAAATATTTACAAACGACCAATGTAAACATTTTATATAATTTAAGCATCTATTTCCACCATACCTGACATGAAAATTGTAATATTGTAATATTCACTTAAACGATTAACAGTTTTTTTTATGTTTAAAAATAAATAAATACATTTCACTATTTATTTCTCTCTATTTCTCTCTACTTACTGCCTAAAAACATTTCCTTCCTGTTTCATTCCACTTTATTGCACATAATTGTCAGGGATCTCTTGCGGGAAACTACAGGTGCAGGGCCTGGTGAGTGAGGACACAAATGCAGGATGTGACAGGGAGTAAAGAAAATACAAGCTTTAAAAAAATTAAGCAGAGCAATTGGACAAAGGCAAAAGCAAAGTCCAATAAACAGTCCAGGGTCAAAACACAGGCAAATAATCCCAACACCAGCAAACAAAATGTCTCTAGGTTACGTATGTAACCCTAGTTCCCTGAGGGAATGAGACGCTGCGTCAAAACGCTTTGGGAATGCCCTCGTTGTCCTCCCTCTGAATCATGTTAAAAATTTGGCCAATAGGAAAGTTATGATGTCATTGGTGGGCGCCGTCATGTAAACCAGGAAGCTACAAAATGGCTGAGCGATAGTAGCAACATTTAGCTTCTGAGAAAGAGAAGGTAAGTGCTTGTAGGGATGCAGGGAGTATGGCCCGAGATGCAGTGTCTCGTTCCCTAAGGGAAATATGGTTACATATTTAACCTAGAGACGTTCCCTTTCAGGAACTGAAGCTGCGTCAAAAACGCTTTGAGAACGAGTATTCCATTACAGCATACTGACTAGTCCCTGCCTAGTTGAGACCTCCTCGTGGAGGGAGCTCTGGAATTGGGGATGGTCTCAACTACTTCAATAGACAGACCAGCCACTAGAAACTCTGCCCCCTCAGGGGCCACAGCCATAGCCTCCATAACTCTGGGTGGGGGTGAACCAGGGTTCTCCCGGCCTGCAAGAAGAGATCCCTCCTGGAAGGAATTTCTCAAGGGGGTCCCACCAGGACCAGACGTACTCCATCCTGGCGGATTCTCTCCAGAACTGAATGAAGGCGTGATAGAAGGGAAGGCGTACAGATGTCCCATACCAGCCCAAGAAGGTGGTTCTCAGCAATGGAGAAAGCACACTCTTTCCTTCATTAATTCTTAACCCCAGCTCCTCCATGCAGGCGAGACCGACATCTTGATGCCGGACCGCCTGAAGCTCTGATCGAGCTAATACCAACCAGTCGTCGATATAGTTCAGAATGCAGGGAATGTAGCGGGGCTAGAGCTCCATTAATGCACTTTTCCGGCTAACAGCGTGGCCTCCTGTGCCAAGGCATCCGATCGGGGAACCAACCCCTCGACGCTGTCCCCAGACCTTTTCAGAGCGGCTGGAGCAGGTACCCTGCATCTATTGAGGCCTCCAGAGAGGCGGCGGGTCCCCGCCATTCGCATCGATCTCTCGGGCGGAGATGGGGGAAAAGCATCCACTGAAGGGAGGCTGCGCTCTAAGGCACATCCCGTGGTGATGATAACAGATCAGCCTCCTAGTGGTGACGAGGAGGTATGGGTACCAGTTTGGTAACGAACCAAATATAGCAGGAAATGGCAGATGTACTTTTGGCAGTATAGTGTATATTTAATAAAACAAATTTTTATTGAGTAATACACACATTTTCCCCCACTGTAGATCACTTTGGACTGGTTTGGTTTATTTGATTTCTCTGCATGGGTGGAAACCTACTTCTATGTTTTCTTTGTTCCAACAAGGTATTATCAGGTGTATTCAGGTGTCAATTAAAATGAAGGGCGGGATCTTTCCCTTAACTCTAAAAACGTTGAAGTAACTGGAGCAGGAGTTTATAGTGAGCTGTTTGATGAGACATAAACTTTGTGTTCATGAACGTGACAGTGTTGAATCTCTCGGATTTCTGTAAGCATTTCTCCTGTCCAGAGAGATCTGTATCTCCTGCAGTTTATATCTTACTGTATGTGTGTTCAGCTGCTGTGGTTTTTCTAACAGTGTGTGGAAATCTGCTCGTCATCATCTCTGTTCTTCACTTCAAGCAGCTTCACACAGCGACCAACATGCTCGTTCTCTCTCTGGCTGTGACGGATTTCCTCGTTGGTGCTTTTGTGATGCCTCCAGTTTTAATCTGGACAATCGAGTCATGCTGGATTTTTTATTTGCAGTATTGTAACAGTACAGTACTCAAACCCAATCTCTACAAGGACCATGTGCACCGTGGTTTCTTCTAACTGGTGTCTGTGCCTGGTGTACAACACAGCACACTATTATTTCAGTAGAACCTCTGCGAGTCCTGGAATGTGTCCTGGAGAATGTTTAGTCACTATGAATAAATTTGTGTTTTCAATTGATCTTGTTGTATCATTTATATTTCCACTTTCTGTCATAATCATACTGTATAGTGGAGTTTTTCCACTATACAGTATTTCGCTAAGAAACACGCCACTGCTATCAGAGAGCTTAATAATCACACACGACCTCAAACACAGAAAATCACCTCCCACTCCATGAAATCTGAGAGAAAAGCAGCCAAAGTCCTCGGTGTTTTAGTGTCCGTGTTTCTGGCGTGTTTACTTCCGTTTTTTATTTACAGTTTATTAGGGAGTGTTATTGAGCTACAAAAGGAAACTGTTCAAAAACATTTGGTCTTGTTTTTTCTGAATTCCACCATTAATCCAGTTATTTACGCTCTGTTTTATCCGTGGTTTAGGAGGTGCATTACATTGTTTATAACTCTGCAGATATTCCAGACAGATTCTGCATTAATTAATGTTATTAATAAATAGTGTTTTATTAGGTTTTGGTGATTTTCCTTAATGTTTTATTTATATTAGAAATATCTATAAAACATGGAAATGAAAAAATGTCCATGCTTATCTTGTTCCTCCTACACACACACACACACACACACACACAGACACAGACTCTAGTAGGACTTTGTGTACAATACTATTGGTTTTACTGTTGTGTTTGGTGTATAAACAGAGTTTTCTGTAGTTCAGTAGAACTTCTTGACTTTATGGCAGCGAGAGAAAGAAGATTTTATGAATGTCAAATAAACACAGTTGTGATAAATGTGTTTTTATATTAATGATGGTAGATGATAAACAGAAAACCGATGTATATTAGACATATTTTTCTTATTAAACTTGGAAAAAGGTTATTTTATTATTTAGATTCGATTAGATTCCATGTACAAAGCCAATGAAATGCAGTTAACATCTAACCGGAAGTGAAAAAGTGGCAGTATGTTAAATAATGGTTTGGGGTCCATATGTAGAAGGGTGAGTGTGATTAATGTACAGAAGGTGCAGTAGGAAATAAAATATGGTGTATATACAGTAGTGTAGTAATATACAGTATATCTGTGCAGAGGATATAACCTGTCACCAAGAGAACATGCTGAAATAACATGATATGCATGTGTACATACAGTGAGGAAAATAAGTATTTGAACACGCTGCTATTTTGCAAGTTCTCCCACTTAGAAATCATGGAGGGGTCTGAAATTGTCATCGTAGGTGCATGTCCACTGTGAGAGACATAATCCAAAAAAAAAAAAAAATCCAGAAATCACAATATATGATTTTTAAACTATTTATTTGTATGATACAGCTGCAAATAAGTATTTGAACACCTGTCTATCAGCTAGAATTCTGACCCTCAAAGACCTGTTAGTCTGCCTTTAAAATCTCCACCTCCACTACATTTATTATCCTAAATTAGATGCACCTGTTTGAGGTCGTTAGCTGCATAAAGACACCTGTCCACCCCATACAATCAGTAAGAATCCAACTACTAACATGGCCAAGACCAAAGAGCTGTCCAAAGACACTAGAGACAAAATTGTACACCTCCACAAGGCTGGAAAGGGCTACGGGGAAATTGCCAAGCAGCTTGGTGAAAAAGGTCCACTGTTGGAGCCATCATTAGAAAATGGAAGAAGCTAAACATGACTGTCAATCTCCCTCGGACTGGGGCTCCATGCAAGATCTCATCTCGTGGGGTCTCAATGATCCTAAGGAAGGTGAGAAATCAGCCCAGAACTACACGGGAAGAGCTGGTCAATGACCTGAAAAGAGCTGGGACCACCGTTTCCAAGGTTACTGTTGGTAATACACTAAGACGTCATGGTTTGAAATCATGCATGGCACGGAAGGTTCCCCTGCTTAAACCAGCACATGTCCAGGCATGTCTTAAGTTTGCCAATGACCATTTGGATGATCCAGAGGAGTCATGGGAGAAAGTCATGTGGTCAGATGAGACCAAAATAGAACTTTTGGGTCATAATTCCACTAAAAGTGTTTGGAGGAAGAAGAAGGATGGGATAAAGTGTGTAAAGAAGGAGTACGGTATTAATAACGCTTGCTTACTTGTTTATTTAAATTAATAAGTGTAAGAACAAAATTCTTGACTTCAGAGGACAAAACCCCCCAAGCGATCAAAGAGTGATGTTCATACCAATGGGGCCAAATTCTTTGGGCTTGTCAGGATCTGAGGAATTCCTGCTTTTTTTTTTCTTTCCTAGTTTATCCCTGTTTTTTCACCGAATAAGACCCTGCAAAATAGTGCTAATGGACTGGCTGCCCACATTAAGTATAGTGGGAACACAACATGCCAATAGACCACTTTGTGCTGGCTGTGGGTCAAACATGCTGGGCTCCGTTACTGGGATAAAATGGGGCCCTTGTGAGCCAGCCCACACCCAGCCTAAATTGGTTTGTTTGCATGTTGTGGCCCCAAAATGGAACACAGTGGGACCCGACTCTAGTTAGTGTGTTGAGCCCAATAGTGTGGTCTCCACACATGCTCTACATTTCATGGCAGTAATGTGGCCCAGTGTGGGCTAAAAAAGGATATGTTTTCTGGGCAAAGCCCTCCTTGACCACTTTATAGTAAATATTAGACTTATTCTAATAAAATATTAGACAAAACAAGAGAGTGTACATTCATGTCTAAGACTGTTGTCCTGTACAGTAACTGGGAGAGGATTTGGGATGAAGCTATAAAGACATAGGTAAACATTCAATATGGCATTGGGATTTAATTTGAGAATCTTTAATTTTACATGTGTCTTTATTCATAGGGCAGGTGCTCATTAGAATTGTGTTGATATTCAATAGAGATTTTGTTCCACACACGTCTGTATAATGATGACAACTTGTAGGCCTTTTGTTCTCTATGGCATTACATCATGTGTATTCATCTGCTGCCACTCAAACCCAGGGGGTGTGAGTCATTTATAACCTATAAAACCAACAAGCATTTGAGCAGGAAATCATATGATTGTGAATTTCTACACTTTTAGTATTAAATCATCTAAATATGAGCTATTTCTTAAAACGCTGTAGAGAGCATGAATGTGACAAATCTCTCTGATCGCTGTGAGCATTTCTCCTGTCCAGAGAGATCTGTATCTCCTGCAGTTTATATCTTACTGTACGTGTGTTCAGCTGCTGTGGTTCTTCTAACAGTGTGTGGAAATCTGCTCATCGTCATCTCTGTTCTTCACTTCAAGCAGCTTCACACTCCATCTAACATCCTCGTGTTCTCACTGGCTGTGACGGATTTCCTTATTGGTGCTTTTGTGATGCCGCCGATGTTAATCTGGATTATTGAGTCATGCTGGATTTTTGAAAGGAGTTTCTGCAGTGTTTTTTGGTTGATTTGTGGTTTCATCACAGTCTTGTCCATCTACAACATCGCTCTGATTGCTGTGGATCGCTATTTGGCTCTTTCACACCCTTTTCTGTACATGAACAGAGTATCAGTGAGGATCACTTTTACTATAATTGGTTTTGACTGGTGTGTAGTGGTGACCTACATCACAGCACTTCTGTATTTAAATGGAAACTTAATAGATTCTGTAATGTGTCCTGGAGAGTGTTTTTTCTTTGTAAATGAGGTTTGGTCTGTAATTGATCTTGTATATTCATTTCTATTTCCACTTTCTGTCATAATCATATTGTACAGTCGGGTTTTTCTGATCGCTAAGAAACACGCCACTGCTATCAGAGAGCTTAATAATCACACACGACCTCAAACACAGAAAATCACCTCCCACTCCATGAAATCTGAGAGAAAAGCAGCCAAAGTCCTCGGCATTTTAGTGTCCGTGTTTTTAGTGTGTTTGCTTCCTTATTATATTTACAGTTTATTAGGTGAGCTTATTGAAATACATGCAGAAATATTTTATAAACTTCTTGTTGTTGGATTTCTCAGTTGCGCCATTAATCCGTTTATTTACGCTCTGTTTTATCCGTGGTTTAGGAGGTGCATTAAATTAATTATAACTCTGCAGATATTCCAAACAGATTCTGCATTAATTAATGTTCTTTCATGAATATTTCCTGTTAAATCCTTTATAATTCCTCTATTTTGGATATTAGATTTACACTTTATAGATAAAAGTTTGTGGACACCTGACCATCAAAGCCATATGATGTTCTTTCTTTAACTGTTACCCCAAAGTTAGAAGAAGCAGATAAGTGTTCAGAATGTCTTTATACTGTAACATTACAGTTTCTCTTCACTGGAACTAAGAAGCCCAACATTGTTCTCCTGCATGACATTTCCACTTGTACACACATGGAGCTCCATTAAGACACGACTGAACCCCAGGCTTCCTCACAAACATCAGGGCCTGATCTCACTTATGCTTTTGTGGCTAAACGATTATAAATCCCCTCAGCCACACTGCAAAATCTAATAGAAAACCTTTATTCAGAAGAGTGAAGGTTATTATAACAGCAAATAGAGAATAGATCATGCAAGTGTGATTCTCTGGTGTCCACAAATCTTTTTTTTAGCTTACATCATTAACATAATGAATATATGTAATAGGTTTGTTGTCTGGTGTATAAACAGAGCATTCATTATTTCAAAGAGAAATTATTTTAGTGCACATGAGAGTATTGAATTAAGTAAAGATTTTAAAAGCAGTTTGTAAGACTGTACAGATAAAATTGTTTTCGATTAAATGTGTGTTTATGTTGGTAAATTGTGAATTAATAAATAAAACCCTGATTTGATGCATTAATGATTGATTTAGCATTGAAGTAATTCCATTTAATTATTGATGACAAGCTCACAAATAAGCATAGGTGTGGGTGTAGCAGGTTAATTTTATAAATGATATCATTGTATTTACTCCTTTTTTTTAATTAATACATTTATTTTGTTTATCAGACGATATTAGAAGAAGAGATTTAAAAGTAAAGTATGTTTGGCTTAATCTAAATCATCATTATTATTTATGTACCTGTGAGAATGAAATAAAACATAAAATACAAATGTAGAAATGTAAGTAAAATAACTGTGGATCAAAATCATTTGATTTATGTTCAGTCAGAATTCACCATTTCTTTATTATTATTATTATTATTATTATTATTATTATCATCATCATCATTATTTACCAGGAATTCAGTTGCAGCTGACTATAAATAAAACTACAGAGGGTACAGAGAGTCACATTTCCAAGAGACCAAAAGGGGATTTATGATAGTGATCATCAGAATCAGAATCAGGTTTATTGGCCAAGTGTGTTGACACACATGGAAATTGGTTCCAGCTGTTTGTGACTCTCAAAGTACAGACATAAATAAAACCTATACATAACAATATGGACAAGACAAGACAAAAACAGACTATACAAGACAAAAACAGACAATGTGAGACAGTATAGACAGTGTGGGTAATAAATAGGGATACAGATCAGTAATGTATATAAAGTGTGAGAGTGCATGGTAGTGCAAATGACAGTATTGTGTGTCAGGTATGATTAGAGAGTTTACTATAGAACTTTGTACAGTATATAGAAGCCATAGTGTGTGTAACATATACAGATAGTGTGATGACTTACAGTTCTGTGTGGTACTTAGATAGATGTAAAGCAGGCAATATAGTTATGGTCAGTTGTTAGTGAGGGTGATTTCTTGGGGAAAGAAACTGTTCCTGTGTCTGGCAGTTTTGGTAAACAGAGTTCTGTAGTGCCAGCCAGAAGGGAGGATCTTAAAGATGTTGTGTCCAGGGTGTGAAGTGTCATTAATGATTTTTTCTGCCCGGTTTCTGATTCTTGTATGGTACAGAGTGGGCAGAGGAGCTCTGATCGCTGTGGATTGCTATTTGGCTCTTTCGTACCCCTTTCTGTACAAGAGCAGAGTATCAGTGAGGGTCACTTGTGTTATAATTGGTTTTGACTGGTGTGTAGTGGTGACATACATCACAGCACTTCTGTATTTCAATGGAAACTTCATAGATTCTGTAACGTGTCCTGGAGAGTGTTTTCTCTTTGTAAATGGGTTTTTTTCTGTAATTGATCTTGTTGAATCATTAATATTTCCACTTTCTGTCATAATCATATTGTACAGTCTGGTTTTTCTGATCGCTAAGAAACACGCCACTGCTATCAGAGAGCTTAATAATCACACACGACCTCAAACACAGAAAATCACCTCCCACTCCATGAAATCTGAGAGAAAAGCAGCCAAAGTCCTCTGCGTTTTAGTGTCCGTGTTTCTGCTCTGTTTACTGCCATATTTTATTTACAGTTCATTAGGCTTTGTTATTCAAATACAACGTGAAACATTTCAGAAACTTGTGATGGTACTTTGTTTTAATTCCACCATTAATCCGGTTATTTACGCTCTGTTTTATCCGTGGTTTAGGAGGTGCATTAAATTAATTATAACTCTGCAGATATTCCAAACAGACTCTGCAATAATCAATGTTCTTTCATGAATATTTCCTGTTAAATCCTTTATAATTCCTCTATTTTACATGGATATTAGATTTACACTTTATAGACAAAAGTTTGTGGACACCTGACCATCAAAGCCATATGATGTCCTTTCTTTAACTGTTACCCCAAAGTTAGAAGAAGCAAATAATTGTACAGAATGTCCTTATACTTTAACATAGCAACAGCAAATGAAGAATACAGTTGTGTTCAAAATTATTCAACCCCCACTGAAATTGATTGTTTTGGTCGGTTTGACATTGATTACGATCATTCAGTCATCCTGCTTACAATTAAATCAAAGAGGCACGTGTAGGTCAGACAAATATAACATAACATTCATAATGAAATAACCACAAATGTCTTTTCTGAGCTCACATCATTATCAGTTTTATTCAACCCCCAAGTGACATTCAATCTTAGTACTTAGTACAACATCCTTTTACAGTTATAACAGCTTTTAAACATGAAGCATAGCTTGACACAAGTGTCTTGCAGCGATCTACGGGTATCTTCGCCCATTCATCATGGGCAAAAGCCTCCAGTTCAGTCACATTCTTAGGCTTGCACTGCAACTGCTTTCTTTAAGTCCCACCAGAGGTTCTCAATCGGATTTAAGTCTGGTGACTGCGATGGCCACTTCAAAATGTTCCAGCCTTTAATCTGCAACCATGCTCTAGTGGACTTGGAGGTATGCTTGGGATCATTGTCCTGTTGAAAGGTCCAACGTCTTCCAAGCCTCAGGTTTGTGACGGACTGCATCACATTGTCATCCAATATCTCCTGGTACTGAAGAGAATTCATGGTACCTTGCACACGCTGAAGCTTCCCAGTACCTGCAGAAGCAAAACAGCCCCAAAGCATGATTGACCCCCCGCCATGCTTCACAGTAGGCAAGGTGTTCTTTTCTTCATAGGCCTTGTTCTTCCTCCTCCAAACATAGCGTTGATCCATGGGCCCAAACAGTTCTAATTTTGTTTCATCAGTCCACAGAACACTATCCCAAAACTTCTGTGGTTTGTCCACATGACTTTTGGCATACTGCAGTCGACTCTTCTTATTCTTTGGGGACAGCAAGGGGGTGCGCCTGGGAGTTCTGGCATGGAGGCCTTCATTACGCAGGGTGCGCCGTATTGTCTGAGCAGAAACTTCAGTACCCACATCTGACAAATCTTTTCTCAGTTCCTCAGCAGTCACACGGGACTTTTCTCCACTCTACGCTTCAGGTAGCGCACATCAGTCGAAGTCAGCATCTTCTTTCTGCCACGACCAGGTAGCGTTTCAACAGTGCCCTTTGCCTTGAATTTGCGAATGATGCTTCCTATGGTGTCTCTTGGTATGTTTAACATCTTTGCAATCTTCTTATAGCCATTGCCCTTCCTGTGAAGAGTAATCACCTGTTCTCTTGTCTTCCTGGACCATTCTCTTGACCTCACCATGTTTATAACCACACCAGTAAATGTCTAGAAGGAGCTGAGTATCACAGTCATTTTAAAGCTGCCTAATTGGTGCTTATTAGGCTTTATTGCTGCTCCCTGATATCCACAGGTGTTTTCAATACCTGATTGAAAACACTTCATTGAACCTCTGTTCTTCAGAGTGGTAGTCTTTAAGGGGTTGAATAATTATGTCAATTAAAAATTCACAAAAGAAACATTTACTACTGTATTACAAAACTAATTGATGTCATTTTAGTTGCATATGGTTCTTTAAGAAGTCCTTGTAGGATTTCATTCTGAATACAATTACAAATGTACACTAAATTCCCTAAAACCATTTACAGCATTGGGGGTTGAATAATTTTGAACACAACTGTAGATCATGCAAGTGTGATTCTCTGGTGTCCACAAACTTTTTTTTTTTTTTAGCTCACATCATTAATATAATGAATATATGTAATAGGTTGCATTCGTTATTTCAAAGAGAAATTATTTTAGTGCACATGAGAGTATAAAATTAGGTAAAGACTTTAAAAGCAGATTGTAAAACAGTACAGATAAAATTGTTTTCGATTAAATGTATGTTTATGTTGGTAAATCATTAATAAATTAATAAAACTCTAATTTGATACATGAATTATTGATTTACCATTAAAATAATTATATTAAATTATTGATGACAAGCTCACAAACAAGCACATCTGCAAACTTTAAACCTGTGACTATAATTGTATGTACTGCTTTTATTTAATAAATTTATTTTGTTTATCGGAGGATATTAGAATGAGAGATTTAAAAGTAAAGTATGTATGGCTTACTCTAAAGCATAATCATTATTATTTATAATAAAATTATAATGAAAATTATAATGAAATTAAAATAAAAGACAGAATTAGGATTTAAAAATGTAAGAAAAAGAACTGTGGCTCAAAATCATTTGATTTATGATCAGTAAAAAGTGAACATATCTTTATTATTATTATCTACCAGGAATTCAGTTGCAGCTGACCAGAAATGATATTACAGAGGGTACAGAGAGTCACATTTCTAAGGTACCAAAAGGTGATTATTATAGTGATTCTGGATCTACAGTAAGATTCCACAAAGGGATCATACTGCAGTAAGATTGGTTTAAAAACTGTGCACCTTTTAAAAATAAACCTGCAAGAACAGTGCTGACTGACAGACATGTTTTTGAACCCTATTTGGTTCTTTTAAACAACTCTCACTTTGTGAGTCAAGGTTTAATGCCTCTTCTCACAGGCTCCCCCCACCCGTGAGAAGAGATCCCTCCTAGGAGGAATTTCACAAGGACAGCACGCAAGGAGGGACACCAGGTCTGCCAGACATGGTCTACTCGGCCATTGAGGTGCTATCAGGAGGAGATGGGCTCTTTCTTGGCGAACTTTCTCCAGAACTCCGGAAGGTATAGAGACATAGCCTCTGCCACGTCTGCACCATGGCATCCAGCCCTTAGGGGACAGTGCAAAGTCTCCTGAGTCACAAACAGATCCACCTGGGCTCTGTAAAACCTCTTCCATTTCTTCTCCACCACATCGGGGTGGGGTCTCCATTCCCCAGGCTTTGGCCTTTGCCTCGAAATGGCATATGCCCTCCAATTCAACCGGGACCACAGGAGGATCCATTGCGGCAGCTTGTATAAAGGGCGAGAATGGAGACCTTCCTGGTGGTTGATATAAGATACCACCACTGTATTGTCCATGTGGACCAACACATGGTGGCCCCTCAGTTCTAGGAGGAATTGTTTCATACCCAGAAACTGGCCTCTTAATCTCCTGACTGCGATGAGGATAGCTATGATCTGGGTGGGAGACAACTATGTCCGCAACCTGGTCGAGTTTCACACCATGCCCAGGAAGGTAGTTCTCTGCCATGGAGATAGCACACTCTTCCCGGCTTTCAGTCTTATCTCTATCTCCTTCATCCAGGCGAGAACGACATCTCGGGAAGGACGGCTATGTGGAATAAGCATCCTTCGGATCTATAATGACAAACCAGTCCTCAGACTTGATCTGATACACGACATCTTTTAAATTCCAGGAGGGGGCCACAGAAGGGGCCTGCAGGTCTTCTATTCTCTTAAGAGAGCAAATGGCCAACAAAAATCGACAAGAATAGCCTGAGCCTCTGGGTGTCATGAAGAAAGCGTGTCACAAGAGGGTCTCTGCCCAAAGATTGCCCTGCTGAGGGGGCATGATACGCCAAAATGGCAGACATGTATGCTTTCAGGGTGAATAGAGCCAACCCTTTGGCGAACTGTCCCTGAAGTAATCCAGCACTGGACCAACTGGCCAGTGGACTGGATCCAGCTGGTGGCGCTCACATCACAAGCAGAACAGACGCTACCTGCGGCATACAATCTCCTTGTGGAGGGAGCTCTGGAGTGGAGAATGGTCTCTACCACCTCGGCGGAGAGGCCAGTACCTCGGAGCTGTGCCCCATCAGGGGCCACAACCTCCACAACTCCAGGCCATATTAGCACCCCTGAGCTGGGAAAGGGGATCCCTCCTTAGAGAAATCTCACATGCAGGGTGCTTGAGGAGAGCTACCAGGTCCGTGAACCATGGTTGCTCTACCACCTTGGAGCTACCAGGAGGATGTGGACTCCATCCCGGCTTCGGCCACGCCTGTGCCATGGCGTCCAGCCCCAGTGGGGCTGGGGAATATAGGGAGAACCATAGGTGGCCAGTGCGATGGCTTTTTAGCCCCATACAGGTCTACTTGGGCTTGCCGAATCTCTTTAAAATTGGCTCCACCCCATGAGAATGGAGGCGCTATTCCCTGGGTCTGGACCCCTGCCTCGACAGGGTGTCCGCTGCTTTATTCAACCGGCCTGGGATTTAACCTTCTCTCAGGGAGCAGAGCTTCTTCTGGGCCCACAGGAGGATCTGGCGTGAGCACAGACATGATGCGGCTTTTACAATGCCATGGTGTGCAGAGACACAATGGCATGACCTGCCAAACATAAGCTTTTTTGTGGGTAGTGTCGGGGTCTCAAGGGAGAAGGTGATCCCGGGAGAGAGATAGCTGGCAAGCGTCTCTTCAAGACACAGTATCGCTCTGTACCCATGTTTTTTCCACCCCATGATGTGAGAATACACAGTAAAGGGGTGGCCCCAAAAGGCTTAGCCAATGATCTGGACCCCGACGTGGAGGTTGTGACACTGCTGGCACAAAGTGCTCATCTAATTTACTGAATGAAGGCACTTTTTGCTCATAAACTGGCCAAGTTATATTGTCTTTCTTTTAAGCTTGGCAATGGCACGTGTCACAACCTCAATATGCTCCTTGCAGAGAGCAACCCCGCCCCCACCCTCCTTGGCGGTAGAGACACGGAGCTGCATGCGCTTGTCATAGGGGGAAGAATCCTTTTGAGGCTTCTGAGCCAACAAACACTGGACGGAGCAGGTGAGGTCGGAGCCTATCTCGAAAACTCTCTGCAAGGTCCATCTGAAAACCTTGAGTAGATAGAGCACCCTAAACAGAGACTGCTCAGACGACTTGCTTTCAGTTTTTTTTTTTTTTATTAAATTTTTACATTTTCGGAGACAAACGATTGACAAATACAACACATACACTCAGAGCGCTTTGTGAACAAGCAATAACTGGTGCTGACTTCTCTTCATGTGCCTCTTGTACTTCCTAGTCTTGAGGTCACCCTACCGGTGAATGGTCCAATCTTTCACAGATTATACAAATTTTTTAGACCATGAACACTCAGGCACTTTCCCAAATCGTTTCAAAGCAGCTCAAGTTCCTGAAAGGGAACCAAGTCCTATGTCATGCTACAAACTGAGGCTGACAAGATAGCCTCCCAAAAAATTTAAATTAAACGTGCAAGGGGCCAAGGCACATTCATGTCAGAGAATACAAGGGGGCATCCTAAGGAACATACATGCCAGACGGCAATGAGGTGGCCTCCCAAGACCCATTCATACCAGAGTTCAGAGAGGCGGCCAACCCAGTCAGGTGCCAGCCAGAATTTGATAAGCTCTCCTACCCACAACCAGCTGATGTCAGGTGCTAATAACAACCTGCTCACACCTGAAGGCAATGGCACAGCCTCCTCCAACAGCTGCTGCTACAGGATCTAAAAAACTGGCCCACTCTCTCCATCATCAGACCTTTTTTTCCCTGCACATATCTCACTTTTTGTGCTACGACACTTTAGACGCTAGACTTGCACAGCACAGTGCACTTTACATTTCATATTTTTTATATTCTTATTTTTTAATACCACACCATTCCGCACAAGGACACTTTACACCACACCTTACTGCACATGGACACTTATGGACACTTTACACCACACCAGACCGCACATGGACACTTTATGCACAATAAAAAAACATCTTTATATTCTCATATTTTCTTTTTATATAGATTTTCTACTTTATTTATCTGCCTTCTTTTTCTTTAATATATATTTATTTAATTTTTATTCTCCTTTTCACCCCATTTTATTCCCTAATGCAGGACCGTCATAAAAAGCATTTCACTGCATGTCGTACCATGTATGTATGTGTATGTGACAAATAAAATTTGATTTGATTTGAGCTTTAGAGAACAGAAACGTAGATTAAAAATGCCCAGCTGAACCTAGCAAAGCAGACAATGCAGAGCGAAGCAGGCAAAGCAGAGCACGGATGATGTAGCGCGGAGCCGCTGGTGCAGTGGTAAGCTTTCACTTCAAAGTTTAAAATGAGTCCTCACATTGTGGCGACCACACCGCTGCCAACTCTACACTGTGCTTACCTACCTTACCTTGTGTTAGCTCTGCCACTAGTTGATATAACGGTGCTGCCAACTTGGCGAACCCCTTAACAAAATGCCTATAGTAACTGGCAAACCCCAGGAAGGTCCGCAGCTCGGCCACAGTCCCAGGACAAGGCCACTGAGCCATGGCCTCAACCTTACCCGGGTCTATTGCTACTCCCAAGGCAGAGATTACATGCCCCAAATATGTAAACTTCCCCTGAAAGAACACGCATTTTTCCAGCTTTACCTTGAGGCCTTTGGCCAGACCAGACTGGTGCCGCTGGTCACCAAAGAGCCGCTCTATCAGGCACTGGAGCGTACTTGGCGCATTGCACAAACCAAATGGCATCCGATTCCATTCTAATAACCCGAATGGCGTGCAAAAGGCAGTCTTAAGACTGTCAGATTCAGAGACGGGAACTTGGTTATACCCACTGGCCAGATCTAGATCTAAGTGGAAAACCAGTGGGTACCCGTCAATAAATCTAACCCGCGCGATCAAGGTTGAGACCTCGGTCAAGCCATTTGGTAGCCCCACAAAATATACCTCCCATAACATTCCAATAACCGTAGTGGGATACAATACTACGTCAACGGTACTGACATTTATGACAGGGACCGAAACTGTCCTCCCTCTCACCTGTACTAAAGAGGGCGAAGCCAATAGTCCCGCAGGCAAACCGGTCTCGATTGGCTTAAACAACATTACCAGTGAGCAAGGAGGAACAGGTGGCCATGACGAACGTCAAAGTGCTGCCAGAAATGTGGCATACCCTACACCCCCTTACCTTTACGTTGGGCTTCTAAAGATGTTCTTTCTTTAACTGTTACCCCAAAGTTATGAGAAGCAGATAATTGTCCAGACTGTCTTTATACTGTAACATTAAAGTTTCGCTTTACTGGAACTAAGAAGCCCAGCATTGTTCTCCTGCATGACATTTCCATTTGTACACACATGGAGCTCCATTAAGACATGACTGAACCCCAGGCTTCCTCACCAACATCAGGGCCTGATCTCACTTATGCTTTTGTGGCTAAACGATTATAAATCCCCACAGCCACACTGCAAAATCTAATAGAAAACCTTTATTCAGAAGAGTGAAGGTTATTATAACAGTAAATTACATTTACATTTACATTTGCGGCATTTATCAGACGCCCCTATCCAGAGCGACGTACAAAAGTGCTTTAAATCTCTAGTAATGAATAAATCTACACTGGTACGCAAGATTACAAACTTAATATAAATATAACTCTACAAACTTGGAAAGTGCTAATTTAGGTATTTAAGGAAGAGGTAGGTCTTCAGTCGTCGCTTGAAGATAATCAGAGACTCTGCTGTATGGACATCTAGGGGAAGTTCATTCCACCACCTTGGTGCCAGAACAGAGAAGAGCCTTGAATTGTACTTACCTCTCATTCTGAGAGAAGGTGGTACCAGTCGAGCAGTGCTGGAGGATCTCAGACAGCGTGGTGCAGTGCGAGATGTGATGAGGTCACTGAGGTAAGATGGTGCTGGTCCATTTTTGGCCTTGTAGGCAAGCATCAGTGTTTTGAATTTGATACGTGCAGCTACTGAAATTTTGGATCATTTGCAGTGGACGAATAGCGTTCAGGGGAAGACCTGCCAGTAGAGAGTTGCAGTAGTCAAGTCTTGAAATGCCAAGAGACTGAACAAGCACCTGGGCAGCCTGTATGAACAGAAATGGTCAAATCCTTCGGATGTTATGAAGAAGAAATTGACAAGAACTAGCAACATTAGCGACATGTGGGAAGAAAGACACTTCATTGTGCATAGTTACCCCAAGGTTACAAGCAGTGGCTGAAGGGGAGAGCAGAGAGATCTTGACCTGGAGATGAATCACCTGGAATGATCAGCAGTTCTGTTTTGCTGGGGTTGAGTTTTAGTTGGTGAGCACTCATCCATGAGGATATGTCTAACAAGCATGCTGAGATCCGAGCGGAAGCTGTGGTATCTGATGGAGGGAAAGAAAAGATGAGTTGTGTCTTCTGCATAGCAGTGATAAGAAAACCCAGGTGAGGATATGACTTCACCAATGGAGTGGGTATAGAGGGAGAAAAGGAGGGGTCCAAGTACAGAGCCTTGTGGGACACCAGAGGTGAGTCTGCACGGGGCAAATGTGGATCCCCTCCATGTTACCTGGTATGAGCGACCTTCCAGGTAGGAAGCAAACCATTCCCATGCTGATCGGCAGATACCAAGGCTCTTGAGGGTTGACAAAAGTGTCTTGTGGTTGACTGTGTCAAATGCCGCTGAAAGGTCCAGGAAGATAAGTAAAGATGACAGCTTGGCTGACCGAGCAGCATGCAGTTTCTCAGAAACAGCCAAAAGGGCCGTCTCTGGGGAATGTGCCACTTTGAACCCAGACTGGTTCGGCTCATGGAGGTTGTTCTGTGAGAGACAGACAGACAGTTGGTTAAAAACAGTGTGTTCCAGAGATTTAGAAAGAAAGGAGAGAAGTGATTCCGGTCTGTAGTTGTTGATGTCTGATGGATCCAATGCAGGTTTCTTTAAGATGGGAATGACCCTTGCTTGCTTAAAGGCAGTTGGTACATAGCCAGATGTTAATGACCCATTGATGATTGTGGAGATGAAGGGCAGGAGATCTTGCGTGATGGTCTGGAGCATAGTTGAAGGGATTGGATCCAGAGGACAGGTGGTGGGATTGCAAGATCGGATGACTTGCGGTATCTCATCTTCTGTTAAGGTTGAGAAGCTTGACAGAGACATAGTGGATTGTTGGCTGTGAAATGCACTGGCCATGCCAGGGGCAAACTCCAGGTGAGATGTGGCCATGGACAGAGGCCGCAGGTCCCCGACCCTCTTCAGGGAGGAAATCGACATGAGGAAACTGGTCTTTACAGAAAAGTACCCAAGGGCCGCTTCGGCCAAGGGCCGAGATAGAGCCGCCAACACAACTGGCAAGTCCCAGACAGGCACGCTGGGTCATGTCCCGAGCCTCAGCCTCTGGGCGATGTGGAGGAAACATTTTAACAGAGGGCACCTACACAGTGACTGCCCCGTAGGCGCGATATCGGACACCTAAACCAAGTGGCAAACTGCTCCTGTAAGAACTCCAGAACTAAACCAGACGGGCAGTTAACTTGGTCTAACCGGCGGTGCTCACACCACGTCCTGAACAGCTGCCACCTCACAGCATACAACCTCCTCGTGGAGGGAGCTCTGGAATGGAGGATGGTCTCCACTACATCAGCAGAGAGACCAGCTGCTATGAACTGTGCCCCCTCAGGGGCCAAAGCCTCCACAACTCCAGGCGGGGGTAAACCAGGGCTCCCCCCAGTAGTGAGAAGAGATCCCTCCCGGGTAGAATTTTACAAGGAGGGCACTCGAGTAGGGATACTACGTCCAGGTCTGCCCGGCCAACAAAGTGCTACCAGGAGAAGACGGGCTCCATCCTGGCGAATGGCCAAGGGGGGATCCAACTCGATGTCCATTTCCCCCCAGAGACCACGCACCTCCTCTTCCAGGACAAGAGCCTGCTCGGGTCTCACCAGGGTGGGACACACCCCGTTGAACCGGGGAGGAAAGAACCCAAATTGAATTGAGTAGCCCCTCTCCAAAGTATGCAGCCTCTCCCAGGCTCCCTTTAAGGGATACAGCCCCGCTGGGCTGGCCTCTGACCCACTCAGAGCAGCTGGAGCAATGCCCTGCAGCTGTTAAAGCCTCCTAACAGGTGGCCGGTATCCCCTTTATCTGCAGCGATCTTCCAGGTGGAAATAGAGGGAGTAAACCGCTGGAGGGAGGCTGTGCCCCGAAACACATCCTGTGGCAGGGCTAAGAGACCGGCCTCCTGTACCTGAACGGCTGGAGCAGTGCCCTGCAGCCGATGTCACCTCCTGAGAGGCGGCGGGTCTTCCCCATCCGCAACGATCTTTTGAACAGAGGTGGCGGGAGACACCCACTGAAGCGGCGAGAGAGGTTCCACAGGAACACCGCCAACTGCTTCTTAGACTCCTGGAACTTGCTGACAACTGCCATTACAGCATCACTGAAGAAGCCAGAAGAAGCAATTGACTGACCAACCATGTTATGTGCTTGGTGGCCCTAAGGATCAGGTCGGCAGCATGACCCAACTCCCTAATGTCGTCAGCCCCAGAGCTAAGTCCCTCATCCAACTCGTGCAGCAAGTCAGTCTTGTATGCTTGCAACACACCCATAGTGTGGAGGCAACCCGCAGCCTGACCTGCTGCTGCATAAGACTTACCTACTAAAGCCGACGCAGCCCACAACGGCTTAGTATGGAACACCAGAGCCTTAAGCAATAAGGCTACGCAAGAGGAGAGATAGCTAGCTAGTGTCTCTTCCACACAAGTCATCGCCCTATAGCCGCACTCCTTAGCACCAACAAAGTTCGTGTACGTGCCGCATAGGGGTCTCCCAGGACCTGGACACCTCGGTGTGCAACGGTAGGCACCGGCAATGAGGCTGTGACAAGGGGCACAGAAAGCATTCATCCAGCTTACTGAGTGTGCGCTGCTTCCGCTTTTTGAGCTAGCTCAAGCTTGGACACGGCTCACGTCAAATCCTCAAGGAGTTCCTCGTACAACACAGGCTGTGAGGAGTCCCCGGGCTTGCTATTGTCCATCATCTCATCCTACTCAGAGGGAAAGATGTAACACTGAGCTGCTCGTACCAGGAGAGGAAGCAGCCACCAGGCGTGAGAGAGCAGGCGCTCCCCAGCAGGGGAGGCTGGACAGGACTTATCCGACTCTATACCTTCTGCTAGATCAGCCTGCAAGCCCCATTACCACCGGCGCTGCTTTGCCTCGGCAAGAGCGGACCGGAGCTGCAAGGCACTCGCTCGAGAGCCGATTGAGCATGCTCCACACCCAAACAAACAAAGCACTGATCATGCATATCCTTCCCCATCATAACACGTGGGCAAGGATGAACACAACTGGTATCTCTGTTTGCTAGCCATGCTTGCACAGAATAACACACACAAAGCGCTTACCTGAACAAGCAGACGCTAATGTCGCTACCACTGCGCAGCCATTTTGGAGCTCTTGGTTGTCGCAACATCACCCGCTGATGACGTCACAAATTGATAATTAACTAGATTTCACACGTGGTTTAGAGCATGGAGAACGCAAGGCGTTCTCAAAGTGCTGCAATGCAGCTCGAGTTCCCGAATGGGGAAGAACTTTGTACTGCTTTTGTTACCATGCTGAAACATAAGGCATGCATGGTTCCACGTCGTATCCGTGTGTGCTAGTACCCATCCAGGCTAAAGTGGATGGGGCACCCTAGGCTCTGCTCTAGATAGTGAGAGGAACCAACTTTCAGCCCACCTGGGCCCAATAGTGTAGGGTCCACACTTGTTCTACATTTCAAGACAAGTAACCGACCCCAGTGTGGGCACAAAAGGGCAATGTTTGCTGGCCAAGTTGTTCATTTTACTAAGATATTAGACAACACAGCATTTTGTTTTACTTTTTATTTAATTTCATTTATCCTTTGACAATATGTCCTATTATCAGTTTGGGACAATGATTTGAGATGAAGCTATAAAGACACAGGTAAACATTCAATAAGGCATTAGGATTTAATCTGAGAATCTTTTATTTTAAACTTGTCTTTATTCATAGGGCAGGTGCTCATTAGAATTGTGTTGATATTCAATAGAGATTTTGTTCCACACACGTCTGTATAATGACAACTTGTAGGCCTTTTGTTCTCTGTGGCATTACATCATGTGTATTCATCTGCTGCCACTCAAACCCAGGGGGTGTGAGTCATTTATAACCTATAAAACCAACAAGCATTTGAGCAGGAAATCATATGATTGTGAATTTCTACACTTTTTAGTATTAAATCATCTAAATATGAGCTATTTCCTAAAACGCTGTAAAGAGCATAAACATGACGAATCTCTCGGATCGCTGTGAGCATTTCTCCTGTCCAGAGAGATCTGTATCTCCTGCAGTTTATATCTTACTGTACGTGTGTTCAGCTGCTGTGGTTCTTCTAACAATGTGTGGAAATTTGTTAATAATCATCTCTGTTCTTTACTTCAAGCAGCTTCACACTCCGACCAACATCCTCGTGTTCTCACTGGCTGTGTCGGACTTCTTTGCTGGTGCTTTACTAATGCCACCAATGTTAATCTGGATTATTGAGTCATGCTGGATTTTTGGGAAAATTTTTTGCATTGTTTTTTGGTTTATTGGGGCTTTCATCACAGTCCTTTCCACCTACAACATCACTCTGATCGCTGTGGATCGCTATTTGGCTCTTTCACACCCTTTTCTGTACATGAACAGAGTATCAGTGAGGATCACTTGTATTATAATTACTTTTTACTGGTGTGTAGTGGTGACCTACATCACAGCACTTCTGTATTTCAATGGAAACTTTAAAGATTCTGTAACGTGTCCTGGTGAGTGTTTTCTCTTTCTGAATGAGGTTTGGTCTGTAATTGATCTTGTATATTCCTTAATATTTCCACTTTCTGTCATAATCATATTGTACAGTCGGGTTTTTCTGATCGCTAAGAAACACGCCACTGCTATCAGAGAGCTTAATAATCACACACAACCTCAAACACAGAAAATCACCTCCCACTCCATGAAATCTGAGAGAAAAGCAGCCAAAGTCCTCGGCATTTTAGTGTCCGTGTTTCTGGCGTGTTTACTTCCATATTTTATTTACAGTTTTTTATGTAAAGTTATTGAAATTCAGAGAGAAATATTTCAGACACTTTCAATTGTACTTTTAGTAAATTCCACCATTAATCCGTTTATTTACGCTCTGTTTTATCCGTGGTTTAGGAGGTGCATTAAATTAATTATAACTCTGCAGATATTCCAGAGAGACTCTGCATTAATCAATGTTCTTTCATGAATAATCCCTGTTAAATCCTTTATAATTTTACATGAATATTAGATGTACACATCAGCGAATGGAGAATAGATCATGCAAGTGTGATTCTCTGGTATCCACAAACTTTTTTTGTGCTGCTGTAAAAGATTTAGCTCACATCATTAACATAATGAATATATGTAATAGGTTTGTTGTCTGGTGTATAAACAGAGCATTCATTATTTCAAAGAGAAATTATTTTAGTGCACATGAGAGTATAGAATTAAGTAAATACTTTAAAAGTAGTTTGTAAAACAGTACAGATAAAATTGTTTCGATTAAATGTATGTTTATGTTGGTATATCATTAATAAATTAATAAAACAATGATTTGATGCATAAATTCTTTATATAACATTAAAGTAATTCTATTAAATTATTGATGACAAGCTCACAAATGAGCACATCTGCAAACTTTACACCTGTAATTTTTCCAAAGGTGTAGCAGGTTTATTTTATTAATTATATCATTGTATTTACTGCTTTAATTTATTTAATAGATTTATTTAGTTTATCAGATGATATGAGAATGAGAGATTTAAAATTAAAGTATGTATGGCTTAATCTAAATCACAATCGTTATTATATATGTGCCTGTGACATAAAAAAAAAAAAAATGAATTAGAAATGTAAGAAAAATAGCCGTGGCTCAAAATCATTTGATTTATAATCAGTCAGAAGTGAACCTTTTTTTTTTATTATTATCCAGCAGGAATTCAGTTGCAACTGACCAGAAATGAAACTACAGAGGGTACAGAGAGTCACATTTCTAAAAGACCAAAAGGTGATTATGATAGTGATTCTGGAGCTACAGTGAAATTCCACAAAGGGGCCATACTGCACTACAATTGGCTTAAAAAATGTGTATCTTTAAAAATAAACCTGCAAGAATAGTGCTGACTGACAGACATGTTTTTTAACCCTATTTGGTTCTTTTAAACAACTCTCACTTTGTGAGTCAAGGTTTAATGGCATGTTCGCTGATGTGGGCAGGCTGCAGTATTTTGCCAGTATGTGTTAGGAGTGCGAGTGGTAGGACCCAAATGCAGGATGTGAGAGTCTAAAGTTAAAATCTTTAAATAATAACAGAGCAGAGGAGTAACCAAGTGAACAATTCCAATGGTTTGCAAAAAAATCACAACAGTGCAGATTCAAAAGCAGTCCAATAACAGAGACCCCAGAAAACAGTTAAAAAAACACAGTCCATACCCTGCGCAAGCTTACTTACTCCCAGCAACAGCAAGACCTCGCCCCATAGTCCTACAAATCCCACCTCCTCCACACATGGAAATGTGACCACCTCTCTAGAATAAAAAAGGAGAGACACCGGTTATTGGGACTCTGTCCCATGAGTTAGCAGTGTTTGTCGACTCCGGAACAGATGCAGAATTTCTTGAAAAGGAGCTCGCTCACCAGCTGGACATCGAGTCTAAGCCACTTCGTTCTCCTCTCCTAGTCTGAGCCTTTGAGAGCTATGTTCTACACTGGGTCAGCCACCACACCAATCCCCTCCTGAGTCCTAAGGTGAGACTCTGCATGCCTGACCAGCTTCGCTCCCACATCCTCCAATAGTGCCATAGCTTTCACCTCTCTACCACATGGGCACTCCTCGGATCTTGACCTTCCTGTAGCAATGCTTTTGGTAGGCCAACATCAAAGATAAAGTTTTGCAGTTTGTGGCTGCATGTCCCATTTGTGCCCAGTACAAGACCCTATGGGTCCCACAATGGGTCCCACAGCTTGGGTTTTAATACCCACATGTGAGAGTGTAGAGGAGTATTCATGCAGACAGTATCAAGACTGGGGCTTGCCAGCAAAGTGCCATGAGAGAGGTAGTGAACCCAGATGCAGAAAGAGATTTAGACACAGCAATGTTTATGTATGTGGTTTTATTAGGAAATGAACTACTTTGTGCTTGTTTTGTTACCATCCTGAAACATGGGTCATGCATGGTCCTACGTGGGATCATTGCGTGCTAGCACACATCCAGGCTAAAGTGGATGGGGCACCCTAGGCCCTGCTCTAGATAGTGTGGGGAACCCACATTCAGCCCACCTGGGCCCAATAGTGTCCACACTTGTTCTACATTTCAAGCCTAGTAACCGTCACCAGTGTGGGTTAAAAATGGGCAAGTTTGTTGGCCAAGTCCTCCATTTTACTAAGATGTTAATCAAGACAGCTTTTTGTTCTTTTTTTTAATTTATTTCAATTATCCTTTGACAATATGTCCTATTTACAGTTTGGGACAATGATTTGGGATGAACGTATAAAGACACAGTTAAACAGTCAATATGGCATTAGGATTTAATCTGAGAATCTTTTATTTTACATGTGTCTTTATTCATAGGGCAGGTGCTCATTAGATCTGTGTTGATATTCAATAGAGATTTTGTTCCCCACAAGTCTGCATAATGATGACAACTTGTAGGTCTTTTGTTCTCTATGGCATTACATCATGTGTATTCATCTGCTGCCATTCAAACCCAAGCATTTGAGCAGGAAATCATATGATTGTGAATTTTTTTTTGGTATTAAATCATCTAAATATGAGCTGTTTCTTAAAAAGCTGTAGAGAGCATGAACGTGACGAATCTCTCTGATCGCTGTGAGCATTTCTCCTGTCCAGAGAGATCTGTATCTCCTGCAGTTTATATCTTACTGTACGTGTGTTTAGCTGCTGTGGTTCTTCTAACAGTTTGTGGAAATCTGCTCATCATCATCTCTGTTCTTCACTTCAAACAGCTTCATACATCGTCTGCCATCTTTGTGTTCGCACTGGCCATGTCAGATTTCCTTGTCGGTTCTTTTGTGATGCCTCCGATGTTCATCTGGATTATTAAATCATGCTGGATTTTCGGGAGAATTTTCTGCATTGTTTTTTGGTTTATTGGGGGTTTCATCACAGTCCATTCCATCTACAACATCACTCTGATCGTTGTGGATCGCTATTTGGCTCTTTCACACCCTTTGTGAGGTTTATCTTCTGGCCCCTACATGTTTTGCAGGGCAACCTGGGAAGTGCCGGTCGTTTCTGCTGAACTGCAAGATCACCTTCCAGCGCTAGCCCTTGTCTGTCCCAGATGAACATCAAGGTGGCCTATGTAATTTCCCTGCTTTCAGGCAAGGCCAAACGGTGGGCTACCACAGAGTAGGAACGTCAATCCCTGGTATGTGCCTCCAACATTGTGTTTTCTGGAGAGCTGCACACGATCTTTAATTATTTTACTACCCGGCTGGACGCCTGCCCAGTCCCTACTTTAGACCACCCAGGGCAGATGACTGGCAGAGAGTTGGTGGGACTCCACAGCTCTAGATGACTGCTTAGTCAGGGGGCGCTCCGCAAAGATAAAGATTAAGCTTGCACTCCAAGACATTCTAGAGGGCCTGGACACCCTGATCAGCTTGGCTACCTGGATGGACCGGCGAATGAGAGCTCACTTACGACCTTGGCAACCCAGTCCCTACCCTGCCCCAGCTTACTTTCTCCTGGCCACAGCAAAACCTCGCCCCATAGTCCCACAAATCTCACCTTCACAGCACATGGTGATTGGCCGCCACCACCTCTCCAGGACAAAAAAGGAAAGACACCGGTTCTTGGGACTCTAGCAACCAGGTGTTGGAGTGGTGGTCTCCTGTCACAGCAGTTGTCTCTCCATTATTTCCCCAACCCCCGGCTCGTTCTGGTAAGGAACCACCCACTGACCTTAGCTCCATCCTCACTAAATACCATGATCTGGGCACGGTCTTTAACAAAACCAGGGCATTATCATGGAATCGGTAAGCCCTGCCCTTAATGCCTATGGCCTTTGAGATTCTCCAGGGGGCCACTATCTTTACCAAGCACGACTTTCACAACGCTTACCACCTGGTCCAAGTCCGGGAGGGGGACGAATAGAAGACAGCCTTTATCTCTGTGGCCAAACAAGCCTTCCTGAGACTCAAGAACTGGTTCACCTCTGCGCCAGTCCTTATTCTGCCGGACCCATCCTGGCAATTTGTTGTGGAAGTCGATGCCTCTGACAAGGGTGTGGGGGCCATTCTGTCCCAGAAAGAAGCCACTGACATCCGCTCCATCTATGCGCCTTCTTCTCACAACGACTTTACTCGGCCAAACAGAGCTACTCCACTGAGGACTGCGAGCTGCTGACGTTCAAGCTGGCACTCAAGGAGTGGCGCCATTGGCTGGAGGGTGCCGAAAAGCCGTTCATCATGTGAATAGACCACCGAAACCTAGAGTATTTTAGAGCGGCCAAGCATCTTATTAACCAGATCTGGGAGGATCTGGTCAGGGATTGAGTGGCCCATCTGACATATGCTATAACTTTATACTGGGTGATAGCATGGGGGATACATGCATTTCCTTGTTGGCAGGAGAGAAAATATGGGACAAGGCAATCGGGTTTAAGATTTTTGGACCCAGTTTAATACGCAAGTGTGAATAGAAAACACACAAAAACAGAGACCATCCTGCTTGGTGGGGGTTGAGACAGCAGGTCTGCTGGATGTACGTTTCATTTCATTTTATTTATTTGACAGGGACAATGCAACATACATAGTGTCAAAGCAAGCTTGTCACTGAAATGCTACATAAAAAGTTTAAAGCAAATGCTAATTTTCAGCTCCTGTCCCTGGTTGGCTCTAAACACAATACAATTTACATACTAAACTACAATTTAAACAAATAACATGTTTTGGGCAATTCCTGTCCCTAGTCATACACAATAAAATTTACCCATGAGATTTACCCGTGAAGTTTACATACACACCTATATCATATACAACTGATACAAAGTCAGATTCTTGTGGTCTGGAAGCACTAGAAATGGGTTTTGGGCCTCCTCCAGTCAGTGCCTCCAGTGAGTGCCAATTTTACTGGCAGCAGATTAATAAGATTAAATTATATTTCATACTTTTAGGACCACTTTACATTAGACGAGTTTAACATGTATTTTATAAAAAGATGTTTTTTTTTCTTTGAGACTTACTGTGTAAAAACATTATATTTCTATAATTATGTATAAAAAAAACACTTCTATCCCTTTTGATCCAATGAGATGTCTACATGTGCGGTAAATCAAAATTAGGGGGTGGGATCATTTTCTACAGTATAAAAGCATACAAGTTACTCACCCTTTAACTACTTAGAGCATTAGTTTATAGTGAGTTGTTTAATAAGACAAACATTGTATTTATGAAAATGAAGGAGTTGAATCTCTCGGATCGCTGTGAGCATTTCTCCTGTCCAGAGAGATCTGTATCTCCTTCAGTTTATATCTTACTGTACGTGTGTTCAGCTGCTGTGATTCTTCTAACAGTGTGTGGAAATCTGCTCGTCATCATCTCTGTTCTTCACTTCAAGCAGCTTCATACACCGACCCACATGCTCGTGCTCTCTCTGGCTGTGATGGATTTCTTTGTCGGTGCTTTTGTGATGCCTCCGATGTTAATCTGGATTATTGAGTCGTGCTGGTTTTTTGGACGAAGTTTCTGCATTGTTTTTTGGTTTATTGGGGGTTTCATCACAGTCTTGTCCATCTACAACATCGTTCTGATCGCTGTGGATCGCTATTTGGCTCTTTCACACCCTTTTCTGTACATGAACAGAGTATCAGTGAGGATCACTTGTATTATAATAAGTTTTGACTGGTGTGTAGTGGTGACCTACATCACAGCACTTTTGTATTTCAGTGGTAACATAATCGATTTTGTAATGTGTCCTGGAGAGTGTTTTTTCCTTCTGAATGAGGTTGGATCTGTAATTGATCTTGTTGTATCATTTATATTTCCACTTTCTGTCATAATCATATTGTATAGTGGAGTTTTTATGGTCGCTAAGAAACACGCCACTGCTATCAGAGAGCTTAATAATCACACACGACCTCAAACACAGAAAATCACCTCCCACTCCATGAAATCTGAGAGAAAAGCAGCCAAAGTCCTCGGCATTTTAGTGTCCGTGTTTCTGGCGTGTTTACTTCCTTATTACATTTACAGTTTATTAGGCGGTGTTATTGAAATTCAGAGAGAAACCTTTCAGACACTTTCAATTTTACTTTTTCTAAATTCTACCATTAATCCGGTTATTTACGCACTGTTTTATCCGTGGTTTAGGAGGTGCATTAAATTAATTATAACTCTGCAGATATTCCAAACAGACTCTGCATTAATCAATGTTCTTTCATGAATATTTCCTGTTAAATCCTTTATAATTCCTCTATTTTGGATATTAGATTTACACTTTATAGATAAAAGTTTGTGGACACCTGACCATCAAAGCCATATGATGTTCTTTCTTTAACTGTTACCCCAAAGTTAGAAGAAGCAGATAAGTGTACAGAATGTCTTTATACTGTAACATTACAGTTTCTCTTCACTGGAACTAAGAAGCCCAACATTGTTCTCCTGCATGACATTTCCACTTGTACACACATGGAGCTCCATTAAGACACGACTGAACCCCAGGCTTCCTCACAAACATCAGGGCCTGATCTCACTTATGCTTTTGTGGCTAAACGATTATAAATCCCCTCAGCCACACTGCAAAATCTAATAGAAAACCTTTATTCAGAAGAGTGAAGGTTATTATAACAGCAAATAGAGAATAGATCATGCAAGTGTGATTCTCTGGTGTCCACAAACCTATTTTGTGCTGCTGTAAAAGATTTAGCTCACATTAATAATATAATAAATATATGTAATAGGTTTGTTGTCTGGTGTATAAACAGAGCATTCATTATTTTTAAGAGAAATTATTTTAGTGCACATGAGTAAAATGATTAAACGTATGTTTATATTGGTAAATCATGAATAAATTAATAAAACCCTGATTTTATGCATTAATTATTAATTTATCATAAAGTAATTCCATTTAATTATTGATGACAAGCTCACAAATAAGCATACGTGTGGGTGTAGCAGGTTATTTTATTAATTATATCATTGTATTTACTCCTTTTATTAAATTGATGCATTTATTTTGTTTATCAGATGATATTAGAAAGAGAGATTTAAAAGTAAAATATAAATGGCTTAATCTAAATCATCATTATTATTTATGTGCCTGTGACATTAAAATAAACAACAAAATATGGATTTAGAAATGTCTTATGATAGTGATTCTGGAGCTACAGTGAGATTCCACAAAGGGGCCATACTGCACTAAAATTGGCTTAAAAAATGTGAACCTTTAAAAATAAACCTGCAAGAATAGTGCTGACTGACAGACATGTTTTTTAACCCTATTTGGTTCTTTTAAACAACTCTCACTTTGTGAGTCAAGGTTTAATGGCATGTTCGCTGATGTGGGCAGGCTGCAGTATTTTGCCAGTATGTGTTAGGAGTGCGAGTGGTAGGACCCAAATGCAGGATGTGAGAGTCTAAAGTTAAAATCTTTAAATAATAACAGAGCCGAGGTGTAACCAAGAGGACAGTTCCAATGGTTTGCAAAAAAATCACAACAGTGCAGATTCAAAAACAGTCCAATAAGAGAGACCCCAGAAAATAGTAAAAAAAACAGTCCATACCCTGCCCCAGCTTACTTCCTCCCAGCCACAGCAAAACCTCGCCCCATAGTCCCACAAATCCCACCTCCACAGCACATGGAGATTGGCTGCAACCACCTCTCTAGAACAAAAAAGGAGAGACACCGGTTCTTGGGACTCTGTCCCATTAATTAGCGGTGTCTGTTAGCGGAACAGATGCAGAATTCCTTGAAGGACGCTCGCTCACCAGCTGGACATCGAGTATGAGCCACTTTGTTCTCCTCTCCTGGTCTGAGCCTTTGAGGGCTATGTTCTTCACTGGGTCAGCCACCACACCAATCCCCTCCTGAGTCCTGAGGTGAGACTCTACATGCCTGACCAGCTTTTCTCCCAGATCCTCCAATAGTGCCATAGCTTTCACCTTTCTACCACATGGGCACTCCTCGGACCTTGACCTTCCTGTAGCAATGCTTTTGGTAGGCGAACATCAAAGATAAAGTTTTGCAGTTTGTGGCTGCATGTCCCATTTGTGCCCAGTACAAGACCCTAAGGTCCTCTGCAGCCGATTTGTTTCGTTCTTTTCCTCTCCCCAGTTAACCATAAACCCACATAGCCTTAGATTTTGCTACCAGCCTATTCCCCCTCGCTGGCCAAACTACCATCCTTTTGATAATAGGCCCTCCTCTCAATCAAAGAAATGGCCTGACTTCTGCTTCAGCATATTTTTCGGCTACGTTGTCTACCCAGTAATATTGTGTCTGATGGAGGTCCTCAATTCACCACCAACTTCTGGATTGAATTCTGTAACCTCCCACCCGTATTTTACTCTTGAGAAGAGGAGACCATGGTACCATCAGCAGGATCTATAGTCAACCGCTGTCAGAGTGCCTGGAAGAATACCTGGGCTGCACTCCTCTCGCTTCCCTCTCCTACGCACGCTGAGCCAACCCCAGGCGCAGGCCCACAACAACATATTGCCCTGGCCAGAGGGTCTGGCTCTTTACCAAGGACCTCACACTAAAGGCTGCATGCAGGAAGTTAGCCCCTCACTTCATATATCCGTTACCATTTTCTAAGGTCTTTAATCTCATGGCCGTTTACCGCCACCTTCCCCGAATGCTCCGAGTTCACCCTACCTTCCCCGTATCACACCTTGAACCGGTCCAGGCTTGCTCCCTTAATACACCCTTTGGCGTCCTGCATTTGGGTCCAGCTGCCTGCACCCTGACAAAAATATTTTTGTTTCTCATATTGTTAATCAAATGTATGGTTTTGCAAAGGTGTTTAGATTTATTAAACCATTGACAATACACTGTTACTGTGTTTGGTGGAGAAAAGCCAGAGTTTAAAAGATTTAAAAAAGCAGGGAGGCTCCAAGGTCCATTATTTTGGACAAAGCTATAAAGACACAGGTAAACATTCAATAAGGCATTAGGATTTAATCTGAGAATCTTTTATTTTACATGTGTCTTTATTCATAGGGCAGGTGCTCATTAGATCTGTGTTGATATTCAATAGAGATTTTGTTCCACACACGTCTGCATAATGATGACAACTTGTAGGCCTGTTGTTCTCTATGGCATTACATCATGTGTATTCATCTGCTGCCATTCAAACCCAGGGGGTGTGAGTCATTTATAACCTATAAAACCAACAAGCATTTGAGCAGGAAATCATATGATTGTGAATTTCTACACTTTTTAGTATTAAAGCATCTAAATATGAGCTATTTCCTAAAACGCTGTAGAGAGCATAAACATGACGAATCTCTCTGATCGCTGTGAGCATTTCTCCTGTCCAGAGAGATCTGTATCTCCTGCAGTTTATATCTTACTGTACGTGTGTTCAGCTGCTGTGGTTCTTCTAACAGTGTGTGGAAATCTGCTCGTCATCATCTCTGTTCTTCACTTCAAGCAGCTTCACACTCCCACTAACATGCTCGTGCTCTCAATGGCTGTGTCGGATTTCCTTGTCGGTTCTTTTGTGATGCCTCCGATGTTAATCTGGATTATTGAGTCATGCTGGATTTTCGGGAGAATTTTCTGCATTGTTTTTTTGGTTGATTTGTGGTTTCATCACAGTCCATTCCATCTACAATATCGCTCTGATCGCTGTGGATCGCTATTTGGCTCTTTCACACCCTTTTCTGTACATAAACAGAGTATCAGTGAGGATCACTTTTATTGTAATTGGTTTTGACTGGTGTGTAGTGGTGACCTACATCACAGCACTTCAGTATTTCAATGGAAAATTAACAGATTCTATAATGTGTCCTGGTGAGTGTTTACTCTTTCTAAATGAGGTTGGATCTGTAATTGATCTTGTAATATCATTTATATTTCCACTTTTTGTCATAATCATATTATATTCTCGAGTTTTTCTGATCGCTAAGAAACACGCCACTGCTATCAGAGAGCTTAATAATCACACACGACCTCAAACACAGAAAATCACCTCCCACTCCATGAAATCTGAGAGAAAAGCAGCCAAAATCCTCGGTATTGTAGTGTGTGTGTTTCTGGCGTGTTTACTTCCGTATTTTATTTACATTTTATTAGGCGGTGTTATTGAAATTCAAAGTGAAACATTTCAGAAACTTGTGTTGGTACTTTATCTTAATTCCACTAATAATCCGGTTATTTACGCTCTGTTTTATCCGTGGTTTAGGAGGTGTGTTAAATGAATTACAACTCTGCAGATATTCCAGAGAGACTCTGCATTAATCAATGTGCTTTCATGAAATGATTTTTCGGGTCCTTATGATAATATTTTTAAATATTTATCCATATTTACCGGCTTTTACTAAATATATACAGTTTCTGAAAATTTCTTAAAGAAAACAGTGGTCAGATATCAGAGCTGTAACTTTTAAGTAACATCACTGAAGATGAATGAATTAGTTTCTTAACTGTTCTAATGTAATGTAAATATAAAATTTTTCTAAATGTTGTATATTTAATATTTGCTGTAGTTCGCCTGGAGCCTCATTTAAGAATTTAATTGTACAAACAACAAATAAAACTTGAAACCTGAAACTAATGTAAAAGGACCGAGTTGACCTTTGGGTTTGCGCGCACCTTTATCAAATTTTTCAGCCTTAATTTAACATGTAAGATAAAGTGGTAAATTTGTGCTCCATCCAGAATTATTAAAGTCAGTTTACTTAATTCATCCTGGTGCCCTCAGATGCGCCTCGTATTCTCTACATCTTTAAAAATCAGTATTTGCCTAAAGAATGTGGCATGAATGCCACCTAATGGCCTTACCTTGCTACTGCAAGAGGAGTTGAAGGGTTAAAGGCCTTGATGAAGTTACGAACAGAGGCAACATGGCAGTGTGGGCGTTGAATCTCATGACCTTCTAATCCAGACTAAAGCGGTCCTGATGAGATTATATCCTATTAAAAGTTTATATGTATGTAGTGTGTCTATACATAACAATGTTTTTCCTTTAGTTTACATAATTGCTGGTATAATTCTCTCTACCGTACAATCGAGTCCTTTTTTTCCAGCATTACATCATCTGCTGCCACTCAAACTCAGGGGGTGTGAGCAATTTATAGACTATAAAACCACCATCAGTTTCAGCCATAATTCATTTAATTCTGACTTGTTACTGTTGAACAATGATATCATCCGAATATGAAGTATTTATTTTATTGATGTAGACAGTATGAACCTGACAGAGGTTAACCAGTCAGATTACTGTATATATTCTTCCTGTCCAGAGAGATCTGTATCTCCTGCAGTTTATATCTTACTGTACGTGTGTTCAGCTGCTGTGGTTCTTCTAACTATGTGTGGAAATCTGCTAATTATCATCTCTGTTTTTTACTTCAAGCAGCTTCACACACCATCTAACATGCTCGTGCTCTCACTGGCCGTGTCGGATTTCCTCGTCGGTGCTTTAGTGATGCCTCCAATGTTCATCTGGATTATTGAGTCATGCTGGATTTTTGGAAGAAGTTTCTGCATTGTTTTTTGGTTGATTTGTGGTTTCATCACAGTCCTTTCAATCTACAACATCACTCTGATTGCTGTGGATCGCTATTTGCTCTTTCACACCCTTTTCTGTACATGAACAGAGTATCAGTGAGGATCACTTGTACTGTAATTGTGTTTGACTGGTGTGTAGTGGTGACCTACATCATAGCACTCATGTATGTCAATGGAAACTTCACAAATTCTGTTATGTGTCCTGGAGAGTGTGTGCTCTATGTCAATGAGGTTTGGCCCTTTATTGACCTTACACTAACATTTATATTTCCACTTTCTGTCATAATCATATTGTACAGTCGAGTTTTTTTGATCGCTAAGAAACACGCCACTGCTATCAGAGAGCTTAACAATCACACACAACCTCAAACACAGAAAATCACCTCCCACTCCATGAAATCTGAGAGAAAAGCAGCCAAAGTTCTCGGTATTTTAGTGGCCGTGTTTCTAGCGTGTTTACTTCCGTATTATATTTACAGTTTATTAGGTGGTGTTATTGACCTGCAGACAGAAACTATTCAGAGGCTTATGGTCATGGTTTATCTAAATTCCACCATCAATCCGGTTATCTACGCTCTGTTTGATCCGTGGTTTAGGAGGTGCGTTACATTAATTATAACTCTGCAGATATTCCAAACAGATTCTGCATTAATCAATGTGCTTTCATGAATTTGTTTTTAGAAAGGTTTTAATAATATTTGTAAATGTTGTAATTACAAATATCTATATCATCAAATTCTCAAAATCAGTATAGTAACATACACACTGTACTGTAGTGAGATGTGTATCACAGTTGCTTATTACACTTTGCAAAATATTCCAAAATAAATATTAATAGCAAACTCAGAAATGGGCTTTAAATTATGACTACTGTTTGCCGAATGTTTTAAGGTGGTGAATTAAATAAAGTGTAACTCTGCAAATATTCCAACATTTGATCTCTTTTCTAGACACAGTTATTAGATAACAAAAGAGCAGCAGTAGAATTTTCCTTCTTTTTCAATGAGAGTGAATAATCTTCTGTATTTGATGACTGCAACGTGCAAGGAATAAGGAAAAATCCTCTTATTGCATCTAAACTACAATGTTCAATTTACATCATAAATATGATTAATATGCAATAAAATTCAAGTTAAAGTTAAAGGGGGAATTCAGAAAAATAAGCATTAAGTTAGTATGGTTTACTGAATCAGTATGGTGTACAAACCCAATTCCAAAAAAAAGTGTAAATAAATACAGAATGTAATGATTTGCAAATTTCATAAACCCATATTTTATTTACAATAAAACAGAAATCATGTCAAATGTTTGAACTGAGAATATATACCATTTTAAGGAAAAAACAAGGTAATTTTAGAGTTTGATGGCTGAAACACGTCTCAAAAAAGTTGGGACGGTGCAACAAAACTGTTTAAAAAATGAGTGTTATTAAAATTAAACAGTTGGAAAAACATTAAGCAACTAATAGGGATTATTGTCAGCAGGTCAGTGAGATGATTAAATATAAACAGTGCATCTAAAAGAGGAAGAGTCTCTCAGAAGAAAAGATGGGCAGAGCTTCAATCTGTTAAAGACTGCATAAACATGATTCAGAAACACCACCATCTTCTCTGGGACAAAACTCTTTTAAAATGTACTGAGACAGAATGGAAAACTTTCTGGACTAAAGATTATAGGGACCAGCTTGTTATCAGCACCCAGTTTAAAAAGTCACATCTCTGATGGTATGATGGTGCATTAGTACCTGTAAAATGGGCAGCTTGCACATCTGGAAAGTTTCATCAATGCTAAATGCTATATACAGGTATTAGGGCAGCAAATACTTCCATCCAGACACCGTCTTTTTCAGGAACGATCTGACATATCTGAGCAAAACATTGCTAACTGCATCTATCACAACAGCATGCTTTGAAAGTGAAAGAGTCTGGGTGCCTTACTGACCTGTCTGCAGTCTAGACCTTTCACCATTTAAAAACATTTGGTGCATCATGATATGAAAAATACAACAAAGGAAACCCAGAACTGTTTAGCAGTTAAAATCCTGTATCAGACACATATGGGACAACATTCCTGTCTCAAAATTTAGCAACTGGTCTCCTCAGTTCTGTAATCTATACTGACAGTAGATGTGATGTTACATGGTGGAAAAACTGCATTATTTTTCCTTAAAATGGTAAATATTCTCAGTTTGAACATTTGATATGTTTTTTGATGTTGTTTTATTTTCAATAGAATGTGGATTTATGATATTTGCAAATCATTGCATTCTGTCTCTAGTTAGATTTTGCACATTGTCCCAACTTCCTTTGAATTGGGGCTTAAATACAGTGAGTTAGTTTGTACAGAAGGGGTGCAGTAATAAGGCTTAAAGCTTATCCACTTTCTAAGTTGATATCAGCATGAGGGTGAGAACAAACCTCTATTTAAGGCATTATTAACATTAGGAAGCATTAGGAACAGCCTGAGGGCTTGTGCACATCATGTGCCTTTGACTAGCACCTGTTAGCCAATGTCCAGTTTTTGGAGCGGAAGCAGGACAGCCTCAGGACAAGGTGTTTTTACATTTCCGAGTCTGTCTCTGCATTTGAGTTCACACACCTCCTGTGGCAGAATGCTAGAGCTTTTGCATCTCATGCAGTTGACCCTGGTTCAAGCACCAACTCTGAAAGAACAAACTAGCCAGCCATGAACCCAGCAGAAAGAGGCAAATCCTGAGATCTCATGCACCAGCAAAAAATGGAGCACTACAAGGCACCCCTTGCTAAACCAATGTACCACATTCAACCAGTCGAGATGACTATTCAAATGCAAATGTCTGTTCCCCTTAGTCTCTGAGCCGTGCTGGGCAAAGCCTTCGAGTGGTCCATGACTGCCTGGAGCCCCAAAGTGCGTCTGCTCCAGCAACTTAGGCTTTGCTGCAGAATTTAAGTGGCTTTTCAGTTACCCCATCAGAAAACCTTTTCCCAAACCTCTGGGCCTTGCTGAGGGCATCTCCCAGACTCTGAGCCTGAAAGAAAGTGCAAAAGTATAAGTGGATCATGGAAAAAGTTTAACAATTGTTTTGAACTTTCTTGGCTGGCCTTTACACACGATGTCCAGCTTTTCTTGAAAGATCTATCTTGTAAATGTCCTTAAAGTGTAATGTATATCTAAATTAATATGTTTGATACAGATGCAATTTGCTACAGATGCAACTTGCAAGCTCTGACTAGTGCACCCTCTGACTATCTAATCAAAGGATGTGAAAATACCAGTGTGACTGGATGCTGGCTAGGGGGCGTTGGAGTGACCAAATCACTGTATGATTGGTTAAAGCAACAGCTTAAAGCAGCATGGATTTAAATCTAGCAAAAGCCCACACTTTATTTCTGACCTTGTGGCAATACTTGATGTGGGGACCGAAATCTGATTGGATAGAAGCCGAACGTGGTTCCACAAAATCCACAGTGAATGGTCCTCATAAATGCCCTTTGGTGCAACACCCCCTGTGAGATTATTCTTTATGACAGCACTGATGGAGTTTGCAAGTTTTTTAAGTACCTCTCTATTTTTATGCATTTGTTTATCTGTTTATTTCCCTTCTTTTCTAAACACCTATTTTGGGTCCTATTGGCATTTCTATTGTAGTTTGTATCTCGCATAATATACTAACAATGACTTATTACATCAAAATGACTTAATATCAGATATTGCTCCTAATGAACCCCTAACTTCTTCTAGGCATGTTGTTTTGTTTAATAGTTACACACTTGTGTATCGAAACAAAGCAGGAAACTTAAACTTGTGTTCTACAGCAAATGCATTTAGAGGATTTCTTTTTCACCCTACAGATTTTTACACTGCTAGTTAAAAAAAAGTCACTCAAGCTTTAACTCAAGAAGGTTAAATTATTTCATTTCTACCTACTAGCACTTTTGTTCCAACAAGGAATGACATCATATGTCTGCATATGCTGCCACTTAAACCCAGGGGGCGTGCGTAATCTACAATCTATAAAACCACCAGCCGTTTCAGCTCTGTCATTAAACCCAGTATATGAGGAATTTCTTTCAGCATGAACCTGACAGAGTTTAACCTACTTGATCGCTGTGAGCATTTCTCCTGTCCAGAGAGATCTGTATCTCCTGCAGTTTATATCTTACTGTATGTGTGTGGAGCTGCTGTGGTTCTTCTAACAATGTGTGGAAATCTGCTCATCATCATCTCTATTTTTCACTTCAAGCAGCTTCACACACCGACCAACATGCTCGTGCTCTCACTGGCCGTGTCGGATTTCTTTGTCGGTGCTTTTGTGATGCCTCCAATGATCATATGGATTATTGAGTCATGCTGGATTTTTGGAAGAAGTTTCTGCATCAGTTTTTGGTTTATTGGGGGTTTCATCACAATCCTGTCCATCTATAATATCGCTCTGATCTCTGTGGATCGCTATTTGGCTCTTTCACACCCTTTTTTCTACATGAACAGAGTATCAGTGAGGATCAGTTGTATAGTAGTTGTTTGTGACTGGTGTGTAGTGGTGACTTATATCTTAGCACTCATTTATTTCAATGGAAACTTCACAAGTTCTGTAATGTGTCCTGGAGAGTGTTTTCTCTTCATGAATGGGACTTGGGCTGTAATTAACCTTATAATAACATTTATCTTTCCACTTTCTGTCATAATCATATTGTACAGTCGGGTTTTTCTGATCGCTAAGAAACACGCCACTGCTATCAGAGAGCTTAATAATCACACACGACCTCAAACACAGAAAATCACCTCCCACTCCATGAAATCTGAGAGAAAAGCAGCCAAAGTCCTCGGTATTTTAGTGTGTGTGTTTCTGGCGTTTTTACTTCCATATTTTATTTACAGTTTATTAGGTGGCGTTATTGAAATACAAGCAGCAATATTTCAGATACTTGTGATGGTGCTTTATCTGAATTCTACCATTAATCCGGTTATTTACGCTCTGTTTTATTCGTGGTTTAGGAGGTGCATTAAATTAATTATAAATCGGCAAATATTCCAAACAGATTCTGCATTAATCAATGTTCTTTAAAAATAGCCTTTTATACTCTTCTTGAGAATTTAGGTTTATATTACAAATCCAATTCCCATCACAAACTTGAAATAAATGATGTAACGTATTAAGTTGTAATGTGAACGTCACCTTTTAGAGGTGTTTTGCACACTGAATAACAGGCTGGTGGTTTCATGTTGTGGCTGATCATGTTGTATAGTTTAATATTTTATATTACAGGTTATTTATACAGAAATGTACAGATTAATATTTGTGTAGATCAACAACAAACCGATTGTCAAAAGAGAAAAAAATGATAATCGTGCTTTTGTTGTGTTTTTAATACGTTTCATGTTAAAATTATAACATGGGCCATGAACCTCACACAATTATGACACCCGAGAACAAATCAAATCTATAATAATGTACAGATAATTAGATTATTTTTGAAGCAGGTCAGAAAACTGAGTGAATGTGACACAGACACTGCGTTAGAAAATACAGTTTGCTTGCTATAAAGTCTTAAAACTCGTCATGACTGCAGTGTTCATGTTCCACTTGCGAATGCGAATGCAGGTGGAAACAATTTGCCTCAACAATCTGGTTGAATCTACATCATAAAAACGATGACTGGATTCCAAATTGTGCACAGATTATCATGCAGTCAAGCACAAAATCCTGGTCCCAAACCTAGAGAGAGTCCCAGGTGTTTCCAAGTGTCCATCTTGAGCTCTTTTAGGGATGTTCCCTGACCTTTATGGAGAACTGTAACTCTCAGCAGCTCACACATCCTACTGTACACATCTGTACAATTCCCAGAACACACAAAACAAACACCATGCCCAGATACACCCTTCCACAATTACACACACTCTCACCAGATATAAAAAAAGACTTTCATTCTCACATCCAAAGTGACGTATTTACAACCTTCTTTCTTCTTTCCTGTTCCATTTTCTCCCTGGTGGTATTCCCAATAAATATACTTATCCAATGTGAGCTCTATACTTCAGCTTTTCACCAAGTTTAACACGATTTTATGTGTTTGGTTTCATATGAATGAATTCAAAACAATCTTAATTTACAGTTAGAGACTCCATCGTGTCACGTGTCCCATCAGTCCAGTGAGGACCACATGAGACAGAGACTTTCTGCTGTTATTTTCTTTAGGACTCATTGCTCCATAAACTATAAAAAGCACCAGAGCTGCTTGAAAAACATTTATTTGAGACTTTTTACATTTACTGTTTTATTATAAAACCTGCTGTGTTCATGAATGTGACGGAGTTGAACCTCTCTGATCACTGTGAGCATTTCTCCTGTCCAGAGAGATCTGTATCTCCTGCAGTTTATATCTTACTGTACGTGTGTTCAGCTGCTGTGGTTCTTCTAACAGCGTGTGGAAATCTGCTCATCATCATCTCTGTTGTTCACTTCAAGCAGCTTCACACTCCGACCAACATGCTCGTGCTCTCTCTGGCCGTGTCGGATTTCCTCGTCGGTGCTTTTGTAATGCCGCCGGTGTTCATCTGGATTATTGAAACATGTTGGATTTTTGGGAAGATTTTCTGCACCTTTATTTGGTTTATTGGCAGTTTCCTCACAATCATATCAGTCTATAATGTCGCTCTGATCTCTGTGGATCGCTATTTGTCTCTCTCACATCCATTTTTCTACATGAACAGAGTATCAGTGAGGATCAGTTGTATTGTAATTGTTTCAGACTGGTGTGTACTGGGGATTTATATAGTAACACTTATTTCACTGGAAACTTCACAGGTTCTGTAATGTGTCCTGGAGAGTGTTTTCTTATTCTGAATGAGGTTTGGTCTGTAATTGATCTTGTTGTTTCATTTCTATTTCCACTTTCTGTCATAATCATATTGTACAGTCGGGTTTTTCTGATTGCTAAGAAACACGCCACTGCTATCAGAGAGCTTAATAATCACACACGACCTCAAACACAGAAAATCACCTCCCACTCCATGAAATCTGAGAGAAAAGCAGCCAAAGTCCTCGGCATTTTAGTGGCTGTGTTTCTGGCGTGTTTACTTCCGTATTTTATTTACAGTTTATTAGGGAGTGTTATTGAGCTACAAAAAGAAACTGTTCAAAAATTTTTAATTAATCCAGTTATTTACGCTCTGTTTTATCCGTGGTTTAGGAGGTGCATTAAATTAATTGTAACTCTGCAGATATTCCAGACAGATTCTGCATTAATTAATGTTATTAATAAATAGTGTTTTATCGGGTTTTGGTGATTTGCCTTAATGTTTTATTTATATTAGAAATATCTATAAAACATGGAAATGAAAAAATGTCCATGCTTGTCTTGTTCCTCCTACACACACACACACACACACACACACACACACACACACACACACACACACACAGACTCTAGTAGGACTTTGTGTACAATACTATTGGTTTTACTGTTGTGTTTGGTGTATAAACAGAGTTTTCTGTAGTTCAGTAGAACTTCTTGACTTTATGGCAGCGAGAGAAAGAAGATTTTATGAATGTTGAATAAACACAGTTGTGATAAATGTGTTTTTATATTAATGATGGTAGATGATGACACGTATGACTGTGTGGCCACTTCCAACTCCACCACCATCATCAAGTTTGCTGATGACTCTGTTGTGGTGGGCCTGATCTCCAACAACGACGAGACGGCCTACCTACAGGAGGTTAAAAACCTGGAGAGATGGTGCCAGGTGTACAACCTTCTCCTGAACATCAGCAAGACTAAGTGGTTGATCATGGACTTCAGCACGAAGCAGGAGCAGTCATACCATCCCCTAAAAATCAACGGGACCCCAGTGGGGAGAGTGGACAGTTTATGGTACCTAGGTGTTTACATCACACAGGACCAGTCTTGGTCCTGTCACATCAACACCCTGGTGAAGAAGGCCCAGCAGCATCTGTACCATCTGAGATGCTTAAAAGACTTCCCTCTCAGGTGCTAAAGACTTTTTACACCTGCACCATTGAGAGCGTTCTGACGGGTAGCATCACTTCCTGGTTTGGGAACAGCACCATGCAGGACAGGCGAGCCCTCCAGAGGGTGGTGCATTCAGCTGAATGTACCATCCACACCGAGCTCCCTGACCTGCAGGACATCTACAGCATGTTGTGTAGGACCAGAGCCAGGAAGATTGTGAAGGACCTCAGCCATCCCAACAATGGACTCTTTTCTTTGTTGCGTTCGGGGAAACGCTTCTGCTCCCTGAAAGTGAACACAGAGAGAATGAGGAGGAGCTTCTTCCTGCAGGCCATTCGGAGTTTAAACCAGGAAACACCCAGGATCTAAAAGCTGGTCCACTCTCTCCATCATCAGACCTTTTCCCTGCACATATCTCACTTTTCGTGCTACGACACTTTAGACACTGGACTCGAACAGCACAGTGCACTTTATATTTTATATATTTTTATATACCACACCATTCCGCACACGGACACTTTACACCACACCAGACCACCCACAGACACTTTATGGACAAAATAATTTTGTTTATTGTTGATTACTGTTTAACTGCACACTGCCATAAGCATTTCTTTATATATATATATATATATATATATATATATATATATATATATATCTCCTCATATATTCTTATTTTTATATAGTTTTAATACTTTATTTATCTGCCTTCTTTTTCCCTGTTTTTATTTTTTATTTTTATTCTCCTTTTTGACCCCATTTTATTCCCTCATGCCAGACCGTCGTAAAAAGCGTTTCACTGCATGTTGTACCCTGTATGTATGTGTGTGTGAAATATAAAATTTGATTTGATTTTGATTTGATGATAAACAGAAAACCGATGTATATTAGACATATTTTTCTTATTAAACTTGGAAAAAGGTTATTTTATTATTTAGATTCGATTAGATTCCATGTACAAAGCCAATGAAATGCAGTTAACATCTAGCCGGAAGTGAAAAAGTGGCAGTATGTTAAATAAGGGTTTGGGGTCCATATGTAGAAGGGTGAGTGTGATTAATGTACAGAAGGTGCAGTAGGAAATAAAATATGGTGTATATACAGTAGTGTAGTAATATACAGTATATCTGTGCAGAGGATATAACCTGTCACCAAGAGAACATGCTGAAATAGCATGATATGCATGTGTACATATTAGATTAGATTAGATTAGATTAGATTAGATTCAACTTTGTCATTACACATGTACAAGTACAAGGCAACGAAATGCAGTTTGGGTCTAACCAGAGTGCAATAACAGCAAGTGCAGGATATACAGTGTTTACATGATTTACATAAATTTAATAAATATGAATGTTTGTATGATACAATCTATACAGAATAAATATGGGTGGAATATACAGTCGCAAACTGATAAATATAAGTTATGGATGGTGCAAAAGATGGTAGTGGATGAAGACCGACAGAAATCAACAGTGTAATAGTTTGTTTTTGTTGACAAAAAAATTACATTTTTCAGTCTGTTTTTGTAATGCAAGAAGCTGAGGCGGAAGCCGAAGTGAAACAAAGCAATATTTAATGTCAGATACAAGGCAATGCCAACACAGAACACTTGCAAAAGGTAATATCAAGTGGTGCGCTAACTGGAGTGCGGACCACAGAGTCCCGAACCGCATGCAAAGCAGGTTGTGAAGATAAATCCCAAGGTGCGCGAAGGGAAGCGCGGAGCTAAGCGAAACGGGGAAGCGTACCATGAAAACCACAGCAGGGAAACAAAACACATGTACGAAACAATAACGGACAGTGAGTGTGTGAAAGTGAGGGGTTTAAATAGGCAGGTGATTAGTGTGTGAATAAGCCGCAGGTGATCCACATCAGTAGTTGGGCGAAAAACTCCGTGTGGGCGGGGAAGGAGCGGGGAAGGAGCAGACGGAGCAGGGAGCTCCCTGACAGTTTTTTATGTATAGTTCATGATTGGGGTAAAATGTATCTTTGCTAATATGTTTATAGCAAACTAAAAAAAAAAAAAAAAAAAAGCGGATTAATCCCATGTCAGGGCAGTGACCACGTGAAGGAAACGGAAGGAACTCAATCATTGTTTATTAACGTTCATAAACAAAACAGGAGTTCAGAAGAGTTATGAACCGTAACGCGGGGTAACTCCAGAAAACGGGTATAAACAGTAAAGCAAGTATAATCCGTAGGATTGGACCAATGAGCATGAGCCAGTGGGCGGTCTGGAATCCGGAAGATCACTAAGCATGACAACGTAGATCCAACAGCGAGTGAGGTGAGAACAGGAACTTATATAGGGGAATGGTAATGTGGAACAGATGTCGGTGATCAGCGCCGGGAGCGGCTGGGAGAGAGGGCTTGTCAGGAGGATCCCTGACATCCCACGACTACTAAAAGATTGGGATTTTTTAGGAGGTGTATTAAATTATTTATGATCGGTAAATCTGTAAATCACCGGTAAATATTCCAAATAAACGTCAACATTAACACAGTAATTTTTATTTAGTTAATGAACAGTTTTTATATAATTCTAAACAAATAGATACTACTAATATATACTGTCATTATTATACTGTTCGGTACAACATCCTTTTCGCAGCCAGGTGGTGTTCCGGAATCCGGAAGATCACTAAGCATGACAACATATATCCGACAGCAAGTGAGGTTGGAACGGGAACTTGTATAGGGGAATGGTAATGTAGAACAGGTGTCGGCGATTAGCGCCTGGAGCAGCTGAGAAAGAGGGGGCGTGTCATTATTATACTGTGCTATAAGAGCTGTTACATAATATGCAATTTGTTTTACGAAAATACAAACGGCATTTAAAAGAAGAAAATGTGTTTTAAAGACAAAACCTTGTGCTTTGTTTGCACATTTAAAAACATTCGATGTTAATCTACATTTAAAATGTGAGGTTTACAATCCGCACAGGCTCCGGGGACACCCCTGATGGATGGTCACCACCTCTATGCTTTTTGTTCCAATGAGGTGTCTACATGTCAGTTAAGGAGCCAAACAAAATTGGGGGGTGGGATTATTTTTTACAGTATAAATACATCCAAGTTACTCACCCGTTAACTACTTGGAGCATGAATTTATAGCGAGTTGTTTCATGAGACGTTTTATTCATGAACCTGACGGAGTTGAATCTCTCGGATCGCTGTGAGCATTTCTCCTGTCCAGAGAGATCTGGATCTCCTGCAGTTTATATCTTACTGTACGTGTGTTCAGCTGCTGTGGTTCTTCTAACAGTGTGGAAATCTGCTCGTCATCATCTCTGTTTTTCACTTCAAGCAGCTTCACACTCCGACCAACATGCTCGTGCTCTCTCTGGCTGTGACGGATTTCTTCATCGGTGCTTTTGTGATGCCTCCAGTTTTAATCTGGACGATCGAGTCATGCTGGATGTTTTATTCGGAGTATTGTATGGGTTTCATGATCATTTCTTTTATTCTCTGGAACCTGTCTGTGTATAATGTCGCTTTGATCTCTGTGGATCGGTATTTGGTGCTTTCAAACCCATTTTTCTACTCAAACACAATCTCTACAAGGACCATGTGCATTGTGGTTTCTTCTCACTGGTGTCTGTGCCTGGTGTACAACACAGCACACTATTATTTCAGTAGAACCTCTACGAGTCCTGGGATGTGTCCTGGAGAATGTTTAGTCACTATGAATGATTTTGTGTTTTCAATCGATCTTGTTGTGTCATTTATATTTCCACTTTCTGTCATAATCATATTGTACAGTCGGGTTTTTCTGATCGCTAAGAAACACGCCACTGCTATCAGAGAGCTTAATAATCACACACGACCTCAAACACAGAAAATCACCTCCCACTCCATGAAATCTGAGAGAAAAGCAGCCAAAGTCCTCGGTATTTTAGTGTCCGTGTTCCTGGCGTGTTTACTTCCTTATTATATTTACACTTTATTAGGGAGTGTTATTGAGCTACAAAAGAAACTGTTCAAAAATTTTTAATTAATCCAGTTATTTACGCTCTGTTTTATCCGTGGTTTAGGAGGTGCATTAAATTAATTGTAACTCTGCAGATATTCCAGACAGATTCTGCATTAATCAATGTTATTAATAAATAGTGTTTTATCGGGTTTTGGTGATTTGCCTTAATGTTTTATTTATATTAGATTTAATGAAATCTACATCCAATGAAAAAATGTCCAGTACTGTAGTTCATGCTTATCATGCTCCTTCTACACACACACACACACACACACACACACACACACAGATTCTAGTAGGACTTTGTGTACAATACTATTGTTTTTACTGTTGTGTCTGGTGTGTAAACAGATTATTCTGTAGTTCAGTAGAACTTCTTGACTTTATGGCGGCGAGAGAAAGAAAATGTAATAATTATAATTTTATGTCGAATAAACACAGTTGTGATAAATGTGTTTTTATATTAATGATGGTAGATGATAAACAGAATACTAATGTATATTAGACGTATTTTTCTTATTAAACTTGGAAAAAGGTTATTTCATTATTTGGATTTTATTAAATTTTTCTTTATTTTCATTGTGCAAAGCAGATGTACAAAGTCAAGTCAAGTTTATTTGTATTGTGCTTTTCACAACAGACATCGTCTCAAAGCAGCTTTACAGAAATCAACAGTGAAGGTGAATGGTGTGTGTTTATCCCTGATGAGCAGCCGTGGAGACTGTGGCAAGGAAAAACTCCCTTAGATGTTATGAGGAAGAAACCAGACTCAAAAGGGGAACCCATCCTCATTTGGGTGACATCAAGAGTTTGATCATAAATCTTCCAACAATACAGAACACTGGAGATTGAGAACTAACATGAGCACTGGAGTATAAGATTATAAGTAAATGTTCTTTCAACAGTCTTATACAGTCTTTATGGTTATAAAACTAGGAGCTACTGAGCTCAACATTTGTGATCTTCACAGATTCAGCATCAGCTTCTCCATGCCAGAGCCTTTAAACACTCCAGGAGGTCCAATGTCAACTCCACACATGTAGTGGGATCCAGTTGGCACTGGTACGTCTCTAGATGGTTCGGGATGTTTGTGAGATCGGCATCAACTTCTTTAAAGTCCATAATCATCATGAGGTGGGAGGTGACTGGAGCTGGCCAAACCTCAGGGTGTCTTGGGATGGGGAGAGAAAGAGAAGCAGTGGAGAGGAATTAGCGTAGCTGCTGTTCATGATATTAACAGCACAAGTTGATAATGTGATGTGATCAGATGTTCTGGAGCACAAGGTTATGATGTGATGTATGTTATGTGTAGGCTTTGCTAAAAATATATGTTTTTAATCTACACTTAAACTGGGTGAGTGTGTCTGAGCCCCGAACACTGTCAGGAAGACTATTCCAGAGTTTAGGAGCTAAATGTGAGAACGATCTACTGCCTTCAGTGGACTTTGCTTTTCTAGGAACTACTAGAAGCCCAGAGTTTTGAGATCTCAGGGAGCGTGGCGGATTGTAGCGTGTTAGAAGACTGGAGAGATACATGGGAGCCAATTCATTTAATGCTTTATAAGTGAGGAGTAATAGTTTGTAATCTATTCGAAACTTAACAGGAAGCCAATGTAGGGACAATAGGATTGGGGTTATGTGATGATATTTTTTTGACCTTGTAAGAACTCTGGCTGCTGCATTCTGAACTAACTGAAGCTTGTTTATTAATGATGCAGGACATCCACCTAGTAATGCATTACAGTAGTCTATTCTGGAGGTCAGGAACGCATGGACGAGCTTCTCTGCATCGGATATATGAAATGCAGTTAACATCTAGCCGGAAGTGAAAAAGTGGCAGTATGTTAAATAAGGGTTTGGGGTCAATATGCACAAGGGTGAGAGTGATTAATGTACAGAAGGTGCAGTAGGAAATAAAATATGGTGTATATACAGTAGTGTAGTAATATACAGTATTTATGTGCAGAGGATATAACCTGTCACCAAGAGAACATGCTGAAATAACATGATATGCATGTGTACATATTAGATTAGATTAGATTAGATATGCATGTGTACATATATGAATGTTTGTATGATACAATCTATAAAGAATAAATATGGGTGGAATATACTTTCACAAACAGATCACTATAAGTTATGGATGGTGCAAAAGATAGTAGTGGATGAAGACCGACAGAAATCAGCAGAGCAATACTTTGTTTTTGTTGACAAAAAATCTAATTTTCCATAGTCCATGTTTGGGGTAAAAGGTATCTTCGATAATATATTTATAGCAAACGTAAAAAATTGAATTAATCCCACGACTACTGATCAATTGGGAGGTTTAAGAGGTGTATTAAATTATTTATAACTCGGCAAATATTCCAAAGAAACGTCAACATTAACACCGTAAAAATGTATTTAATCTAATAATCTGTTTTCATACAGTTTTATTTTATATAGTTCTAAAGAGATACATACTACTATTATATACTGTCATTATTATACTGTAGGGTGCTTCCCCTTCAAGGACACGGATTCTGGGAGCACATGTGTTAGCTTACCACCCCCCCACCCCAAACACACACACACACACACACACACACACACACACACACACACACACACACACACAGAAAACTAAAATTAAACTACAACAACGACAACGACCATATGTGTTCCTTGTGAGTTCAGCATTTTATGTTTAACGCAAATACAAACGGCTTTTCAAAAGAAGAAAATCACCCCGTATTTTGTTTGCACATTTAAAAACATTCAATGTTAATCCACGTTTGGTATGTGAGGTTTACAATCAGCACGGGCTCCGGGGACACCCCTGGTGGATGGAAACCACTTCTATGGCTTTTTGCTCCTATAAGGTGTCTACATGTCGATTAAGGAGTCAATCAAAATTCCAATTCTGAGCAACACAGATTTTAAACACTTTTATAAAATTCCTATTTAGGCACAATTTCTTTTTTTTTGTGTGTAAATATCACATGCATGTTCATAGAGAAAAGCTTTCATGTTTTTCATAATCATACAATAACTTTTTATATTTGATATGTAGAATATTCCAAACAGACTCTGCATAATCAATATTCTTTCCAAAATACATTTTCTGACCAGTGTTGTTGTGTCTACATGTTGCATTTCTATTTATTATCATTTAAACTTATGCTTTCAATATGGTAAGATGTGTGATCTGGTTCATGAGCGTGGGATGGTTTCACCTTAGATTCAATGGCCCACCTGACAGATGCTATAATTTTATATTGGGTGGGCGGATAGGGGACACAGGCCTCTCCTCGGTGGCAGGAGCGAAAAGGCATCGAAAGTACGCAAGTGTGAATAGAAAACTGTCAAACAAAGAGAGATCATCCTGCTTGGTGGGTGTTGAGACAGTTCTGTAAGCATCTGAAATGGGTTCTGGGCCTCCTCCAGTCAGTGCCTCCAGTAACTGTCAGTTTCACTTTCAGCAGTTTAATAAGACCAGAGGTGGGAAGTAACGGAGTACAAATACTTCGTTTCTGTACTTCAGTAGATTTTTCTGGTATCAGTTTTTTACTCCACTATTTATTTTTCAGACTTAACTTTTACTCATTACATTTTTACACAAATATCTGTACTTTTTACTTCTTACATTTTCAAAACAGACTCGTTACTTTAGTTTTAATCCACTGATTTGGTGAAATATTATTTTTATTTTCACTGTGCGCCGATTTCAGCCGAACAACTGATTTCCTGTTACTGCGCGTCTTTTTCACTCCGCTGGTGTATAAAGTCCTGACTCTCACTCACCACAGATGTAGACTAGTTTATGGAGATAAGAATCAGCAGGCAGAAGGCAGTAAGAAGTTTGGGGTTAATGTGGATGAGACAGAGGGAGTCAGTGATGAGAACATGACTGAGAACAGACACATTCCTGATCATCATCATCTTTTCTCTGCTTGTGTTCTATATGTGGATCTTCAGCCTGGACACATTCATTAGATAACAACATTTTAATTAGTTTTGTATTAATATATATATACATATATATATATATATATATATATATATATATATATATATTTGGCTGTCAAAATTCAAATGATTGTAAACGGCACTAAATGTTATTAACACGCTATTAATTCAGCGCACATTTCTGTTTTTAACATTTTTATAAAAAGTATAAATACAAAAATAAAGAACTAAATATAAAAGAGGCAAAATTAAAACCTCCAACAAAACATACACTTATTCACGACATCCTTTCTTTACTTAGATATCAAATAAATAAATAAACTCCAGATAAAAATATTTTTAAACATTTAAACATCAGTAAACATTTGTTTTATTTTTGCACAAAGTCTCAAATCAAACAACAAATCCACCATGTTGTACACAATTTACCCTCTGGGTGGCGTTTTGTGGGTTTTTCCCTCATAATGGTGACACAAACTTAAATTACTGTCTTTATTGATCGTACAGATAAAAACAATTCATCATTCAAATCTGTAAAATCTCTATAATTTTATATATAAAAGCTTCTGGATTTGAAGAGGTGCAGTTTCTCCGGTGTCACCTCATTAACTGTCCGTGTGGAAACATAGCAAAGGCTCCTAATGATGTCCACACGTCTCTGCACTGTTATAGCCTTTATATTTAATCATTGTACACATGCTTACATACATATCACATGCTGTACATATGATACATGTTTATCTGCACTATTGCTACTTTTTGCACTTCTGGTAGATGCCAAACTGCATTTTGTTGCTGTGTACCTGTACAATGCAATGACAATGTTCTTTCTTTCTTTCTATCTATCTATCTATCTATCTATCTATCTATCTATCTATCTGTCTGTCTGTCTGTCTGTCTGTCTGTCTGTCTGTCTGTCTGTCTGTCTGTCAAATATTAATATAATGTGAGGTCCAGTTAACAGCTAAAACGGGTAGAAGTAATAACTACTATTTACTGAAGTACATGTCAGAGCCAAAACTTCTTTACTTTCACTTAAGTAAAAAGGTATAATCAGTACTTCAACTTTTAAAATATGATTAACTGTACTTCTACTTAAGTAAAGGATGTGTGTACTTTTGCCACCTCTGAATAAGACTGAATTATATTTCCGCCTCTTTAGATTTAATCAAAATTAGGGGGTGGGATCATTTTCTACAGTATAAATACATCCAAGTTACTCACCCTTTAACTACTTGGAGCATTAGTTTATAGTGAGTTGTTTAATAAGACATAAACATTGTGTTCATGAACGTGACGGAGTTGAATCTCTCTGATCACTGTGAGCATTTCTCCTGTCCAGAGAGATCTGGATCTCCTGCAGTTTATATCTTACTGTACGTGTGTTCAGCTGCTGTGGTTCTTCTAACAGTGTGTGGAAATCTGCTCGTCATCATCTCTGTTCTTCACTTCAAGCAGCTTCACACTCCGACCAACATGCTCGTGCTCTCTCTGGCCGTGACGGATTTCCTCGTCGGTGCTTTAGTGATGCCACCGGTGTTCATCTGGACGATCGAGTCATGCTGGTTATTTGATATGGGTTATTGTGTATGCTTGATGACCACCGCTTTTATTCTTGTGAATTTGTCCATCTATAATGTTGCTATGATCGCTGTGGATCGGTATTTGGCCCTTTCAGAGCCTTTTTTCTACACAAACACCATCTCTACCAGGACCATGTGCATTGTGGTTTATTCTAACTGGTGTGTATCTGTGGTGTACAACACAGCACACTATTATTTCAGTGGAATATCTCTGAGTCCTGTAATATGTCCTGGAGAATGTTTAGTCACTCTGAATGATTTTCTGTTTACATTTGATCTTGTTGTATCATTTATATTTCCACTTTCTGTCATAATCATATTGTACAGTCGGGTTTTTCTGATCGCTAAGAAACACGCCACTGCTATCAGAGAGCTTAATAATCACACACGACCTCAAACACAGAAAATCACCTCCCACTCCATGAAATCTGAGAGAAAAGCAGCCAAAGTCCTCGGTATTTTAGTGTCCGTGTTTCTGGCGTGTTTACTTCCGTATTTTATTTACAGTATATTGGGGTTTGTCATTAAAATAGAGGGTGAAATGTTTCAGAAATTTGTGGTCTTGGTTTGTCTGAATTCCACCATTAATCCGGTTATTTATGCTCTGTTTTATCCGTGGTTTAGGAGGTGCATTAAATTAATTATAACTCTGCAGATATTCCAGACAGATTCTGCATTAATCAATGTTCTTTCATGAATCAGTTTTTGTACTTTTGAAACATCATATCAGAGTGTGATGTATTTTCCCAGTTAAACAGAGGAGAAAAAGTATAAAAAAAAATTAAATAGATAGGAAGTCCTTTACCCCATGAGTGTGTACTTTATTTTATAAAAGCAAAAGGAGTTTTTCATTGAATGAATTTATCCTGTGCATGTGTTCTACACTCTGCATTAATTACTGCTATTTCATTAATACATGCATTTGGTTCATCAGATGTTAAAAGAAAGCACATTTAAAATTTACAATTTTCTCCCAAAGATACTGAACATTGAACACTGATTTATTAAGACGGTAAGAATGCAGAGGAAATGCCTGTGTTTTTGACTCTACACTACAAATCCAGTTTGTATGTTATGACGTCTGTAAAGGTTGATATTATGACTACAATGTGCATATGACATGAAAAGAATGAATAAAAGAAGCAAAGTATCACTTAATTCAAATCATAAATACAGTATGATTATTTATGTGCCTGTGACATTAAAATTAAAGATAAAGTATGAATTCAGAAATGTTACAGGACTGTTTGTGGGTTTACAGTTCAGCAGTGTACTGTGGTGGAAAATTGAGTCTGTGGTTGGATTATAATTTCCATTAAAAAAATACAATTTATTCAACTCTATTTCCTAAAGCAGCCGAATAAATTCCCGATGTTAGGAAGTAAAGCATGTTAAGGAGGCAGTGTATCGGAGGCAGTGTAGCCTTGATATATAACCCGAGATAAAGCGTGTAAAGAAGGAGTACGGTATTAATAACATTTGCTCACTTGTTTATTTCAATTAATAAGTGTAAGAACAAAATTCTCGACTTCAGAGGACAACCCCCCCCCAAGCAATCAAAGAAACAAAAAAAACAGAAGCACAGAGACTTTTCCATATTAAAATAAATTTTACATTATACATTTGGATATATAAAGAGGAAATGGGGTAAAGTGCCAGGGTGTACTGCATTAAAGCATCAATGCGGTCTTTTGATTTATGTAATAAGGTTTGTTGAAATAAGAATATTGTTATACATACATCTATTATTAAATATAAATTGATCTTTAGTGAAAATGATTTATATTAGATTCACGCCAATTTTGTGATTTGCTGTGCGCAAATGAATTATGATGACACAATCCTTTTTTTTTTGTTATCCACATGTTTAATCTGCCACTCTAAATCTCACCTTAGGGATTTATTGTTGTAACTGCTACACATGTAACGTTAACAATGTATCACAATATAATAGAACTGAAATTGTTATTCTGCATTCCAATTCTGAGCAACACAGATTTTAAACCCTTTTGTTCCTATTTAGGCTCAAATTGAAGCACGTTTAAATCACGGCGAACGCATATTAATGTCATATAAGGATTTTGTTGTGTCTAAATAACACACATGTTCATAGAGAAAACCTTTCACGTTAATTGTAATCGTACAAAAACTCTTTTATATTGTATATGTTTTATACTCCAAACACACTCTGCATAATCAATATTCTTTCTATTTATTATAATTTAAACTTGTGCTTTTAATATAATAAAATGTGTGATCTGGGTTATGAGCGTGGGATGGTTTTATCTTAGATTCAATTAGGCATCTGCCAGATGCTATGACTGTATAGTGGGTGGGCGGATGGGAGACACAGGCCTCTCCTCGTTGGCGGGAGAAAAAAGGTATCAGGTTTAAGATTTTTGGACAATGGTTGAGGTTGAGACGCAAGTGTGAATAGAAAACACACAAGAACAGAGACCATCCAGCTTGGTGGGGGTTGAGACAGCAGGTCTGCTGGATGTACTCCAGGTTCTTGTGGTCTGTAAGCACATGAAAGAGGTTCTGGGCCTCCTCCAGTCAGTGCCCCCAGTTATTCCAATATTTACTTCCAGCAGTTTAATAAGACTGAATTATATTTCCGCCTCTTTAGATCACTTTGTATTAGTTGAGTTTAACATGTATTTAATAAATAGATGTTTTTTCTTCTGCAAGCCTTACTATGTTGAAATATTACATTTGTATAATGATGGATGGAAATTACTTGTATCCCTTTTTATTCCAATGAGATGTCTACATGTGTATTTAATCAAAATTAGGGGGTGGAATCATTTTCTACAGTATAAATACATCCAAGTAACTCATCCTTTAACTACTTGGAGCATTAGTTTATAGTGAGTTGTTTTATAAGACAAACATCGTATTCATGAACGTGACGGAGTTGAATCTCTCTGATCGCTGTGAGCATTTCTCCTGTCCAGAGAGATCTGTATCTCCTGCAGTTTATATCTTACTGTACGTGTGTTCAGCTGCTGTGTTTTTTCTAACAGTGTGTGGAAATTTGATCGTCATCATCTGCGTTTTTCACTTCAAGCAGCTTCACACTCCGACCAACATGCTCGTGTTCTCTCTGGCCGTGTCGGATTTCCTCGTCGGTGCTTTAGTGATGCCCCCGATGTTCATTTGGACGATCGAGTCATGCTGGTTATTTGATATGGGTTATTGTGTATGCTTGCTGACTACTTCAATTATTCTTGTGAATTTGTCCATCTATAATGTTGCTATGATCGCTGTGGATCGGTATTTGGCCCTTTCAGACCCTTTTTTCTACACAAACACCATCTCTACCAGGACCATGTGCATTGTGGTTTCTTTGAACTGGTGTGTATCTGTGGTGTACAACACAGCACACTATTATTTCAGTGAAATTGCTTTGAGTCCTGTAATATGTCCTGGAGAATGTTTAGTCACTCTGAATGATTTTCTGTTCACATTTGATCTTGTAGTAACATTTATTTTTCCACTTTCTGTCATAATCATATTGTACAGTCGGGTTTTTCTGATCGCTAAGAAACACGCCACTGCTATCAGAGAGCTTAATAATCACACACGACCTCAAACACAGAAAATCACCTCCCACTCCATGAAATCTGAGAGAAAAGCAGCCAAAGTCCTCGGTATTTTAGTGGCCGTGTTTGTGGCCTGTTTATTTCCGTATTTTATGTACAGTATATTGGGGTTTGTCATTGAAATAGAGGGTGAAACCTTTCAGAAATTTGTGGTCTTGGTTTATCTGAATTCCACCATTAATCCGGTTATTTACGCTCTGTTTTATCCGTGGTTTAGGAGGTGCTTTAAATTAATTATAACTCTGCAAATATTGCAAACAGACTCTGCATTAATCAGTGTTCTTTCATGAATCAGTTTTTGTACTTTTGAAACATCATATCAGAGAATCATGTGATGTATTTTCCCAGTTAAACAGAGAATTTTAAATTTTAAATTTTCTCCCAAAGATACTGAACAATATTCTGGTTTGTATCTTTGTAAATGAAATCTATAGTGTTGCACAGATATTTAGATTTATTAAGACGGTAAGAATGCAGAGGAAATGCCTGTGTTTTTGACTCTACACTACAAATCCAGTTTGTATGTTATGACGTCTGTAAAGGTTGATATTATGAATACAATGTGCATATGACATGAAAAGAATGAATAAAAGAAGCAAAGTATCACTTAATTCAAATCGTAAATACAGTATGATTATTTATGTGCCTGTGACATTAAAATTAAAGATAAAGTATGAATTCAGAAATGTAAGAAAAATAATATCCGGTCAATAAATCTTTTTATTTATGTTCAGTCAGCAGTTTCTTTACTTTAGTGTATGTTTAAATTATTTACTATGAAATTGTTTGGAGCTGCTCATAAATAATGTGTTATTTTCTTCAACTCTTTTCCTAAAGCAGCCGAATGAATTCCCAATGTTAGGAAGTAAAGCATGTTAAGGAGGCAGTGTATCGGAGGCAGTGTAGCCTTGATATATAACCCGGGATAAAGTGTGTAAAGAAGGAGTACAGTATTAATAATGCTTGCCCACTTGTTTATTTAAACTAATAAGTGTAAGAACAAAATTCTTGACTTTAGAGGACAAACCCCCCAAGCGATAAAACGGTGATGGTCATACCAATGGGGCCAAATGTTCTGTCGTATAATAGGTAAACATAAACCTTTTATAAATGCACTACGCGACAGCCGGCCATGACTTCTTAGGAAAACTTTTATTCCTCTTTTCAACAGTACCGTAACACACCCAATATAGGTTCCTAAGCATACTGTATGTCTCCTAACATTACCGTAAGTAACATAATACTACATCCCCCTTTCACAAATAAGATTCTTACTTTTCTTTTCTTTATTCAACACATGGGGGAGCAAATAAACCAACAATGACTATACTTGACTTTCTTATTAAAAATTTAACATGTAAATATATAACCAACAATTTTTAACAATCTTCATTTTCTTTTCCCATTCACTTTTTCCAAGTTCTTTAGATACCCAGGAGGAGTTCTAATCCGGGAAGGGTACTGACTGGTACATGGAGAGGTCGGTTGGGAACCCATCTGAACTTCTGTCATACTGGATGAATCTTCAAAAAGCGGAGATGCCTGTATCTCCACCGAGTCAGGTAGGTCAGAAGTCACAGAAGCTATTGAAGTTGGTGAGAGATGAAACCTGTTTCTCCTTAAGGTACCTCTGGTATAAGGTAAGACCTGGGAGAGCCAGCGGTAGACACAACAGTGCCCCTTTCAGAAGTGTCTTTGACCCACACATGTTCACCCAGACGCAAGTACATCATGTCACGTGCTTTGTGTCTTTGGTTGAAACTTTGTTTCTGTTTCAGTCTGTACGTCAGTTCTATCTGTTTTAGATTTTTTCAAATCTGCAGTCTCTGGAATGAGCTGAGACGGATTCACAGGAACTCGTGTTGAGAGCTTCCTTCCCATTAGGAGCTCAGCAGGACTGTAACCATTGGCGAGAGGGGCCGCTCGGTAAGCCATAAGTGCAAGGTAGGGGTCCGCAGACTTCTTAAGGAGGTTCTGAATGGTCCATACAGCTCGCTCTGCCTCCCCGTTACTCTGCAGAAAGTGAGGACTTGAAGTCACATGGTCAAAACCCCAGCCCTGTGCGAAGGCCCGTAAACCCTCAGAAGCAAACTGTGGCCCGTTGTCCAAGCGCACCACCTCAGGAATTCCATGACATGCAAAGATGGATTTGAAGTGTTCAATTACAGCTTCCGCTGTAGTTGAGGACAGTTTGGAAACTTCAAAAAACCTAGAAAAATAGTCCACAATGACCAAGTAGTGCTTGTTGGCTTTCTGGAACAAATTTGCTCCCACCATAGACCAAGGCCTTGTTGGGAATTCAGTAGGCATCAATGTCTCTTTAAAGTTAATTTTTTCCCGAGCACACGTGTCACAGTTCTCAATCATTTTTGTAAGGTCTTTGCTGAGACCCGGCCACCAAACTGACTGCTTAGATCTCTCTCTGCACTTAGTTATGCCTAGATGCCCCTCATGCAACTTCGCCAGGATATCAGCTCGGAGCGATTTTGGAATGACAATTCTGAGTCCATTCAATAAGAGCCCATCATGCACACAAAGGGACCCTGAGAAAGCCATGTAAGGCTGGATAGTTTGGTCAACCGAGAACTTACTTTGCCAACCTTCCACACAGTACTTCTTTAGCTGCTGGAGTATAAAATCTTGGTGCTCCCGGATCTCTTTGAGCCTCATTTCAGTAGCTGGAAGGCTCGCCATTACAGAGTCAGCATACAGGTCAATATCCTTTTCAGAAAGCCCTTCCGCTGTACTGTTTATTGGAGCTCTAGACAACACATCTGCTGTTGCGATGTTTTTGCCAGCCACATGTGATATGGTGTATGAAAACCTTAAAAGACGCATGCGAAGATGCTGAATGCGTGAAGGGAGTTCGTTCAACATCTTGGAGCCAAGCAGAGGAACAAGAGGTTTATGATCGGTTTCAATGCGGAAACTCTTCCCAATGAGAAACTCTGCAAACCGCTCACACGCCCATGTGGAGGCCAATGCCTCCTTCTATATTTGTGCATACCGTTGCTCTGTGTTACTGAGAGCCTTTGAAGCATATGCCACAGGTTTACATACATTGTCTGCTTGCTTCTGGAGGAGAACAGCACCTAGTCCATATGAAGACGCATCTTATCCTTATTCGGATCATACAGCACCAAACCTGGTGGTGTTGTCAGTCCCTCCTTGATTTTCTCAAAGGCCTCTTGCTGATGCTTTTTCAGTAGGTCTCTGAGTGGCTGCGTTTTCACTGCCAAATGTGGTAAGAATTTACAGAAAGAATTTACAGTAAGAATTCCCAAGAACTGCGTAACTTCACTGATATTACATGGCTGTCTCATTGCTTTAACTGCTTTCAGCTTATCTGGGTCTGCGCTCACCCCAGATGCCTCAACGATCTGTCCAAGGAACTTGATTTTTGTCTTGGAAAACTCACATTTCTCATTTAGTGTGACTCCTGCTTCCTGAAGCTTTGAGAGCAACCATCTCAGCCTCTCATCATGTTCACTCTGTGACGATCCCCAGACTAGCACGTCATCCATTTGACAAACAACACCTTCCAGTCCCTTAAGAATCCTGGACATGCGCTTTTGGAAATGCTCAGGTGCAGAAGAGATTCCAAAGCATAGACGGTTATAGCAATACCGGCCAAATGGAGTTATAAATGTGGTGAGCAAAGAGGATTCCTTTGAAAGTGGAATCTGTCAAAACCCTGTATTAGCATCAAGTTTGGAAAACACTTTGGCTCCTGCTAGTTGTCCTAATGTGCTTTCTATTGAAGGGAGAGGGTGTTTTTCTCACATAACAGATTTGTTCAATTCTGTGAGATCTGTGCAAATTCTCACTTTACCTGTACTCTTCAGCACCACAACCATGGGAGCACACCATTCAGTTGGCTCCACCACCTTTGAAATTACACCCTGCTGTTCCATGCACCTCAATTCTTCCTTCATCTTTGGTAAGAGAGGGAGGGAAATGTGTCTTGGAGTCGATATGGAGAAAGGTATCGCACCTGGTTTCAGCACAATGCTGTACTCACCATCCATTTTGCCTAAGCCACTGAAGAGTTGTGGAAACTCCTTTTCCACCCTTCCTTTAGAAGTTAAGCTGACAACATCAAGCCTAGCTACTAGTTGAAGTGCAGTTACTGCTGGTCTGCCCAACAAAGGCATGTACAACCTATCCACCACATAGATTTCCTGAGTTGTATGTTTGTTGTGCTTGCCAAGAGTTGCTGTGAATTTCCCTTTTACCTTCAGTAATGTTCCAGCTGGTCCCTGAAGGACTCTCCTGGGAGGTTTTAGTTTTTGGAACTGGCCCTGGTTGTACAGTGTAACTGGGACTGCTGTTACATCAGCCCCCGTATCAATTTTGAACATCGTCTTGAGATTTTTCATCCAGGGGCTTCCTGTTACATCAGATGTCAGTGAACCAAGAAATGCAATGTCCTCCATTGTATCAGAAGTTAGCGTTGCTATATTCACCTCATGTACCTTCTTTGACTTGCATGCTCTAGCATAATGTCCTTTCTTTTGACAGAGGTGACATATTGCATCTCTTGCAGGGCATCGCTGCAAATTTTGCCCCTTTGTGTCACCGCATCTCATACATAGCATCTGCTTTTTAAGCTTTATTTGAGGTGTTTTCCCTGCCAGCTGTTCAAAAAGTGGCTTTACTGGTTTTGTTTTCACATTACCGTACTGTTTAGTTTGTACACTATCCAGCTGTTCATTTGCCATGTCCCACTTGAAGTTTGACTTGAGCTGTTTCTGTTGTTTTTTTACTAGTTCACTCTGTCGAACTCAAACAAAAGCCTTCTCAAGTGTCAATTCAGGGTCCAGCTGTAACTGTTCTGACAGCCTTTTATCTGTCACACCCACGACGAGTTTATCTCTTACCATCTCATCGTGCAGATCGCCGTATCCACAGTGCACGGCTAAACAGTGCAGTGCTATTATGAAGTTATCCACGGACTTGCCCACTTCTTGCTGCCGCTGATTAAACTTTGCGCTCTCAAAAATCACGTTTCTTCGAGCTACGAAGTGATCGTTTAATCTGTTCTTTACTACTTCATAGTCACTGGCCGCTTGAGGACTTAAATGCAGGGGCGTGAGTATATCCTCGGCTTCCTCCCCAATCGTATAAATCAAGGCATTCACCTGATTTTCATCTGCCTGTGTCTCCAAGCCAGATGCAACACGAAATCTTTCAAAACGTTTTATCCATTTCGGCCAGTCATCCGCTTTGAACGTAAATTTCTCCGGCGGAGAGACTTGAAACTGAGCCATGATAGCCGTGCTAACTCGTCTTGTCAATCACTCATGCTGACGGCACGAACGAAACTTAAAACTACACAGAATTCATGTTCTCTAACACACACACGAGCATAACGCTCACCCCCTATACTTCTGACACCATGTTCTGTCGTTTAATAGGTACAACATAAACCTTTTATAAATGGACCACGCTACAGCCAGCCATTAGGATAACTTTTATTCCTCTTTTCAACAGTACCGTAACACACCCAATATAGGTTCCTAAGCATACTGTATGTCTCCTAACATTACCGTAAGTAACATAATACTACACCAAATTCTTTGTGCTTGTCAGTATCTGAGAAATTCCTGCTTTTTTTTTCTTTAATAGTTTTTCCCTGTTTTTCCCCACCAAATTAGACCCTGCAAAATAGTGCATTAATAGTCCATTAAGACACGACTGAACCCCAGGCTTCCTCACCAACATCAGGGCCTGATCTCACTTATGCTTTTGTGGCTAAACGTTTATAAATCCCTGCAGCCACACTGCAAAATCTAATAGAAGACCTTTATTCAGACGAGTGAAGGTTATTATAACAGCAAATAGAGAATAGATCATGCAAGTGTGATTCTCTGGTGTCCACAAATCTTTATATAATGTGACTTTAACTCTGGACTTGCACAGCACAGTGCACTTTATACCACACCATACCGCACACGGTCACTTTAAGGACAATCACATCAATCACCTTAAATATTCCTGTTTACTGTTCATACGCATGCTTGTATATACACTTATTTTATATAGTGTATACTTTTTCTTTTTATTTATCTACGTTTTTTTTTCTTGGTTAATTTTTCTCCCCATCCTATTCCCTCATGCCGGACCATCGTAAAAAGCATTTCACTGCATGTCGTACTCTGTATGTATGTGTATGTGACAAATAAATATTGATTCGATTTGAATGAATTGGTTTGTTGTCTGGTGTATAAACAGAGTATTTGTTATTTTAAAATAAATTATTTTAGTGCACATCAGAGCAAAGAATTAAGTAAAGCCTTTAAAAAGCAGTTTGTAAAACTGTACAGTGTTTTCTATTAAATGTATATTTATGTTGGTAAATCATGAATAAATTAATAAAACCATGATTTGATGCATTAATTATTGATTTTACATTAAAGTACAATTCAATTATTGATGACAAGCTCACAAATAAGCACATCTGCAAACTTTAAACCTGTGACTATTCTTTCAAAGGTGTAGGAAGATCATTTTATTAATTATATAATTGAATTAATCTTTTTTTATCAAATTAATATATTTAATTTATCAGATGATATTAGAGTAAAAGATAAAAAAAAAAACAATATTAAAATTTAATTTAAAGGTAATGAAAATGTCCACCAGTGGCCGTTCCCTTGCCTCCTTTGCCAGATTCTGTCGTCTCTAGGGACTGTTGTCACCACGAAGAGACCATATGTCAGGGATCCACCTGCCACGCCCCCTTTTGTGGCTCTCATTCCTCCGCTCTCCCTGGAGCTCCAGGCTTAACCACACACACCTGGGGCTCATCATCACTCCACCACGCTTCTACATAAGCTCCTCACTTTCACTTCCTCCCTTGTTCGTTATTGAATGTGTGGGTTCTATGTATGTGCTGGACTTTACATGCGGTCTATGTTTCCGTGCTCAGGTTTTCACACAGGACTCTATTTTTTTGTTCCATTCGGACTCCACAATCCCGTCCCGGCTGCCCTTCTCCTCCCCGCGCATCTCGGGTCAGCTACGCTTCTCCCAAAGCGCACCTCAGACTCTCTCAACCGAATGACTGCCGTGTGCGTGCGTGTGTGTGTGTGTGTGCTTGTGTGTATCTCTCCCCCTCACTCTTGTCATTAAAACCCGAGCGAGCTGTACTCCGGCTTCCGCCTTCTGTTTCGTTCACACCCTGAAACCATGTTTTTGGACAGTTTGTTTTCTGTGCTTCCAAGTTTGAATACCCTGCATTTTGCTTAAATTCTAATAAAAAGAATTGTTTAAATACACCCTTCGGCATCCTGCATTTGGGTCCAGCTGCCCGCACCCTGACAGTACAATCTGGCCAGACATGGACCCAGTGGAAGACCCATCAGGCTCAACTATCCTCCCTGGTACAGATTACCACCTCCCATGGCCACCAGATACTGGAACTGGCGAATGCGATTCATGAGCGCAACCAGAGTTCAAAAGGTACAACTGCAATCCCGGCACCCTTCCCAGCACCAACACCATGATGTGAGGTTCATCTTCTGGCCCCTACATGTTTTGCCGGTCAATTCTGCTGAACTGCATGATCAACCTTCTAGCCCTCATCTTTTCCAGATGAACTTTAAGGTGGCCTTTGTGATTTCCCTGCTTTCAGGGCAAAAGATTGGCAGAGAGTTAGTGGGACTCCACAGCTCTATATGACAGCTTAGTCTGTGGGCTCTCTGCAAAGATAAAGATTAAGCTCCTGGCCCAAAACACATGCTAGAGGGCCTGGACACCCTGATCAGCTTGGCTACCCGGAATCGACCGGCGGATGAGAGCTCACTAACAACCCTGGCAACCCAGTTCCTACCCTGCCCCAGCTTACTTGCTCCTGGCCGCAGTAAGACCTCGCCCCACAAATCCCACCTCCACAGCATTTGGAGATTGGACACCACCACATCTTCAGGAAAAAAAGGAGAGACACCGGTTCTTGGGACTCTGTCCCACGAATTAGCAGTGTTTGTTGACTCCAGGGCAGACACACAATTCCTTGATAAGGAGCTCGCTCACCAGCTGGACATCGAGTCTGAGCTACTTTGTTCGCCTCTCCTGGTCTGAGCCTTTGAGGGCGTTGTTCTCCACTGGGTCACCTGCCACACCAAACCCCCCCTTATCTTCACTGCTGAGTGTCATTTAAAATATTTATCTTTCCTCCACATCCCTTCACCGCAAGCACCTGCCATGTTCAGTTTCCCATAGTTGCAGACACATAAAGATAATTTGGACTGGACTAGCAACCAGATGTTGGAGTGGGGGGTCTCCTGTCACGGCAGTTTTCTTCCCACCATTTCCCCGACCCTGGCTTGTTCTGGTAAAGAACCACCCCCCGACATTAGCTCCGTCCTCGCTGAGTACATCTTAATCTTAAAGCATCTTAATCCCTGGCAAGTCAAATCAGGCCTATTTTACTGACATTTTTGCTTTATGCAGCGATCCACCTTAGGGTGTTCTTTAAATCCTGGTTCAGCCTTTCCATCTGCCCTTTAGACTCCTAGTGGAAGCCAGAGGAAATGTTGCTGGTAGCTCAGAGGAGCTGACTAGCTCTGAAGCCTTGTTGGCCAAGGAGCACTTGTGTTGGGTAATAAGGTGGCAGGTCTTGAAGAACTTATCAACAATTAACAAGATAACATTATTAACCCAAGAAATCAGAAGACCAGTAACAAAGTTCAAAGAGAGATGGGAACAGGCCCGATGAGGGATGGGCAATAGATGAATCATCTGCTGAGGTGCTTGGTTTAAAACCTTGCCTTGGGAGCAGGAAGTAAAAGCAGCCACAAAAGCCTTGACATACTTCTGGATAGTGGACCACCAAAATCTTCTTTTGATGAATTAAAGCATGCTGGCCAAATTCAGATGGTTAAATAACCTTGACGAATGCCGCAATTGAAGGACCCTGGAGCAGACTGCTCTGGGGGCAAATAAGCAATTAACAGAGCCTCCTTCTAGATCTGGTTCATGAGTATGGGATTGAATGGCCCATCTGACAGATGCTATAACTTTATAGTGGGTGGAAGGATGGGGGATACAGGCCTCTGCTCGTTGGCAGGAGAGAAAATAAGGGACAAGGCATCGGGTTTAAGATTTTTGGGCCCAGGTTAATACGCAAGTGTGAATAGAAAACACACAAAAACAGAGACCATCCTGCTTGGTGGGGGTTGAGACAGCAGGTCTGCTGGATGTACGTCAGATTCTTGTGGCCTGTAAGCACCTGAAAGGGGTTCTGGGCCTCCTTCAGTCAGTGCCTCCAGTGAGTGCCAATTTTACTGCCAGCAGATTAATAAGACAAAATTATATTTTAACCTTTTAAGACCACTTTTAATTAGTCGTGTTTAACATGTATATTATGAATAGATGTTTTTTTTCTCTTAGGCTTACTGTGTAGAACTATTATATTTCTATATTGATGGATAAAAAACACTTCTATCCCTTTTGTTCTAATGAGATGTCTACATTTGGGTTATTGGGTCAATCAAACTTAGGGGGTGGGATCATTTTCTACAGTATAAAAGCATCCAAGTTACTTACCCTTTAATGAGACATAAACATTGTATTCATGAACGTGACGGAGTTGAATCTCTCTGATCGCTGTGAGCATTTCTCCTGTCCAGAGAGATCTGTATCTCCTGCAGTTTATATCTTACTGTACGTGTGTTCAGCTGCTGTGGTTCTTCTAACAGTGTGTGGAAATCTGCTCATCATCATCTCTGTTCTTCACTTCAAGCAGCTTCACACTCCGACTAACATCCTTGTGCTCTCTCTGGCTGTCTCGGATTTTCTTGTTGGTGCTTATGTGATGCCTCCAATGTTGATCTGGATTATTGAGTCATGCTGGTTTTTTGGAAGAAGTTTCTGCATTGTTTTTTGGTTGATTTGTGGTTTCATCACAGTCTTGTCCATCTACAACATCACTCTGATTGCTGTGGATCGCTATTTGGCTCTTTCACACCCTTTTCTGTACATGAACAGAGTATCAGTGAGGATCACTTGTATTCTAATTGGTTTTGACTGGTGTGTAGTGGTGACCTACATCACAGCACTTTTGTATTTCAATGGATTCATAGATTCTGTAATGTGCCCTGGAGAGTGTTTCTTCTTTCTAAATGAGGTTTGGTCTGTAATTGATCTTGTGTATTCATTTATATTTCCACTTTTTGTCATAATCATATTGTACAGTCGGGTTTTTCTGATCGCTAAGAAACACGCCACTGCTATCAGAGAGCTTAATAATCACACACGACCTCAAACACAGAAAATCACCTCCCACTCCATGAAATCTGAGAGAAAAGCAGCCAAAGTCCTCGGCATTTTAGTGGCCGTGTTTTTAGTGTGTTTGCTTCCTTATTATATTTACAGTTTATTATTTACAGTTATTGACATTCAGAGAAAAACATTTCAGACACTTTCGATTGTTCTTTATCTGAATTCGACCATGAATCTGGTTATTTACGCTCTGTTTTATCCGTGGTTTAGGAGGTGCATTAAATTAATTATAACTCTGCAGATATTCCAAACAGACTCTGCATTAATTAATGTTCTTTCATGAATATTTCCTGTTAAATCCTTTATAATTCCTCTATTTTGGATATTAGATTTACACTTTATAGATAAAAGTTTGTGGACACCTGACCATCAAAGCCATATGATGTTCTTTCTTTAACTGTTACCCCAAAGTTAGAAGAAGCAGATAAGTGTTCAGAATGTCTTTATACTGTAACATTACAGTTTCTCTTCACTGGAACTAAGAAGCCCAACATTGTTCTCCTGCATGACATTTCCACTTGTACACACATGGAGCTCCATTAAGACACGACTGAACCCCAGGCTTCCTCACCAACATCAGGGCCTGATCTCACTTATGCTTTTGTGGCTAAACGATTATAAATCCCCTCAGCCACACTGCAAAATCTAATAGAAAACCTTTATTCAGAAGAGTGAAGGTTATTATAACAGCAAATAGAGAATAGATCATGCAAGTGTGATTCTCTGGTGTCCACAAATCTTTTTTTTAGCTCACATCATTAACATAATGAATATATGTAATAGGTTTGTTGTCTGGTGTATAAACAGAGCATTCATTATTTCAAAGAGAAATTATTTTAGTGCACATGAGAGTATAGAATTAAGTAAAGACTTTGAATGCAGTTTGTAAGACTGTACAGTTAAAATTGTTTTCGATTAAATGTGTGTTTATGTTGGTAAATTGTGAATTAATAAATAAAACCCTGATTTGATGCAATTAATGATTGATTTAGCATTGAAGTAATTCCATTTAATTATTGATGACAAGCTCACAAATAAGCATAGGTGTAGGTGTAGCAGGTTAATTTTATAAATGATATCATTGTATTTACTGCTTTTATTTAATTAATACATTCATTTATTTATTTTATCAGATGATATTAGAATGTTTGGCTTAATCTAAATCATAATCTTTATTATTTATGTGCCTTTGACATTAAAATAAAACATAAAATATGGATTTAGAAATGTAAGAAATATAACCGTGGCTCAAAATCATTTAATGTATGTTCAGTCAGAAGTAAACATTTCTTTATTATTATTATTATCTACCAGGAATTCAGTGGCAGCTGACTATAAATTATATTACAGAGGGTACAGAGGGTCACATTTCCAAAGGACCAAAAGGTGATTATGATAGTAATTCTGGATCTACAGTGAGATTCCACAAAGGGGCCATAATACACTAAGATTGGCTTAAAAAATGTGCACGTTTATAACTAAACCTGCAAGAATATTGCTGACAGACAGACATGTTAATAACAGAGCCAGGGAGTAACCAAGTGAACAGCTCCAATGGCATGCAAAATAAATCACAACAGTGCAGATTCAAAAACAGTCTAAAAACACAGACCCCACAAAACAGTTTAAAAACACAGACCCCAGAAAACAGTTCAAAAACACAGACCCCAGAAAACAGTTCAAAAACACAGATACCAAAAGAGTTCAATATTCCAAATATGGATGCATTGAGGGCAGGGGAAAAAAAAACAGTCCACCAAAACTGGCAACAGCGCAGAGCAGAGCAGGTCAGACGGAGACGCAAACCGACAGTACAGTCCATAAATCATACAGGCAGTAGGGAAAGTGCAGGTAAATGGCTGGAATATCTCAGGAAAATCAGGGTGGGGGAACCTATGAGACAATCTGGCAGAAAGTAAGAGTTTTGGAGTCCTTAAATGTCCAGTGGAATGGAAAAGACTGCAAGACACCCGCCAACTCGGACTCGATCCCGAAAGTGCACGCCACAAACCCGCAAAACCATGACTATATGTTTTTGTTTATTTTGTTCATAAAAATCAGGCCCTACACAGGTGACTCTAACTCTTATCCTAGTGAAACAGCCTAAAAGTGGCGGCCCATGCGGAGTGGCCCCCAACGGAATCCACTTTGGGGCAGCAACAGTCAAATGAACGTCTCTAGGTTACATATGTAACTCTAGTTACCCGAGGGAACAAGACGCTGCATCGCAACACTTTGGGAACGCCTTGCGTTTCCTTGTTTTGAAGCACGTCTGAAATCTGGCCAGTAGACAAGTCATGACTTCATCGTTGGGCGACGTCGCGACGACCAGGAGCTACAAAATGGTTGCGCGGTGGTAGCGACATTAGCTTTTGCAAAAGAAAGAAGGTAAGCGCAGCAGGGATGCAGGAAGTGTGGCCCGGGGATGTAGTGTCTTGTTCCCTTGGGGAACTAGGGTTACATACATAACCTAGAGATGTTCCCCATTCGGGAACTTAAGCTGCGTTGCAACGCTTTGGGAACAAGAGTCCAATCATGCTACACTGACCAGACCCTGGCTAGTGTGTGAGCATGTAGGACAGAAGAGCCCGGAGTGGCTCTGAGGTCAAGGTCATGGAAAATGACAAAGGTCAGCGGGGTGGAACAGCCCGCAGCGTTGCAGATGTCCTGGAGTGAGAATCCAGGGGACCAGGCCGTAGAGGCTGCCACACTCCAATAGAGTGAGCCTTGATACTGAGCGGAGCGGGGAGACCAGAGGACTCATAAGATGATGAGATAGCATCCGCTACCCACCTGCTGAGAGTCTGCTTATTGGCAGGTAATCCCTTACAGTTAGAGCCATAGCAGACAAACAGCTGCTTAAACTTCCTCCACAGACTTGTGGAGATAAGTATCCACACATAAGAATCGCACTGGACACAGCTAGTTCTGCTTCTCCTGGTTAGGGGCTAGGAACGGAGGCAGGCAGAATGCCTGCAGCACGACAGGTCGTGAGGGAGGTGTAGGCACCTTAGGTAAGTACCCAGGTTTCGGGTAGAGAAACGCGCTGGCCATGCCAGGGGCAAACTCCAGGTGAGACGGAGCCACGGACAGAGCCCACAGGACCCCGACCTTCATAAGAAATTTACAGACAGGTAACTAAGGGCTACTTCGGCCAAGAGCTGAAATGAACCATAAACACAACGGCCAACACCCAGACAGGCACTCTGGGTCGTGTCACGGGCCTTAGCCTCCGGGAGCCGAGGAGGAAACGTGCCACCAGAGGGTGCCTACCCAACGACTTCCCTGCAAGCGGGGTAATTTACTTTGCGATAGTGGACATTTAAACCTTCAGGATCGAGGGAGTCAACCCAGTGGCAAACTGCCCCTGTAAGAACTTTAGAACTGAACCAACTGGGCGTTTAATGGGTCCAGCCGGCGGTGCTCACACCACTCCGTGAACAGCCGCCACCTACGGCATACAGATACTGGAATGGAGGACAGTCTCCAGTACCTCAGCAGAGAGACCAGCTGCTACAAACTGTGCCCCCTCAAGGGGCCACGGCCATAGCCTTCTCAAATCCGGGCAGGGGTGAAACAGGGCTTCCCAAGCCTGTAAAAAGAGATCCCTCCTGGGTGGAATTTCACAAGTAGGGCACACAAGGAGGGACACTAGGTCTGCGAAACATGGTCTGCTCGGCCATCGAGGTGCTACCAAGAGGAGACGGGCTCTTTTCTGGCGAACTTTCTCCAGGACTCTCAAAAGAACCGCGATCGGGGGAAAGGCGTACAGACATAGGCCACATCTGCACCATGGTATCCAGCCCTTAGGGGCCAGTGCAAAGTCTCCTGAGTCGCAAACAGATCATACTGGGCTCTGTAAAACCTCTTCTATTTCTGCTTCACCACATCGTGGTGGAGTCTCTATTCCCTAGGCCTTGACCTTTGCCTCAAAAGGGCGTCTGCTCTCTAATTCAATTATCCCGGGATATAAACAGCTCTCAGTGAGGTGAGTTTCCCCTGGGACCACAGGAGGATCCGTTGCGCAAGCTTGTTTAAGAGGCGAAAACAGAGACCCCACTGGGGGTTAATATAAGAGACCACATGGTGGCCCCTCAGGTCTAGGAGGAAGTGTTTCATACCCAGAAACTGGTATTGGTAAGCTTCGCCCCCGAAAGCAAACCTCAGGAACCTCCTTTGTGCAGGAAGGATGGCTATGTAGAAGTAAGCATCCTTTAGATCTATCATGACAAACTAGTCCTCGGACTTGACATCTTTGGAAGTGAGCGTTCTGAACCTAAACCTCATAAGTGAGCAGTTCAAGGAGTGCAGATCCAGGATCGGGTGCAAACTGGCATCCTTCTTTGGAACAACGAAGTACAGGCTGTAGTAGCCTGACTCTCTGACCGAGGGGGAACCACTTCGATGCCCCTTTCCCCAGAAGAGCACGCACCACCTGTTCCAGGACCAGAGCCTGCTCAGGTCCAACCATGGTGGGACACACCCTGTTGAACAGGGGAGGAGAGGAACCGAATTGAATCAAGTAGCCCCTCTCTATAGTACACAGGACCCACTCAGACACATCTGGCAACCTCTCCCAGGCCGCCAGAAAATTCCTCAAGGGAACCAGGCCCTCAGGGCTGGCCTCTGACCCATTTAGAGCATGGTCCCACATGAGATGCTTTTTTGCTAGCCCACATCCAGGCTTAAGTGGATAGGGCAGCCTAGGCCCTGCTCTAGATAGTGTGGGGAACCCACTTTCAGCCCACCTGGGCCCAATAGTGTAGGATCCACACTTGTTCTACATTTCAAGCCTAGTAACTGCCACCAGTGTGGGCACAAATGGCCAAGTTTGCTGGCCAAGTCCTCCATTTTAATAAGATATTAGACAGCAAAGATTTTTGTTCTACTTTTAATTTAATAAAAAAATATTTTTTGACAGTATATCCTATTCACAGTTTGGGACAATGATTTGGGATGAAGCTATAAAGACACAGGTAAACATTCAATATGGCATTGGGATTTAATCTGAGAATCTTTTATTTTACATGTGTCTTTATTCATAGGGCAGGTGCTCATTAGATCTGTGTTGATATTCAATAGAGATTTTGTTCCACACACGTCTGCATAATGATGGCAACTTGTAGGCCTGTTGTTCTCTATGGCATTACATCATGTGTATTCATCTGCTGCCACTCAAACCCAGGGGGTGTGAGTCATTTATAACCTATAAAACCAACAAGCATTTGAGCAGGAAATCATAGGATTGTGAATTTCTACACTTTTAGTATTAAATCATCTAAATATGAGCTATTTCTTAAAACGCTGTAGAGAGCATGAATGTGACAAATCTCTCTGATCTCTTTTGTGATGCCTCCGATGTTCATCTGGATTATTGAGTCATGCTGGATTTTTGGAAGAAGTTTCTGCAGTGTTTTTTGGTTGATTTGTGGTTTCATCACAGTCTTTTCCATCTACAACATCGTTCTGATCGCTGTGGATCGCTATTTGGCTCTTTCACACCCTTTTCTGTACATGAACAGAGTATCAGTGAGAATCACTTGTATTATAATTGGTTTTGACTGGTGTGTAGTGGTGACCTACATGACATCAATTTTGTATTTCAATGGAAACTGTAATGTTACAGTATAAAGACATTCTGAACACTTATCTGCTTCTTCTAACTTTGGGGTAACAGTTAAAGAAAGAACATCATATGGTTTTGTTGGTCAGGTGTCCACAATCTGTAGAGTGTAAATCTAATATCCATGTAAAATAGAGGAATTATAAAGGATTTAACAGGAAATATTCATGAAAGAATATTGATTAATGCAGAGTCTGTTTCGAATATCTGCAGAGTTATAATTAATTTAATGCACCTCCTAAACCACGGATAAAACAGAGCGTAAATAAACGGATCAATGGTGCAATTGAGAAATCCAACAGCAGTAAGTTTATAAAATATTTCTTCATGTATTACAATAACACCACCTAATAAACTGTAAATATAATACGGGAGTAAACACACCAGAAACACGGACACTAAAATACCGAGGACTTTGGCTGCTTTTCTCTCAGATTTCATGGAGTGGGAGGTGATTTTCTGTGATTGAGGTCGTGTGTGATTATTAAGCTCTCTGATAGCAGTGGCGTGTTTCTTAGCGACCATAAAAACCCGACTGTACAATATGATTATGACAGAAAGTGGAAATAGAAATGATACAACAAGATCAATTACAGACCAAACCTCATTTACAAAGAAAAAACACTCTCCAGGACACATGACAGAACCTAGGTTTCTCTTCACTGGAACTAAGAAGCCCAACATTGTTCTCCTGCATGACATTTCCACTTGTACACACATGGAGCTCCATTAAGACACGACTGAACCCCAGGCTTCCTCACCAACATCAGGACCTGATCTCACTTATGCTTTTGTGGCTAAACGATTATAAATCCCCTCAGCCACACTGCAAAATCTAATAGAAGACCTTTATTCAGACGAGTGAAGGTTATTATAACAGCAAATAGAGAATAAATCATGCAAGTGTGATTCTCTGGTGTCCACAAATCTTTTTTTAAGCTCACATCATTAATATAATGTGACTTTAACTCTGGACTTGCACAGCACAGTGCACTTTATACCACACCATACCGCACACGGTCACTTTAAGGACAATCACATCAATCACCTTAAATATTCCTGTTTACTGTTCATACGCATGCTTGTATATACATTTATTTTATATAGTTTATACTTTTTATTTTTATTTATCTACCTCCTTTTTTTTTTTTTTTTTTCTCCCCATCCTATTCCCTCATGCTGGACCGTCGTAAAAAGCATTTCACTGCATGTCGTACTCTGTATGTATGTGTATGTGACAAATAAAAAGTGATTTGATTTAAATGAATTGGTTTGTTGTCTGTTGTATAAACAGAGTATTTGTTATTTTAAAAGAAATTATTTTAGTGCACATGAGAGAATAGAATTAAGTAAAGCCTTTAAAAAGCAGTTTGTAAAACTGTACAGTTAAAATTGTTTTCGATTAAATGTATGTCTATGTTGGTACATGAAATAATAAAATCCTGATTTGATGCATAAATAATCGAATTAACATTACAGTAATTCTATATAATTATTGATTTAACATTAAAATACAATTAAAACACAAATAATCACATCTGCAAACTTTAAACCTGTGACTATTTTTCCAAAGGTGTAGGAGCAGCATTTTATTAATTATATCAATGTATACATTTTTTTAATTTGATGTATATATTTATTTAGTTTATCAGATAATATTAAAGTAAGAGATTTTAAAGAAAACAATATTAAAACCACATTTAAAGGTATTGAAAATGTCCACCAGTGGCCGTTTCCTCGCCTCCTTTGCCAGATTGTCTCGTCGCCCCGCCCCGGGCATTTCAAGACATTCCAGCCCTTGTTTTCCCTTTGCGGGTTTTTTTTCGTTTGGATTTTGTATTTCCTGGTTTTCTCAGACTCACGCAGCTTCATTGGATTCTTTTTTCCTTGCCAGCTTGCGGATCACAGACTATTTTTGGCCTGCCTTCTCACTCGGCATTCAGGTTTTCCGTTCACCAGGTTCTTTTTTCCTCCCTTGGACTCTCTGATCTCTGGCTCTTCAATTTCTGGACTGTTGTTCCTACGAAGAGACCATACATTTTTGGACAGTTTGTTTTCTGTTCTTCCAAGTTTAAATACCCTGCATATTGCTCTAATTCTAATAAAAAGAACTGTTTAAATCAGACATGGGCAAACTACGGCCCGCGGGCCAGACACTGCCCGTTAGGTTTATTAATCCGGCCCGCCAAACATGATCAAATTCTATTAAAATAGGTACGGGTAAACCTGGTTCAATTTACCTTTCCCCTGTAATGCCCACGTTTTCCCAAAAGATGTCGCACTTCAGCTCCATTGACCTTGTTTGCATGCAATAATCTCTTGTTCTCTTACGAGAGCTTAATCTGATACAGTGAAACCCCGTTGTACGAGCTTAATTCGTTTTTGAAAATTGCTCGTAGGTCCATTTGCTCGTACGTTCGAACTGATTTTCCCCATAAGAATGAATGTAAAAGTGATTTAATCCGTTCCGAGATCTCATTCAATCGCTTATAAAGTACAAAGTATAAAGCACTTAAAAAGTAATTGTAGCCTATTTTAACAAACAAATATACCACAAATTACCGTAATGTAAACATAATTTAACACTTACTGTAAGGGAGCTCCCTGATTCTTCTCCCGTGCGTGCCCCGCCCGCACGGAGCTGCTCGCCGGCTTACTAATTACACACCTGTGATATATATATATATATATATATATATATATATATATATATATATATATATATATATATATATGAATGCATATATGAATTCGCAATACATGACTTGGCCATTCAGCACAACCAGGGTTCTACTCCTTAGATCCTGGCCACCCAGGCCCCTGCTTCTCAGACGCCAACTATCCAAGCCATAACAACCGCAATCCCAGCACCCATCCTGGCACCAACACAACAATGTGAGGTTCATCTTCTGGCCCCTACATGTTTTGCAGGGCAACCTGGTGAGTGCCAGTCATTTCTGCTGAACTGCAAGATCACTTTACAGCTCTAGCCCTTGTCTTTTCTGGATGAACATCAAGGTGGCCTATGTGATTTCCCTGCTTTCAGGCATGGCCAAATGGCTTTCAGGCATGGCCAAATGGTGGGCCTGGACACCCTGATCAGCTTGGCTACCCGGATCAACTGGCGGATGAGAGTTTACTAACGACCCTGGCAACCCAGTCCCTACCCTGCCCCAGCGTACTTTCTCCTGGCCACAGCAAAACCTCGCCCCATAGTCCCACAAATCCCACCTCCACAGCACATGGAGATTGGCCGCCACCCCCTCTACAGGACAAAAAAAGGAGAGACACCGGTTCTTGGGACTCTGTCCCACGAGTTAGCTGTGTTTGTCGACTCCGGGGCAGGCGCAGAATTCCTTGATAAGGAGCTCGCTTACCAGCTGGACTTTGAGTCTAAGCCACTTTGTTCGCCTTTCCTGGTCTGAGCCTTTGAGGGCTTTTTTCTCCCCTGGATAACCCGCCACACCAAACCCCTTTTGATATTCACTGCTGTGTTACATAAGATGGTTATCTTTCCTCTTCATCCCTTCACTGCAAGCACCTACCATGTTTGGTTTCCCACAGTTGCAGAAACATAAAGATAACTTGGACTGAACTAGCAACCAGGTGTTGGAGTGGGGGGTCTCCTGTCACGGCAGTTGTCTCTTCACTATTTCCCCGACCCCCAGGCTCATTCTGGTAAGGAACCACCCCCGAACTTAGCTCCCTCCCCGCTGAGTACCATGATCTTGGCACGGTCTTTAACAAAACCAGGGCAATTATCATGGAATCGGTATGCCTTGCTTTTAATGTCTTTGGCCTTTGAGATCCTCCAGGGGGCCACCATCTTTACCAAGCAAGACCTTCACAACGCTTACCACCTGGTTCAAGTCCGGGAGGGGAGAATGGAAGACAGCCTTGATCTCTGAGGCCAAACAAGCCTTCCTGAGACTCAAGAACCAGTTCACCTCTGCGCCAGTCCTCATTATGCCGGACCCATCCTGGCAATTTGTTGTGGAAGTTGATGCCTCTGACAAGGGTGTGGGGCCATTCTGTCCCAGAGAGAAGCCAGTGACATCTGCTCCATCTATGCGCCTTCTTCTCATGCCGACTTAACTCGGCCGAACAGAACTATTCCATCGTGAACTGTGAGCTGCTGCCGGTCAAGCTGGCACTTAAGGAGTGGCGCCATTGGCTGGAGGGCACGAAACACACGTTCATCATGTGATTAGATTGCTGAAACCTAGAGTATCTTAGAGCGGCCAAGCATCTTAATCCATGGCAAGCCAGTTAAGTCCTATTCTTCTGACATTTTCGCTTTATGCAGCCATCCACCTTAGGGTGGTCTTTTAAATCCTGGTTCAGCCTTTCCATCTGCTCTTTAGACTCCTAGTGGAAGCCAGAAGAAAAGTTGGTGGTAGCTCAGAGGATAAGGGGTGGGTAATGATTGGATCATCCGCTGAGGTGCTTGGTTTAAAACCTTGCCTTGGGAGCATGTAGTAAAAGCAACCACAAAGGCCTTGACATATTCATGGATAGTGGACCACCAAAATCTTCTTTTGATAAAAGTCAAGCAAGCCGGCCAAATCCAGATGGTTAACTAACCTTGACGAATGCCCCAATTGAAGGACCCTGGAGCAGACTGCTCTGGGGGCAAATAAGCAATTAACAGGGCCTTCTCCCAGATCTGGTTCATGAGTGTTGGAATTAATGGCCCATTTGACAGATGCTATAACTTTATAGTGGGTGGTAGGATGGAGGATACAGGCCTTTCCTCATTGGCAGGAATAAAAAAAAAGGGACAAGGCATAGGGTTTAAGATTTTTGAACCCAGGTTAATACGCAAGTGTAAATAGAAAACACACAAAAACAGAGACCATCCTGCTTGGTGGGGGTTGAGACAGCAGGTCTGCTGGATGTACGTCAGATTCTTGTGGTCTGTAATCACCTGAAAGGTGTTCTGGGCCTCCTCCAGTCAGTGCCTCCAGTGAGTGCCAATTTTACAGCCAGCAGATTAATAATATTAAATTATATTTAAACCTTTTAAAACCTTTTAATTAGTCGAGTTTAACATGTATTTTATGAATAGATGTTTTTTTTCTCTGAGGCTTACTGTGTTGAACTATTATATTTCTATATTGATGGATAAAAAACACTTCTATCCCTTTTGTTCCAATGAGATGTCTACATGTGTGTTATCGGGTCAATCAAAATTTAGGGGTGGGATCATTTATCATTTTCAACAGTATAAAAGCATCCAAGTTACTCACCCTTTAACTACTTGGAGTATGAGTTTATAGTGAGTTGTTTAATGAGACAAACATTGTATTCATGAACGTGACAGAGTTGAATCTCTCGGATCGCTGTGAGCATTTCTCCTGTCCAGAGAGATCTGTATCTCCTGCAGTTTATATCTTACTGTACATGTGTTCAGCTGCTGTGGTTCTTCTAACAGTGTGTGGAAATCTGCTCATCATCATCTCTGTTCTTCACTTCAAGCAGCTTCACACTCCGACCAACATGCTCGTGCTCTCTCTGGCCGTGTCAGATTTCCTCGTTGGTGCTTATGTGATGCCGCCGATGTTAATCTGGATTATTGAGTCATGCTGGTTTTTTGGAAGAAGTTTCTGCATCGGTTTTTGGCTGGTTTGTGGTTTCATCACAGTCCTTTCCATCTACAACATCGCTCTGATCGCTGTGGATCGCTATTTGGCTCTTTCACACCCTTTTCTGTACATGAACAGAGTATCAGTGAGGATCACTTGTATTTTAGTAGGTTTTGACTGGTGTGTAGTGGTGACCTACATCACAGCACTTTTGTATTTCAATGGAAACTTTATGTATTTTGTCATGTGTCCTGGAGAGTGTTTCTTCTTTCTGAATGAGGTTTGGTCTGTAATTGATCTTGTTTTATCATTTATATTTCCACTTTTTGTCCTAATCATATTGTACAGTCAGGTTTTTCTGATCGCTAAGAAACACGCCACTGCTATCAGAGAGCTTAATAATCACACACGACCTCAAACACAGAAAATCACCTCCCACTCCATGAAATCTGAGAGAAAAGCAGCCAAAGTCCTCGGCATTTTAGTGTCCGTGTTTCTGGTGTGTTTACTTCCATATTATATTTACAGTATATTATGTAAAGTTATTGAAATTCAGAGTGAAACATTTCAGAAACTGGTGATGGCACTTTTTCTAAATTCCACCATTAATCCGGTTATTTACGCTCTGTTTTATCCGTGGTTTAGGAGGTGCATTAAATTAATTATAACTCTGCAGATTTTCCAAACAGACTCTGCATTAATCAATGTTCTTTCATGAATATTTCCTGTTTAATCCTTTATAATTCCTCTATTTTACATGGATATTAGATTTACACTTTATAGACAAATGTTTGTGGACACCTGACCATCAAAGCCATATGATGTTTTTTTTAACTGTTACCCCAAAGTTAGAAGAAGCAGATAATTGTACAGAATGTCCTTATACAGTTACAAGGCAACAGCAAATAGATAATAGATCATGCAAGTGTGATTCTTTGGTGTCCACAAACTTATAAACAGAGCATTTGTTATTTCAAAGAGAAATTATTTTAGTGCACATGAGAGTATAGAATTAAGTCAAGATTTTAAAAGCAGATTGTAAAACAGTACAGTTAAAATTGTTTTTTTAATAAATGTATGTTTATGTTGGTATATCATTAATAAATTAATAAAACCCTGATTTTCAGCATAAAATATTTATTTAACATTAAAGTAATTCTATTAAATTTTTGATGACAAGCTCACAAATAAGCACATCTGCAAACTTTACACTTGTGACTATTTTTCCAAAGGTGTAGCAGGTTTATTTTATAAATCATATTATTGTATTAAGTGTTTTTATTTAATTAATACATTTATTTTGTTTATCAGGTGATATTAGAATGAGAGATTTAAAAGTAACCTATGTATGGCTTAATCTAAATCAATATAATTATTATTTATGTGCCTGTGACATTAAAATAAAACATAAAATAAGAATTTAGAAGTATAAGAAAAATAACCGTGGCTCAGAAGTGAACATTTCTTTATTATTATTATCTTCCAGCAATTCAGTTGTAGCTCACCAGAAATATTACAGAGGGTTCAGAGAGTCACATTTCCAAGAGACCAAAAGGTGATTTATCATAATGATTCTGGAGCTACAGTGAGATTCCACAAAGGGGCCATACTGCACTAAAATTGGATTTAAAAAAATGTGCACCTTTTAAAAATAAACCTGCAAGAATAGTGCTGACTGACAGACATGTTTTTTAACCCTATTTGGTTCTTTTAAACAACTATCACTTTGTGAGTCAAGGTTTAATGCCATGTTCGCTGATGTGGGCAGGCCCCACTATTTTGCTAGTATGTGTTAGGAGTGCGAGTGGTAGGACCCAAATGCAGGATGTGAGAGTCTAAAGTTAAAGTCAACAGTGCTGAGGTGTAACCAAGAGGACAGTTCCAATGGCATGCAAAAAAAAAAAATCACAACAGTGCAGATTCAAAAACAGTCCAATAACAGAGACCCCAGAAAACAGTTCAAAAACACAGATACCTAAAGAGTTCAATATTCCAAATATGGATGCATTGAGAGAGAGAGTCAAGAGGCTTTTATTGTCATTTCTACTATACACAGTGGTACACAGTACACAGTAAAAATGAGACAACATTTCTCCAGAACCCTGGTGCTACACTAAACAACAACAAACAAAACAACATAGAGCTACAACACAAGTTACATAAAGTGCATCGAGTGCAACCTAGTGCAAACAGTGCAGACAGACAGTGCAAACAGACGACACAAGACAAGACACAAAACCCAATATAGCGCCGACCAGTAAACCTACTGTATACTTGATTATACGGTACTGTACAAGAAGACTGTAAAAACTATACAAACTAAAACTATATCCCAGAAGTGAGCATAAACAGAACAATGTAGTGCAAAAATACAGCAGCAGTCAAAGGTGCAAAAAACTGCATGTAAACAGTATAATACAATGATAATGATAAATGTGCAAAAAACAGCAGTTAAGAGTGTGGTACAGTTTAGAATAATAAATAATAAATAAATGAATGGTGGTGGAACGGAGTGGAGTGTTAAGTCTAGGAAAAATTTTACAGTTCGTTACACACATTTGAGTGTGTGTGTGTGTGAGAGAGAGTTCCGTTTCAGTTCTGTGTGTTGAGAAGCCTGATGGCTTGTGAAAAGAAACTGTTGCATAGTCTTGTTGTGACGGCCCGAATGCTTTGGAACCGTTTTCCTGATGGTAGGAGTGGAAAAAGTGTGTGTGAGTGGTGTGTGTGATCGTCCACAATGCTGTGTGCTTTGCGGATGCAGCGTGTAGTGTAAATGTCCATGATAGAGGGGAGAGAGATTCCGATGATCTTCTCAGCTGTCCTCACTATCCTCTGTAGGGACTTGCGGTCCGAGGCGGTGCAGTTCCCAAACCAGGCAGTGATGCAGCTGCTCAGGATGCTCTCAGGATGGGGGAGGGAGGTGGGTTTTTCTCAGCCTTCTCAGAAAGTAGAGACGCTGCTGGGCTTTTTTTGTGATGGAGCTGGTGTTGAGTGACCAGGTGAGGTTGTCTGCCAGATGAACACCAAGACATTTGGTGCTCTTGACGATCTCCACTGAGGATCCATCAATAATCAGTGGAGATTGGTCGCTCTGTGCTCTCCTGAAGTCCACAACCATCTCTTTAGTTTTGTCCACGTTCAGAGACAGGTTGTTTGCTCCACACCAGGCAGTTAACCGTTGCACCTCCTCTCTGTATGCTGACTCGTCGTTCTTGCTGATTAGACCCCATGATGTGGTTCGAGCTGTGCATTGCTACACAGTTGTGAGTCAGCAGAGTGAACATCAGTGGACTGAGCACACAGCCCTGGGGCGCCCCAGTGCTCAGTGTGTTGGTGCTGGAGATGCTGTTCCCAATCCTGACTGACTGGGGTCTCCCAGTCGGGAAGTAGTCCAGGATCCAGTTACAGAGGGAGGTGTTCAGGCCCAGAAGGTTCAACTTCTCGATCAGGTGCTGAGGAATGATTGTGTTGAATGCTGAGCTGAAGTCAATGAACAGCATTCGTACATAAGAGGGCAGGGCAGAAAAAACAGTCTGCTAAAACTGGCAACAGCGCAGAGCAGAGCAGGTTAGATGGAGATGCAAACTGACAGTACAGTCCATAAATTATACAAACAGTAGGGAAAGTGCAGGTAAATGGCTGGAATATCTCAGGGGAGAAACCGATGAGACAATCTGGCAGAGAGTAAGAGTTTTAAGGTCCTTAAATATCCGTTGGAATGGAAAAAGCTGCAAGACACCCGCTGACTCGAACTCCTGAGTCCTGAGGTGAGACTCTACATGCCTGACCAGCTTCACTCCCAGGTCCTCCAATGGTACCATAGCTTTCACCTCTCTACCACATGGGCACTACTCGGACCTTGACCCACCTGTAGCAACGCTTTTGGTGGCCCATCATCAAAGATGATGTTCGGCAGTTTGTGGCTGCCTATCCCATTTGTGCCCAGTACAAGACCCTAAGGTCCTGTTCAGCCGATCTGTTTTGTTCTTTTCCTGTCCCCAGTTAATCATAAACCTGCATAGCTTTAGATTTTGCTACCATCCTATTCCCCCTCGCCGGCCAAACTACCATCCTTTCAATAATAGATCGGATATCCAAAATGGCTCACTTTATACCACTTCCCAAACTCCTCTAGATCAAAGAAATGGCCTGACTTCTGCTTCAGCATGTTTTTTGGCTACATTGTCTCTCCATTAATCGAGCCCCGGTCAGGGAACCAACCCCAGCCACTTTCAGTGCCGGTCCCAAGCCCGGATTAATTGGGGAGGGTTGCGTTAGGAATGGCATCCAGCGTAAAAGCGTGCCAAATCAAACATGCAGATGATCCGCTGTGGCGACCCCTAATGAGAGAAGCCGAAAGAAAGTTTATTGTCTCCCCAGTAATATTGTGTCTGGTGAAGGTCCTCAATTCACCACCAACCTCTGGATTGAATTCTGTAACCTCCCACCCGTATTTTACTCTCGAGAAGAGGAGACCCTGGTACCATCAGCAGGATCTATGGTCAACCGCTGTCACAGTGCCTGGAAGAATATCTGGGCTGCACTCCTCCGGTCTTCCCTCTTCTACGCCCGCTGGGCCAACCGCAGGTTCAGGCGCAGGCCCACAACAACATACAGTCCACCAAAACTGGCAACAGCGCAGAGCAGAGCAGGTCAGAAGGAAATGCAAACCGACAATACAGTCCATAAATCGTACAGGCAGTAGGAAAAGTGCAGGTAAATGGCTGAAATATCTCAGGGAAAATCAGGGGAACCGATGAGACAATTTGTCAGAGAGTAAGAGTTTTGGAGTCCTTAAATATCCGGTGGCACAGGAAAAACTGCAAGACACCCACCGACTCTAAATCCATCCCGGAAGTGCGCACCACAAACCCGGAAGACCATGACTTTATGTTTTTGTTTATTTTGTTCATGAAAATCACAGGTGACTCTAACTCTTGACCTAGTGAAACAGCCTAAAAGTGGTGGCCCATGTGGAGTGGCCCCCAATGGAATCCACTTTGTGGCAACATTATGCAAATGAAGTACTTTGTGCTGCTTTTGTTACCATCCTGAAACATTGGGCAAGCATGGTCCCATGTGGGATCCTTGTGTGCTAGCCTACATCCAGGCTAAAGTGAATGGGGCACCCTAGGCCCTGCTCTAGATAGTGTGGGGAACCCACATACAGCCCACCTGGGCCCAATAGTGTAGGATCCACACTTGTTCTACATTTCAAAGCCTAGTAACCGACCCCAGTGTGGCGGCAAGTTTGCTGGCCAAGTCGTCCATTTTACTAAGATATTAGACAACACAGCTTTTTATTCTACTATTTATTTAATTTTATTTATCCATTGACAATATATCCTGTTATCAGTTTGGGACAATGATTTGGGAAGAAGCTATAAAGACACAGGTACACGTTTAATATGGCATTAGGATTTATTCTGAAAATATTTTATTTTACACTTGTTTTTATTTATAGGGCAGGTGCTCATAAGAACTGTGTTGATATTCAAAATAGATTTTGTTTCACGGAAGTCTGCATATTGATGGCAACTTGTAGGCCTTTTGTTCTCTATGCTTTTGTGATGCAGCTGCTTCTGTTGGAGCAATTTATCTCTGAAAAACCTGAATCAGCCTTGCAGAAAGGACATTTCCTGCTTCCAGATCCAAGTTCTAGTTCTGTGAACATTTGGCCCACAGTTCCAGGCTTTAGCATAGATTGTTAGTATAACTTATAGAGGAGTGACATACCAGATGGCTTTCATTACTTTTCACTAAATTATTTAGAGTTTCTGAAAACTTTTAAGTAACATCACTGAAGATGAATGAATTAGTTTCTTAACTGTTCTAATGTACGGTAAATATAACATTTTTCTAAATGTTGTATATTTAATATTTGCTGTAGTTCACCTGAAGCCTCATTTAAGAATTTCATTGTACAAACGACAAATAAAACTTGAAACCTGAAACTAATGTAAAAAGTCGGAGTTAAGCTTTGGGTTTGCGCGCACCTTTATCAAATTTTTCAGCCTTAATTTAACATGTAAGATAAAGTGGTAAATTTGTGCTCTATCCAGAATTATAAAAGTCAGTTTACTTAATTCATCCTGGTGCCCTCAGATGCGCCTCGTATTCTCTACATCTTTAAAAATCAGTATTTGCCTAAGGAAAGTGGCATGACTGCCACCTAATGGCCTTACCTTGCTACTGCGGGAGGATTTGAAGGGTTAAAGGCCTTGATGAAATTACAAGCAGAGGCAACATGGCAGTGCGGGGGTAGAAACTCATGACCTTCTAATCCAGACTAAAGCGGTCCTGATGAGATTATATCCTATTAAAAGTTTATATGTATGTAGTGTGTCTATACATAACAATGTTTTTCCTTTAGTTTACATAATTGCTGGTATAATTCTCTCTACCGTACAATCGAGGCCTTTTTTTCCAGCATTACATCATCTGCTGCCACTCAAACTCAGGGGGTGTGAGCAATTTATAGACTATAAAACCACCATCAGTTTCAGCCATAATTCATTTAATTCTGACTTGTTACTGTTGAACAATGATATCATTTGAATATGAAGTATTTATTTCAGTGGTGTAGACAGTATGAACCTGACAGAGGTTAACCAGTCAGATTACTGTATAAATTCTTCCTGTCCAGAGAGATCTGGATCTCCTGCAGTTTATATCTTACTGTACGTGTGTTCAGCTGCTGTGGTTCTTCTAACAATGTGTGGAAATCTGCTTGTCATCATCTCTATTTTTCACTTTAGGCAGCTTCACACACCAACCAACATGCTCTTGCTCTCTCTGGCTGTAACGGATTTCCTTGTTGGTGCTTTTGTGATGCCTCTGATGTTAATCTGGATTATTGAGTCGTGCTGGATTTTTGGGAGAGGATTCTGCATCAGTTTTTGGTTGATTGCTTGTTTCCTCACAATCTTGTCCATTTATAACATCACTCTGATTGCTGTGGATCGCTATTTTGCTCTTTCACACCCTTTTCTGTACAGGAACAGAGTATCAGTGAGGATCACTTGTACTGTAATTGTGTTTGACTGGTGTGTAGTGGTGACCTACATCATAGCACTCATGTATGTCAATGGAAACTTCACAAATTCTTTTATGTGTCCTGGAGAGTGTGTGTTTTATATCAATGAGGTTTGGCCCTTTATTGACCTTACACTAACATTTATATTTCCTCTTTCTGTCATAATCATATTGTACAGTCGGGTTTTTCTGATCGCTAAGAAACACGCCACTGCTATCAGAGAGCTTAATAATCACACACGACCTCAAACACAGAAAATCACCTCCCACTCCATGAAATCTGAGAGAAAAGCAGCCAAAGTCCTCGGTATAGTAGTGTGTGTGTTTCTAGCGTGTTTACTTCCGTATTATATTTACAGTTTATTAGGTGGTGTTATTGACCTGCAGGCAGAAACTATTCAGAGGCTTATGATCGTGGTTTATCTAAATTCCACCATCAATCCGGTTATTTACGCTCTGTTTTATCCGTGGTTTAGGAGGTGCGTTACATTAATTATAACTCTGCAGATATTCCAAACAGATTCTGCATTAATCAATGTGCTTTCATGAATATTTCCTGTTAAATCCTTTATAATTCCTCTTTTTTACATGGATTAATATACTTTCATGAATTTGTTTTTAGAAAGGTTTTAATAATATTTGTAAATGTTGTAATTACAAATATCTATATCATCAAATTCTCAAAATCAGTATAGTAACATACACACTGTACTGTAGTGAGATGTGTATCACAGTTGCTTATTACACTTTGCAAAATATTCCAAAATAAATATTAATAGCAAACTCAGAAATGGGCTTTAAATTATGACTACTGTTTGCCGAATGTTTTAAGGTGGTGAATTAAATAAAGTGTAACTCTGCAAATATTCCAACATTTGATCTCTTTTCTAGACACAGTTATTAGATAACAAAAGAGCAGCAGTAGAATTTTCCTTCTTTTTCAATGAGAGTGAATAATCTTCTGTATTTGATGACTGCAACGTGCAAGGAATAAGGAAAAATCCTCTTATTGCATCTAAACTACAATGTTCAATTTACATCATAAATATGATTAATATGCAATAAAATTCAAGTTAAAGTTAAAGGGGGAATTCAGAAAAATAAGCATTAAGTTAGTATGGTTTACTGAATCAGTATGGTGTACAAACCCAATTCCAAAAAAAAGTGTAAATAAATACAGAATGTAATGATTTGCAAATTTCATAAACCCATATTTTATTTACAATAAAACAGAAATCATGTCAAATGTTTGAACTGAGAATATATACCATTTTAAGGAAAAAACAAGGTAATTTTAGAGTTTGATGGCTGAAACACGTCTCAAAAAAGTTGGGACGGTGCAACAAAACTGTTTAAAAAATGAGTGTTATTAAAATTAAACAGTTGGAAAAACATTAAGCAACTAATAGGGATTATTGTCAGCAGGTCAGTGAGATGATTAAATATAAACAGTGCATCTAAAAGAGGAAGAGTCTCTCAGAAGAAAAGATGGGCAGAGCTTCAATCTGTTAAAGACTGCATAAACATGATTCAGAAACACCACCATCTTCTCTGGGACAAAACTCTTTTAAAATGTACTGAGACAGAATGGAAAACTGTTCTGTGGTGAGACAAAACCATTGACATCCTGTTTTCTGGACTAAAGATTATAGGGACCAGCTTGTTTTTAGCACCCAGTTTAAAAAGTCACATCTCTGATGTTATGATGGTGCATTAGTTCCTGTAAAATGGGCAGCTTGCACATCTGGAAAGTTTCATCAATGCTAAATGCTATATACAGTTATTAGGGCAGCAAAAATTAAAATCCTGTATCAGACACATATGGGACAACAGTCCTGTCTCAAAATTTAACAACTGGTCTCCTCAGTTCCGAGATGTATACTGACAGTAGATGTGATGCGACATGGGGGGAAAATTACCTTCTTTTTTCCTTAAAATGGTAAATATTCTCAGTTTGAACATTTGATGTGTTTTTTGATGTTGTTTTATTTTCAATAAAATGTGGATTTATGAGATTTGCATTAGGAACAGCCTGAGGGCTTGTGCACATCATGTGCCTTTGACTAGCACCTGTTAGCCAATGTCAAGTTTTTGGAGCGGAAGCAGGACAGCCTCAGGGCAAGGTGTTTTTACATTTCCGAGTCTGTTTCTGCATTTGAGTTCACACACCTCCTGTGGCAGAATGCTAGAGCTTCTGCATCTCATGCAGTTGACCCTGGTTCAAGCACCAACTCTGAAAGAACAAACTAGCCAGCCATGAACCCAGCAGAAAGAGGCAAATCCTGAGATATCATGCACCAGCAAAAAATGGAGCACTACAAGGCACCCCTTGCTAAACCAATGTACCACATTCAACCAGTCGAGATGACTATTCAAATGCAAATGTCTGTTCCCCTTAGTCTCTGAGCCGTGCTCAGCAACCCTATACAGCAACTTGTTGATTGGCTTCTGCCTGCACCTGCATTGGCTCAGGATCCTGTCCCCCCCTGGCCACTGCTCCACCATGTTGGCAGAAGCTTTGGCACTCACTGCTCCAGTGCTGCTCGGGAGATCCCAGTCCCTGTCATGGTTTTCTCATCCAGTGCTCCCTTGCTTTTAAATTGCAACTATCCTTATTCATGAAGAAGATTGCCTACATTAATTTTCACCTCTTGGGCAAAGCCTTCGAGTGGTCCATGACTGCCTGGAGCCCCAAAGTGCGTCTGCTCCAGCAACTTGGGCTTTGCTGCAGAATTTAAGTGGCTTTTCAGTTACCCCATCAGAAAACCTTTTCCCAAACCTCTGGGCCTTGCTGAGGGCATCTCCCAGACTCTGAGCCTGAAAGAAAGTGCAAAAGTATAAGTGGATCATGGAAAAAGTTTAACAATTGTTTTGAACTTTCTTGGCTGGCCTTTACACACGATGTCCAGCTTTTCTTGAAAGATCTATCTTGTAAATGTCCTTAAAGTGTAATGTATATCTAAATTAATATGTTTGATACAGATGCAATTTGCTACAGATGCAACTTGCAAGCTCTGACTAGTGCACCCTCTGACTATCTCATCAAAGGATGTGAAAATACCAGTGTGAATGGATGCTGGCTAGGGGGCGTTGGAGTGACCAAATCACTGTATGATTGGTTAAAGCAACAGCTTAAAGCAGCATGGATTTAAATCTAGCAAAAGCCCACACTTTATTTCTGACCTTGTGGCAATACTTGATGTGGGGACCGAAATCTGATTGGATAGAAGCGACGTGGTTCCACAAAATCCACAGTGAATGGTCCTCATAAATGCCCTTTGGTGCAACACCCCCTGTGAGATTATTCTTTATGACAGCACTGATGGAGTTTGCAAGTTTTTTAAGTACCTCTCTATTTTTATGCATTTGTTTATCTGTTTATTTCCCTTCTTTTCTAAACACCTATTTTGGGTCCTATTGGCATTTCTATTGTAGTTTGTATCTCGCATAATATACTAACAATGACTTATTACATCAAAATGACTTAATATCAGATATTGCTCCTAATGAACCCCTAACTTCTTCTAGGCATGTTGTTTTGTTTAATAGTTACACACTTGTGTATCGAAACAAAGCAGGAAACTTAAACTTGTGTTCTACAGCAAATGCATTTAGAGGATTTCTTTTTCACCCTACAGATTTTTACACTGCTAGTTAAAAAAAAGTCACTCAAGCTTTAACTCAAGAAGGTTAAATTATTTCATTTCTACCTACTAGAACTTTTGTTCCAACAAGGAATGACATCATATGTCTGCATATGCTGCCACTTAAACCCAGGGGGCGTGCGTAATCTACAATCTATAAAACCACCAGCCGTTTCAGCTCTGTCATTAAACCCAGTATATGAGGAATTTCTTTCAGCATGAACCTGACAGAGTTTAACCTACTTGATCGCTGTGAGCATTTCTCCTGTCCAGAGAGATCTGTATTTAGGTTTATATTACAAATCCAATTCCCATCACAAACTTGAAATAAATGATGTAACGTATTAAGTTGTAATGTGAACGTCACCTTTTAGAGGTGTTTTGCACACTGAATAACAGGCTGGTGGTTTCATGTTGTGGCTGATCATGTTGTATAGTTTAATATTTTATATTACAGGTTATTTATACAGAAATGTACAGATTAATATTTGTGTAGATCAACAACAAACCGATTGTCAAAAGAGAAAATAATGATAATCGTGCTTTTGTTGTGTTTTTAATACGTTTCATGTTAAAATTATAACATGGGCCATGAACCTCACACAATTATTACACCCGAGAACAAATCAAATCTATAATAATGTACAGATAATTAGATTATTTTTGAAGCAGGTCAGAAAACTGAGTGAATGTGACACAGACACTGCGTTGGAAAATACAGTTTGCTTGCTATAAAGTCTTAAAACTCGTCATGACTGCAGTGTTCATGTTCCACTTAAAATGCGAATGCAGGTGGAAACAATTTGCCTCAACAATCTGATTAAATCTACATCATAAAAACTATGACTGGATTCCAAATTGTGCACAGATTATCATGCAGTCAAGCACAAAATCCTCGTCCCAAACCTTGAGAGAGTCCCAGGTGTCTCCAAGTGTCCATCTTGAGCTCTTTTAGGGATGTTCCCTGAGCTTTATGGAGAACTGTAACTCTCAGCAGCTCACACATCCTACTGTACACATCTGTACAATTCCCAGAACACACAAAACAAACACCATGCCCAGATACACCCTTCCACAATTACACACACTCTCACCAGATATAAAAAAAGACTTTCATTCTCACATCCAAAGAGACGTATTTACAACCTTCTTTCTTCTTTCCTGTTCCATTTTCTCCCTGGTGGTATTCCCAATAAATATACTTATCCAATGTGAGCTCTATACTTCAGCTTTTCACCAAGTTTAACACGATTTTATGTGTTTGGTTTCATATGAATGAATTCAAAACAATCTTAATTTACAGTTAGAGACTCCGTCGTGTCACGTGTCCCATCAGTCCAGTGAGGACCACATGAGACAGAGACTTTCTGCTGTTATTTTCTTTAGGACTCATTGCTCCATCGAGGTATATTAATTATGCAGTCATTCAAAGAAAGGGGGCGTGATCAATTCCTAGAATATATAAACCACCAGAGATGCAATTTATTGAGGACTTTTTAGATTTAGTGTTGTAGATGTCGAGGAAATGTTGTATTCATGAATGTGACGGAGTTGAATCTCTCGGATCGCTGTGAGCATTTCTCCTGTCCAGAGAGATCTGGATCTCCTGCAGTTTATATCTTACTGTACGTGTGTTCAGCTGCTGTGGTTCTTCTAACAGTGTGTGGAAATCTGCTCGTCATCATCTCTGTTGTTCACTTCAAGCAGCTTCACACACCGACCAACATGCTCGTGCTCTCTCTGGCTGTGTCGGATTTCCTCGTTGGTGCTTTTGTGATGCCTCTGATGTTAATCTGGTCGATTGAAACGTGTTGGATTTTTGGGAAGATTTTCTGCACTGTCTTTTGGTTTATTGGCAGTTTTGTCACAATTATATCCATCTATAATATCGCTCTGATCGCTGTGGATCGCTATTTGGCTCTTTCACACCCTTTTTTCTACATGAACAGAGTATCAGTGACGATCAGTTGTATTGTGATTGTTTTTGACTGGTGTGTAGTGGTGACTTATGTCCTTGCACTTATTTATTTCAATGGAAACTTCACAGGTTTTGTCATGTGTCCTGGGGAGTGTTTGCTCTATCCGAACGAGGTTTGGTTTATAACGAATCTTGTATTTTCTTTTATATTTCCACTTTCTGTCATAATCATATTGTACAGTCGGGTTTTTCTGATCGCTAAGAAACACGCCACTGCTATCAGAGAGCTTAATAATCACACACGACCTCAAACACAGAAAATCACCTCCCACTCCATGAAATCTGAGAGAAAAGCAGCCAAAGTCCTCGGCATTTTAGTGGCCGTGTTTGTAGCGTGTTTACTTCCGTATTATATTTGCAGTTTGTTAGGGAGTGTTACTGCAATACAAGCAGCAATATTTGAGATACTTGTGATGGTGCTTTATCTGAATTCCACCATTAATCCGGTTATTTACGCTCTGTTTTATCCGTGGTTTAGGAGGTGCATTAAATTAATTATAACTCTGCAAATATTCCAAACAGACTCTGCATTAATCAATGTTCTTACATGAAAAGCATTTTCAATTTTACTCCTTTTGATGTCAATTGTTGCTTTTATATTGGAAATAATTCAGTTTATATTGAAGATATAAATAAATAATGTAGTGTGCTGTATTATGTTATAATGTGAGTTGTTTTTATTCATTTTTATATCGCAAGTCTGATTTATGGAGGACTCACTTTGCCATTAACAGGACTAAAACTATCTACTGCTAACATCTTGGTGTTAGAAAGCACACCACACATTCAGAGGTGTTCAGACCTCAATGGGTCAGAGGTGTTTTGCATCACAAAGAGAATCTACACAATAACAGGCTGGTGGTTTCATGTTGTGCTTTGATGTTTTTTATCACAGAAGATAATTTATACCGGGACGTGCAGAGTTGTACAGATTAATAAATAATGACCAAAAACTAAGATTTCTAACAGACCAGGAATAATAAAAATATTGAAATGATGAATTATTTTTAAAGCCAGCAAGAAAAACCTACAGTGAATGGCCCTGATGGACCACAGACAGTGTGGTCCATCAGGGCCAGCAAGGCGTTCTCTACTGAACTAAACTTGATCAGAATCACTGACTGATGTTCTATTATGTATTACATTATTCCCAACAGTAAATAATCTTCATTTCATAGTGTTTCCCTCAAGTTCACATGTGAGTGTAATTTTAGGTTGGAGTTTCTATTTAATTAAACAATGTCTTTTGAATTTGATGGCTGCAACACATCACAAAAATGTAATTACAGGGCCATGTTTCCCACTGTGTAGCATGACGTCTTTTGTCCGTATACCGCTGGGATCTGAGGAGAGCAGTTGCTGAAGTTTTGAGACATTTTCCCATGTGTGTGTGATATAGATTTCTAGCTGCTAAACAGTTCTGGGTTTTCTATGTTGTATTTTTCAATTCATATAATATATATATATATATATATATATATATATATATATATATAGTAGAGAGCCAAAAACTGAGCCAACACAAGTGGGTGAGGGGAAAGTAGGAAAAACTGCATAGATATGTAACAATAGCATTCAGCATTGAGCAAATAGGCATAGGCAATAATGCACCACCATACCATCAGAAATGTGGCTTTTGGAACTGAGTGCTTATAATAACCAAAATGGTCCCTCTCCTCTTTAGTCCGGAGGACGTGGTGTCCATGGTTTCCAAAAATAAATTAACATTTTGATTCATCTGACCACAGAACAGTTTTCCACTTTTCCTCAGTACATTTTAAAAGAGTTTTGGTCCAGAGAGGATGGAGGCGTTTCTGGATCATGTTTACGCATACCTACTTCTTTTTAATGATAGAGATTGAACCTGCATTCGTGGACGCCATCTGTGTTCCACACAAAATGTGTGTAATCAGTCAAAAATTGGATGCTGGCCGTCACCGGCGGTGTGACGTCACGACCAGGAAGTATAAAACACACATGGAGTGAGGCAGCACCAACTTCTGTAAAGGAGAAGGAAGTGCTGCATAGACGCCAGCAGTGTGGCTTAGAGATGCAGCGTTTTGTTCTCTGACGTGCCAAAGTAGAAGGGGGCCTTCCCATAGACTTTGGGTGGAGTGACCACTTATGATTGCTCCCCACCCCTTGAGGGAAACATCCGTCGTTAGCGTTACGCGACCACCAGGGACTCCCAGCAAGGGGCAGAGAGATAGGAACCCGGGATCTCTCCAAACATCTAAGGCACGTAGGCATTGCCATGTGACCTTGATGGTCAGAGGGGATCGCCCCTTTGTGAAAACCTACGGATCTTGAGCCACCCCTGAAGGGGTCTAATGTACAGCAGACCAAGTGGAATAACACTGGACACAGCTGCAATTAGCCCTAGCAGTTTCTGGAACTGCTTGACAGTGAGAGACTGCCATTTTCTGACTTTGGCCGTAAGGATGGCCACAATGCGGGCAGGAAAAAGCTGAGCGCACAAAGTACCCGAATCCCATATGACTCTGAGATAGGTAATTCTGTGTTATGGAGAAAGCACACTTCCTGGCGTTCAGCCCGAAACCTCAACACCTTCATGTGGGCGAGAGTGACATATCGATGCTGGACCGCCAACTGCTCTGATTAGGCTTAAATTAAACAACTGTCTATGTAGTTGAGGATGCAAATGCCCTGAGACCTCAGGGGAACCAGAGCCGCATCCACACATTTTTTGAAGGTACGGGGCAAGAGGGCAGGGCCAAATGGAAGAACCTGATATTGTTTCAGCTCTGAAAGCGAACCTCAGGAACTTTCTGTGAGAAAGCTGGATGGGTACATGAAAGTACGCATACTTTAGATCTACTGTGACCAACCAGTTCTCGGATCTAATTTGAAGCATGACCTGCTTGACCGCTCTCCCCTCCTAGGAGAGAAAGACAGAGCTGGCATGCGCTTGTCACAGGGGGAAGAATCCACAGGCATGCTTCCGAGCCTGAAAGCAAACGCTGGACGAGGCCTCTGCAAGGTCCATGTGCGAACCCCAAGAGCTGGTATGACGCTCTACCTTAGAAAAAGTGGGGCCAGAACCATGAGGAGTTAGGGCACCCTCCTCACAGAGTGCCCAGTGGGAGCGGAGCGAGCCCAAAGACATGCGAGCACAATGAGCTCAGTTGGCTCCCTCGAGAACCCCAAGCAAGCGACACCCAAGGCTATCCTTGCCCCTACTATGTTATTTTTGAGACAGACCATTGACAGACAACAAACAGAGCGCTTCGTAAACAAACAGAAGATGGCCCTGCCTCACTCCATGTGCATTTAATATTTCCTGGTTGTGAAGTTGTGAGCGTTGAATTTTTGACTAATTACACGCATTATTTTAGAGCGTAAACACTCAGGCGCATTCCCAAATCATTTCCACGTAGCTGGAGTTCCTGAAAGGGAGCAATGATTTCTGAAAGTATTAATAAGCCCATGCAGTGATTTCAATACAAAATCAATGCAGTGCCGTCTGATGGCCCAAAGATCACAGGCATCATACATTGATTTTCACCCTTGTCCCTGGTCCCTAACATCTTACTTTTTAAACTTTTTTGACGTTTCATCTCTTAAATTCAAAATAAGCTTATTTTTTTCCTAAAATGATAAATTTCCTCAGTTCTATTGTGAATAAATTGTGGATTTATGAGATTTGCAAGTAATTCTGTTCCAACAAGCATTACATCATTTTTATTATGCAGTCATTCAAATTAGGGGGTGTGATCAATTTCTTAACTATATAAAACAGCAAAGCTGCTTGAGAAGCATTTATTTATGTTTACTGTTTTACTATAAACCTGCTGTTTTCATGAACGTGACGGAGTTGAATCTCTCGGATCGCTGTGAGCATTTCTCCTGTTCAGAGAGATCTGTATCTCCTGCAGTTTATATCTTACTGTACGTGTGTTCAGCTGCTGTGGTTCTTCTAACAGTGTGTGGAAATCTGCTCATCATCATCTCTGTTCTTCACTTCAAGCAGCTTCACACACCGACCAACATGCTCGTGCTCTCACTGGCTGTGACGGATTTCCTCATCAGCTCTTTACTTATGCCTTTTATGTTAATCTGGATTATTGAGTCATGCTGGATTTTTGGAAGAGTTTTTTGCACCTTCTTATGGTTTATTGGGGGTTTCATCACAATCCTGTCCATCTATAATATCGCTCTGATCTCTGTGGATCGCTATTTGGCTCTTTCACACCCTTTTTTCTACATGAACAGAGTATCAGTGAGGATCAGTTGTATAGTAGTTGTTTGTGACTGGTGTGTAGTGGTGACTTATATCTTAGCACTCATTTATTTCAATGGAAACTTCACAAGTTCTGTAATGTGTCCTGGAGAGTGTTTTGTCTTTATAAATGGTTCTTGGGCTGTAATTAACATTATAATAACATTTATATTTCCACTTTCTGTCATAATCATATTGTACAGTCGGGTTTTTCTGATCGCTAAGAAACACGCCACTGCTATCAGAGAGCTTAATAATCACACACGACCTCAAACACAGAAAATCACCTCCCACTCCATGAAATCTGAGAGAAAAGCAGCCAAAGTCCTCGGCATTTTAGTGTCCGTGTTTCTGGCGTGTTTACTTCCGTATTTTATTTACACTTTATTAAATGATATTGTTGAAATACGGATAGAAATCATTCAGATACTTGTGATGGTGCTTTATTTAAATTCTACCATGAATCCGGTTATTTACGCTCTGTTTTATCCGTGGTTTAGGAGGTGCATTAAATTAATTATAACTCTGCAAATACTTCACACAGGCTCTTCTTTAATCAACGTTCTTTAAGAAATAGCTTTATTACTCTTTTTGATTATGTTTAAATGTTGCTTTTTTATTGGATATAATATTACAATATTATATGGTTTATATTACAAATCCAATTGTCACCACAAGATCTAAATAAACTATGTACAGTAGTGCACTGTATTAAGTTGTAATGTGAGTTACATTATTGTTACATCATTGTGTCTATTTTATATATAACAAGTCTGATCTATTAAAGGCCTTAGTTTGTCACTCAAAGGACTAAAACTACACTGTAAATACTAACATTGTAGTTAATGGGAAAAAACTATTATTATAAACACTCATCTTAAATAAGTTATTTTGGGTCAACAAGCTAAGTTTACTCTTATTAAACAATTTAGTTAAAATCAAACACCTTTGTTTCAGTATTAAACATGCCTCAGCAAGTGCATTTGACCAAAGCTTCAACGGCAGTGGTTATTCTTCTTGGTTTTATATTGATTCTTCTGTTTGGCAAATTCATATGGTGAGTAAATATTTACATTTTTATTTCAATCTAATGGTGATCGGTACACACATTCTTTGAATATAAGGTATTTTCACCTTCTGTGTGCACATTGCACCACAAATATGTATTTAATTTTTTTTATGAGCTGCAGTATTTTGCTTAAATTGTCATATTTATATTACATCAAGAGGACATAATCTAAAAACATAAAAAATTCTACCCAATATGCTTTGTAAGTTCTTGCAAAGAAAAAAAGAACCATTTAGTTCTGATTAAAAGAATCTTTGCCAGTGCTTTCATAAACAAAGAACAATGTCTGAAAAACATAGTGAGTTAGGAATGCACTAATACAGTAATATTATTGGTATTGTGTTAAGCAGTGCAGCCCTAGTTCCCTGAGGGAGCTTTGCATCAATAGCATCTGGTCAAGGTCTGTTTATGGCAATGAGGCCTCTCCTCAGAGGGCCGTAGCAGACGAGCAGTTGGTCAGACTTCCCCCAAGGACCCATCCTGTGGACATAAGTCCAGTGCTCGAACCAGCACAGTTTTTTCTGGTCTGGGGACTGAAACGGGGGAGTGCAGAATGCCTGTGACCTCACAGGTCGGGGCACTCTAGGTCGCACCGAGGGCCTCAGCCCCTGTGTACCATGGAGAAAATGTGTCATAAAAGGGTCTCTGCCCAGAGACTGCCCCACCACAGGGGCACGATACGGCGTATGATTCTCTGTAATGGAGAAAGCACACTCTTCCTCACATTCAGCCGAAACCCCAAGGCCTTCACGTGAGCGAGAATGACATCTCAATGCAGGACCGCTAACTGCTTTATTTGAGCTAATATTAACAGTCATTGATTTAGTTGAGGATGCGGAAGCCCTGAAGTCTCAAGGAGATCAGAGCTGCATCGACACACTTTGTGAAGGTGCAATGTGAGAGGGTTTGGCCAAACAGAAGAACCCGATACTGGTAAGCTTCGGTCCTGAAAGTGAAACTCAGGAATTTCCTGTAAGATGGAAGGATGGATAGATGGAAGTATGCATCCTTAACCCTCTGGGGTCTGATTCGCCTCCGGCACCCAAACGTGTTTTTTTTTCAGATGCCAGCAGAAAGAGCTTAAACTGCTCGGCCATATTTGATCAAACATGTCAAAGTAATACATCATTTAAATCTGTAAAGGGTCTACTTTCATTTGTGTATGCTCACTATATAAACAAAACGTATTTTTTTTAAATGAATAAAATATTCAGGGCGCTGAAACTCGGCCAATAGCTGACACACGGAAATAAAAAATATATCTTCAGACAGCTTAAAGTGTGTAGTTTTAGAATAAGTCTGTGAAATAAAAAAACATATGTTTTCAATGAATGTAAATCATGTGAAACTATGTAGAGGCACAGATTTTCCACCGCAGCTCATTATCTGATAATGAGCTGCGACCGGTCATGCCCCCCCGCTATTCACAGGTAAAACAGTTCACACTTTGAGTCACACACACACACACACACGCCCCGGACAGTGGCATAAAACAATGCGATTTGACACACTACACCGGTGAGGAAGCTCTTCAGATGGTTTTGGACAGTGATGAAGAATTTACCTTTTCATCCGAAGAAGATTGCGATTCAGACGAGGAGCGTTTGCATTTTGAAGAGCGAGGACTTTCCAGCACGTTGCTACGATGAGTAAGTTATTAAATCTTACATTCTGATCATATAAAACTCTCATTGTTTGTAGACATCTCTGCCTAGCTTTTGTCAGCATTGCCTTTTAATGTTACAACAAAAATCTGACAATATCTGCTCACTTTTAACATGGACTGTTGTAATTTTATTCCCTAAATATTGTTGAGGTTATATAAAGTTATATTTTAGCCTCAGTTCAGTTTTGGTTAGTGTCACTGATCATCCTGAAAGGCTGTTATGGAGTGTTAGCTAGCAGAGATGTTCTGGAATGCTAAGGTGTAAATGCTATATGTACAATGCATGATAACAAAAATATGTTGTTCAAGTGTATTCATCATCCTAAAATATATTGTTTGGTTATTTTTAGGAGTGTGGCTGCATCACCCCTGCCTTCACTGGAAACTCACACCAGGCCACGCAGGTGTCGCTCCATTTTGAGTTCGACCGAGAATCATCCTGAGTAAGTACATATTTTATATTTTCTGAAATTATATTTAGTTTGAATCATTATTGCTTTGTATGTCATATGCAAACAACTTTACCAATGACAATATTATTTGCTCAGCTGTAAATGGTGATGGTGTAAATGTCTGAGATGCATTATGGTCTATGGCCCATCAACAAACATTTATCTGTCCTATTGCCCATCAACAAATAGACCTATATATTATTTAAGTGTATTCATCCTCCTAAAATATATTGTTTGATTATTTTTAGGAATGTGGCTGCATCACCCTTGCCTTCACTGGAAACTGGTTGGTAAAGTTTTAGGCTCTGGGTACCATGTGTACATGGACAATTTTTACACAAGTCCAAAGCTCTTAAAAGACTTGCTATCCATGAAGTTTGGTGCATGTGGGACGTACAGAGAGAACAGGAAAGATTGCCCTCAAAATGCAGATAATTCTCTTTCTAAAAATTCTCCTAGGGGATCCATCAGGTGGATTCGGGATGGGCCTCTTGTATTTGTGAAGTGGATGGACACACGAGAGGTCTCATTGTGTTCCACCATTCATTCTGCATGTACAGGAGACACTGTGCAGAGGAGGGTGAAATTACAAGGTAAATGGGAAACAAAGACATTTCCATGCATTGCACTTGTAACTGCATACAACCAGCACATGGGGGGCGGTGACCCGTCTGATCAACTGTTACAATACTACACCGCACAGCACAAAACAATGAAGTGGTACCGAAAGATTTTTCTACACTTCTTGGACATCGTTGCCACCAACAGTTTCATTGTGCATAAAGAACTGTATGGTGACGTGTCCCATAAAGAATTTATGGAACAACTCATTGCCGAGCTTTGTAGCGTCACACAGAAAGTAGTGTCAAAACGGACCAACTCTGATCATGTACCAGTTCCAGGAGCTGAACTGTGCTTTGATGCCAGAAATGTTGCCACTGCTGGCCGCAAGAGCTTTGTGCATTGCAAAACATTGCATAGTAAACACCACAAAACACCATGGAAATGCCTGGCATGCGATGTTCACCTGTGTCTTTAGTTGAACAGGATCTGCTTTCAAGTGGCACAGGGATTTTGTATAGTATTGTAGTGTATTGTTTTATTGTTATTGTTGCACTCTTTTTTTTCTTTTTTTTTAATATATTTAATGCACAGTATTGTATCCCTACATGCTAGGATTTAAGGAACCCTACTGTAGTGTATTGTGTTATTGTTTTTGTTGCACTCTATTTTTTATACATACTGTACTGTATTGTTTTATTGTTACACAATTCCCTTTTTAATGCTGTCCTGGTAATGCTCCTGGTCTGCAACGATGCCGGGCGGAAACCGAGAAGGGAGCTCACTGGAGCTGGCCGTTCCCTGAAGCACATTCCGTGGCAGGGTTAACGAACCCTGACATTCATTTATATGCAGACTGAACGAATGGACACCTGAGTTTAGCAGGTGTCTCTCAAACAGGGGAAGGGAGAAAAGGATCAGATATTGTCTCAGATAAATGTTTGTAGGAATCTCATTTGTCATGACGACATCATAAAATTTGAAATATAAACTCACTAGGTATGTGGCTTTCAACTCGGTACTTTTCTGGTTTGCTCCAGGACTGATTTTACTGATTTATATGTAAAATAAAATAATGTTCAATGCAGGAAATGTTTATCCATGGTACTTCATCATCTATAACTTATCTTTTTAAACATTATCAACTTTGAATAATGGTCAGTGAAGCTCAAAGTGTCCAAAAATATTAAAATTGGGTATGTCGCCCACTTTTTTTCAGGAACTGTTAACATTTAAATGTAGGTAGGGCATTTTCAGCTGTGAGTCTACTTCTCTAATGTTCACTACATTGCAAATGTGTGTTTAGTTTCATATTAATGAAATTTGAAGAATCAAAGCCAGAACCACATGAGACTGTTCTGCTGTTTAATTTACTTCTTTCCAACAAGGCATGACATATTAATTATTCAGTTATTCAAATTAGGGGGTGTGATCAATTTCTAAACTATATAAAGCACCAGAGGAGCTTGAGAAACATCTATTAGTGTCTTATTACAGTTACTTTTTTAAAGATTCAAGAAATGCTGTATTCATGAATGTGACGGAGTTGAATCTCTCGGATCGCTGTGAGCATTTCTCCTGTCCAGAGAGATCTGTATCTCCTGCAGTTTATATCTTACTGTATGTGTGTTCAGCTGCTGTGGTTCTTCTAACAGTGTGTGGAAATCTGCTCGTCATCATCTCTGTTCTTCACTTCAAGCAGCTTCACACGCCGACCAACATGCTCGTGCTCTCACTGGCCGTGTCGGATTTCCTCGTCGGTGCTTTTTTAATGCCATTGATGTTGATATGGACGATTGAAACATGCTGGATTTATAGGAAAGGTTTCTGCACTATTTTTTGGTTAATTGGCAGTTTCCTGACAATCATGTCGGTCTATAATATCGCTCTGATTGCTGTGGATCGCTATTTGGCTCTTTCACACCCTTTTTTCTACATGAACAGAGTATCAGTGAGGATCAGTTGTATTGTAATTGTTTCAGACTGGTGTGTAGTGGTGACTTATATCTTAGCACTTGTATATTTTACCGGAAACTTCACAGGCTCTGTAATGTGTCCTGGAGAGTGTTATTTTACTGTGAATGAGGTTTGGTCTGTAATTGATCTTGTTGTATCATTTATATTTCCACTTTCTGTCATAATCATATTGTACAGTCGGGTTTTTCTGATCGCTAAGAAACACGCCACTGCTATCAGAGAGCTTAATAATCACACACGACCTCAAACACAGAAAATCACCTCCCACTCCATGAAATCTGAGAGAAAAGCAGCCAAAGTCCTCAGTATTTTAGTGTGTGTGTTTCTGGCGTGTTTACTTCCATATTTTATTTACAGTTTATTAGGCGGTGTTATTGAGCTACAAATAGAAATAATACAAAACGTTTTGATCATGCTGTGTCTGAATTCCACCATTAATCCGGTTATTTACGCTCTGTTTTATCCGTGGTTTAGGAGGTGCATTAAATTAATTATAACTCTGCAAATATTCCAAACAGACTCTGCATTAATCAGTGTTCTTTAATAAATAGCTTTTGATTCATCTTAATGCTGCTTTTATACTTAATAGAATTTCAGCTTATTTTACAAATGTAATTCCCACCACAAGAATATTCAAAATATACTAAATATATACTTTGCTGTATGATGTTATAATGTAAGCATCACTGTGTTTGTTGTTTATATATAACAGGTCTGATTTTTGGAGGCTTCACCTCGTCACTTACAGCCTTAAACATTCATACATACAGAAATGTGACAAATTGTACAGATAAACATATATGGGCCGAATACAATATATATACATATGTAATTATAATAATTTGTTTTTTTATTGTGATTTTTGAACAGGTTGTATGTTAAAATTGTAACATGAACCAAGCACCTCCCAATTATGAGAAAACAAAGAAGCAATAGTAAAATTTCATTGATTTTTTTCAATGATCGTGAATCATTTTCCACTGATTCCAGATGCGAAGGCACAGCTTCCTAAATTGAATGTGTTACAGATAATTAGACATAAAAGAGCCTGTGGATTCTCATGTCATGAATTTAATCTACATCTGACATTTGAAACCTAAATAAAAGAAGGAAAACCCTTTGCTACACCAGCAGTATGGGGACATTTAGATGCAGCCAATTAGTAAAAAAAAAAAAAGAAAAAGAAAGAAAACAAAAAGACTTCCAAATAGACTTTTGTTAGTGTTTCTTTGGTGAAAATGAGCATAAAGCTTCTCATGAACATATAACAATTGCATGATTTTAACTCTAAATTTGTAAAACTGTCAGATGAGTCACTGAATTCAGAAAGAAAAGCTTGGTTAGGAGTCAATGTGCCCCCACTGTGACCCAAGATAAATTGTGCACAGAAGGGTTCAGCAATAATGCCTGAAGACTGCTCACTTATTGAGTAGATATCTGTATGTATATGTGTTTACATCATGCACTGTCTGTAGATTAAATGTGTGCTGTTGGTTTGGTGTAAACGTGATACAAATTCTCCAAGCATGCTTGGCCAATAAATCCAAATAGAAAGCTAATAAAGACAAAATGTTTTATTGTACAGGAACAAATGCTTTGAGGTTACCACGAATGATGTATGCCTTTTTAAAACCAACCCACAAGTTAGTACTGACTATCTGAAGTCTATTTTAAACCAGAAGTGACAGTTCTTCTACTTCATTAGAAGAGTTTTGAACCTTAGGCAACAAAAATTGGCAAATTAAATTATGACCAATGTACAACTATTGAGATGCCAATTGTGAGTTATGTAGCACCACCTTGTGGCCATTATCTGCTGAATGACAGTAAATTGAGCATCTACCTCACATACATGTTCATTAATAATCATATTAAAACTTCAATATAAAACATGACAACATAATTCATCAATTCACTGTGATTTTTGAGTGAAAACAATCAAGGGTTTCTGGTTAATGCCTCTGACAACATGCACACATAGCCATGTAGTCCAACTGTCCATCCACACCTACCCCGGCATCCTCCCTACCACCACAGCTCATGTTGATTGCCCGTTGGCACCTATCACCCATTGAGAAGGAAAGACACTGTTCTCTAGGGCACTGTCTCTACTGTGGTGGTGCTGGGTACATGGTGGCGATGTGTCCCGCAAAAGGACAGGCTTGTCGTTGAAGGTGGGCCCCCAACTAGCCACAATCAAACTGCCCTTACCAAGCCCTTGTTCAAGTTCAGCATTCGTTCCGCCAATCGTGATTTTTTGCTGGTGGCTTTTGTGGACTCTGGGGCGAATGCATATTTCATGGACCAGAACCTTGGCTGGAAACCAGGCCTTTGAAGGCAATTTTTCAGGTCCGGGCCCTGGATGGACACCCCTAGACAAGGCGACAGGTTGAACCTAGCCCCTTCAGGTGACCATCGGCAAGCGACACAGGGAGTGGCTTACCTTTCTGTAGATCATGTCGCCTCACGCCCCCGTCATGCTTGACTTCCCCTGGCTCTGCAAGCACAACCTTAACTTGAACTGGTTCAGCAGTCAGCTACCAGTACGAGTGGGGAACCAACTGCCAATCCCACTGTCTCACTCCATCTTTCCCCGCACCGGCACCGTGCTCCCCAGAGACTCCTCCCGACCTCGGTTCTGTTCCGCCTGCATACCACAGATCTCGCTAAAGAATTCAGTAAAGCCAAGGCCTACTCCTTGCTCCCCTACCAACCCTATGATTGTGCAATCAATCTTCTTCCCGGAGCCATGCCGCCCCATGGGCGGCTCTATCATCTCTCTGCACCTGAGCAGGCCGCCTTGACCCAATACATTCAGAACTCTCTCGCAGCCAGCATCATCTTCCCCTCTTCCTCTCTGGTGGGTGCCGGATTCCTTTTCATGGAAAAGAAGGACAAGAGCCTCCACCCGTGCATTGACTATCAGGGATTGAGTGCCATCACGATCAACAATTGTTACCCATTGCCCCTGATGTTCTCTGCCTTCGAATTTCTAAAAGGCTCCACCATGTTCTTCAAATTGGATCTATGTAACACCTACCACCTTGTCCGCATCTGAGAGTGGGATGAGTGGAAAACAGCGTTCAACAATCCATCTGGGCACTATGAGTACCAGGTCATGTTGTTTGTCCTTCGTCTACCTGGATGACATCCTTGTGTTTTCAAGCTCCATCTCACATTTCAATTATTGAATTTGTCAGAAAGATTACAGAAAAGTCACTGTATAGAGTCCACATAGACAAAATGTTGAATGTTCTCATAGTGTTTAAATGTAGCTTACAACCATATGACATTTGTTTAGTCTTGTTTTTTTCTGTTTTTGGCCTCGTGTGACCTCAGTGCTCGCATGCATGACTTTCATTCCTTCCGGCGACTCTCATTCAGATCGGCTCGTGAGCAACTGCGAGCTAATGAAGGTTTATCTCATTAAAATTGTCTAAAAAATGCTTGAAAACTATTTTTATTAGGTATGGAGTGAAATTGTGTTATTTACTCATTTAAATCGATTTCGTATAGTGTTCTTTGGGTTTTTACTGGGTTGGAAGGGGCGTATCAAAAGGTCGCGAAAATTCGGAACTCACGACCGGTCTTGGTCCCTAACCCTCACGAGCTCCAAGGTTCCACTGTATAATAAAAGATGTTAACTATATGCTTATCTAATGTTCACTACATTGTTAATACAATGTGTTTAGTTTCATATAAATGAAATTTGAAGAATCTAAGCCAGAACCACATGAGACTGTTCTGCTGTTTTATTAAGTTCTTTTGTTCCAATAAAGCATGAGATATTAATTATTCAGTTATTCAAATTAGGGGGTGTGATCAATTTCTAAACTATATAAAGCACCAAAGCAGCTTGAGAAACATCTTTTAGTTTCTTATTACAGTTACTGTTCCAGAGATTAAAGAATGCTGTGGTTATGAAGGTGACGGAGTTGAATCTCTCTGATCGCTGTGAGCATTTCTCCTGTCCAGAGAGATCTGTATCTCCTGCAGTTTATATCTTACTGTACGTGTGTTCAGCTGCTGTGGTTCTTCTAACAGTGTGTGGAAATCTGCTTGTCATCATCTCTGTTCTTCACTTCAAGCAGCTTCACATGCCGACCAACATGCTCGTGCTCTCTCTGGCCGTGTTGGATTTTTTTGTCGGTGCTTTTTTAATGCCATTGATGTTGATCTGGATTATTGAAAGATGCTGGATTTACGGGAAAAGTTTCTGCACCATTTTTTGGTTTATTGGTGGTTTCCTTACAATTATATCAATCTATAATGTCGCTCTGATCTCTGTGGATCGCTATTTGGCTCTTTCACACCCTTTTTTCTACATGAACAGAGTATCAGTGAGGATCAGTTGTATTGTAATTGTTTCAGACTGGTTTGTACTGGGGATTTATATCTTAGCACTTTTATATTTTACTGGAAACTTCACAGGTTCTGTCATGTGTCCTGGAGAGTGTTTTATCACTGTAACTGAGGTTTGGTCTGTAATTGATCTTGTAATAACATTTATATTTCCACTTTCTGTCATAATCATATTGTACAGTCGGGTTTTTCTGATCGCTAAGAAACACGCCACTGCTATCAGAGAGCTTAATAATCACACACGACCTCAAACACAGAAAATCACCTCCCACTCCATGAAATCTGAGAGAAAAGCAGCCAAAGTCCTGGGCGTTTTAGTGTCCGTGTTTCTGGCATGTTTACTTCCGTATTATATTTACAGTTTATTAGGCGGTGTTATTCAAATGCAAAAAGAAATAATACAAAAGGTTTTGATTATGATGTGTCTTAATTCCACCATTAATCCGGTTATTTACGCTCTGTTTTATCCGTGGTTTAGGAGGTGCTTTAAATTAATTATAACTCTGCAAATATTCCAAACAGACTCTGCAATAATCAATGTTTTTTAAGAAATTAGTTTTTTTGTCTCCTTTTGATTCATCTAAATGCTGATTTTATACTAACTAGATTTTGGCTAATATTACAAAGCCATTTCCCACCACAAGAATATTAATAATAAATAAAACTAAATATATACTTTGCTTTATGGTGTTATAATGTAAGCATCACTGTTTATTTTATATATAACAGGCCTGATTTTTGGAGGTTTCACCTCGTCACTTACAGCCTTAGACATTCATACATACAGAAATGTGACAAATTGTACAGATAAACATATATGGGCCGAATGCAAAACGTTTTGTGACCCAAGATAAATTGTGCACAGAAGGGTTCAGCAATAATGACTAAATACTGCTCACTTATTGAGAAGATATCTGCATGTCTAGGGGTCTACATCATGCACTGTCTGTAGATTAAATGTGTACTGTTGGTTTGGTGTAAACCAGAAACAAATTCCCCAGACATGCTTGGCCAATAAAGTTGATTTTCATTCTGATGAGTTTTTAAAGAACAAATGCTTTGAGGTTACCATGAATAATGTATGCCTTTTTAAAACCAACCTACAAGTTAGTGCTGACTATCAGAAGACTTCTTAAACCAGAAGTAACAGTTCTTCCACTTCATTAGAAGAGTTTTGATCCTTAGGCAAAAAAAATTTGGCAAATTAAATGCTCACTTATGTACAATTATTCAGAAACCAACCAGACCTCTTCCTTGCCCCCCGCCCTCCCCGTAGCCGGCTCTATCATCTCTCTGCACCCGAGCAGGCGGCCATGACCCAATACATTCAGGACTCTCTCGCAGCCAAGTTATTCTGCCCCTCTTCCTCTCTGGTGGGTGCTGGATTCTTTTTAATGTGGAAAAGAAGGACAAGAGACTCTGTCCCAGTATTTCCTATTAGGCTTTGAATGTCATTACTATCAAGAACTGTTACCTTTTGCCCCTAATGTTCTCTGCCTTAGAATTTCTCCAAGGCTCCACCATCTTCTCCAAATTGGATCGTCATAAATCATACCACCATGTCCTCATCTGGGAGGGGGAGGAGTGGAAACCAGCTTTCAGCAATCCGTCTGGGCACTATGAGTACCGGGTCATGTTGTTTGGCCACACTAATGCGCCATCCTTGTATTTTTGCACTCCATTTACAAACAAGTCCAGCACGTGCGTTCAGTACTCGGGTGACTCCTCCAGAATGGGCTATTCGTCAGGGCGGAGAAGTGTGAATTCCATGTCTCCAGCACCTCCTTCCTTGGGTTTGTCCACTCAGCTGGTAATGTGCAGATAGACCTAACCAGGATTAAGGTGATAAAGAACTGGCCTCAACCCACCACTCTGAAGCAATTACCGAGGTTCTTGGGGGTTCACCAATTTTTATTGGTGCTTTATCAGGGGCTATAGCTATGTCACGGTCTCCCTTCACCAACTTACCTCCAAGCACCAGGCTTTAAGCCGGAACTATGTGCCGTACTTTTTCAGAGAGGCACCCGTGATAACATGCACCCATGTGACTTCTTTTCTTGCCGCCTTGTCCGGGTGAACAGAGATATCCTGTCGGTAAACAGGTGCTCTTGGCAGTCAAGTTTACCCTCGAGGAATGGCATCACTGGCTTAAGTGCTGTTCCTTGTTGGACTGACCATCGAAATCTGTAGTATCTGCTATCAGCCAAGCGTCTGATCCCACACCAAGTACAATGGGGAATGTTTTTCACACGTTTTACCTTTTTTTTCCCTATCAGCCGGGATCTCAGAATGGAAAGCCTGATGTCTTGCCTCGCCTGCACTCTCCCAACGACAAAGAGTTGCCATCTGACACCATACTCCCTGCTTCAGTTACAGTCTGCCTGCTCAACTTAAAGATCAAAAGGAACATTCAGCTGGCCATGGTGAGCCACCCTGTCCCTGAGAACTGGGTTTGTGATTGAGCAACTTTGTAATTGAGCAACTCCGGTCTGAAGTCCTCCAGTGGTGTCACAGTTCTCCCTTGTTCTTTGGCCAGACACCTACAACGTTTTTGGTGGCTGTCCATCCACAAGATCGTTCATAAGTTTGTCACCTCCTGCCATAAGTGCACCCAACACAAGACTCCTAAGGGGCACCCTGAAGGGCTCCTTCATCCGTTTCCCATACCCCAACATCCGTGGTCGCACATCACCTTGGACTTTAAAACATTCTTCGCCCCTCTGCCGGTCATACTACCATCCTTACAGTGGTCGACAGGTTACCCTCTACCTAAACTTCCCTTGGCCAAAAAAACAGCCCAGCTCCTTCTCCAACACGTTTTTTGCCTGCATGGCTTACCCTGGGATATTGTCTCAGGTTTAGTGGCCCCAGTTCTATGTACATTTTTGAAAGGAGTTAATCCGTCTCCTGGGCATTTCTGTCAGCTTCTCCTAAAGTGTTCATCCTCAAACCTACAGCAAGACAGAAAGGCTTAGTCAGGAACTTGATATTAACCTCCATATGCTCTTCGCTCAAGACTTATGCACCTGGTCCGAAAAACAGAATATGCACATAACATTCTGCCCACTCCTGCCACCGGTCTTTCCCCCATTCAGATTGTGTACGGCTCCACTGTTCTTCGACCAGGAGCCCGAGAGATCTGTTCCTTCCGCCCTGGCCCTGTTCAGGCACTGTCGGCAAGGGTTCTCAAGTCCTTTCAGAGTTATGAGCTGTTGGATTGGCCAAAGGGTCTGTTTTTTCTAATCTTGACCTGACCCTCAAAACCATGTGCAAGAAACTCATCCCTTGTTTCATGGGCCCTCTCCCTGTCTCCGAGGCCCTAAACCCCATTGCAGTCTCAATGTCTCAAACTCCCCAGAATCCTATTTTCCATGTCTCCTGCCTCAGACCTGTCCGGGCATGCTCCCACTTCCACTTCCAGATTGGTGGCAACTAAGCTTTTCTGTTTCTCCGGGGCTTCTCGGACTCTCGCTTTTTCTCAGCTTTGGATTTGCCGTTTGCCCCATTCGAGTTCGGACACGCTCCTGCTCTCTGACCCGCCCCCTTGTTTCCTTTCCCAGTGTTTTGGATGGTCAGAATTAACCCTGTAAATACCGGAACTGCCTGTGCTATTCCTACTGGACAAGTGTCATTTCTTTTAGTGGTGTCCTGCTTTTGGGTCCTTCTGGCCAGGCATCCCTGACACACTTTACCACAGAAAATTAAAGGCAAACTAAGATTTTGAAACAGGGTAGACAGTAATGCTGAAAATACATAAATCATCACTTGATACTGGAAATAACATATTTATTGGCTTAGATATTGTATGGGTATGAGGGGAAAATTATTGTTTAGCTATAAATCTTTAAATGTTACATCTTTGTTGACCTCCAGGCCGGAAATTTGAAATGACTGACTGTGGGGCCTCAGAAGATGTGTTTCTCCCTTCATCCATCCAACAGCATACTCTAGCAATGCTTTTATGGTTTACACAATAAGCTCATACAAACAGTAGGCCGTTATAATTAAATTACTAAAGTGCTAAAAGAATGTAAAAAAAACTCGAATCCACATGATCAGAGTGTTTACTCGTATCTGATAACCATGTGACAGATGTATTAATCCTTCTATACTTCTATGTTTGACCTTTTTTTTAGCATACATTCATGCCATTCATGAGACAGAACAGTCCTTCTGTTCCAACAAGGAATTACATCATATTAATTATGCAGTTATTCAAATTAGGGGGCGTGATCAATTTCTAAACTATATAAAGCACCAGAGCTGCTTGAGAAACATTTACTTGATACTTTTTACATTTACTGTTTTACTATAAACCTGATGATTTCATGACTGTGACAGACTTGAATCTCTCTATCTGTGAGCATTTCTCCTGTCCAGAGAGATCTGTATCTCCTGCAGTTTATATCTTACTGTACGTGTGTTCAGCTGCTGTGGTTCTTCTAACAGTGTGTGGAAATCTGCTCGTCATCATCTCTGTTCTTCACTTCAAGCAGCTTCACACTCCGACCAACATGCTCGTGCTCTCTCTGGCTGTGACGGATTTCTTTGTCGGTGCTTTAGTGATGCCGCCGATGTTCATCTGGATGATTGAAACGTGTTGGATTTTTGGGAAGATTTTCTGCACCATTTTTTGGTTTATTGGCAGTTTCCTAACAATTATATCAATCTATAATGTTGCTCTGATTGCTGTGGATCGCTATTTGGCTCTTTCACACCCCTTTTTCTACATGAACAGAGTATCAGTGAGGATCAGTTGTATTGTAATTGGTTTAGACTGGTGTGTAGTGGTGACCTACATTGTGGCTTTCTCATATTTCAATGGAAACTTCACAAGTTCTTTATTGTGCCCTGGACAATGTTTTCTGTTTCTGAAGGAGGTTTTGTCTGCAATTAATCTTGTTTTATCCTTAACATTTCCACTTTCTGTCATAATCATATTGTACAGTCGGGTTTTTCTGATCGCTAAGAAACACGCCACTGCTATCAGAGAGCTTAATAATCACACACGACCTCAAACACAGAAAATCACCTCCCACTCCATGAAATCTGAGAGAAAAGCAGCCAAAGTCCTCGGGATTTTAGTGGCTGTGTTTCTAATGTGTTTACTTCCTTATTATATTTACAGTTTATTAGGTGGCATCGTTGAAATTCAAATAGAAACTATTCAGAATCTCATGATTGTCGGATCCCTCAATTCCACCATTAATCCATTTATTTACGCTCTGTTTTATCCGTGGTTTAGGAGGTGCATTAAATTCATTATAACTCTGCATATATTCCAGATAGATTCTGCTTTAATCAATGTTCTTTAAAGAAATGATTTTCTACTCCTTATGATGTCTGAATATTTCTATTATATTTATATATACATTTAAACTTCTATCACAAGCACAATTTCAACCCCTAAAATCTAAAATATTGTTATCCAGTAGCAAGAGTTCAAATCAAACTAGTTTTATCACATAGGCGATGGGATTTGTTTTGTTTATATAATCGATCCCAAAAATTTTTATTGTGTAATTCTATAGTGATTATCATTAATGCTGAAATGAGAATTTCTTGGTGAAAGAGTAATAAACACCTTCTTGAAATAATGAAGCAATACTTGATTTTATTAAATTTTTTGTTGTTGTTTGTTTGTTTTACTACATATGATTTTAAAAGCAATAGTACTTCTCATTTTATCTTTAAAAGTAAAGTTTGCTTGGAGAATGCTGTATTTTAAAGGGAGTTTGCAATTTTGTTTGAAATGTGAGTCGAGGATCTACTGCGAGTCAAAGCTCTAGCAGCCAAGTGTAACCTGGAGTTCATTTTGTGATGGATACCATTAAATACAACCCTGCATACTTCGAGCTTAAGAACAATATAGCTGTGGAGAAAAGTTTCAGGATCATTAAAGTGTGAATATCGATCATGATTGGAAGTTATAAAGGTTAAAGATGCAGTTTGTGAGGAAACTGATGTGTGACATGTGATTGATCATATATGGTGTTTAGATAATTTAAATAATTGGTTAATGGTAAAGTACAAATGCGAGTATCTGAGACTAAATCTTTAGGATCGACCTGAATGTTTGTTGAATATCGTTCTACAAGACTGAATTTAATCAAAAGGTCTATTCCAACCAGGAAACATCACCCAGGCAACCTAATGAAAGAACAGAATTAAATATATAATTATATTTATATATTTAGGGATATGATGGGCTTGTCATTCTACAGTATAGAATGATGGGCATTTTACCTAAAACATCTACAGAGGCAATGAAATGTATGTAGACCACTTCTCCGTCCTCAGGTGCCTTCAGTGCCTGGTGAGCAAAAGAAATCCAAAAGTCACAAATCATTCATCATTTCTGAGTTACCTTTTTGCTCTTCCTTTAAGTTATGCTGTTCTATCTAGTCTAGCTGTCAAGCTAGTTGAGGTACCTTAATGCTCCTGAGATTCCACTGATCCCATAATCATATTGTATACTCTAGTTTTTTTTGTGGTTGCTAAGTAACATGCCACTGCTATCAGACTCAATAAGATTATAATCAGCTCAATAATCGCATACGGCCTCACGCACAGATAATCAAGCAATGAAATCTGAGACCTCAGCATTTTAGTACGAGATTTTTTGGTGTGTTTTCTAACATGCAAAAACATGTGATGGTGCTTTATAGTGCATCTATAAAGTTTTCACAGAGCTTCAGTTTTTCCACATTTTTTATGTTACAGTTTTATTCCAAAATGGGTTCAATTCATTATTATCCTCAGAATTCTACAAACAAAACCCGATAATGACAACATGAAAGACGTTTGTTTGAATTCTTTGCAAATGTATTAAAAATAAAATAAATCACATATACAACAGCCTTCAAACATAAAATTCAAAATTGAGCTCATGTGCATTCTGTTTTTCATCCTTGAGATGTTTCTACAACTTGATTGGAGTCCACCTGTAGTAAATACAGTTGATTTGGACATGATTTATAAAGACACACATCTGTCTATAGAAGGTCCCACAGTTACAGTGCATGTCAGAGCACAAACAAAGCAATGAAGTTTAAGGAACTGTCTCTCGACCTTCCAGAAGAACAACCATCTCTGCAGCACTCCACCAATCAGGCCTGTATGGTAGAGTGTCCAGACAGAACTCCTCAGTAAAAGTCACATGACAGCCCACCTGGAGTTTGCCAAAAGTCACCTGAAGGACTCTCAGACCATGAGAAATAAAGATGGAACTCTTTGGTCTGAATGCCAAGCTTAATGTCTGGAGGAGACCAGGCACCACTCATCACCTTGCCAATACCATCCCAACAGTGAGGCATCATGCTGTGGGGATGTTTCTTAGCAGCAGGAACTGGGAGATTAGTCAGGATTGAGGGAAAGATGAATGCAGCGATTCACACAGCCAAGATAACAAAGTGGTGACTATGGGATGACTCTGTGAATTTCCTTGAGTGGCCCAGCCAGAGCCCAGACTTGAAGCTGAATGAACATCTCTGAAGAGATTTGAGAAATGGCTGTGCAGCAAAGCTACCCATTCAACCTGATGGAGTTTAAAAGGTTCTGCAAAAAATAATGGGAGAAACTGCTGAAAAATAGTTGTCAAGTTTGTATCATCAAACTCAAAAAGACTGTTCTGCCACCTATACAACAAGGACTCATATGCACGAATGCTGTTCATATACTTCAGCTCAGCATTCAACACCATCATCCCTCATCATTTGACCGAGAAGTTGAGCCTACTGGGCCTGAACATCTCCCTTTGCATCTGGATCCTGGACTTCCTGACTGGGAGACCTCAGTCAGTCTGGATAGAAAATCTCCAGCACCGCCACACTGAGCACCGGGGCCCCCCTCAGGGCTGTGTGCTCAGGCCACTGCTGTTCACTCTGCTGACTTACGACTGTGTAGCAATGCACAGCTCGAATCACATGATTAAGTTTGCCGATGACACGACCGTGGTGGGTCTCATCAGCAAGAACGATGAGTCAGCATACAGAGAGGAGATGCAATGGTTAACAGCCTGGTGTGGAGCAAACAATCTGTATCTGAACGACGACAAAACGAAAGAGATGGTTGTTGACTTTAGAAGGGCACAGAGCGACCATTCTCCACTGAACATCGATGGATCCTCTGTGGTGAAATTCCTTGGTGTTTATTTGGTGGATAACCTCACCTGTTCACTCAACACCAGCTTCATCACCAAGAAAGCCCAGCAGCATCTGTACTTCCTGAGAAGGCTAAGGAAAGCTCATCCCCTAAGGAAAGTTCATTTATAACAAACCCCCCTCCCACCCCCAACAAGTTCACTGGTGGTGCTATTTTGTGTTTTGTGTATTTGTCTTACACTGTCTTGTGTTGTCTTGCACTGTCCTGTATTGTCTCGCACTGTCTTGTGTTGTCTTGCACTGTTTGCACCAGGTTGCACACGATGCACTTTATGTGGCGAGGACACTTACAGTCCTTAACTCTCTGTTCTCTGTTATGTAGCTTCATGTTGTTTATATAGCACCAGGGTTTTGGAGGAACGTTGTTTCATTTCACTGTGTACTGAGTCACATATATATGGTTCAAATGACAATAAAAGCTTCTTGACTTGACTTGTAATTGGTGCCAAAGGAACGTCGTTAAGAAAATTGAGCAAAGGCTGTGAATACTAGTGTACATGTGATTTTTTATTTTAAATACATTTGCAAAGATTTCAAACAAACTTATTTCCTGTTGTCATTATGGGGTTTTGTTTGAAGAATTCCGAGGAAAAGAATGAATTTAATCCTTTAATAAAGCTGTAACATAAAGTGTGGAAAATGTGAAACACTGTGAAAACCTTCCAGATGCACTGTATCTTATTTTCATCATTAATACATTTATTTATACTCTGATTTACCATATATATATATATATATATATATATATATATATATATATATATATATATATATATATATATATATTAAATAATGATTGAACTGATTTTGCTTTAATCAATGTGTTTATCCCTAATTTCAGTTTTGTTGAAATGTTGATTTTATGTTAGAAATAATTTGGGACACTGTGTAAAATGTACATTAAAAACAGAATGCACTGATTTGAAAAGTCTCATAAAACAATATTTTATTCCTAAAAAACAGAAAAATATTAAATGTTTTAACTGCTGGAATGTGCCATTTTATGGGAAATATAATGTCATATTGAACGACACATTGATATAATCAAAATAAAAAGTGTTAATCACAACAGTCGACCTTCTGCTCACAATTTATACACTCTTGGTTTCACTGTTGTTCACTAAACAAAGCTTTACATGACTATGCTTTAGGTTGTTTCGAATAAACCTCTTTAAAGCTGCTCATCTACCCTTTAAAATACATCATTTTACTCACAACACTGTACAATGCTGTTGATTTTCATCAGTAGATAAAACGCCATTGCATTTGAGGCAATATGCAGTAAAATAATTAAACAAATGACCACCGCTTTTTATTTCATGAAAGTATCTGTTACATTTGAACAAGGAAAATTACAATTTACAATCATAATCAGTATAAAGGTACAATCATCTACATAATAAAACTAGTAAGATTTGAATTTAATTGATTATAAATCATGGAAATATTGTTACTGGATAAAAGAGTATATTGTCGGGGATGAAATTTGGTTTCATAAATAGATAAAAAGGCATTTCATGCAAGAACATTCATCAATTCAGAGTCTGTTTGGAATATTTGCAGAGTTATAATTAATTTAACGCACTTCCTAAACCACGGGTAAAACAGAGCGTAAATAATAGGATTAATGGTGGAATTCACAGAAATCACAATCATGAGTTTGTGAAATATTTCTTCCTGTATTTCAATAACGCCACCTAATAAACTGTAAATGAAATACGGAAGTAAACACGCCAGAAACACAACCACTAAAATGCTGAGGACTTTGGCTGCTTTTCTCTCAGATTTCATGGAGTGGGAGGTGATTTTCTGTGTTTGAGGTCGTGTGTGATTATTAAGCTCTCTGATAGCAGTGGCGTGTTTCTTTACAATCATAAACACTCGAGTGTACAATATGATTATGGCAGAAAGTGGAAATATAAATGTTAATACAAGATCAATTACAGCCCAAACCTCATTTAGTAAAAGAAAACACTCTCCAGGACACATTATAGAATTTGTGAAGTTTCCACTGAAATACATAAATACTAAGATATAGACCACCTGTAGACACCAGTCAGAAATAATAACGATACAAGTAAATCTCACTGATACTCTGTTCATGTAGAAAAAGGGGTATGAGAGAGCAAAATAGCGATCCACAGCGATCAGAGCGACATTATAGATTGATAAATTTGTGAGGAAAAAACCAATCAACCACAACATGGTGCAGTAACCTCTCCCAAAAATCCAGCATCTTTCAATAATCCAGATTAACATCGGCGGCATCGCCAAAGCACCCACAAAGAAATCCGTCACGGCCAGTGAGAGCACGAGCATGTTGGTTGGTGTGTGAAGCTGCTTGAAGTGAAGAACAGAGATGATGACGAGCAGATTTCCAAACATTGTTAGAAGAACCACAGCAGCTGAACACACGTACAGTAAGATATAATCTGCAGGAGATCCAGATCTCTCTGGACAGGAGAAATGCTTACAGACATCAGAAAGGTTCAACTCGGTCACATTCATGAACACGATGTTTCTATAATGAATAGAAAAAAAATAAAAAAACATAAATAAATGACGAAAGACCTAAATAAATGTTTCTCAAGCAGCTGTGGTGCTTTATATAGTTTAATAATTGGTCACGCCCCCTAATCTGGCTGGCAGCATCATTAATATGAGGTAATGTTTTGTTGGAACAAAAGTCCAAATGTAAATACCAATTTAAAAGAGCAGTTTTATGACTGATATATAATCAGTTCATTATTATTATTAGAAATGCCCCTGGAAACAATGGTCCAAAGTAGAAAAATGTTTTACTTTATTTAAAAAAATAGACACTTTATTAGAACTATAAGATCTTGAGATGTATAAAGGAAGAAACAGGCCCTGTGAGGCCTCACAGTTAGTAACGTTTTACATTCTGTATGGAGGATATCAGGGATGTGGCATTTTGCACAAAATATACAGCCAAGTGATAATATTGTGTTTTAGTGTTTACAATTGTTGTAGACCAGCGACGATCTAGGAGGGCGGTGTGCACCACGTTGTACTGTGCCTGTCTCTCCTCAGCACCACCAGAAAGCCAGGCTACTAGCCCTGCCAGTATAATTCAGGGCACAGCTGCAGCCAAAAGGTAGATTGTGGATGCATCATCTTACGAGTCCTCTGGTCTCCCCACTCCGTTCGGAGTCAAGTCTCACTTCAACCCAGGACATCTGCAACACTGCGGACTGGTCCACCACGCTGCCCTTCGTCAGGTTTTACGACCTCGACCTTAGAGCCATTTCCGGCTCCTCTGTCCTACGTTCTGGTTGTGCTCACACACACTTGGCAGAGTCTGGTCAGTGTGCCGCGATTGGACACTTGTTCCCAAAACATTGCGTTGCAGCTTGAAGTTCCCAAAAAGGGAACGTCTCTAGGTTATGTATGTAACCCCAGTTCCCTAAAAGAACAAGACTAAGGGGTTCTCTAAGGGGATGAGTCTAAGCCACACTTCCTGCATCCCTGCCGCGCTTACCTTCTCTTTTTCAGAATCTAGCCTTGCTAATTCATTCATTGATTAGACATGATTTGGAAAGGCACACACCTGTCTGTAGAAGGCCCCACAGTTACAGTGCATGTCAGAGCACAAACCAATCCATGAAGACAAGGAATTGTCTGTAGACCTCCGAAACAGGATTGTATCGAGACAAAGATATGGGAAAGGGGACAGAAATATTTCTGCAGCATTGAAGGTTACAATGAGCACAGTGACCTCAATAATCCGTAAATGGAAGAAGTTTGGAACCACCAGGACTCTTCCTAGAGCAGAGCCGCACAACCAAACTGAGTTAACAGGGAAGAAGGGCCTTAGTCAGGAAGGTGACCAAGAACCTGATGGTCACGCCGAAAGAGCTTCAGCAACCTTCCAGAAGACGAACCATCTCTGCAGCACGCCACCAATCAGGCCTATATGGTAGAGTAGCCAGATACCATTGATCAGTAAAAGTGGAATGTTTTTTCCCCGCCTCCCAGTATTTAAGGACAACCAAGACTTTATCTGGGGGCTAGATTATCATACGTTCCTACTCCTGCTCCTGCTCCTGTTCCTGACCCCTGGTCTGCTCTGCCTCCCTAGTTACCTGGTTTGAACTCTGGACTGTTTATTGTTTTTTTGTTTCTGCTTTGCCTGTATCACCCTGTTTGCATGTGCCTTGACCCCGGACTGTTTTTGGACTGTGTTTTTTGCCTTTGCCCCTTTGCTCTACTTTTCATATCAAAACCTGTTTTCACCTTACTTCTGTAGCATCCTACATTTGGGTCCTTCTATCCAGTCCTCACTCAACCCGGAATAATCCTGGAATAATCACACCACTGACAGAATAATCTGGTGTGTATCATGCTCATACCATAGGCACATCCCATCAGAGTCAAGTCAAGTCAAGTTTATTTCTATTGCGCTTTTCACGACAGACATTGTCTCAAAGCAGCTCTACAAAATTGAACAGTTAAGGTGATGTTAGATTTTTATCATGCCCTAACAAAACTTAAGCTACTGAGGTGGATGAAGGTGGTTGTTATAATATGGATCATCAGAGATGCAGACGTTTGAATGGAGTACTGATAACAAGCCAAATGATCCCACTCCTCTTCAGTCCTCTTTTATACACGGTGTGCATCATTTCTAAAATGAATTCAAATGTTGATTTGTCTGACCACAGAACAGTTCTCTACTTTGCCTCAGTCCATTTTAAACCAGATTTTTGGCCCAGATGACTGTTTGTCATGTTTGTTTGTAAGATAAATTTGTGTATAGCACCGCAAACTGACAATGATTTCTAAAGATGTTTCTGAGCACATGCAGTTTTAAATGCACAGGTGCTCGAGGGCCAAAGATCACAGGCATCCAATATTGGTTGTTGACCATGACCCTCAGAGCTATACCCCCCTCACATTATGAACAGATTATTTTTTATTGCCAGGTATGCAGGCAGTATGTCATTGTTAAGAGGGCCTGGCAAGGTTTTTGGTGTACCTTTGTGGTAAGAGGTCCCAGATGACACCAATGCTGTGAGAGCTTTAGACGGTATGTCACCTGGTTGATTTGTCTCTGCCTGGTGAAAGGCCCCAAGTACCTGGGACATAATCTCCTACAAGGCTGAGGTGGTTGTTCATTCTTTGTATCTAACTAAACTCCAACTAACTCAAACTAACTGTCAATGCATTTGAGATCCATGGGAACACTCACAAATAGGTGGAACTCCTGATTCAGACAGGAACTAAAGACACTAGCCATATCATTGGATTTGTTGACCTGCTTGCTAAATGTTTTTCTTTAAGAGTAGCATAAGTGTGATAGTGAGATCTTTTGAGCTTGAGAGATTAGCTTGACTGATGAGCCCGCATGGCCATTCCCATTTTTTTAAGTGGAAAGGCCATGAAGAGCTCAAATCCAAGGTTAACATACAAGTTCTAGCCTGAGGTTAACTTGATAACCTCCACTACCAAGCTCACCCTTGGAACTTAACAATCAAGCTTACTGCTACAGCTGACATTTCAGTCTACAATGGTGAGCTTCAACCTGAGGCTGACATGGAGGCCTCCCATTATACTTAATCAGTACTTACACCGGGGCTCACCCACAGTTTTGCGGTTCAAGACGTCTTTTTCTGTGTGACGTCCGCCGACCCCCACTCGTAGATCGGCACGCTTTATTTTTCTAGTGACCAACTAAATTTCCTCATGGACAGCGCTGATATCAAGCTAGATGGGCCCTCTCCCCGTTAGGCTAACTATATCTAAATCAAGTCAAGTAGGCCTTTCCTAGGATTACATTTACATTTACATTTACGGCATTTAGCAGACTTATCCAGAGCAACGTACAAAAGTCCTTTGAGTCTCTAGCAATGAATAAATGTGCACTGGTACGCCAGATTACAAACTTAATATAATCTAGCTAGGATGGCTCAGGCATATTGACAAATCTTTCTATGCAGATTCTTTCCAGGTTTTCATTAAATGCTGGTATTAGTGTGTAAATGTAGCAGGATAGTATGTTGAGAAATAAATGCAGTCTCCACTCCTTAAAATATTTCCAAAATATGAAGGTGCAGTTTATTCTAGATTGGTAAACCTCTGCCCATCTCTAACGCTGTCTTTTTTTAATACCTAGTTGTTACTGACCTGTTGCCAAATAACCTGATTATGTCAGGCACTGACCATCTGAACCCAAATGCAGAACACAGAAGAGAGATTTAATAAAACGTCTTTTAATTATGAACAAAAGAGAAGGAGAAAAAGAAGCAGGCTTTGCGGGCGTGAGATGGGATGCATGGAAGGTCGGGGGGATGCGGAGTTTTACAAGTAAAATTACAATTTACAATCATAATCAGGTACAATCATCTATATAATAAAACTAGTAAGATTTGAATTCAATCGATTATTAATCATGGAAATATTGTTACTGGATAAAACAGTATATTGTCGGGAATGAAATTCGGTTTTGTGTTTGAAGTTTAAATGATGAATAAAAGAAATATTAAAGAGATAAAAAGGCATTTCATGCAAGAACATTCATCAGTTCAGAATCTGTTTGGAATATTTGCAGAGTTATAACTAATTTAACGCACCTCCTAAACCACGGATAAAACAGAGCGTAAATAATAGGATTAATGGTGGAATTCAGACACATGAAAATCATGATTTTGTGAAATGTTTCTGCATGTATTTCAATAACGTCACCTAATAAACTGTAAATAAAATACGGAAGTAAACACGCCAGAAACACGGACACTAAAATGCTGAGGACTTTGGCTGCTTTTCTCTCAGATTTCATGGAGTGGGAGGTGATTTTCTGTGTTTGAGGTCGTGTGTGATTATTAAGCTCTCTGATAGCAGTGGCGTGTTTCTTAACGGTCATAAACACCAGACTGTACAATATGATTATGACAGAAAGTGGAAATATAAATGTCATTACAAGATCAACTACAGCCCAAACCTCATTTAGTAAAAGAAAACACTCTCCAGGACACATTATAGAATTTGTGAAGTTTCCACTGAAATACATAAATACTAAGATATAGACCACCTGTAGACACCAGTCAGAAATAATAACGATACAAGTAAATCTTACTGATACTCTGTTCATGTAGAAAAAGGGGTATGAGAGAGCAAAATAGCGATCCACAGCGATCAGAGCGACATTATAGATTGATAAATTTGTGAGGAAAAAACCAATCAACCACAACATGGTGCAGTAACCTCTCCCAAAAATCCAGCATCTTTCAATAATCCAGATTAACATCGGCGGGATCGCCAAAGCACCCACAAAGAAATCCGTCACGGCCAGAGAAAGCACGAGCATGTTGGTCGGAGTGTGAAGCTGCTTGAAGTGAAGAACAGAGATGATGACGAGCAGATTTCCACACATTGTTAGAAAAACCATAGCAGCTCCACACATGTACAGAAAGATATAAACTGCAGAAGATCCAGATCTCTCTGGACAGGAGAAATGCTCACAGACATCAGAAAGGTTCAACTCTGTAACGTTCATGAACACAATGTTTCTATAATAAATAAAAAATAAATGAAAAAAATCATAAATAAATGAAGAAAGATGTAAATAAATGCAGCTCTGGTGCTTTATATAGTTTAATAATTGGTCACGCCCCCAATCTGGCTGGCAGCATCATTAATATGAGGTAATGTTTTGTTGGAACAAAAGTCCAAATGTAAATACCAATAAAAAAAGGCATTATTATTATTATTATTATTATTATTATTATTATTATTATTATTATTATTAAAAATGGCACTGAAAGCAATGGTCCAATGCTGGAAATTTTTTTTAAAGACACTCTATTAGAACTATAAGATCTTGAGATGTATAAAGGAAGAAACAGGCCCTGTGAGGCCTCACAGTTAGTAATGCTCTGTATGGAGGATATCAGGGATGTGTCATTTTGCACAAAATATACACCCAAGTGATAATATTATGTGCTTTAGTGTTTACAATTGCATTTCTAATAAACACATTTACAAATCCCAAAACAAATGAACAAATACAGAAGCACGTTAACATTCAAGATATACAGGAAGTACAACAGTCTGCGGCAGGAGAAAGTTGGAACGTATGTGTAAAAGTGTACAAACTAATCTTTGTCATGATATACTGCAGCATCTCCAACATCAATGCATATGAATGTCCTTCCTCAAAGTAGCGTTGAATTAATTCAATTTTCTCTTTGCTTGCCAATGTGTACTTCTGTTATTTTCTCATATTTAAAGGTGCACTAATCGAAATAAAAAATAGTTTAAAGTAAATTGAGAACTTTACACACATACAAGAAACAAAAATATAAGATTTCATACTTCCTGTATATCGTCTTTATGGTACGATATCGTTCCCTCAGGGAACGATACTCTGCATCGGAACACCTTGGGAACACGACTGCGTTGTCCATGCCCTGAGTAATGAGTCTAATCAGTCAAAATTGAAGACAGGCTGTCTCCGGCGGGGTGACGTCATGACCAGGGAGTATAAAGCTCATCTGTAGAGAACACGGCTTCAGCTTCTGTAACTGTGAAATAAGTGCTGACGGGGCGCCGGAGGTGTGGCTAAAGACACAGCGTCTTGTTCCCTCAGGGAAATAGGGTTACATACCTAACCTAGAGACGTTTCCATTCAGGAACTCGAGCTGCGTAGGAACGATTTGGGAGCGAGAGTCCAATAACAGCACACCGACCAGTCCCTAACTAGTCTGAATGACCACAAGGTCAGAGGACAGAGGTGCCACGAGTGGCACAGTGGTCAAGGGTATAAAACCTGGCAAAGGTGAGCGAAGTGGACCACCCCGAAGTGTCGCAGAGGTCTTAGAGAGACACTCCAGAGGACCAAGCCTTAGAGGCTGCCACACTCCGGGTCGAGTGAGCTCTGACCCCGACTGGAGCGAGGACAACAGAGGACCCGTAAGTCGATGCAATAGCATCAATAATCCATCTGCTGAGCGTCTGCTAATGAGCAGGAAGGCCTCTCCTCAGAGGGCCTTAGCGGATGAACAGTTGTTCCAATTTTCTCCAGGGACTCTTACAGTGGACATAACAGTCCAGCACTCAGACTGGGCACAGCCGGTTCAACCTCTCCTGGTCTGGGGTCAGGAAGTGTCAAAATCTTCTGCAGCTCCCCGGAGGAGCCATTGTTCAATGACCAGATGGCCGACTGATGCTCCCACTCCATGGGGGCCCACAGTCTGGCCTTGGCTAATAACAGGGAGATGATGCAAGCCACCTTGGAGCACTCAGAGAAAAAATTATGAATTTTTTAAATGAATTATTTTATACACAGCTTTCAGATGTGAAGAAACGTTCATAAAGCAATATCATGACTTTAAAGTGCATGTGACATTTTATAACATAAATAAAAGATGGAAAAACACATTGCTTCAATTTCAGTACGGCCAAATTGAGATACAGCCAATTACTTTTCAAAAAATAAGAGAATATACTAATATATAGCTTCCAAATAGATTTTCGTAAGCGTTTCCTTGGTGAATATTTGGATGGTGGAATTATTTTGCAGGCATTGTGTTAAAGCTTCTCAGGAAAAATGCTCATGTAACAAGTACATCCTTTTAAACTGGACTATCTTCTACCACTCCAAAAAAAACAGTAAAACTGTCAAACTTCAGGACTTCAGCATGGTTAGGATGCAATGTTGACTTGATGTGACCCAAAATAAAATGTGTGCACAGAAGGGGTCCAGCATCACTGCTTGAAACCTGCTCAGTTTTTTTAGCAGACAACTGCATGTCACCATGGTTACATTATGCACTGCCTGTATGTTAAATGTACACTGTTTTTTTGGTGTAAACTAGAAACCTAATTTATTATATGCTCAGGCATGCTTGTTCAATAAAACTGATTCTGATACATTTTAGAACATGTTTATTACAAAGACCTCAAAAGGTGAAGGTGAGAGCAAATCTAGAACTACGGTTAGATCATGATGGGACCAAATGCTTTAAAATTGGTGTAAATTGCTGACTATCAGAAATCTTTTCAAACCCTGCTGGCAGAAATGCCACTTCTTCCATTTCTTTAGCAAAGCTTTAATTCACGGTATCTGCCGCCACCTTGTGGCCATTTTCTGCCCTTACACATGTTCATGTCAATTTAGCAATTCACTGTCTGAATTTCTGAGTGGAAACAATCAAGAATCTTAGTTAATACTTTTGAGAAGATGCATATATAGCCATGTGGACCACCTAGCAATCACTTTACCACAGAAAATTAAAGGCAACGTGAAAAAAATCCGAAAAAAATCCAATGTCTAAAGTCCACATGGCCACATGTTTTCCCAGAGTGTTTGCTCGTGTCTGACAACCATGTGACAGGACCCCTTCAAGGCCCTTTTGTTCCATCAAAGCATTACATCATATTAATAATTCTGTCATTCAAATTAGGGGGTGTGATCAATTTCTAAACTAAATAAATCACCAGAGCTGCTTAAGAAATGTTTATTTGTGATTTTGATTTACGTTTACTGTTTTATTATAAAACCTGCTGTGTTCATGAATGTGACGGAGTTGAATCTCTCGGATCGCTGTGAGCATTTCTCCTGTCCAGAGAGATCTGTATCTCCTGCAGTTTATATCTTACTGTACGTGTGTTCAGCTGCTGTGGTTCTACTAACAGTGTGTGGAAATCTGCTCATCATCATCTCTGTTCTTCACTTCAAGCAGCTTCACACTCCGACCAACATGCTCGTGCTCTCTCTGGCCATGTCGGATTTTCTCGTCGGTGCTTTTGTAATGCCGCCGGTGTTAATCTGGATTATTGAAACATGCTGGATTTTTGGGAAGATTTTCTGCACCTTTTTTTGGTTTATTGGCAGTTTCCTCACAATCATATCAGTCTATAATGTCGCTCTGATCTCTGTGGATCGCTATTTGTCTCTCTCACATCCATTTTTCTACATGAACAGAGTATCAGTGAGGATCAGTTGTATTGTAATTGTTTCAGACTGGTGTGTACTGGGGATTTATATAGTAACACTTATATGTTTCACTGGAAACTTCACAGGTTCTGTAATGTGTCCTGGAGAGTGTTTTCTCACTGTGAATGAGGTTTGGTCTGTAATTGATCTTGTTGTTTCATTTATATTTCCACTTTCTGTCATAATCATATTGTACAGTCGGGTTTTTCTGATCGCTAAGAAACACGCCACTGCTATCAGAGAGCTTAATAATCACACACGACCTCAAACACAGAAAATCACCTCCCACTCCATGAAATCTGAGAGAAAAGCAGCCAAAGTCCTCGGTGTTTTAGTGGCCGTGTTTCTGGCGTGTTTACTTCCGTATTTTATTTACAGTTTATTAGGTGACGTTATTAAACTACAAATAGAAATAATTCATAAACTCATGATGGTGGTTTATCTGAATTCCACCATTAATCCATTTATTTACGCTCTGTTTTATCCGTGGTTTAGGAGGTGCATTAAATTAATTATTACTCTGCAGATATTCCAAACAGACTCTTCATTAATCAATGTACTTTCATGAAAATAATTTTCGGTTCCTTATAATTATGTTTTTACATATTCATATTATAAACCATTCAAACTTTTATCAAAAATTAAATTATAACCTCCACAATATAATATCCTGTTTTCTCCACTAGCAGCATTTGTCCTTCAAATATTTGTAATGAAATTTAATTGAAATATAAGGAGTTTGTTTGTAGATAAATTATTATTTCCACTGTGAATATTTTATATTATATATGTTTATGTTGAGAGTGTCATTTCCTTATCTCACCTTTATGAGATAATAAAGAATAATGGTAATGTTTGTTTATTTATTTATTTATTTATTTTACTACTAATTGCCTCATTAAGATTTTCAAAAGAAAGTGACGGCGATGGACAGGATTAGAAATGAGTTTATTAGAGGTACAGCGCATGTAGGACGTTTTGGAGACAAGGTGAGGGAGGTGAGATTGAGATGGTTTGGACATGTGCAGAGGAGGGACATGGGGTATATCAGTAGGAGAATGCTGAGGATGGAGACACCAGGAAGGAGGAAAAGAGGAAGACCAAGGAGGAGGTTTATGGATGTGGTGAGGGAAGACATGCAGGTAGTTGATGTGAAAGAGGCAGATGTAGAAGACAGGGGGGTATGGAGACAGATGATCTGCTGTGAAGACCCCTAATGGGAGCAGCCGAAAGAAGAAGAAGATTAATTGTCTCATTCCTGGAAAAGTTTAAACCTCCTCCTCCAATGTTCCTGCTCTTACTCCCTTTCCACTTGGTCTCCTGAACACACAACATATCTACCTTTCTCCTCTCCATCATATCAGCTCCCTCTCTCCCTTTACCAGTCATAGTACCAACATTTAAAGTATCAACCTGAACCTCCACTCTTCTACACTTCTTCTTTCCCTGTCGTCTCTGTAGATGTCTTCCTCCTCTCCTTCTCCTCCTTCAGCTAACAGCAGCCCAATTTCCCCCAGCATCATCACAGTGAACACCGGGGCCACCAGGTCTGTGTGCTCAGTCCATTGCGGTTTACACTGCAACACAAAGAGACTCTCCCTAAGACTGCGGTTGGTCTCATCAGCAAAAATAAAAAACATCAGCATTCAGAGATGAAATGCAAAAGTTCAAGGTACAGCCAACAACATGTATATAAATTTAAATAAAACCAAAGAGATGGTTGTTGATTTCAGAAGGACAAAGGAATGACTCCCTGCATCAGTTGTATTGTAATTATTTTTGACTGGTGTGTAGTATTGGCCTATAGCTTAGCGCTCTTATATTTCAATGCAAACTTCACAAGTGTAACGTGTCCTGGAGAGTGTTTTGTGTTCATGAATGAGGTTGGGACTGTAATTGACCTTGTAATATCATTTATATTTCCACTTTCTGTTATAATCATATTGTACAGTCGGGTTTTTCTGATCGCTAAGAAACACGCCACTGCTATCAGAGAGCTTAATAATCACACACGACCTCAAACACAGAAAATCACCTCCCACTCCATGAAATCTGAGAGAAAAGCAGCCAAAGTCCTCGGCATAGTAGTGGCAGTGTTTCTGATGTGTTTACTTCCATATTTTATTTACAGTTTATTAGGTGACGTTATTGAAATTCAGACAGAAACATTTCATATAGTCATGTATTTTGGTTGTCTGAATTCCACCATTAATCCATTTATTTACGCCCTGTTTTACCGGTGGTTTAGGAAGTGCATTAAATTGATTATAACTCTGCAAATATTCCAAACAGACTCTGCATTAATTAATGTCTTCTCATGAAAAGTATTTTTTCTATGATAAGAGAAAGATAAAAGGAAGTCTATTCCTTATGATGATGTGCCTTAGTATCACTTATTTGGCTTGTATCACAAATAAAATTTGAACTCCCAACCTAATTGTACAGTTTTAGCTTACAACAATATTTGTTCAGTTATACATAAAATGCATTTAAATATCATTATTTTATTATGTAAATAAAGAATCTTAAATTAAGACTTTAATCCTTTGGAAATTCTTATAAAAGTATATCTCTATTAAATCTACAGCATTGAAAAGGTAATGAGACATGTATGCAGTCTGACACTACAATCATTTGAATAAATTTTTCCCACACTCCTACCTACAGACAGAATTTCTGAAATGTGTGTAAATCATTTAAAAAAAAAAAATCTTAAATATTACATGTACATAAGTATTCAGACACTTTACAACAACATGTAAACATTTGCTCAGGTGCCTCCCATTTCTCTTGATTGTTTCTGAGATGTTTTGACACCTTAATTAGAGTCCACCTTTAAAAAGGTTTATTGAGTGGAGATGAAGTCCCACACCAATCTTTATAGGGCCTCAGAACTGACAATGCATATCAGAGCAAAATAACATGAGGTCAAATAAACTGATTGTTGCAAGTTGGGTTGGATTAGATACAGGATTGTCTGGGTTGAGGGAAGCTGAATAGATTACAATAGAAATATCTCAATAAAAAAACTATTACACAGCAATCAGGACCTCAATCTGTGAAGGTTCACCTTTTTGCTTGACAACAACCCTAAGCACACAGCCAGGATAACACAGGAGGGGCTTAGGAAAGACTCTGGTAATGTCTTAAAGTGGCCCCTGCCAGAGCCGGGGCTTGAACCCTATTGAACATCTCTGCTGTCAACCAGCGGCGCATGCACTTTCAGGGCTCCCGCCTTCCACTTCCGGGGCAGCGGAACCTGCAACCACCCCAGCTGCCATCTCACGTTCTCTGCCAGATTGTGTCTTCAGCTTCCTGTCTGTTTCAGACCCTCCTGCCCCTCATCTTTTCCTCCTACCTGGTGGCTCCATCCTCAGCATTCTTCTACCAATATAATTCATGCCCCTACTTTGCACATATCCAAACCATCTCAATCTCGTCTCCCTCACCTTGTCACCAAAACATCCTACATGCGCTGTCCCTCTAATAAACTAATTTCTAATCTTGTCCATCCTCGTCACGCCCAACGAAAACCTTAACATCTTCAGCTCTGCTACCTCCAGCTCCATCTCCTGTCTTTTACTCAATGCCACTGTCTCTAATCCATACAACATTGCAGGTCTTACCACAGTCCTATAAACTTTCCCTTTCATTCTTGCAGATACCCTACTATCACAAATCACTCCTGTCACTCTTCTCCACCCACTCCACCCTGCCTGCACTCTTTTCTTTACTTCTCTAACACACTCTCCATTACTTTGCACTGTTGACCCCAGGTACCTGAATTTCTCCACCTTTTCCACCTCTTCTCCCTGTACACCCATGTACTCTGTCTTACTCCTACTGATTCTCATTCCCCTTCTCTCCAACACATATCTCCTCCTCTCCAGGCTCTTCTCAACCTGCTCCCTACTCTCACCACACATCACAATATCATCCGCAAACATCATAGTCCAGGGAGACTCCTGTCTGACCTCGTCCGTCAACCTGTCCATCACCACTGCAAACAGAAAAGGGCTCATGGCCAATCCTTGATGCAGTCCAACCTTCACCCTGAACCAGTCTGTCGTACCTACTGCACACTTCACTGCCGTCACACTGTCCTCATACATGTCCTGCACCACCCTCACATACTTCTCTGACACACCTGACTTCCTCATACAATACCACAACTCCTCTCTTGGTACTCTGTCGTACGCTTTCTCTAAATCCACAAATACACAATGCAATTCCTTCTGTCCTTCTCTATACTTCTCCATCAACATCCTCAAAGCAAATAAGGCATCTGTGGTGCTCTTCCTCGGCATAAAACCATACTGTTGCTCACAGTTGGTCACCTCTTCTCTCAGCCTGGCATCCACTACTCTTTCCCATAAATTCATGGTGTGACTGATCAACTTAATTCCCCTGTAGTTACTGCAAGACTGCACATTTCCTTTATGCTTAAAGATCGGTACCAGTACACTTGTTTTCCATTCCTCAGGCATCTTCTCACCTTCCAAAATCCTGTTAAACAACCTGGTCAAAAACTCCACTGCCATCTCTCCTAAACATCTCCACGCTTCTACCGGTATGTCATCTGGTCCAACCGACTTTCCACTCTTCATCCTCTTAATCGCTGCTCTCACTTCCTCTTAACTAATCCTATCTACATCCTGCTTCACCAACTTCACATCGTCCAACCTTCTCTCTCTCTGATTTTCCTCATTCATCAGCTGCTCAAAATACTCCCTCCACCTTCTCAACACACTCTCCTCACTAGTCAACACATTTCCTCTCCATCCTTTACTGCTCTAACTTGCAGTACATCCTTTACAGCTCGGTCCCTCTGACTGGCCAATTGGTATAAATCCTTTTCTCCTTCCTTAGTGTCCAACCTCTCATACAGCTCCTCATATGCCTTTTCCTTGGCTTTCGCCACATCCCTCTTTACCTGCTGCCACATCTCCTTGTACTCCTGCCTACTTTTCTCATCACTCTGTCTATCCCACTTCTGTTTTGCCAACCTCTTTCTCCTTATGCTCTCCTGCACTTCCTCATTCCACCACCATGTCTCCTTGTCTTGCTTTCTATTTCCATATGTCACACCAAGTACTTTTCTAGCTGCCTCCCTCATCACTCCTGCAGTAGTTGCCCAATCATCCAACACCTCTTCAACACCACCGAGCCTCTTTCTGACCTCTTCCTTAAACCCCACACTACACTCTTCCTCCTTCAGTTTCCACCATCTTATTCTTCTTTCAGTCCTCACTCTCCTCCTCTTCTTCTTCGCCTCCAAAACCATCCTACAGACCACCATCCGATGCTGTTTAGCTACACTGTCCCCTGCCAAACACCTTAGACGTCTTCCTCCTCTCCTTCTCCTCCTTTGGCCAACAGTAGCCCAATTTCCACCGGTACCCTGTCGGCTAACGATACCTGTGGCGGTCGTTGTTAACCCAGGCCTCGACCAAATTTTAATTTGTGATCCGCATATTTGATTTGGCACATGTTTTACGCTGGATGCCCTTCCTAACGCAACCCTCCCCATTTACCCGGGCTTGGGACCGGCACTAAGAGTGCACTGACTTGTGCATCCATAATGGCTGGGTTTCTTTGTACACTTTAACATTAGAGTTTATTCTTCAATTGAACTAAGAAGCCTAAGAATTGTTCTCCCGCACTTTATTTCCACTTGTAAACACATCTAAATCCATCAAGACACAACTGAACTCCAGGCTTCCTCACCAACCTACTGCCATAACATGAATTGTTCCTAGACCTAGATGCCTTGTCATAACCATAAATGTGCAACCCTAAATGCCTGGGAATGATTTATACTCTAAATTCCTTGGTATAACATTAGATGCCTTGGAGTAATCTTCAATACTTAAACTGTGAGCAGATTTCATGGCCTTTGGTTGGGTTTGATGTATTTTTTTTTCTATTAATGTTTTCTTAATTATAAACTAAATAGCCACAACACAATGTGTGTTTTTTGTGCTTAGTGCCTTCTGAGGTCTTCAGTTTCCCCAAGGCATGACATCATATTCATTAAGCTGTCAAACAAACTTGTGGGTGTACTAAATAATTACACTATAAAAATATCTGCGCTGCCTGACATAAGTCATTTGACCATAATGTAACAGAGACTTATTTTAATTGCTGTGTTCATGAACGTGACTGAGTTGAATCTCTCTGATCGCTGTGAGCATTTCTCCTGTCCAGAGAGATCTGTATCTCCTGCAGTTTATATCTTACTGTACATGTGTTCAGCTGCTGTGGTTCTTCTAACAGTGTGTGGAAATCTGCTCGTCATCATCTCTGTTCTTCACTTCAAGCAGCTTCACACTCCGACCAACATGCTCGTGTTCTCACTGGCTTTGCTGGATTTCCTCACTGGTGCTTTTGTGATGCCGGCATTGTTCACATGGACAATCGAGTCGTGCTGGATTCTTGGGAGAAGTTTCTGCATCTGTTTTTGGTTGCTTGGTGGATACTTTTTGTTCTTATCCTTCTATAATGTTGCTCTGATCTCTGTGGATCGCTATTTGGCTCTCTCCAAACCATTTTTCTACACAAACAAAATCTCCACAGGGACTATGTGCATTGTGATTTATTCGAACTGGTTCGTGTGTCTGGCATACATCATATCATTCTGTTATTTCAATGGAACCTTCATGAATTTTGTATTGTGTCCTGGAGAGTGTTTTCTCCCTTCAAATGACATGTGGCTCATAGCTGATATTGTAGTCAATTTTATATTTCCATTTTCTGTCATAATCATACTGTATAGTGGAGTTTTTCTGATCGCTAAGAAACACGCCACTGCTATCAGAGAGCTTAATAATCACACACGACCTCAAACACAGAAAATCACCTCCCACTCCATGAAATCTGAGAGAAAAGCAGCCAAAGTCCTCGGCATTTTAGTGTCCGTGTTTATAGTGTTTTTACTTCCATATTATCTTTACAATTTATTAGGTGTTGTTGTCGAAACAAATATAGAAACAAGTCATAAACTCATGGTGCTGTTTGTTCTAAATTCCACCATTAATCCATTTATTTACGCTCTGTTTTATCCGTGGTTTAGGAGGTGCATTAAATCCATTATAAGTCTGCAAATATTCCAAACAGACTCTTCATTAATGAATGTTCTTTCATAAATAGCCTTCTGATAAAGTGTCTAATTATTGTGATTGACACATCATTTCGATTTCTGTAACAAAAATAGGAATTCAGACATTACAAATGCAAATGCACCCGAAGAGAAAAAGGCCCTAATGATACAAACAGTAATGCTAGAAACCAACAAGTGCCAAATATAAATAGATTTACAAAAAAATGTTAATATATGTTTAATTTTTCAGTTTGTTGTTAAAATTGTAATTTGGACCACTAACTGTAATTGTGTAATTGTATTTATTTATTTTTCTAAATCCTAATCATGTCGTTTATTTTCTGTAGGAAACCTGTGAGATAATAAAAAAAGCAGTAATAGAATTATGCTGAGGCATGTCTGATATCATGTTTACAATCTTGTCCAAATATTAGGGTATTTCAAGGCATTTTTAAAGCGTGGATGCGGACGTTGAAAGAAAGTCTTATGTTAGTGAAGCTTTCATATAATATCACAGCAGCATATACCAGAGCTGAGCTTCTAACTGATCAAGCGCAGATTTGTGCTGCAACCTGAGCAGGATGGACATACACAAAACTGGCATGCCTGGCGCAGGGGGTATTATTTCATAAAATATACCGCTTTCAATTATATAGACACGTCTGAACTCATCTTTACAGTCTGAAGGTATATTAAGGAATTTTAAAGCATGAATGTGACTCTCACTCACTGACTTGAAATAAATAATGTGGTTTGCATGTTCGTAAGGATTTAATAATGACTGTAATATGAGCATGGCCTTAATGCAATTTGAGAGAAAGTATGAATGAGGTAGAACTGGCTAAGAAATTTCAGCACTCTGAAACACTGAAGTTGCTGGTCCAGATTTGATTTACAGTAATATTTTTTCAGGCCTGTACTGTATATTGCCAAAAAAAAAAATCTTTATTCTTTCGGCTGCTCCCATTAGGGGTCTTCACAGCCGATCATCCGTCTCCATTCATTATTGTTTTTTTTTTTATGCAGTGAACATTTTAAATTTAATTTATTCAACAGGCAAACATTTCACACTAATTTTGGATGAATACAAAGGTTTGTCCCCATAATGCATGCACAACACAATTGTTTTGGGACAGCAGATCAAATAATTAAAGTACATAAAGTACAAGAGCCAACCTGTCGAGAAGAATGAAGGATGCCAAGCACAAATACATACTACCGATAGAGGACATTTTTAACACGTCTGACCCCTAATGATACTGTATCTTGCAAGACATTCATGTTTGAATAGACTACAAGCCAACTAGCAAGGATCAGTATGCAAATATAAAGAGGTAAGCATAAGGTTAACAGACAAAGAAAATAGAGACAAGCATACAAGTACATACCACCCCAGCAAAGTGACAACCAAAATCCAAAAAAAACAATTAGACAAAGTAACAAACGAAACCGAAAGTAAAGGCAGGAAAGATACAGAACTGCACCAGAAACAAACTACAAAACTTACTTTTAAGCACAATAAGTGCTTTGGGAAAAGTCTCAAGGTAGAATCATGAAAATAGAGATTGGACCTCAACAGATTGTAGAAGGGAATAAAAAAAAAAAAAACAGTGCAGCGGTAGCCCCCTGACAGGAAACTCCCTCCCAATCAGGGTGTCGGATGTCTAATTTCTTGATGAGCTCAGGGTCCAAGATGTCTCGGAAGGTTACCCAGGAGTGGTTCTCCATACTGTAACCCTCCCAATCCACCAGATGCATGGTGATCTCTGAATGCAGTAATCTCTGCAAACGACATGAGTCCAGTATCTCCAGTATCTGGTGCACTGTGTAGGTCCGCTGACCCCTGATGATGCATTGGCGGGAGAATACAGCCTTAAGGTGTTGGTCTCTTAGATATCGGGAGGGCCTGGTAGGGTCCTCAAGGTACTCAGGTAGCAAGGCAGGAGGGCCCCCAGTGCTTTTTTTTTCATGCTTAAAAGCTGGACAGTCATTTAAAGCATTTTACTGCATGTCATACTCATACTGACCACTGGATGGCACCTCATTGCAAAGAACTCTCTGAGGATTTGAGAATTAGAATTGTTGCTTTCAAAGATGCAAAGGCTGTAAGAAGATCAGTAACTCCCTGAAAGTGAGTTACAGTATAATGTCCAGGGTCATACAGAGGTTTTCCAAGAGGGGTTCCACTCGGAACAGGCTTCGCAAGGGTCCATCAAAAAAGACGAGTCCTCGTACTGTGCATCAGGTGCAGAAACTGCTTCAAAAAAAAAGATGCATGAGTTCTGCACCATTGCTTTACACGTTGCAGAGGTGGAAAGTCCACTCGTCTGAGCACTGACTGTACACCTCACACTGCAACCAGTCAGTTTTTAGGCCGTCATCCCAGAAGGGGCCTCTTTTGAAGCTGCTCACAAGAAAAGCCACAACAATTTGCTGAAAACAACTTGTCCAAGAGCTTGAATTACTTACTTAAATATGACTAAGATAAACTTGTTTGGCGAAAATTATGTCCAGAATATGTGTCAATGCCCAGGTGAGAAGTACCTAGAAAATTGCCTATTGCCAATAGTCAAGCATAGTGGTATTAGTGGTAGTAGTATTATTCAGATCAAGTAGGATTGACTTCCATGGTCAAATAATCAGACACAGTGTCTGATTATTTGACCATGGAAGTCAAGCCTACTTGATCTGAAGTCTTTCCAAACAGATATATTGCAAAATACTACTACCACTAATACCACTATGCTTGACTATTGGCTAGTCTAGGTATAAATATCATAATGATATTAAGACAACAAACTAAACAGCAAATCTGTCTGAGATGTATAAGACCAGACATTCAGCACAAATTGTTTTTGCAAGTTACTTCACAAATGTTTTCTTTATCCACACTAGAAGACACAAGCATTTATTTGGGTTTTTTTGTGGGGGCTCCATGTTTATTATGTCCCTAGATTCTATAAATGCTTTCTTATTTAAAAATTAGAAAACAAAAGTTGTTATTGTTCTGTGCTTAATACCTTCTGTGGTCTTTGGTGTCCCCAAGGCATGACATCGTGCTGTCAGTCAGACTTAGGAGGCGTGCTTCATCATTCCAAACTACTGTATATAAAAGGCTGCATAACCTTATAATTCATTTGACCGTAATGTGACATTTTGAACAATGCATGTCTTCATGAACCTGACCGAGTTTAACCAGTCTAATCTCTGTGTCAATTTCTCCTGTCCAGAGAGATCTGTATCTCCTGCAGTTTATATCTTACTGTACGTGTGTTCAGCTGCTGTGGTTCTTCTAACAGTGTGTGGAAATCTGCTCATCATCATCTCTGTTCTTCACTTCAAACAGCTTCACACTCCAACCAACATCCTCGTTCTCTCTCTGGCTGTGTCGGATTTCTTTGTGGGTGCTTTTGTGATGCCGCCGGCATTAATCTGGACGATGGAGTCATGCTGGATCTTTGATATGGGTTACTGCATTTGTTTTTTGATGACCTCTTATTTTCTAACAAGTCTGTCTATCTATAATGTCGCTCTGATCGCTGTGGATCGCTATCTGGCTCTTTCAAACCCCTTCCTCTACGCAAACACAATCTCCAGTAGGACAATGTGTACTGTGGTTTCTTCTAACTGGGTTGTGTGTCTGGTGTATACCACAGCATTTTATTACTTTAATGGAAGCTTTTCAAGCTATTTACGGTGTCCTGAAGATTGTTATCTTTTCCTGAATGAGGTTTTATTTGCAGTTGATCTTGTTGTAACATTTATATTTCCACTTTCTGTCATAATCATATTGTACAGTCGGGTTTTTCTGATCGCTAAGAAACACGCCACTGCTATCAGAGAGCTTAATAATCACACACGACCTCAAACACAGAAAATCACCTCCCACTCCATGAAATCTGAGAGAAAAGCAGCCAAAGTCCTCGGTATTTTAGTGTCCGTGTTTCTGGTTTGTTTACTACCGTATTTTATTTACAGTTTATTAGGTGACGTTATTGAACTACAGAGAGAAACTTTTCAGAAGCTTGCGATTGTGCTTTATCTGAATTCCTCCATTAATCCGATTATTTACGCTCTGTTTTATCCGTGGTTTAGGAGGTGCATTAAATTCATTATAACTCTGAAAATATTCCAAACAGACTCTGCATTAATCAATGTACTTTCATAAATGTGTTTTATATTTTTGAGACAAAAGTGTCACATCTTTGGATATTTGTTTCTTAGATTTGAAGCAATTAGGATCTGATAGAAGTTCAGGCTCATCTTTTACTGAATGGGATTAACAAACAAATTGCAATGGACATTTTTATAGTACCTTTAATTTTATAACCTCAAGTAAGTGAAGAATAAGAATCTGAAATGTTAGGATTATTTTATAGACCTGGATGCTAATAATTTGCAGATGGTGACAGCTAGAAATCTGGAACACAGGGACATGAACAAATGGCAAGTTTTTACTGCAGCCTTCTGCCATCATTTTGTCTTTATGAAAAGGAGCTCAGTTGGCTTGACTCAATATTCCTTTTCAGGTTTCTTTCATGGTACTTTTGGAATCTTTGGAATCTACGGGACAGTATAGTGCCATCGTATTGGTTTATTGCATGTGACTAAATCAGACAATAGTATAGATCTATACACATATTTATACACCAGTGTCAGTGATCCAGTTAGTTTGGCAGCATACATGCTCTAGCCATAACCTCCAACATCATTAAGAGATGATGTAGTATGCTTTAATGCATGAATCCTCTTTTCTGCTTTATAACTATACTTTTTCTATAATTCTGGTACACGTTAATCTAGTATCAAAACTGAGCATCGCTGTGGGGAATTCAACATAATATTTATAGATATTCGTCTGAGCTCGGCGTCTTCTGATGTCTTTGTTTACCCCAAGGCATGACATCATATTCATTAATCTGTCAATCAAACTTGTGGGCGTGCTAAATGATTACACCATAAAAATTTCTGCGCTGCCTGACCTATCCGTCATTTGACAATAATGTCATTTCCGTTTGGAAACATAGCAAAGGTTCCGTTTGGTGTCCTGATAATTTCTGTTATTTAAAACACCATAATTACTTTAAAACATTTACAAGAATATTTAGTGTTCATGCTCTGTGTTGAGTTTGGTTTCACTGAAAATAATCATACATTTGTGTAAAGCATCAATATTTGTTCATGCACATGTTAATTAGTGTATTAAAAACAACAGAGTTGGTCAGACTTCCTCCAGGGACCTGCCCTGTGGGCGTAAGTGTCCAGTGCTCACACCGGTTCAGTTCACAGCCGGTTCAGTTTCTCCTGGTCTGGGGCCTGAAACGGAGAAGGGCAGAATGTCTTTAACCTAATGGTTCGTGGGACAGCCCAGACAGGAGTAAACTTTAGACAGGAGTGGGCCACAGAAAGGGCCTGCAGATTTTCGAATCTCTTGAGAGAGCAAATATCCAACAGCAAGAACACTGTCTTGATTGAAAGGGGCCTTCAAGATAAAGGGGGGCTCAGACAAAGCATCCAACATGACAGCCAGGTCCCACTCAGGCACTCTAAGTCGCACGGGGGGCCTCAGCCTCCAGGTGCCATGAAGAAAAAGTGTCATTAGAGGATCTCTGCCCAGAGATTGCCCTGTCATGGTGCATGATACGCCGAAATGGTGGATGCGTAGACTTTCAGGGTGGGCGGAGCCAAACCTTTGTCGGACTGTACTGTCCAGCACTGATGCAACCGGGCAGTGGACTGGATCCAGCTGGTGGTGCTCAAACCACGAGCAGAACAGACGCCATCTAGCAGCATACAACCTACTCGTGGAGGGAGCTCTGGAGTGGAGAATAGTCTCTACCACCTCGGTGAAGCGACAGGAACCTCGGAGCTGTGCCCCCTCAGGGGCCACAACCACAGCATCCATAACTCCAGACGGGGGTGGACAATGGCAGATCCTCAGAGGAATCCCTCAGGGAGGGTGCTCAAGGACCAGGCCCATTGGAGCCACCAGGAGGAGACAGACTTCATCCCAGCAAACTCTCTCCAGAATTTCCGGACGCAGCATGATGGGGGATGGCATACAGACACAGCCTTCAGCCACGCCGGAGCCATGGGGTTGGAGGGGTAAGGGAGAACCAGGGGGGACAGTGCGATGTCTCTCATGATGGGAACAAATCCTACTGGGCTTTGCCAAATTTCTCCCAAATCGACTCCACCACGTGAGGGTTGAGCCGCCATTCCCCGGGTCTCAACCCTTGCCTTGACAGGGTGTCTGCTGCTTTGTTTAACCGACCTGGGATGTAAGCTTCTCTCTGACAGTTTTCCCTCAGCCCACAGGAGCATCTGGTGGGGCAGCCTGTACAGGGGGAGCGAGCACAGACCTCCTTTATGGTTGATATATGAAACCACCAAGGTGTTCTCCATAAGAAGCAGCACGTGATGATCTCTTAGGTACAGGAGAAATGCTTCAAAGCTAGAAGCACGGCCAGCATCTCTAGGTAATCTCTGAGCTCCTCGCAGGATCCCTGATCCTATTTTTGTACGGTTTCTGAAGAGAGGTGCTGGGTTGAGGCTGGGGCTTCGCCCAACAAGCATCCCCATTAGAGCGGCATGGGAGGTACTGCTGGAATGCTGCTGCTTGCTTTTTGCTCTCCTGAAACCTTTCGACCACTGTGTTAACAGAATTGCAGAAAAAGCCGTGTAGCTCTGTCTAGTGATCTAGTGTCTAGCACAACCCTATCACAGGGGGTAGAAACCCCCGAAAGGCATGCTAACAGGTGAGGTTGGAGAAAGGGACAAGCCCCAGGAACTGGTGGCACACTGATCTGCTTCAGTGACAGTGAGGCCAGAACCGTGAGGAGCACGAGCATTTTACTCGCACAGTGCTCACAGCTGTCTCCCTAGAAAAACTCTGCTCCAAGGATTTTTTTTTATGAAACAAACGATAGACAAACAATTCAACATGAAATACACACAGAGCGCTTCATGAACAAACTGAAGGTGGTGCCAGCTTCACTCCATGTGCGTTTTATGGCTTCCTGGTCATGACGTTACCCCAACGGTGACATCCCGCGTCCAATTTTGACTGATTACACACAATATTTCAGAGTGTGGACACCACAGAAATGTTCTCAAAGTGTTGCCACACAGCTTGAGTTCCTAAAAGGGAACTATGTATGCCTTGGTGTATTCTATGATGTCTTTGAATGACCCTAATCGAAGTAAAATTATCATAATTATTTTTAGAACAATACATGCAAAAGTGCATTTTGAGATCAGATATTTACAGCATTTATCACATTTTAATTACTTAGGTTCCTTTAAAGCTCTCCTACTTGTAAAATGAAGAATCACATGTTAATTGTTTTTTGTGTGAAGTGCGTTCTGGGTTCTTTTGTTTCCCAAAGGCATGGAATTCATTAAGGCTGGAGGCGTATTTCATTTTTGAACTATAAAAATATCAGTGCTGCCTGAACTGTAGTTCATTTTCCAATAATGTAGCAGAATTAGTTCAGTAGAAACATCTATTAGTGTCTTATTACAGTTACTCTTACAGAGATAAAAAAATGGCTGTATTCATGAATATGACGGAGTTTAACCGGTCTGATATCTGTGAGCATTTCTTCTGTCCAGAGAGATCTGTATCTCCTGCAGTTTATATCTTACTGTACGTGTGTTCAGCTGCTGTGGTTCTTCTAACAGTGTGTGGAAATCTGCTCGTCATCATCTCTGTTCTTCACTACTTTTATAAGTATTCATTTTATTCAGTCCATCACAATGATTCACTAAATTTTGGGATTTACTGACATTTATTGTGAATTTCCAGGTATGAATTTCTCTCGACTTATCCCAACCCCTGCAGATCTCAATACAGTACATCTGCTAGCCGTATTCATGATCATAAATCAACTGTGTTTATTATTAGAGTCCAAGTACTATAACCTCTTATAATCTCGTACTGATCAATTAGTGGTATTTAAGACCAGATTTATGTATTTAACCAGCTTTTATAGAAAGTCAGATTTATTTTAATTCCTTGTCTCCAGTCCAGGTTTTTCGGAAAATAGCAGGTGCAGTTTTGCAAAGTGTGCAAAATGTAAGCAACACAGCGGATTAGCTTGGCTAGAAACTGCATGGCATTTTAATTTTGCATAAAATGGTGTATAAAGACAATCAGCATTCAGCATTAACATAGTATAATACTCAGCTTAGCAGAGAACTCGGTGTATAAAGTGAGTTCATAAAAAATCTAATAATCATGCTTAAAGAGGCAAAATTTGCATAAAAGAAATATATCATCACAATGCTTAATCGTGCATATGACACTCATATTTTAAAGGCTGGAGAGCAGGCGAAGCTGATGGATGAGGTTAGAGCCTAGAAAAGAAAGCAAATATAAAACACAACTTGCTGGGGGAAAAGTTCACGGTGAGAGAACAATGGTGTCAGGTCCTGAGCAATAGGAAGGACCAGGTTCATCACCAGAAGAGAAAGAAGTGGTTAGAGAATAAGTGGAGGAAGGAGAGGCTCGAGCAGTAGTTCGGTTTTAGTTTGAGCAGCCAATGCACCAAAAAACTGCAGGCGACATGCTTTAACTATAATCAAACAGCGTACATGCACATATAATTCATATAATCAAAGTAAAATCTTTAGTAGAAAAATACAAAAAATATATATATCTCGGCCTGACCCTTCTATGGAAGTCTATGGAGTCATGCAATGGGTTGAAGAGATGCTAGGAGGCTATCTCTCCCCAGGTGTGGCATCCTCACTTAAGACCCCGACACTACCCACCAAGTCCCAGCGTACTACGTCAGCGCTGGTGGGTAAGGCTTACAGTCTTGTCTTGATGGTGTCTTGATTGATCCTGCACACTGTAGAGCGAGGCTATATAATTCAGTTCGGGTTTCATCTTAGCTTGCCCCACTCTGGTTGGAATCGAGCAGGCTCTGGCCATAGAACAGGAAGTACATACCCTCCTGAGGAAGAAGGCCATCGAGGTGGTCCCTCCTTCAGACAAATAGTCCAGGTTCTGCAGCCGGTACTTCATAGTTCCTAGCGTCCTATCCTTGATCTAAGTCAGCTGTACCACTCTTTGATGAGGCTCCAGTTCAACATGCTGAGCCTTAAGCAGGTGGTGTCTCAGATCAGATCCGAGAACTGGTTTGTAACGGTAGATCTAAAGGATGCGTACTTTCATGTACCCATTCTCCCTTCGCACAGGAAGTTCCTGAGGTTTGCTCTTGGCCTTAAAGGGTACCAATACCTGGGTTTTCTGTTCAGCCTTGCCTTAATACCCCGGAATCTTCATAAAATGTGTCGATGCGGCTCTGGCTCTCCTGAGACTTTAGGGCATCCGCATCCCCAATTATAATCAACAACTGGTTAATATTAGTTCGATCAGAGCAGTAAGCGGTCTGGCATGTGATGTCGTTTTCGCTCAGATGAAGAAACTGGAGTTTCAGCTGAATGCCGGGAAAAGTGTGCTTTCTCCATCACAGAGAACCACCTATCTTGGCGTCATATGGGATTCGACGACCATGTGTGCCCATCTTATTTTCTGAACCTATTTCATCTATCCTTGCGACTGTCAGGAAGGTCAGAGAAGGGCAGTTACTCACTGTCAAGCAGGTTCAGAGACTGTTTGGGCTTATGGCGTCATTCCACTTGGCCTCCTGTACATGGGACCCCTTCAGTGGTGGCTCAGGACCCATGGGTTCTCACAAAAGGGCAATCCCTTCCGTACAATCAAGATCACACAGCAATGCCTACGTGTCTTAGATGTATGGAGAGATCCCAGGTTTCTATCTTAAGGTTTCATGCTGGGAGTCGCCGAACATCGCATAGTGCCAACGACAGATGCGTCCCTCACGGGGTGGGAAGCGGTCATGAGTGGCCATTCCACGCAAGGTTAATGGGACAAGCCTAAAAATGTGACTATATTTTATTGAAATCAACTTAATTTCAGTAATTCATTATTATTTTTATTCATCATGTAGACTAAGTCCATCACAATGACACACAACTAAATTTTGGGGTTTACTGATGTTTATTATGAATTTCCAGGTACGTATTCATTCATGCATCTCTTTTGCTTCTTTTCCTCCTGGGTTTTGTAGTGAGAAGCTCAGCCTTAATTTCTCTCGACTTATTCCAGCCCTTGCAGATCTCAATACATACAGTAGATCTGCCAGCTGTATTAATGATCATAAATTAACCATGTTCATTATCAAAGTCCAAGTATAACCTCTTTTCTCACATAAACACAGGACCATTATTCACTTAGGCAACCCGTGTTCCCTGCACTTGTCCACTCGTACTGATCAATTTGTCGTATTTAAGACCAGATTTATGTATTTTACCATAGAAAGTCAGATTTATTTCAATTGCTTGTCTCCAGTCTTAATAATGGAGGTCTCATTTTGGAGCGATTCTTTTTCCAGATAATTAGTTTCACTTGTTTGTCCATGTCACTTCTTGTCAGTAGTACTGGACCATTTAGTGAGGAAATGGAAGGAAAATTCTAGCAAATAAAATACTGATGTTACTTGAAATTGGTTGTGGAATTTTTCTGGATCAGATCAGAATAATTTGCCCAGAAGTCTTAGAGGTTTTGAATCTGGATTGACTTTATTAACAAAAGGTTTTACATGTTTTCTCTAAAACCTAATATATTTCCCCCTAACTGTCAAATTCTTGCCATACCACTTGTCAGAACAGTCATTGTGTTGGCATAAGAATAAATACCTTGATGTAACACTGCCACTGGACCATGAAATAATATTAGGATTATTTTATGCTAATTAATGCTAATTATTTGCAGCTGATGATTGCTAGAAATCTGGAACACAGGGACATTAACAAATGCAAAGTCTTTCTAACTTGAGAATTCTCACTCGCCAAGTTTAAACTTTTTACCACATTAATCAGACCCTTGAAAAGCATCCTGGTTGCCCCATGTCTGAGGGATGTCTGTTTCCCATAGTCTAAAGTTGAGAGAAAGAATACAGAAGGCCAGAGAGCAATTTGTAAGTATGACCCTCAACTAGAGCATTAGCGTGGGTTCAGTGTAATTCGCCACATCCTTAGATGAGTGGCATTCCAGTTCCTGTGGTTCACAGATGGACTTCGCAGAGGGTTTGGAGACAGGCTTGACCCTTTCCCCTACCTCTCCTGCGAAGTCCAGCTCCTGTTTGCAGGCTTCGGAAGCATGGCTTTCGGCGGATTCTTCACCCTTCAACAAGAGTATGCAGCTCCACTTCTCTTCCTCCAGAGGGGTGGGGGGGGCAGTTACTAGTGAACACGAGAGCAAGGAGCTTCTAGAGGTTATGACGTGCTGTGGAGAAGCTACATATAGCTTAGCCACTTGATGGGCATAAAGCCCCTCCATCCAGCAAGTTTGACATACGTTTTTTGCTCCCGGGGATGCAACCTCCATGTTGGGGTCTACCATTTTTACCTACCCTTCTCGGTCTGCCCCTTTAGCACTAAGTTCTCAGTCTTTTTCAACATCATAAGGCTCAGGGATCATGGCTACGAAGTCATGCCATGGGTTTAAGAGACGCTAGCAGGCTCCAAGAGTGGCATCCTCCATTAAGACCCCAACACTACCCACCAAGCCACTCCATACTACGTCAGCGATGGTGGGTAAGGCTTATGCCTCAGCAGGTCAGGCCGCTCGTGATGCACTCTCCCACCTGTAAGCGATGCTATTCAGAGGGCGTGTAGAACCACCTTTCTCGGTTCCCGTTTCTCTACAGACCCTCAGGGACCTGGTTCTTTAACTCCTGCCACTAAATGTGCTTCAGGGCACGACCAGCTCCAGCGAGCTTCCACCTGGCGTTGTTGCGGACCAGGATCACTCACCACTTAAGCTGCGTTAGGGCACTGCCCTGGCTCTAGGCGTACTGAAGGTCAGTCTTGAGCGACTGATACCCTTAAGAGACCATCTGGCAGCCTGGGAAGCTCTGCCAGACGTGTCTTAATGGATCGATTCAGTTCGGGTCTCGTCCGCCCACTTTTAACTGGCTTTGCCTTACTCTGGCGGGAATCAAGCAGGCTCTGATCATAAAACAGGAAGTACATACTCTCCTGAGGAAGGAGGCCATCGAGGTGGTCCCTCGATCAGACAAAGATTCCGGGTTATACAGCCCGTACTTCATAGTTCCTAGTATCCTGTACTAGATCTACATCGGCTAATCCACTCTTTGATGAGGCTCTGCTTTATTTTAATTCAAGCATTCATAGGGTTATTTACGCTCTGTTTTATCCGTGGTTTAGGAGGTGCATTAAATTAATTCTAACTCTGCAAATATTCCAAACAGATTCTGCATTAATCAATGTTTTCTGATGAATGTGTGTGTGGGTTTATATACATATATACCATATATAAAGCTGTACAGTTCAGATTCTTTATTTTATATTGTATGTTATGTATATTATGTCACCATTTACAGGCAATACAGTTTATTTCTAAACACAAAACGTTTCAGTGGCCTTGTTGATTCCCTGCTAAATGTTATTGCTTTCCGTTTTGTAAACTGAAGAATCGTATAATTAGAGGTGTTTTTTGTGCTTAGTGCCTTCTGGGGTCTTTTGTCTCCCGAAAGGTATGACATCATATTCATCAAGATGTGAAACAAATGTAGGAGGTGTTTACGTTTCTAAACTATAAAAATATCACAGCTGTCTGACCTTCAGTTCACTTAAACATAATGTAACCAAAGCTTGTTTTTAGAAAAAATGCTTGTCTTGAACCTGACAGAATTGAACCGGTCTGATATCTGTGAGCATTTCTCCTGTCCAGAGAGATCTGTATCTCCTGCAGTTTATATCTTACTGTACGTGTGTTCAGCTGCTGTGGTTCTTCTAACAGTGTGTGGAAATATGCTCATCATCATCTCTGTTCTTCACTTCAAGCAGCTTCACACTCCGACCAACATCCTCGTTCTCTCTCTGGCCGTGTCGGATTTCCTCATCGGTGCTTTAGTGATGCCCCCGATGTTAATCTCAGCCATCGAGTCATGCTGGATCTTTGATAAAGGCTACTGCATCAGTTTTTTGGTAACTGCTTATTTTCTCGCCAGTTTTTCCATCTACAATGTTGCTCTGATTGCTGTGGATCGCTATCTGGCTCTTTCAAACCCTTTTCTCTACACTAAGAATATCTCTAGAAGGACCATGAGCATTGTGGTGGTTTTCAACTGGTTTTGTTCTCTGTTGTATAACATTTTACTCTGTTATTTCAATGGAAGCTTCACAAGTTCTATAATGTGTCCTGGGGAGTGTTTTCTTTTACTAAATGAGGTTGGGGCTGTAATTGATCTTATAATAACATTTATATTTCCATGTTCCATAATAATCATATTGTATATTGGAGTTTTTCTGATCGCTAAGAAACACGCCACTGCTATCAGAGAGCTTAATAATCACACACGACCTCAAACACAGAAAATCACCTCCCACTCCATGAAATCTGAGAGAAAAGCAGCCAAAGTCCTCGGTATTTTAGTGGCCGTGTTTATAGTGTGTTTACTGCCATATTTTATTTATAGTTTATTAGCTGATGTTATTAGAATGCAGGCAGACACCTTTATGAAAGTCTTTATGGTGCTTTGTCTGAATTCCACCATTAATCCAATTATTTATGCTTTATTTTACCCGTGGTTTAGGAGGTGCGTTAAATTAATCATAACTGTATTACTTATAACTAAATATTCCAAAAAGACTCAGTTAATAAATGTTCTTTCATGAATGTTTGTATTTGTGAGACATGATCACATTTTTGGATATTTATTTCATAGATAAAAAAAATAAATAAATGAAAACATTGACATATATACAGCTATAACACTCAGGCAGTGTGGAAACCCCTCATTCAATTTGTTTAGGCATTTTTATCACAGGTTATAAAACAATGGTCTTCAACTGAAAATCTTTAAGGTCCAGTAAATGAACCCTCCTCGCCAGCTGAGGTCTGGACGTTTATATACCTAAAAACATGAATTGATTATGTTTGCCAGACTAAAGAAATTAGTGTAGACAAAATTTTAATTGGACACATTATAAATAAATACATAAAAGGAAACGCTAAAGGGCTTTTGTTTCTGCTGAACTGAGATTACAGATCATAAGGAATGAACGCATTAAAAAACTGTAAAAAAAAAAAAGAAAACGGAAATCACATTTTAACTTTACACATAGTCTTTACCTAACTGAATGTATCTATTGTTTAACATTGCTCTCTTCTATACTTCATGTTTCATTGATAAAATATCAACAGCAAAATCATTCAGAAACACAAACACCAACTTTCCTTATTTTTGAGAATGCCATTATTTTTCACTCAAAAGTTTCATCTTTTGCACATTTCTCTCGGTTGTCTTCACTGCACGCTCAACTGCACGTCTGACCATAGAAACAGTGAGCATAGTAACTGTAGTAGCGACCCAAGCCCACCTTGATGTGCCTGATACAAATTTGAATTTATTAGAAAATAGCGTTTGGCATATATTAATTTAATAATGTGAAAAGGCTTCGCGGTCCGGCTGGGCACATTTTGTGGTCCGGATTCGGACCGGAGTCCGCCATTTGGCGACCCCTGTTATAAAACAATAAACACATTAAACAATGTGTATTATGTATGCAAGTATAGTGACCTACTCAGATACCAAGTTAAACTTGATGTGGCATATGAAAGTAAAAAAAGATTTTCTACTATATTTTATTGAATTCAACTTCATTTGAGGAATTCATTATTCATTTAATAAGTTATCATTTAGTTAAATTTTTATCATGCCCAAACGAAACTTAATTCTTGGAGAGGTTTTCCATATGACCTGCGATGCCCGTGGTGCCTTTTCTGATCAGGGAAGAATCACAGCACACAGAATGGAGCTTATGTTCTTCTTCAGTTTATTGCAGGCAGCAGACACGTGTATATATACACACATTGGAAACAAAGCCTGACCTAAAGCTGTTTCCTGTTTAGACAAGAGTATATACTAGCTGGAGATGTGTGAGCCCAGATAAAGTCTCCCTGTATACCTTACATACTAACATCGTAAATATTCTATAGACACTGAACAGACAATGGAATGTGTGTGAGCCACCTCAACACTAACAATGGGCACTTTAAATCATTTATGATTTAGCATCACACACCAAAATATAGGATGTTCTTCTTGGGAACAGAACCGGTGACATAAACTGCAAATGAAAAGATAAAGACAAACAAAAACATACAGATTCCATTTCATTCTGTCCCTACATGCATATAATCCTTCATAATCACCACTCCAATTGAGGCCTTTATGGCCTGTCTTACCATCATCATCAAACTTGACAACATACACAGTACAATACCAACAATCAATACAAGAACCTATCCTAAAACATAAGTGTTCAACACTCTTAAACAAATTCTTAATCTTCTCAAAAAACTTTGTTCAGCAGTTGTTTCACGTTCTCCAAGACATCATGAGACAATTGTTTCTCAGTGCTTGTTTAATATGTCTATTAGTATTATCAGGTATATGAAACAGTTTCTTTTTACTGAATGATGTGTTCGAAAAGAATAAGAAAAATTCGGAGTCTAATAACAGCTATGCACATATTGTTATAGAATTTAGACCTAGAGCAGGTATCAGGGTAAGCTAAACAAAACAGTCAAGTGAGTCAGATCTTCACCCCGGAAGTGGCCCCCTTTCTCAGTTGAGAGCATGAGGACAGAAGGAAAAGACAGTGATACATTTGTTTCAAAAAACTAAATTTCCATTCCTATTTTATGCATCATATCTCTATCTAAAAGGTTTAAAGGCGAGTTTGGAATTATTGTAAAGCTATGATAAAAACTTGTACCAGTCAGTGTCACCACAGGCAAAAGGTGAGTCACAGGACATGAAATTGGAAATCTATCTATTCCCTAATAGATAAACTTCCCCTTTCTCCTAGGACCTCCTCCTTGAGTTTTGTGCTGAGGCTGGAATGCACCACTTCCTGTTGCAGTAAAGAGCATAAAGGGTTAACTTAACCTGGAGCATAGTAGAAACCTCTAGCAGCATCTAAATCTCTAGGGAAAAAGTATCTAGATGTGACACAATTTCACTCCATAATGTCAAATGATCTAAATAAGGATTAGTCCAATAACCGGCACAATTCCTATACAGCTAATCTTTGGGATTTTCTTCCGGCAGTAAGCGAGAGATGTTATGACCCATCTTCTTTACACAGAACAAAGAACAGACACACAACACATAACACTTAGACAATACAGCTGTGCTAGGCACCAGGGGGATCGCAGTCTACAAACAAAAAAGGTAAAACAGTCTCTCCAATTGGATCACAAATTTTTAAGTTAGGAGAATAAAATAGACTATAAAACCAAAACAAAAATGAAGTCTTTTTAAAATGTTCCTTTTTCTTTAGTTCCTTTTCTCTCTTTTTTTTGTTTTTTGTTTTTTTAATCAATTAATTTATTCATTTATCTATTTTTTTCGGGCATATATAAATTATTGTGGATTCTTTTGGATACTTCAGACAATATTGCCTATATTAGGCAGACCGTAAAAAAACATCTTCTAATCTTGCATCTTACATCTAAGGTGAGGAAAACTTTATCGCAACAGAATCATCCCACCAAAGGTAATTGTTATTATTAATTAAACAATTAATGCATAACCAAGACACGAACACACATGCAGCCCTGGCTGGCAAATGGGAAAATCCCCGCAAGCAAGGAAGTATCCTAAAACTTACCTTGATGCGTGATCTCCCTTCGGATGTTGCCGGAAAGTATCCCACTTCTGACACCAAAACTGTTAGATTTTTATCATGCCCAAACGAAACTTCATTCTTGGACAGGTTTTCCATATGACCTGCAATGTCCGTGATGCCTTTTCTGAACAGGGAAGAATCACAGCACACAGAATACAGGCTTGACCCTTTCCCCTACCTCTCCTGCCCAGTCCAGCTCCTGTTTGCTTTGGATATTTATTTGCTATCTCAGCATTTTAGTGTCTGTGTTTATAGTGTGTTTACTTCCGTATTATATTTACAGTTTATTAGGTGATGTTATTGAAATTCAGGCAGAAACTTTTCAAAAACTTGCAATCGTGCTTTATTTTGATATAAGCATTAATCCGGTTATTTACGCTCTGTTTTATCCATTGTTTAGGAGGTGCAGTGAATAAATTATAACTCTGCAAATATTCCAAACAGACTCTGCTTTAATGTTTTCTGATGAATGTGTGTGTGGGTTTATATACATATATACCGTATATAAAACTGTACAGGTCAGATTCTTTATTTTATATTGTATGTTATGTATATTATGTCAGCATTTACCATTAAATCCATTTCTGAAGCAGGCAATAAAGTTCATTAATTGCAAAATGTATCACATTTTCTCTTCATTCACATTTCTAAGCACAAAACGTTTCAGTGGCCTTGTTGATTCCCTGCTAAATGTTATTGCTTTACATTTTGTAAACTGAAGAATCGTATAATTAGAGGTGTTTTTTGTGCTTAGTGCCTTCTGTGGTCTTTTGTCTCCCAAAGGTATGACATCATATTTATTAAGATGTCAATCAAATGTAGGAGGTGTTTACGTTTCTAAACTATAAAAATATCACAGCTGTCTGACCTTCAGTTCACTTAAACATAATGTAACCAAAGCTTGTTTTTAGAAAAAAATGTTTGTCTTGAACCTGACAGAATTGAACCGGTCTGATATCTGTGAGCATTTCTCCTGTCCAGAGAGATCTGTATCTCCTGCAGTTTATATCTTACTGTACATGTGTTCAGCTGCTGTGGTTCTTCTAACAGTGTGTGGAAATCTGCTCGTCATCATCTCTGTTCTTCACTTCAAGCAGCTTCACACTCCGACTAACATCCTCGTTCTCTCTCTGGCCGTGTCGGATTTCCTCATCGGTGCTTTAGTGATGCCCCCGGTGTTAATCTCAGCCATCGAGTCATGCTGGATCTTTGATACAGGCTACTGCATCAGTTTTTTGATGACTTCTTATGTTCTCGCCAGTTTTTCCATCTACAATGTTGCTCTGATTGCTGTGGATCGCTATCTGGCTCTTTCAAACCCTTTTCTCTACACTAACAATATCTCTAGGAGGACCATGAGCATCGTGGTGGTTTTCAACTGGTTTTGTTCTCTGTTGTATAACATTTTACTCTGTTATTTCAATGGAAGCTTCACAAATTCTATAATGTGTCCTGGGGAGTGTTTTCTTTTACTAAATGAGGTTGGGGCTGTAATTGATCTTGTAGTAACATTTATATTTCCATGTTCCATAATAATCATATTGTATATTGGAGTGTTTATGATTGCTAAGAAACACGCCACTGCTATCAGAGAGCTTAATAATCACACACGACCTCAAACACAGAAAATCACCTCCCACTCCATGAAATCTGAGAGAAAAGCAGCCAAAGTCCTCGGCATTTTAGTGTCCATGTTTATAGTGTGTTTACTGCCATATTTTATTTACAGTTTATTAGCTGATGTTATTGGAATGCAGGCAGACACATTTATGAAAGTTTATATTGTGCTTTGTCTGAATTCCACCATTAATCCAGTTATTTATGCTCTGTTTTACCCGTGGTTTAGGAGGTGCGTTAAATTAATCATAACTGTATTACTTATAACTAAATATTCCAAAAGAACTCAGTTAATAAATGTTCTTTCATGAATGTTTGTATGTGTGAGACAGAACGATCACATCTTTGGATATTTATTTTATATAAAAAATAAATAAATAAATGAAAACATTAACAGATATACAGCTATAACAGTCAGGCAGTGTTGAAACCCCTCATTCAAATTGTTTAATGTTTTACAACCTGCGATAAAACTGTCTAAACACATTTAACAATGTGTATTATGTCTGCAAGTACAGTGACCTACTCGGATGACAAGTTGTTTCTACTATATTTGATTGAATTTATCTTTATTTGAGTAATTCATTATTCATTTAATGTTATCATTTTATCAGTCCATCTCGGTCTACATGTGAGTCACAGGTACTACATAAACCCAGCAATTACACACTAAATTTTCCTTCTGGGTTTTGTAGTGAGAAGCTCAGCCTTAATTTCTCTCGACTTTTTCCAGCCCCAGCAGATCTCAATACATACAGTACATCTGCCAGCCGTATTCATGATTAAATCAACTGTGTTCATTATCAAAATCCAAGTTTAACCTCTTTTCTCACATAAAAACAGGACCAGGATTCGCTTAGGCAATTTAAAATCAGTTTAATTTCAATTGCTTGTCTCCAGTCCCAATCCTGAAGATTCTTTTTCTTTCACTCTTTTTCACTTGTTTGTCCATGTCACTTCTTGTCAGTAGTACTAGATGATTTAATGAGCAAAACATTAAATAAAATATTGATGTTACTTGAAATTAGTTGTGTAATTTTTCTGGATCAGATCAGAATAATTTGCCCAGAAGTCTTCAAGGTTTTGAATCCGGATCGACTTTATTAACTAAAGGTTTTACATGTTTTCTATAAAACAGAAGACTTATACTGTTCCCAGTTGCCTTTACATATCCCTAATATCTTTCCCCTAACGTTAAAAGTTTTGCCATACCACTTGTCACAGTCACAGTAAAACAGTCAGTGTGTTGGTGTAAGAATAAACACCTTGATGTAACACTGCCACTGGACCGAGAACTGGTTCAGTGTTTTATCCTGTTCAGGAAAATGATGCGCTGCCAGAAATAACACATTTTAATGAGTCTTTTGTCAGTAACGACTGGTACAATCAAGTCAAGTCAAGTCAAGTTTATTTCTATTGCGCTTTTCACAACAGACATTGTCTCAAAGCAGCTCTACAGGAATCAACAGTCAAGGTGAATGGTGTGTGTTTATCCCTGATGAGCAGCCGTGGCGACTGTGGCAAGGAAAAACTCCCTTAGATGTTATGAGGAAGAAACTTTGAGAGGAACCAGACTCAAAAGGGGAACCCATCCTCATTTGGGTGACATCAAGAGTTTGATCATAAATCTTTCAACAATACAGAACACTGGAGAGTGAGAACTAACATGAGTACTGGAGTATAAGATTATAAGTAATGATCTTTCTGCAGTCTTATACAGTCTTTATGGTTATAAAACTAGGAGATACTGAGCTCAACATTTGTGATCATCACAGATCCAGCATCAGCTTCTCCATGCCAGAGCCTTTAAACACTCCAGGATGTCCAATGTCAAAACCACACATGTAGTGGGATCCAATTGGCACTGGTAGGTCTCTAGATGGTTCGGGATGTTTGCGAAATCGGCATCTACTTCTTCAAGGGTCCATAATCTTCATGAGGTGGGACATGACTGGAGCTGGCCAAACCTCAGGATGCCTCGGGATGGGGAGAGAAAGAGAAGCAGTGGAAATGAATTAGCGTAGCTGCTGTTCATGATATTAACAGCACAAGTTGATAATGTGCATGTGATCAGATGTTCTGGAGCACAAGGTTATGATGTGAGAGGTGTTATGTGTAGGCTTTGCTAAAAAGATAAGTTTTTAATCTGCACTTAAACTGGGAGAGAGTGTCTGAGCCCCGTACAATGCAACATTGCTTGATAATTACTAAAATCTTGGCCAATTTCTCCCCAAAATCATTGACAAGCAGATACAGGGAATTGTCCCTGCCTCGATTTGTCCCCTCACTTTGCAGTGCAGCATTTAGGAAGCCTGGAGGTAGGCTGAGGAAACAGAAGAACTAAAAGACAAGATAAGGAGCTTTGAGGATGTGGATTTGGACTGTAGTTAATGTCAACAGTCTGCTACACAGTCTCAAGACTACAGTTTGCATCTGATCACTATCACTGCACCTCAACATCGATTATCTGTAAAACCGTCTCTAGGTTACGTATGTTACCATAGTTCCCTGAGGGAATGAGATGCTGTGTAGTAATGCTTTGGGAATGCGGCCGCATTGTCTATGCTCTAAAATAATGTGTGCAATCAGTCAAAATTGGAGGCAGCCTGTCACCGGCGGGGTGACGTCACAACCAGAAAGTATAAAACACACATGAAATAAAGAAACGCCAGCTTCTGTAAAGGAGAAGGGAAGGAAGCGCTGAGGGGACACCAGCAGTGTGGCTTAGAGACGCAATGTCTCGTTCCCTCAGAAAACTAGGGTTACATATCTAACCTAGAGACATTTCCTTTTAGGAACTCGAGCTGCGTCGCAACGATTCGGGAACAAGAGTCCTATACTGTCACACTGACCAGTCCCTGACTAGTGTGAATGAACAGAGCTAGGTCAAAGGACAGAGGTGCCAGGAGTGGCGCAGTGGTTGAGGTTATAAAACCTGACAAAGGTCAACGGGGTCGACCAGCCCGCAGCGTTGCAAAGGTCTTGGAGGGATACTCCAGAGGACCAAGCTTTAGAGGCTGCACACTCCGGGTCGAGTGTGCTCTGACCTCCAAAGGTGCGGGAAGACCAGAGCACTCATTGGAAGACACAATAGCATTGATAATTAATCTGCTGAGGGTCTGCTTATGAGCAGGAAAGCTTCTTCTCGGAGGGCTGTAGCACACGAATAACTGTTCTGACTTTCTCCAGAGACTTGTCCTGGGGACATAGCAGTACAGTGCTTAGACCGGGCACAGCTAGTTCAGCTTCTCTTGGTCTGGGGTCTAAAATGGAGGACGATTGAATGCCTGGAACCCAGCAGGTCGTGGGACAACTGAGGACACCTTGGGGACGTAACCCACTCTAGGGTGCAGGAAGGCACTGGCCATGCCTGTAGTAAACTCCAGAAAAGACAGGGTGACAGAAAAGGCCTGCAAAACACTACTTTCCTCAGAGAGCAGATAGCCAGCAAGAACGCAGTCTTAATTGACAAGTGCCTCCATGAAGCCTCGGCGAAAGGCTCTAAGGGGGGGTTTAAATAGAGCCTCCAACACAATGTCCAGGTCCCACCCAGGCACTCTAGGTCGCTTCGAAGGCCTCAGCCTGCAGGTGTCTTCTAGAAAACGTGTCAGGAGTGGGTCTCTGCCCAGTGGATGCCCCTACACGGGGGCGTGATACACTAATACAGCAGATAGTGTGTTCTGGGGTCTTTTGTTTCCCAAAGGCATGGCATTCATTAAGGCCGGAGGAGTATTTCATTTCTAAACTATAAAAATATCAGTGCTCATGAACTATAGATTATTTTCCAATAATGTAGCAGAATTAGTTTTTAGAAAAAATGCCTGTATTCATGAACCTGACGAAGTTTAACAAGTCTGATATGTGTGAGCATTTCTCCTGTCTTCAAAAGATTTGTAATGTGTCCTGAAGTGTGTTTGCTTTTTCGAGTGACGTTCGGACCGTAATTTATCTTACAATAACATTTATATTTTCACTTTCTGTCATAATCATATTGTACACTCAAGGTTTTAAGATCGTTAAGAAACACGCCACTGCTATCAGAGAGCTTAATAATCACACACGACCTCAAAAACTTGCAATCATGCTTTATTTTGATTCAAGCATTAATCCGGTTATTTACGTTCTGTTTTATCCGTGGTTTAGGAGGTGCATTAAATTAATTATAACTCTACAAATATTCCAAACACACTCTGCATTAATCAATGTTTTCTGATGAATGTGTGTGTGGGTTTATATACATATATACCATATATAAAGCTGTACAGTTCAGATTCTTTATTTTATATTGTATGTTATGTATATTATGTCACCATTTTCTATTAAGTCCATTTCTGAAGCAGGCAATACAGTTTTTCTTGCAAAATTGGATTTACAGCATTTATCACATTTTCTCTTCATTCACATTTCTAAGCACAAAACGTTTCAGTGGCCTTGTTGATTCCCTGCTAAATGTTATTGCTTTCCGTTTTGTAAACTGAAGAATCGTATAATTAGAGGTGTTTTTTGTGCTTAGTGCCTTCTGGGGTCTTTTGTCTCCCGAAAGGTATGACATCATATTCATCAAGATGTGAAACAAATGTAGGAGGTGTTTACGTTTCTAAACTATAAAAATATCACAGCTGTCTGACCTTCAGTTCACTTAAACATAATGTAACAAAAGCTTGTTTTTAGAAAAAATGCTTGTCTTGAACCTGACAGAATTGAACCGGTCTGATATCTGTGAGCATTTCTTCTGTCCAGAGAGATCTGTATCTCCTGCAGTTTATATCTTACTGTACGTGTGTGGAGCTGCTGTGGTTCTTCTAACAGTGTGTGGAAATATGCTCATCATCATCTCTGTTCTTCACTTCAAGCAGCTTCACACACCGACCAACATCCTCGTTCTCTCTCTGGCCGTGTCGGATTTCCTCATCGGTGCTTTAGTGATGCCCCCGATGTTAATCTCAGCCATCGAGTCATGCTGGATCTTTGATACAGGCTACTGCATCAGTTTTTTGATGACTGCTTATGTTCTCACCGGTTTAGCCATCTACAATGTTGCTCTGATCGCTGTGGATCGCTATCTGGCTCTTTCAAACCCTTTTCTCTACGCTAACAATATCTCTAGAAGGACCATGAGCATTGTGGTGGTTTTCAACTGGTGTGGTTCTCTGTTGTATAACATTTTACTCTGTTATTTCAATGGAAGCTTCACAAGTTCTATAATGTGTCCTGGAGAGTGTTTTCTTTTACTAAATGAGGCTGGGGCTGTAATTGATCTTATAATAACATTTATATTTCCACTTTCTGTCATAATCATATTGTATATTGGAGTGTTTCTGATCGCTAAGAAACACGCCACTGCTATCAGAGAGCTTAATAATCACACACGACCTCAAACACAGAAAATCACCTCCCACTCCATGAAATCTGAGAGAAAAGCAGCCAAAGTCCTCGGCATTTTAGTGGCCGTGTTTATAGTGTGTTTACTGCCATATTATATCTACACTTTATTAGGTGACGTTATTGGAATGCAGGCAGACACCTTTATGAAAGTCTTTATGGTGCTTTGTCTGAATTCCACTATTAATCCAATTATTTATGCTTTATTTTACCCGTGGTTTAGGAGGTGCGTTAAATTAATCATAACTGTATTACTTATAACTAAATATTCCAAAAAGACTCAGTTAATAAATGTTCTTTCATGAATGTTTGTATGCGTGAGACAGAATGATCACATCTTTGGATATTTCTTGCATAGATTAAAACAATATGTAAACATTAACAGATATACAGCCATAACAGTCAGGCAGTGTGGAAATTTCACAGTGTGTTCATTATCAAAATCCAAGTATAACCTCTTTTCTCACATAAAAACAGGACCAGGATTCGCTTAGGCAACCCGTGTTCCCTGCACTTGTCCAATCGTACTGATCAAGTGGTATTTAAGACCAGATTTATGTGTTTAACCAGCTTTTATACACACTCAGTTTAATTTCAATTGCTTGTCTTCAGTCCCAATCCTGGAGTTTATTTTTCTTTCACTTTCTTTCACTTGTTTGTCCATGTCACTTCTTGTCAGTATAACTGGATGATTTAATGAGCAAATGGGAGTAAAATTCTGACAAATAAAATATTGATGTTACTTAAAATTGATTGTGGAATTTTTCTGGATCAGATCAAAATCATTTGCTCAGAAGTCTTAGAGGTTTCGAATCCCGATCAACTTTATTAACAAAAGGTTTTACATGTTTTCTTTAAAACAAAAGACATACTGTTCCCAGTTGCCTTTACATAACCCTAATATCTTTCCCCTAACATTAAAAGTCTTGCCATTCCACTTGTCAGAACAGTCAGTGTGTTGGTGTAAGAATAAACACCTTTTGTAACACTGCCACTGGACCGAGAACTGGTTCAGTGTTTTATCCTGTTCAGGAAAATGATGCGCTACCAGAAATAACACTTCCTAATGAGTCTTTTGGCAGTAACGACTGGTACAAACAATGCAACATTGCTCGATAATTACTAAAATCTTGGCCAATTTCTCCCCCAAATCATTGACAAGCAGATACAGGGAATTGTCCCTGCCTCAATTTGTCCCCTCACTTTGCAGTACAGCATTTAGGAAGCCTGGAGGTAGGCTGAGAAAACAGAAGAACTAAAGGACAAGATAAGGAGCTTTGAAGATATGGATTTGGACTGTAGTTAATGTCAATTGTCTGCTACACTGTCTCAAGACTACAGTTTGCATCTGATCACTGTCACTGCACCTCAACATCCTTTAATTGTAAAACTGTCTCTAGGTTACGTATGTTACTCTAGTTTCCTGAGGGAATGAGATGCTGCATCGCAATGCTTTGCATGCTTTTGCGACTGCATTGTCCATGCCCTGGAATAATGTGTGCAATCAGTCAAAATTAGAGGCAGCCTGTCACTGGTGTGGTGATGTCATGACCAGAAAGTATAAATCGCACATGGAGTAAAGCCAACGCCAGTGTCAGGGTGCGAGAGAAACGGGAGGCGGAAGCCGGAGTACAGTTCGCTCGGGTTTTATTGACCAGAGTGAGGAAGAGAGATAAACACAAGCACCCAAGCACACACGCACGCACACGCGCACAAACACACACACACGCACTCACACAAGTCATTGAGAGAGTCAGAGGTGCGCATGGGGAGAAGCGTAGCTGATCCGAAATGCGCGGGGAGGAGAAACACAGCCGGTACCGGATGGTAGAGTCCGAACGGAACGGAAGATTACTGCATGCAACTGTGAAACCATGCAGCAGTACGTAGCATTTAACACATTCAATAATGAACGTGAATTGGGAGTGAATGAGGAGCTTATATAGAAGCGGCGTGGAGTGATGACGAGTCCCAGGTGTGCGTGATTAGGCCTGGAGCTCCAGAGAGAGTGAAGGCATGAGTGATGATGAGCTCCAGGTGTGCATGGTTAAACCTGGAGCTCGAGGGAGAGCGGAGGCATAGAGAGCCACCAAAGGGGGCGTGGCAGGTGGATCCCTGACAGCCAGCTTCTGTAAAGGAGAAGAAAGCGCTGAGGGGACGCCTAGCAGTGTGGCTTAGAGACGCAATGTCTCGTTCTCTTAGAAAACTAGGGTTACATACGTAAACTAGAGACATTCCCTTTCAGGAACTCGAGCTGCGTCGCAACGATATAGGAACAAGAGTCCTATACCGCCACACTGACCAGTCCCTAAATAGTGTGAATGAACACAGCTAGGTTTAAGGACAGAGGTGCCAGTATTGGCGCAGAGGTTGAGGTTGTAAAACCTGATGAAGCTCAGCGGGGTGGACAGCAGCTTCAGACACCGACCAACATCCTTGTTCTCTCTGGCTGTGTCAGATTTCCTTATCGGTGCTTTAGTGATGCCTCTGTTGTTAATCTCAGCTGTCGAGTCATGCTGGATCTTTGATACAGGCTACTGTGTTAGTTTTTTGATGACTGCTTATCTTCTCACCATCTTATCCATCTATAATGTTGCTCTGATCGCTGTGGATTGCTATTTGGCTCCTTCAAACCCTTTTCTCTACACAAACACCATCTCCAGCAGGATTATGAGCATAGTGTTTTCCAACTGGTGTGCTTCTCCAGTGTGTAACATATCACTCTGTTATTTTCAATGAAAGCTTCAAAAGTTCCCCTTTGGGAACTCAAGCTGCATCACAACGCTTTGGGAAGGCCTTGCATTGCCCACGCTCTGAATCACGTGTGAAATCCGGCCAATGGCAAGTCATGACGTCTTCCGTGGACGATGTTGCGATACAGGAAGCTACAAAATGCGTAAGCAATTGAGCATCGTTAGCTTCTGTTTGTTCAGGTAAGCGCTTTGTGTGTGAATCTGTGCAGGCCTGAGCTTAAAAAGTGAGCAGAATTCCGACTGTGTGTTCCTTCTTGCCCCCAATTCATTAAGGGGAGGGATACACACAGCCGATGTGTTGTTTGTTTAGCTTAGGAGCATGCTCAGTCAGCTCTCGAGGGAGTCAACTGTTAGCATTTTAGACGTGTGGCCATGCGCTCCTGGAGAACGCTCTCCGACGAGAGTTCTCTCCCTCGCGACTCGGTCCCGCTTTTGCCGAGGCAAAGCGGTGCAGAAAGTCATGGGGTTTGCAGATCTAGCAGAAGGCACAGAGACGGATGAGTCCTTTCCGGCCTTTCCTGCCAAGTCAAGCGTTCGTTCCCTGTGGGGAAACATGCCCTTTGGTTGTTTCTTCTCCTGGCATGAGTAGCACAGTGCTTTATATTTTTTCCTCTGAAGAGGAAACAATTTTGGAGGCTAGCAAACCCATGGACTCCTCACTGCCTGTGCTGTAGGAGGAGCCCCTGGAGGTAGTGACGCAGGCCGTGTACAAGCTAGAAATAGCTTGGCTGGACAAAAAGCAGAAGCAGCACACACCCAGTGAGCTGGATGAGCGTTTTCTGCGCCCCGCGTCAAAGCCTCCTGTTTAGGCGACAAGTTCAGGAGACCACAACGCAGTTTCAGTGGTACCTTCCACGCCGCTCCAATGGGGGCATTGCTCCAGCCGTTCTAAAAGAGTCAGAAGAGGCTGGTTCCCCGATCAGACTTCCTTGCCCAGGAGGCCAGGCTGTTAGCCCTGCCACTGGATGTGCTTCAGGGGGCAGTCTCTCTCCAGTGGGTGTCTTCCTCCATCTCTGCCTGAGAGATCGCTGCAGATGAAGAAGACCCACCGGATGTATCTCGTGGGTCCTGCACACAAGAGAGAAGGGATACTCCATCCCATTCAGGTCCTCTCTTCCCCGGTTCAACAGGATGTGTCCCACCCTGGTGGGACCAAGGCAGGCTCTGGTCCTGGAACAGGAAGTGTGCACCCTCCTAAGGAAAGGGGCCATCGAGGTGGTTCCTCTCTTAGACAAAGAGTCAGCCTAAACAGCCAGTATTTCTTTGTTCCAAAGAAAGATGGCAGATTGCGGCTAATCCTAGATCTGCACTTCTTGAACCGCTCACTCGTGAAGCTCGGGTTCAGGATTCTCATCCTCTAGGAGGTCGTGTCTCAGATCAAGTCCTCGGACTGGTTTGTCACGATAGATCTGGGGACATCTGTTTCCACATAGCCATCCTTCCCCGCTAACAGGAGGGTCCTAAGTTTTGTTTCGGGGACGCAGCTTACCAATATCGGGTCCTCCCGGTCCGCCTAGCACTCTCACCCTGCACTTTCACAAAGTGTATGATTTATCGACAACTGGTCGATATTAGCTCGTTTACAGCTTCAGGTGGTCCGGCATCCAGATGTGGCTCTCGCCTGTATGAAGGAGCTGGGGTTAAGACTAAAAGCAGGGATAAGTGTGCTTTCTCAGTACAGAGACCTCCTATGGCAAGTGTCTTCCGCCAGGTTCGAAGCTATCCTCACAGCAGTCAGGAGTAAGAGAAGGCCAGTCACTCACTGTGAAACAGTTCCAGAGGCTGCTGGGTCTCATGGCGACAGGGTAAGGTAAGCGCAGGGAGTATGGCCTGTTGACACAGCATCTCGTTCCCTCAGGGAACTAGGGTTACATGCAGAACCTAGAGATGTTTTGTAACGTGTCCTGGACAGTGTTTTCTTTTTCTGAATGATGTTGAACCGTAATTGACCCTACAATAACATTTATATTTCCACTTTCTGTCATAATCATATTGTACAGTCGAGTTTTTATGGTCGCTAAGAAACACGCCACTGCTATCAGAGAGCTTAATAATCACACACGACCTCAAACACAGAAAATCACCTCCCACTCCATGAAATCTGAGGGAAAAGCAGCGAAAATACTGTGTTTTAGTATGCGTGTTTATAGTTTGTTTACTGCCATGTTATATTTACAGTTTATATACCGTATATAAAGCTGTACAGTTCAGATTCTTTATTTTATATTGTATGTTATGTATATTATGTCACCATTTACTATAAAGTTCATTTGTTGCAAAATCGGATTTACAGCATGTATCACATTTTCTCTTCATTCACATTTCTAAGCACAAAACGTTTCAGTGGCCTTGTTGATTCCCTGCTAAATGTTATTGCTTTCTGTTTTGTAAACTGAAGAATCGTATAATTAGAGGTGTTTTTTGTGCTTAGTGCCTTCTGTGGTCTTTTGTCTCCCGAAAGGTATGACATCATATTCATCAAGATGTGAAACAAATGTAGGAGGTGTTTACGTTTCTAAACTATAAAAATATCACAGCTGTCTGACCTTCAGTTCACTTAAACATAATGTAACAAAAGCTTGTTTTTAGAAAAAAATGTTTGTTTTGAACCTGACAGAATTGAACCGGTCTGATATCTGTGAGCATTTCTCCTGTCCAGAGAGATCTGTATCTCCTGCAGTTTATATCTTACTGTATATGTGTTCAGCTGCTGTGGTTCTTCTAACAGTGTGTGGAAATATGCTCATCATCATCTCTGTTCTTCACTTCAAGCAGCTTCACACTCCGACTAACATCCTCGTTCTCTCTCTGGCCGTGTCGGATTTCCTCATCGGTGCTTTAGTGATGCCCCCGGTGTTAATCTCGGCCATCGAGTCATGCTGGATCTTTGATACAGGCTACTGCATCAGTTTTTTGATGACTACTTACGTTCTCTCCAGTTTAGCCATCTACAATGTTGCTCTGATTGCTGTGGATCGCTATCTGGCTCTTTCAAACCCTTTTCTCTACACTAACAATATTTCTAAAAGGACCATGAGCATCGTGGTGGTTTTCAACTGGTTTGGTTCTCTGTTGTATAACATTTTACTCTGTTATTTCAATGGAAGCTTCACAAGTTCTATAATGTGTCCTGGGGAGTGTTTTCTTTTACTAAATGAGGTTTGGTCTGTAGTTGATCTTATAATAACATTTATATTTCCATGTTCCATAATAATCATATTGTACAGTCGGGTTTTTCTGATCGCTAAGAAACACGCCACTGCTATCAGAGAGCTTAATAATCACACACGACCTCAAACACAGAAAATCACCTCCCACTCCATGAAATCTGAGAGAAAAGCAGCCAAAGTCCTCGGCATTGTAGTGTCTGTGTTTATAGTGTGTTTTCTTCCATATTTTATTTACAGTTTATTAGCTGATGTTATTGGAATGCAGGCAGATGCATTTATGAAAGTTTATATTGTGCTTTGTCTGAATTCCACCATTAATCCAATTATTTATGCTTTGTTTTACCCGTGGTTTAGGAGGTGCGTTAAATTAATCATAACTGTATTACTTATAACTAAACATTTCAAAAGAACTCAGTTAATAAATGTTCTTTCATGAATGTTTGTATGTGTGAGACAGAACGATCACATATATGGATATTTCTTGCATAGATTAAAAAAATATGTAAACATTAACAGATATACCGCTATAACAGTCAGGCAGTGTGGAAACCCCTCATTCAAATTGTTTAGACATTTTTATCCCAGGTTGTAAAACATTAAATACATTTAACAATGTGCATTATGTCTGCAAGTACAGTGACCTACTCGGATGACAAGTTGTTTCTACTATATTTGATTGAATTTATCTTTATTTGAGTAATTCATTATTCATTTAATAAGTTATCATTTTATCAGTCCATCTCGGTCTACATGTGAGTCACAGGTACTACATAAACCCAGCAATTACACACTAAATTTTAGGGTTTACTGATGTTTATTATGAATTTCCAGGTATGTATTCATTCATGCATCTCTTTTCCTTCTTTTCCTCCTGAGTTTTGTAGTGAGAAGCTCAGCCTTAAATTCTCTCAACTTATTCCAGCCCCAGCAGATTTCAATACATACAGTACATCTGCCAGCCGTATTCATGATTAAATCAACTGTGTTCATTATCAAAATCCAAGTTTAACCTCTTTTCTCACATAAAAACAGGACCAGGATTCGCTTAGGCAACCCGTGTTCCCTGCACTTGTCCACTCGTACTGATCAAGTGGTATTTAAGACCAGATTAATGTATTTAATTTCAATTGCTTGTCTTCAGTCCCAATCCTGGAGATTATTTTTCTTTCACTTGTTTGTCCATGTCACTTCTTGTCAGTATAACTGGATGATTTAATGGGCAAATGGGAGGAAAATTCTGACAAATAAAATATTGATGTTACTTAAAATTGGTTGTGGAATTTTTCTGGATCAGATCAGAATAATTTGTGCAGAAGTCTTAGAGGTTTTGAATCCACAAAAGGTTTTATATGTTTTCTCTAAAACACAAGACTTATACTGTTCCCAGTTGCCTTTATATAACCCTAATATATTTCCCATAACATTAAAAGTCTTGCCATACCACTTGTCAGAACCGTCAGTGTGTTGGTGTAAGAATAAACACCTTGATGTAACACTGCCACTGGACCGAGAACTGGTTCAGCGTTTTTTTTCCTGTTCAGGAAAATGATGCGCTGCCAGAAATAACACTTTATAATGAGTCTTTTGGCAGTAACGACTGCTACAAACGATGCAACATTGCTCGATAATCACTAAAATCTTGGCCAATTTGTCCACAAAATCAGTGAGAAGCAAATGCAGAGAATGTTTTTTAGATTACATTAGATTTAACTTTATTGTCATCACACATGTACAAGTACAAGGCAACGAAATGCAGTTTAGGTCTAACCAGAAGTGCAATAGCAGCAAGTGCAGGATATACAGTTTTTACATAAGTTACATAAATTAAATGAAATAAAATGGTATTATAGGAGATAGAGAAGAAGAGAAAACAGTCTATGGGCAGGATGAGAGGAGTCCTTAAGAATGCTGCGAGCTCGACGCAGACATCGTTTCTTCTGGATGTCTCCCATGGCTGGAACTGAAAGAGTCCCTGTGATGGGCTGAGTGCCTTACGCTCTGCAACAGAGCAGCTCCCATACCAGACTGTGACACAGCTGGTCAGGATACTTTCTTTCGCACAGCAGTAAAAAAAAGCTGATTTTTCCTTAGTGTCCTCAGGAAAAAGAGGCGCTGGTGAGCCTTCTTGACCAGGCTGGAGTTGTTGGTAGTCCAGGACAAGTCCGCCGAGATGTGGATCCCTGGGAACTTGAAACTGGAGACGCGCTCAACAGCCATCCCATTGATGTTGGTGATGTCATGTGTGCCTCTTGTCTCCTACCTGAAGTCCACAGGAATTGGTACTGAATTGGCAGGAATTGGCACTGCCTTCGATTTGTCCCCTGAATCCGATTGTGATGTCCACTAAGGGTTATTGTTGTGTATCCCCATGCACACACCTCACTTTGCAGTACAGCATTTAGGAAGCCTGGAGGTATGCTGAGGAAACAGAAGAACTAAAGGACAAAATAAGGAGCTTTGAGGATTTGGATTTTGATTGTAGTTAATGTCAACAGTCTGCTACACTGTCTCAGGACTACAGCTTGCATCTGATCACCATTACTGCACCTCAACATCATTTATCTGTAATAAATGGACATTCAGAGCTTGTGCAAGTTTCTGATTACAGAGTATCTCTGGATGGTGTTTTCTTCAAGACCCTTACGTAAGTGCAAGGTCGCTCTCCAGGGTGTCTCGGAAGACGACGTCATTAAAAGACGACATGTCCTAAACTCCTCCCAGGAGACCATCACACTTCAAGACCACTCTGGAAGCTCTGTCAAGTCTCAGAGCCCTTGCAGGGTGACAACCTTGGAGGGCGAGTTTGAGGTTCAAAGTTTTCCAGAAGGCGACGCTGTCATCCCAAGTATCTCTGAGGGCTTCGTCAGACCCCATAGTCGGTTCCAAACGCTCAGCTCCTGATCTCCGCCGAGGGCGCCGCTCAGCCTCTGACCTCCGCCAAGAGCACCGCTCAGCCCCTGATTTCCGCTGAGGGCGTCACTCAGTCCCTGATCTCCGCAGGGAGCGTCGCTCCACCCCGGTCCTTTCCAAAATTCCCCTGTTCCTTGCCGATGGCGAGGCCTTCCTTCGAGTGCCCTGGCCCACCTGGTGTGGGTGGGTTTGGGGCGTCAGCTGCTGCCCCTAGAAGGGGGGGGTAATGTCAGGAAACCACCTGCCAAGCCCCCCCCCCCAGATTCTCACGCTGCCTCTCTCTGCCGTGCTCAGTGCTAAATGCTGACACCTGTCCCTCGTTACTGTTGCCCTTTATAAGTTTGAGTTTCCACCTCACCAGCCATTGGAGCTAATAAGTCATGCAAGTGATCTCCCAGATTCCCGACTGCCAGCATTCGCCGCTGGTTCCTGCTACCTGTTCCAATCAGATGGATTACATTCACTGTAAGGATTACCCTTGCGTTACTGACTGCACTCGCAGTGTGGATTTATATTTGCTTTCCGGATTATACCCACTATACGGATTCAACCCGCATTCAGATTTCTCCCCACTTTATGGTTCATAACTCTCCCGGACTCTGGTTTCGTTTCTAAACAGCAATAAACATGGATGAACTACTTCTGCTTTCTTCGCGTGTTCACTAACCTGACTCAGGCAGCGTGGAAACCCCGAATTCAAATTGTTTAGACATTTTTATCGCAGGTTATAAAACATTAAACTCATTAAACAATGTGTATTATGTATGCAAGTGTAGTGACCTACTCGGATAACAAGTTCAACTTGATGTGGTATACGAACCACAAAATCCAAGTATAACCTCTTTTCTCACATAAAAACAAAACCAGGATTCGCTTGGCAACCCGTGTTCCCTGCACTTGTCCACTCGTACTGATCAATTGGTGGTATTTAAGACCAGATTTATGTGTTTAACCAGCTTTTATACACAGTTTAATTTCAATTGCTTGTCTCCAATCCCAATCCTGGAGATTCTTTTTCTTTCACTTGTTTGTCCATGTCACTTCTTGTCAGTAGTACTGGATGATTCAATGAGCAAATGGGAGGAAAATTAATAAAATAATAAAATGTTGATGTTACTTGAAATTGGTTGTGGAATTTTTTTTTGTATCAGATCAGAATCATTTGCTCAGAAGTCTTAGAGGTTTTGAATCCCGATCAACTATATTAACAAAAGGTTTTACATGTTTTCTCTAAAACAGAAGACATACTGTTCCCAGTTGCCTTTATATAACCCTAATATCTTTCCCCTAACATTAAAAGTCTTGCCATTCCACTTGTCAGAACAGTCAGTGTGTTGGTGTAAGAATAAACACCATTTGTAACACTGCCACTGGACCGAGAACTGGTTCAGTGTTTTATCCTGTTCAGGAAAATGATGTGCTGCCTCAGGACTACAGTTTACATCTGATTACCATCACTGCACCTCAACATCGTGTATCTGTAATAAATGGACATTCAGAGCTTGTGCAAGCCAGTGGGGGGCGTGGTTGAGTGTCAGTTTGTAAATGAAAAGCAGAGTGAATGGTAGAGTTAAAACACCAGCACTCAGATGAACTAATGACTTCTGTGTTTTTTTCTCCCTGAGGTATGACATCATGCTTCAGTCAAACTTGGGGGCGTGCATCATTTCTAAACTATAAAAATATCTAAGCTGCCTGACCTGTGGGTCCTTTGACCACAATGTAACAGGGGCTTTGTTTAAAAATGAATGTCTTCATGAACCTGACAGAATTGAACCAGTCTGATATCTGTGAGCATTTCTCCTGTTCAAAGAGATCTGTATCTCCTGCACTTTATAACTTACTCTATGTGGGTTCAGCTGCTGTGGTTCTTCTAACATTGTGTGGAAATCTGCTTGTCATTATCTCTGTTTTTCACTTCAAACAGCTTCACACACCGACCAACATCCTCGTTCTCTCTCTGGCCGTGTCGGATTTCCTCATCGGTGCTTTAGTGATGCCGTCTGTGTTAATCTGGGCCATCGAGTCATGCTGGATCTTTGATACAGGCTACTGCATCAGTTTTTTGATTACTGGTTATATTCTAACAAGTTTATCCATCTATAATGTTGCTCTGATCGCTGTGGATCGCTATCTGGCTCTTTCAAACCCTTTTCTCTACACTAACAATATCTCTAGAAGGACCATGAGCATCGTGGTGATTTCCAACTGGTTTGCTTCTCTGTTGTATAACATTTTACTCTGTTATTTTAATGGAAGCTTCACAAGTTCTATAATGTGTCCTGGAGAGTGTTTTCTTTTTCTCAATGAGGTTTGGTCTGCAATTGATCTTGTAATAACATTTATATTTCCACTTTCTGTCATAATCATATTGTACAGTCGGGTTTTTCTGATCGCTAAGAAACACGCCACTGCTATCAGAGAGCTTAATAATCACACACGACCTCAAACACAGAAAATCACCTCCCACTCCATGAAATCTGAGAGAAAAGCAGCCAAAGTCCTCGGCATTTTAGTGTCCGTGTTTCTGATTTTTTTACTTCCGTATTACATTTACAGTTTATTAGGTGACGTTATTGAACTCCAGTCAGAAACATTTTTGAAGGTCTTTACAGTGCTTTATCTAAATTCCACCATTAATCCGGTTATTTACGCTCTGTTTTATCCGTGGTTTAGGAGGTGCATTAAATTAATTCTAACTCTAAAAATATTCCAAACAGACTCTGCTATAATAAATATCCTTACATGAATGTGCTTTGGATTTTATGTATGTATGTTTTCATGTATGTATAAAGAGTAACACTGCTATTCAGTGAGGTAAAATATTCTGGGATGACATTGAAAAACCTCGGAATGTTTTGGTTTTGTTTAAACCTGGAATTTATCAATGTTTTAGAAGAAAGACAGAAAATGGTTTATATCCTTAATGTACAATATGCATGATTATAAACTATTTGCAGGTTATAATTAGCACTGCGCTCTTACATGATCATGCGTATACTTTAAAGCAGGATGAAATTTGAAGGTAAATGTAAAAACGTAATGTTAATTGGTAGTACTGTAGATTGCAGTCTTATGGACAACCTCCTGAGTTATAGAAAAGCTCTTAGAGCCACTAGATCTTCATATCTTTCTACGTTTACAGAAGATAAATTTGTCACAGAATTAACTAGGAATAGATCCTCACACTAAAATGCACACCATCAATAGGTAGTACAGTAGCAGTGATTTTATGAAATGTTCAGTGACAGATTTCAAAATGTATGGCAAAAAATCCAAACTATTCATTTAAAAGCAGATCAGTTTATAAATAACCCTGTACATAACGATATATTATAACAGATCAACATTTGTTTTCTCCTCAAGAGAGTGAATTCATTTCATTTATTTTTACAACAGAAATTTTGTTCTCTGTCTTTTGTGTTGTGATGTTTCTTCAAATGGATCATTTAAGAAGCAATCAAACATGTTCTTAAGGTAAAAAATTCTTCGATTAACACTGGTTTTGTACCTAAATCCTTTAAACTGCAGTTATCAACCCCCTAATTAAGAAACCTGACCTTCACCCTGTCAGCTGTCCAACTACAGTCCAATATCAAACCTCCCCTTTATCTCCAAGATTCTAGAAAAGGTTGTAGCACAGCAGTTCTGCTCACATCTACTGAGGAAGAACATTTATAAAATGTATCAGTCAGGATTTCGGCCTCATCATAGCACAGAGACGGCGCTAGTTAAGGTGGTAAATGACTGTTATTGGCCTCTGATCAGGGTTTTGTCTCTTTACTTGTTTTGCTCGACCTCAGTGCAGCTTTTCACACCATTGATCATCATCTCCTGCTTGCTGGACTTGAGAACGTTGTTGGAATAAAGGGAACAGCTCTTTCCTGGCTCAGGTCTTATTTGACTGCTATCAGTTTGTTGATGTAAATGGTGAGTTCTCCACACTCTCTGAGGTAAAGTTTGGTGTTCTACAAGAATCTGTCTTAGGCCCACTGCTTTTCTCTTTATATCTGCTGCCTCTGGGTGAAATTATACATAAACATGGTATTCGCTTCCATTGCTAAGCTGATAATACACAGCTGAATATTTCAAACCAGATGAGGTGAGATTGAGGAGTGTGTGAAGGACATTAGACAGTGGATGATTATAACTTTTTATACTAAATTCTGATAAAAACTGGAGTTCTTTTTCTAGAACCATAAGCAGCTAGAAGGCAACTTTCTGAAATATGTCATTGTATAATGCAGAAAAAATAGTTTATGCTTTTGTTACATCCAGGTTGGACTACTGTAATGCCTTACTGTGTGAATGTTCTGTAAATCAGACGCAAATGTTGTCTTATCCACACTACATTTGCTCCCAGTCGAAACTTGCATTGATTCTAAAATGCTACTACTGATATATAAAATCACTGAATGGCTTCACGCCACAGGGCCTGAGCAAACTTTGGTTTATTAATTTGATCAAAAATGTGCAGGCTATTTGTTGGTACATTGAATAGTGAACACTACAGCAGGGAGCAGATCTTTCTCTTACAAAGCCCCACAGTTACGGAACAGCTTTTCAATGATTGTCCAAGACTCAGACACAGTCCCAGTGTGAAAACGTTTAGTCAGGCCTTTTTTCAATCGTTCAGGCCTTTTTTCAATCTTTTTTTTAGTAAAAGGAGCAGATCTGGAGTGATCATGGTAAACTGTGATGTCTTGATACTGGCTCCTCCTCACTCTTACACATTCACTCAGGTTTGTTGATGATAAAGTGGATGGAGCTTAATAACCCAGAGCTCCCTTATGTCTGTGTTACCTTCTAGCTCTTCTTTTTAGTCATGTGGTCATAGCTGGTCTTTCTGGAATCTCTACAAGCACTCTGATCATATCACACAGTGATTCTGTCTATTATGGGGCAACAAGCATACTAATTAATACCATGTTTCTCTCTCTCACTTTTGAGCTCCTTATGTTCCTGATTTACCAATGATCCTGTCAAATTCTTCTTTACTGATATATCCTGATGCCCTACTTCTAGATTTATCTTCATTTGGAGGCCACCTGAGAATGGTTCCACATGAACAACATAAAGCTCCATGAAGTTCTTGTGAATTTAAGAATCATCAAGATGGATTTGGACTGTGATTAATATAAAGAGTTTGCTACAGCGTCCTCTTTCTGCATTCACCATGAACAAATTTGCATTCAAGCGTCCATTTGTGAACAGCTGATAACCTCAACAGTGATGGAACTATGATGAATGGACTTTTGGTATCACCCAGATCAGGATGGGTTCCTGAAGGTTTCATCATTATATCTCGGGGAGATTTTTCTTGCTACAGCTTCACTGGATCACTGATTACAGATAAACTTATAGGGACTTTTTTTTGATGATAACATTAATGGTTGCATTCTGTTTACATTTGCAGCATTTTTATATTTTTTCTTGATCTACACTGCAGTTTCTAAGTGCTAGTAGTTTTTGTGGATTTCTTAATTCCTTGGTTTCTGTTAAGGTTTTCTGATATGTAAACTGAAGAATAAAATCAGTAGAAGTGCTTTTTATTGTGCTCAGTGCCTTCTGTGGTCTTTTTTTCCTCTCCAAGGCATGACATCATATCCATTAGGGTGTCAATCAAACTTGGGGGCGTGCATCATTGCTTAACTATAAAAATATCCGAGCTGCCAGACTTAAAATTCATTTAACTATAATGTAACAGACTTTAAAAAAATGCCTGTATTCATGAACGTGATGGAGTTGAATCTCTCTGATATCTGTGAGCATTTCTCCTGTCCAGAGAGATTTGGATCTCCTGCAGTTTATATCTTACTGTACGTGTGTTCAGCTGCTGTGGTTCTTCTAACAGTGTGTGGAAATCTGCTCATTATCATCTCTGTTCTTCACTTCAAGCAGCTTCACACTCCGACCAACATCCTCGTTCTCTCTCTGGCTGTGTCGGATTTCTTCATCGGTGCTTTAGTGATGCCCCCGGTGTTAATCTGGACCATCGAGCTGTGTTGGATATTTGACACAAAATACTGCATCAGTTTTTTGATGACTGCTTATATTCTAACGAGTTTATCCATCTATAATATCGCTCTGATCGCTGTGGATCGCTATCTGGCGCTCTCAAACCCTTTTCTCTACACTAACAATATCTCTAGGAGGACCATGAGCATCGTAGTGTTTTCCAACTGGTTTGCTTCTCTGTTGTATAACATTTTACTCTGTTATTTCAACGGAAGCTTCACAAACACTGTAATGTGTCCTGGAGAGTGTTTTCTTTTTCTCAATGAGGTTTGGTCTGTAATTGATCTCATAATAACATTTATATTTCCACTTTCTGTCATAATCATATTGTACAGTCGGGTTTTTCTGATCGCTAAGAAACACGCCACTGCTATCAGAGAGCTTAATAATCACACACGACCTCAAACACAGAAAATCACCTCCCACTCCATGAAATCTGAGAGAAAAGCAGCCAAAGTCCTCGGTATTTTAGTGGCCGTGTTTATAGTGTTTTTACTCCCATATTATATTTACAGTTTATTAGGTGACGTTATTGAACTACAGGCAGAAACTTTTCAGAAAGTCTTTATTGTGTTGTATCTGAATTCCACCATTAATCCAGTTATTTACGCTCTGTTTTATCCGTGGTTTAGGAGGTGCATTAAATTAATTCTAACTCTGCAAATATTTCAGACAGATTCTGCATTAATTAATATATTTTCATAAATGTGTTTTAGACTGTATGTATGTAGGTTTATACAAGAACACTGGCATTCAATGAGGTCCAGAAATCTGAGACGACAGTCTGGTGGGCAATTTAATTAAAGCTAAAGGGGTATGAACTACAGAAATTCTGATATTTATGTAAAAATGTATCAGAACTGTGTCTCCTGCTTTCATTTAAGAAATATTGCTAAGAGCTTTATCAATACAGGATGGCAATTTGTTCATGCTTTTGTTGGACCTTCTATTAAATGCACAACCCAAGGTCCAATTAGTCCAGAACCAGGAACATATGGAGACATTACACGTCTTATCCATTCTACATTTGATCTCAATCAAATCTCAAATCAATAAGAAAATATTACTATAGACTGTCTCGTGCCAAAGAACCTGAATGAAATGTTAATCTTTTTCAAACCTCTACACTTACTTTATCTAAAGATTCATGCTAGGTGTTGGGTTCTGGAATGCTTCAGCAGCTTCAGCACATTTGCTTATCGAAGCCTTTTGCGAATGCTCTTACAGCACCATACTTTCTGGTTCTCTCATTTTCTTTCATCGCTTGTCTTGTTCAAAACTCTCAATGAAAATAAAGAATCATTACCCATGAACATGCATCTCTCTGTCTACAGCTGATGCTCACCCATATCCCCACTGCCACACCCTCCCACCCCCCAACTCACACCAGGGACCTGCTTTCAGGTTAACTGGTGTATCCCATAGGGAGTGGAATATGTCGTTTTTTTCATGAGATGTTGAAGTTCATGTATCTTCAGTATTGAATAAGAGCAGGCCGTATAATTCAGATGGAGCAGTTTGTCAATGGAAGACATCGCATTTGCATCAATTATAGACGCCCCCTTTTTTTACACACCAACTGGAGAACCGAGTTGCCCCAATCACTGTTGGACCTCTCAATTACCCCAAGTCAACCACAACCCTGATTTCATCCCAAATCATAATGAGATATAAATACTCCAAACAGACTCCGCATTATCAACTTTCTTTCATGAATGTGTTTCAGGGCGGGTAGAGATGGACCAAGTGGACCAAACATGATTTTTCTGTAAACAAGTTATTCTTGATCACATAATTTGTAATTTAAAATGCTAGTTGGTGAAAGAGAAGCATTTTCATTAATGCTCTCAGACTTTTGCATGCTTCTTAATAAAAAGCTTTCACTAATGATCTACTAATCCTGGTGCCATCAACAGTCTTATTCTGTTAGATCTCAGTGCATATGATGAGATTATCCATAGTATTCTGCTCTTCTGCCTTTCCTTTATCCCTGTCTCTGTCTTAACCTTTCAGGTAGATACAACCTTATCACTACTGGTAATCAGAAATGCTCTTGTGCCCCTGTTGTACACAATTTCCCTCAAGGTTCAATCTTTGGTCTCCTGTTTTTGTTTGAATCGCACTGACCTAAAGGCATCCGATGTCACTCATGTTTATCTCACCATTTTTTCTGCTGCTTCAAATTCACAGAATGTATTGATTCATTCATTCATCTTTCTGCTTCCACTTTTTCTTGTGGTGATTGTGATGACTATTCACAGTAACTCTTCCTGTTAAATACATTGGATTGGGCAAAGCCACTGGTAATAATGATCTCAAATTACACACAGAAATACTCAAGGTACAGCAATGTACCTTAAGAGTACAAATGCTATACTGCTCTAGTAATGTACTTCTGAACATTGGTATCTCAGTTCAGCAGAACATTAGTGAAATTCTATGGAAAGATTACATTTGAAACCATACCAGGACACAAAGGTACATTTCTATCACTAGGGGGTGCAAAAATGTTCTTTTAGAGGTACAAACAAGAAGTTTATTGCTATTCACTAAACCTTTTATAGTTCCACAATATTGTAGATATATGACCTATTCAGTGAAGATGATCATGAACCACAGACATTGCCTCCTCAGATGTTCTGGCCATCAGGATTGATGGTCAAAAAGGCAGCATCCCCTGTGCCTGAGGTAAATTCTGTAGTGGTGTGATTCAGGTCTCCTGACATGTAATTATCTCATATGTTTCCCTCTGTGTTTGTGCCGCAAGGGCATTACGGGAATTGTGTCCACGGGAACAGGAAACGTCCCTGCGGCTTTGAAGGCTGTGAAAGAATCGCGTGTCTTGTTATCGCTTCATCTGCTGACGTCACCAAGAAAATCAAAAATAGCAATGTGTGAAAACAGTCACCTGATTTAATGTTTCTTCTGCTGCTTGTCTTCTCCTATGTTAATAAGAACTGAGCAAGAACGTTCCTTCTGAGTCCTTTCCCAGCTCCAAGTAGTGATGGGAAGTCCGATTCTTTTTTGTGAATCAGTTCTTTCGGACAGTTCGTTTCAAAGAACCGGTTCAAAAAAACGTTTCACCAGTTCTTTTACGTCATGACGTCATGACGTCAATCATATCCAAACATCATCTCGGCGGATGAACATACACACTAAACACATTTAAATAAAGTCATGTCTATTGCATGAGGGCATGAAGCTTATCTGTTTAAATTAAATCATCATCATCATCTTAGAAATGTTCCTTACATTTACGTTTAGCACTAAATCACCCAATACAGGCACTGATGTGCAAAACGTTAATGTTTTAATTTGTTAGTAAATAAACTTACTTTTCATTTAAGTCCTCAGTTCACCTGTGCTCATATATCAGCAGCGCAGCACCAGCCTTTACAGTATGTCCAACACATCTGATTCAGAGTCCAAAAAGTGTGTGTGTGTGTGTGTGTGTGTGTGTGTGTGTGTGTGTGTGTGTGTGTGTGTGTGTGTGTGTGTGTATTAATGTCAGACAGCACACGTACTGCTCGGTAGGTCGCGCATGCTCAGTATCAACAATTCGTTGGTATCAGTAGAATGTGGGACGTGTCTGAAAGAAACGGTTCTTGATGCAGTACTGGTGACTCGAGAACAGCAGTGTGTGTGCTGCTCGGAATCGGCAGGTATGCGCATGCTCAGTGATGATCACTTGTTCAGCAGCATGTTTCAGTTTAATGTGTGTACTGTTGGAGAAACTAGAGAAGAACCCCATTCTCAGGGATATGGATTTATTTTGAGTCGGATAGACGCTCATACACATTCAAAAGTGAGTAACTTGAGTAATTTTGTTGATTAGTGCTGATTTGAGACACGAACTGTTTTGAACGATTCAGTCCGATTTGGTGAACCGGTTCAACCGATTCACTAAAAAGAACCAGTTCAAATGAACGATTCGTTCACGAACTGGACATCACTAGCTCCAAGTGCTGCTTTATACTCTTGAAGAAGCACCATGACTGGTATTAGAAGCAACCCATACTAACCCCACACGTTTATGTACTTCCGGGTGCAACAAATGGCTGCAATGGCGATCCAACAGGAGGACATGTGGCCTGAAGTCATCCTCAATGCTACACCCCATTCCACAAGACGCTGATGACTGCCTGGTATGAACATCAATCAATCCATCCAGGCCATATCCCATTAGCCCCTGGACCTCCCTGAGTCATGTCACATGAGTTCATTTGCACCTTTTTCCCTCCAATCACAGTTGTCTGTCCCCACTCGTCATTCATGGTGCTTGTTCAGGGTTTGATTCTTGGGTCCATGTCAGGTTGTTTTATGTTGTTTCTTTATTTGTAATAAAAAATGATCTGCACCTGCATCCACCCACCTGCTCCTTACAACTAAATCTTGTGGTTTTCCTACTTCTAAATCCAGGGCTCCAATTGTTTCTTAATTCAAGTCCAAATATTTGGTGGAACATCACTGATTTTGTGAGATGATGTTCAGAACTGCTGAACCAATCAGAACCCAGTGGAGACCAAATTCCAGGCCCTTCAGCAAAAAGGGGACAAATATGCAAACACTGGTTTCATATCAAAAAGCCTTTAAACCAGTAATAATCTGCTTTTCTTCTTCTGTCTTTCACAACTCCGTCCTTCACATACCGATAGGAGATGTTCTGTCTGTCTGCATGACCTCAAATAGCCTCTCACTACAAGAACCTCCATCCATTCCACTCTGCTTCTGGTGAATATACGGTACACGTCTTTTCTCCGATACATGACCAAAACCTCTGACGTGTCCCTTCACATGTCTCAACAGCGTAGATTTTAGTTGAAACTCTGGAAACTCAGAAGACTGCTAAGCATGGCTGACTGATTTCAGTGACGTGCTTTGCTGCTATCCGACTCTGACTACAGCTAGCGCTACGCTTCCTCGCTCTCCAAGTTTTACCGGAGAAATAAACACTAACGCTAAGTCCTGTTGCTAAATACCTACCGCAATCATTAAACTCAGTAAATAGCTGATTTAACCACAGCAAATGTAATTGACTAAAATTAGCATTAAAATTTCACTAGCAAACATTTACTTTTAAAAAAACAGCTATGATTATGTTTATCAACTAGCCGACTTAGCAAAATCTGCAAACTTTAGCAGGTATAAAAAGCTATTAAAAATAGGAAATAAAAGTTTCCTTTTATAAATAAATTAATTTATTGTATATTATAAATATTAATTATTATAAATATTAATTAACTCTAGTCTTAAACATTAACAAACATTAAAATAATCGGTTCTTTTATGTGAATCTTTAAAGTGAGCCATGAGCGCCGACTCTCCTATATGATTCATTTCTAACGTTGGATATTCGAATTAGGAAACGAAAAGGTGGTGAGTCATTTGGGAGCCGAATGAGTCGACTCACTGGCACCAACAACTCCTCATCACTGATGTTGGTTAATTCCAGTAGAAGTGCAGTTAACAGAGTGGACCAGCAGATGGCGCAGATGTTTTATTGTAACCGCTCTATATTGATTTTTATTTCTATTTTTAAATTCCTGATCTTCTTCTTCTTCCCACTAGGGGTCGCCACAGCGGATCATCCGTCTCCCTCTCCGTCTTTTACATTCCTGATATTGTTCACTTTTAAAGTCCATGTGAGAGATTTGGAAAAATAATCATATTTCGATTTTTTAAATAACGCTTACATTTCTATGTATTTTTCCCCTGTTATTAATTATATATCTTTTTATTTATTTATTTATTTATTTATTTATTTATTTATTAAGATCTGGCACGCATGCGCAGAAAAGGCGAAAGACCTCCATGAACTCATTATAACTTTGTAAAATTTTTATTCCATTTATTTATTGATCGCAAATTATATGTTCATCATTTGATGTATTTTATTTAATCATTATAAATGTTAGCATTTTTTTAATCTTTCTGAACAAACAAAACAAAAACAAATTTATAAAAAAAAAATACCAAGGTATATTTAAATATTCGTTTTTGTTTTGGTTCTTTAATTTTCTGGTAAAATACAGCAAAACTCTTTATTTCTAAATATTTATAAAAGTTAGGCATGTTTACAATATTTTTTACAGTGATTATAAATGTAGAACGTTTTTACTAATTTATATGATTTATGTTTATATATTTTCATTATGCTCATAAATATATCGATGAAAATGCAGGATTTTTTTTATTTTTATTATTATTATTATTTATTGATTTATTCTTTTTGTTTATTATTTATTTTCGCCAGTTTATATTTCTGTGTGTTGACTTTCATTTTGGAGGCGAAAAAAAAAAAGAAAAATTTGCGTCTGGTCCAATCAGAGCTCTGTGTGTGTAGTAGAAGGCGGTATGACTCCTGACCAATCAGGAGGCGAGGGGGCGGGGCTAGCGTGCCTGAGCGTCAATGGGTTTTTCATTTTTGTTTGAAGTTCAGCAGAAAGTTTCGACTGTTCAGGAGGAAACCGGAACTTCTCAGTGTAGCTGAAACCCGCGGCTCTGTGACTCTGGATTCATGACTTCATCTCATTTGTAGCTTGTGTACAGATTTGTTGTGTTAAAGTGAATAGAGAGTTGTGTGTGTGTGTGTGTGTGTGTGTGTGTGTGTGTGTGTGTGAGAGAGAGAGAGAGAGAGAGAGTGAGAGAGTGTGAGTGTGTGTGTCATTAATGGTATGTAAATAGGAGTTAACTATAACTTGATGATCTGGTTAAGTTGCATTTCTAAGTCAGATTTAATTATAGACTCTGGAAAGATGGTTGATTGGACCAGATCTTTTGTGTTCCCCTGAAATGATCATTTCAGAGAAGATCTGATTCGTATGTTGAATTAGACATCATGGAAGAGCAGAGAAACTCAGACGTAGAGGTGAACGAGAAATGTTTCTCAGAGACCCTGAGCGAAAGCCATGTGGCAGTTTACTCGGAGCCCGTCGTGTCCCCGGGGCAGTCCCCGGGCCGTCTGGAGACCCGTCTGTACATGAGGCGATGGCTGATCGTCTTTCTGTTCAGCTCCTACTCGCTTTGCAACTCGTACCAGTGGATCCAGTACGGCATCATTAACAACATCTTCATGAAGTTCTACAAAGTCGACTCCTTTACCATCGACTGGATGTCCATGATATACATGCTCACCTACATCCCGCTCATCTTTCCCGTCACGTGGCTCCTGGACAAGAAGGGGCTCCGCGTGGTGGCGCTCGCCGCTACCGCCCTCAACTGCGCCGGCACCTGGATCAAAGTGGCCAGCGCCAGGCCCGACCTTTTCCCCATCACCTTTCTGGGCCAGGTGACCTGCTCCATGGCTCAGGTGTTCATCCTCGGGATGCCCTCACGCATTGCCTCCGTGTGGTTCGGCTCCCACGAGGTTTCCACCGCCTGCTCTATCGGCGTTTTCGGAAATCAGGTGTGTTTATTAATCCATTTATTACCATTAACTCTCAGTGGATCAGGTCCCAAAATCTGACTCCTGACACCTCAAACATCTTCAGGGCATTTTGGAACTCTGTGAGAGTCACACTGATTACATTTAACAAACATGTTAATAAACTGATAAAAAATTTGCATGAGAATGTTATGCCTTTAGCTAGCTGGGCTTGAAGGATACAAGCCTTTTTACGGTTTTGGAAGCTGTTTCCACCCTGACACATGGAGGTGAGGAACTCGTCCTGGCTCTGAAGGCTAAAAGGATCTCAGAATAGCTGACAGAATCCACAGTGCTTGCAGGGCTATTTGTGAACTGTACTCAATGAACTACTCAATACAACGAAATTTTTGTTCCAAGTTTCCCTGAGCAGTTCTGGTGCGTCTCAAATTTCCAGTCATTCCTCTTTGCTAATGTGAATGTCGGCACATTTATTTGTTTATATCAATTTATTGGACAAGTGAAAATAAGGGTGTTTGTAGTCGTTGCAGTTATGGGGGCTTCTGTCTTTATTTTAATCCAAAAGAAAGAGAAGTTGTAGACCTGACATGGAGCACCTTCGCTGCAAGGAGGTGATGTTTATCCCACCATCATCTCTTGAAGTTCGGTCCCCTTGAGCCCCTGGAATAGATGCAATACCCTCAACTCTTTCAAGACCCTGTAGACTTCCTTGCAGACACATTGGGACATGCTATTGATTTGTTGCCAGGGTTCCACCCAAAAAAAATTCCCCCCCTGTTTGTGTGGGGTGAAATGGAATCTGTTTGTTGAAAGAATGTAGCCCAGAAACCCCTCTGTAGTAAAGCCATGGCCCAGTCCCAAGTGGGATTCTGGGGGTAATCTCTGAGAAAAAGTAAGTTTGTTTTTTCTGAACACATCTGCAGGGCATGAGCAGGGTTTCTAGACTCAGTTCAGAGGATCCGTGCTTTTATTTTCCGACACTCCATACCATAGTGTTTGATTAACCACAGGGAGGGCGATATACAGTACCGTACCCACTCGGGGGTGATGAGGCAAGTAAGGGTATGGATTAAATTTCAAACATATTTCAGGACATTCCCAAATATGTTTTGAATTCCACCTAAAGGCTTGTTGGGGAGCAGTTTCATCAGTCCTGGATGAGATACTTTGTACCTTCAGAGTTGATCATTAGCGCATTTTGATTCTGTTTGCTGAAATGTTTAGTCTGGTGTTTCGAGAATAATTGTTATTTTAAAACAATTCATGTTAACAATTTGCAAAAGCTCATCTTTAAACTGTCCCTAACGAGAAGCCAGTGGCGACTGTGGTAAAGGAAAAACTTCCCAAAATGCATAAGGAAGAATCCTGGAGAGGAACCATCATCTGGGGGGCATCTAATGTCCATTTATCACAGATAAAGACACCGAGTCTCGTTCAGTAAGAGGCGTGCTAAGCATTATCATCATACAGCCAAAGCAGTCACTTGATTGGCACCGGAGGTGCTGGTCAGTCTGACCTCACCTACCAACTTCCATGGAAAGTAAATGGGATGGTATTTGATTCCGATGGAGTTTCAAGTGGATGAGAGGCTTCATACTCGCATGCTTGATTCTGGGCGTAATGCCAGTGAGCTAAAGGTTTACTAGACAAATGTATTTTTGGGTGAACTTCACTTATTTATTTATACTCAGAATTTTTTTTTGTTTTGCGAGAGTGAAACATTGACCATGGAACAACAAGGTCACGTCAGAAGCGTTAAGCCTCGTTAAGCTTTATTAAAAACTCCAGTCACGCCGGGTTAAAGTCCTCGTTCATATTTAAACCCGGTAAACACACTGTGTGGACAAAAGAATTGGGACCTTTCCTGCCATATGTGCTTCTTCTCCAGACTGTTACCACAAAGTTGAAGGCACACGATTGTACAGGACGTCTGGATGCGGTATTAAACTTTGCATTCGCTTGAACTTGGAAACCAAAAACCTGTTCCAGCATTGCCCAATGCCCCCCTGTGCACAAAGCCATTCTGGTTTGGAGAGGAAGATCTCCTGCTATAGAGCTTTGATCTCAAATCTAATGGGACGATCGTAAACCGTCGTGACCATGCTGACTGCACCCCAGGTGTCCTCACTTTCTCCCTTGCATCACTACCTGACTTTACTAACACACTTATGAATCTTCACAAGCACATTCCAAACTCTAGTAGACCATCTTCCCAGAAGAGAGGAGGGAATAATCAGAAATCACAGCTAGCCAAAAGGTATTTATACAATTTTTAGTTTCTGTGGTCCAGATGTGGTCTATGCCCAGATGTTCAATGAGGACCTTTCAAGAAAAAAACCATTCAGCCTTTATTTCTTGAAATGGATTTTCCTTCTTTTTTAAATAAAAAAAATAGTAATTAAACTCGAGATTTTAGTAGTCGGGTGACTCCGCACATTTTTGCATTCTCTTTCGATAAAATGTCCCCTGTTTATCCTGTGGACTGCGGTTCCTCATCGGCGTTTCCTCACACCTCAGGACTGTTTTTAACCATGATGTTAATTCTAATGTTCTGATGTTGCTCCTCACAGCTCGGCATCGCCATCGGCTTTCTGGTTCCGCCCATCCTGGTTCCCAACGTAGACGACATGGACGAGCTGGCCAAACACATTCAGGTGATGTTCTACATCACAGCAGGCGTGGCCACCTTCCTCTTCATCCTGGTCATCATCGGTAAGGGGACGCCACGAGAACCGTGAGAATCGGTATATGCTTTTTTTTGTTAACTGCCCATTCCACATTTAGTCCTCGTTTATTGTACTCTTCTGGGAAGATGTTCCACTAGACTTTGTAGAGACTCTTTCAGCAATGAGTGTGTTAGTAGTGTCAGGTAGTGATGTAGGTGAGGAGGTTGCTGGGGTGCAGTCAGTGTTCACATTCATCACAGAGGTGTTTAATAGTGTTGGAGCTCTATAGCAGAAGATCTTCCACTCCAACCCAGATACTGATCAGGCAGAACATTATGAAGGCCGTAGCCCATGACCCTGAGAGCTGCAGTTTTGGAGAAGCTCTGACCCAATCGTCTAGACGTCGCAATTTCTCAGACTCGCACAAATCCTCACGCCTATTTTTCCTGCTTCTGACATCAACTTTGAGGACAAAATGTTCACCTGTTGCCTAATAAATAAATCCACCCACTAACAGGTGCCATGATGAAGATCATCAGTGTTCTTCACTTCACCTCTCAGTGTTATAATCATATGCTGTCCTACACAATTGTGTGCCTCCAGGTTTGAGGGAACAGTTTGGTGAAGAACCCCATGTGGCTGGAGATGTCGGATGTCCCAATACTTTTGGTCGAACAGTACAACTTGAATCTATGAATCAGATCTTCCTGAGAACATGTTCCTGATTCTCTGCTGCACCTCGAAGCTTGTGTGGGTTTTTTCTGCTGTCGTTCACGTTCTTGTGTGGTTCTGCTTTTGAAATCGCAGTTTCATGTGACCACCACCGTGACCTCCGACTGCTCACGAGACGCTGATTATAAACACATCACATGTTCCCCCTACAGGCTGCGTGTGTGTGTGTGTGTGTGTGTGTGTGTGTGTGTGTGTGTGTGTGTGTGTGTGTGTGTGTGTCTATCTCTTTGTTGTATGTTGTGTACACAATGAAGATAAACAGAGTTCCTCCCTTCGTTCCTCACTCGAGGACGTGTCGCAGCCGTTACAGTCTAATGGACTAGAGATTATTTAACTGAAACCACAAACAAAGAGATCCTCCTGGATTCACTGGCCTTCCTCCACCTCCATCTCCTCCTCCACCTTCACCTCCACACCCTCCACCTCCATCTCCTCATCCACCTTCACCTCCACACTTTCCTCATCCACCTTCACCTCCACACTCTCCTCCTCCACCTCCATCTACTCCTCCACATTCATCTCCACACTCTCCTCCTCCACCTCCATCTACTCCTTCACCTTCACCTCCACATGAGGTTTTTAATTCTCTCTCTCTCCCCCCCCTCCCCAGTGTTTCAGGAAAGACCTGCTCTTCCTCCATCTCAGTCTCAGGCCTCGGCGCGTCTCATCCCTACAGAGAGTTACTCGTACTCGTCCTCTATCCTCCGGCTGCTCCGCAACACTCCATTCATCCTGCTCATCATCAGTTATGGTAACACACACACACACACACACACCAACCTTTATACTGAGAAGACAAGAAATCATGTCTGCTGAGAAACAGCCGAGTTCTGACCAATCAGAGCGCAGGATTGATGTGTACATGTTGATGTGTGTGTCAGGACTGAACGTGGGCTGTTTTTACGCCGTGGGGACGCTGCTCAACCAGATGATCATCAAACACTATCCGGTGAGTGCGAGGCCTCGAGGCCACATGCATCACAAACACCAACGCATCACGTGTCACACAGGAGCATCAGGAGCCTTCACCTTCACCTTCACGTCCCAGACCCACATCTCCGCTCAGAACCTTAAACCCGACTCAGCTACATCCTCATATCCTCCTCATCAGATCTGTGTGTGTGTGTGTGTGTGTGTGTGTGTGTGTGTGTGTGTGTGTGTGTGTGTGTGTGTGTGTGTGTGTTTCAGGGTGAGGAGGTGAATGCTGGGAGAATCGGACTAACCATTGTGATTGCAGGGATGGTCGGATCTCTCATCTGTGGGATCTGGCTGGACAGAACTAAAACCTACAAGTAAGAACACGGTTACACACACACTCACACACACACGTTTACACACGCACACACACACACAGTTACACACACGCATGCACCCACAGTTACACGCACGCACGCACACACACACACGTTTACACACACACACACACACACAGTCAGACACACACACACACAGTTTCACACACACACACACACACACGGTTACACACACACACACAAGGTTACACACAGTTACACACACACACACAGGTTACACACAGTTACACACACACACACACATGGTTACACACAGACACACACACAGATACAAACGGTTACACGCACACACACACATACACGGTTACACGCACGGTTACACACACACACACGCTCACGGTTACACACACATTTACACACTTAAACACACGTTTAATTACACACAAACGCTTAAACACACACACACACACACACACGCGTGCGCTTACACAGCTGAGCACAGCGTTTACTGACCAAACACACACCTCAATCTATCTGTCTGTCCACACTGGTGTCGGATCAGATGGATGGATGGATGATGGATGGATGTCTATACATCTGATTCAAAGCCAGTCACAGGGACATAAGAAGATAAGAATGCATGGATTTGCTTACACACACACACACACACACACACACACACACACACACACTGCTGAGGTTTGCTTCACATCACTCCACTCGTTTATCCCACCGGCAGCACAGTGCGATCCCAGCGACCTTTGACCTTTCGGCAGGGTTCTGAGATGAGCGTGTTTTCACAGCTCCTCACCGTATGGAGGAGAACTTCATCCTGAGATTCCCACGAGAAGAAAACACCAGCAGGCCTGCTGAGATCAGCTTACATTCTCCTCAAAGCTCAGGGGGTGGAGCTATCACACCGTGCATTTTCATTGGTGTTTATTACAGTCAGCTGATGATTTCAGAATTCAGCATTTAACTGGGGAAAGGTCACGAGAACACACACACACACACGTAAGAATGCTGTGTATCTCTGTGTGTGTGTGTGTGTGTGTGTGTGTGTGTGTGTGTGTGTGTGTGTGTGGGAGCAGACAGACCACGCTGGCCGTCTATGTCATGTCTCTGCTGGGTCTGGCTCTTTATGCCTTTACACTGGATCTCGGTCACCTGTGGGTCGTCTTCATCACCGCCGGAGCTCTCGGGTAACTCACACACACACACACAAACACACACACACACACACACACACACACACTCCTCCTCTTCCACTCATCTTTTTACTCTCTAGCTCTCTACACCCTCTGCCCAAAAGTATTGAGACACCCGACCCATATTTCCACCCAGATGTGTTTTTTTATCTTTATCATTATTATATTAAAATGTTATATTGTATTACACAGTGTGTGTGTGCGTGCGTGCGTGTGTGTGTGTGTGTGCAGATTCTTTATGACAGGATATCTACCTCTGGGTTTTGAGTTTGCGGTTGAACTCACGTATCCCGAATCTGAAGGGACGTCTTCAGGCCTGCTCAACTGCTCAGCTCAGGTGTGGGGGTGTGGGGTGTGTGTGTGTATGTGTGTTGAGTTTGGTCTTTCTTTTTTCATTTGGAATGTTAGACTTCGGAGAAAAAGTTGATGTGTGTGTGTGTGTGTGTGTGTGTGTGTGTGTGTGCAGGTGTTTGGGATTATTTTCACCATCTGTCAGGGGAAGATCATCAACACTTTCAGTACACTTGCAGGAAACCTGTTCCTGTGTGCGTTCCTGATTATTGGGACTGTAATAACCGGTACACACACGCTCACATACGCGCACACACGCTTACACAAACACGCACACACACACACATGATGTCTCATTCCATTCTCTCTTCTCCTCCTTTCATTTCCACTTGTTTCTCACTTTATTTTATTCCTCTCGTCCTCATGTATTTATTTCTAGGGTTTATTAAGTCGGAGCTGCGCAGGCAGAGGGCAAATCAGTTAGCCAAGGTGACTGTAAGTACACCACATCTGCAACACATCTGCGCCGTGTCCTTTACCGTTTCTGTGTTTTTAATGCTAAATAATCATCGGTAGCACTGCTGTGTGTGTGTGTGTGTGTGTGTGTGTGTGTGTGTGTGAGCATTGTGTGTGTGTGTGAGCATTGTGTGTGTGAGCATTGTGTGTGTGAGCATTGTGTGTGTGAGCATTGTGTGTGTGTGAGCATTGTGTGTGTGTGAGCATTGTGTGTGTGTGAGCATTGTGTGTGTGTGAGCATTGTAAGTGTGTGTGTGTGTGTGTGTGTGTGTGTGTGTGTGTGTGTGTGTGTGTGTGTGTGTGTGTGTGTGTGTGTGTGTGTGTGTGTTGCTGTTCATCACTGTTTCTGCTTTAAGTAATCACACATCATCTGTGTTTGTTTTGTTGAAACACTCACTAATCACGTGAAGCTTCACACCCCTTTTACCCCCACGCTTTTCTTTACCCCGCCTCCACTCCCCTTTACCCCACTCCCTCAACCACCCTTTAAACCCCACCCCTTTCACACTTTCACCCCACCTTTAAAACCCCCACCCCCTTCACACTCCTCTTCAACCCTTCCTCTCACTGGTCATCCCTCAGGCTGCAGTTGTTCTGGATTACGGTTCCACGACCCCAAATAACTACTGATCAATCAATCACCTCCTCATCAGCACACGCAGGCACAGGTACGCTAAATCACGCTAGCACTCCAACACGCTAACACGCATTAGCAGCACCACGTCCTCACAGTGCGAGAGAGACCGCCTAAAAGAGGACGTGTAAACGTTTACGCACTTTACGCAGCCAATCACGCAGCCAAACACGCAGCCAATCACGCAGCCAATCACGCAGCCAATCACGCAGCCAATCACGCAGCCTTCATACGGCAGTTACAGAACCAACCACAATTCATCAATTGTATGAGGCTATTTTTAATTTACACAAATGACGTGTGTGTGTGTGTGTGTGTGTGTGTGTGTGTGTGTGTGTGTTTGTGTGTGTGTTTGTGTTTGTGTGTGTGTTTTTGTTTGTGTGTGTGTTTTTGTTTGTGTGTTGATTTACAGAAAGATTCTAAAGGATCACATGTACATTCAACTGCTGTGGGACCTTCTACAAGAATGTAACACCCACACACACACTTATGGTAGTGTGTTTCAGCAGTGTGTGTATTTATTATTTAACTGAACATCTGTATGTACCGCCGGGTTCAAAAGTCTGAGTCCACTGTGGGCGTGTCCCAAACCACACTGTATAAATGAGGTGCTCATGAACCACAGGTCGGCCGATACGGGTTTCTCTCTCGCCGACGCCGATATTTACTGTGAATTTCAACTTTTCAATTTTATCTCCTAAAATCAATGAATAAGACAGAAGTCTGAAACACGAGCTTCTAAAATCAGTGCACTTGTTAGCAGGGTTTGATTCTCGTGACTACCTGTAGCCTGAACCACAGCTGGATGAAGGGTCGCTAACAACATCTGTTTGGGGTGTAAAATTATCGACCCGATTTGCAGCACAATCAGGCCAAAAACTCCCCCCGGATCAGTCCAACGTGGGCGTGTCCCAAACCACATCTCGGACTTTTGGACGTGAGAACGGCGCCCATGTTTATCTCATTTACTGCAGATTTTTTTTTTTATGAATGAATTTCAATCCATTTGCCTCTTCGAACTCAACATCTAACACCGAATGACTTTCATATTAATATTCAAGATGAACAGCATTACCTTCTCAAAACTCACTTCCAGCTCCTGTTCTCCGCCCGGTCCTTTGTTTCCAATCGAACCGATCTTTAACGCTGAGATTCCGTGGAGGAATACTGACAAAATGTAAATAACCAAAGATTTGAGGGTTTTTGAATCTTCAGCCTGAGCTCTATCTGGAGTTTATCCTGAAAAACATCTGCTCTAGAACGATCCAAACTCCTGAAATGAAATGCACCTCAGTATATTCACTCAAATTGTTTACTGTGGCTGTGAAAATGTTTAATTTCTTCAGATTTGTAGGAAGATTTCTTGCAAAAAGTGCACATTAGTTCAAAGTCGGTTGTGAATTTAACGCTAATTTGTAAAAAAATAAACAATAAAAATTGCAACAAACAACCCCCTTTTATCTTTACCAAGGGTGCCAATACTTTTGAAGCCAAACAAACCATCCCCAATTATATATTTTTTTCACGTGTCTTTTAAAATGACTTTACTTGATTAACTTTAACACTTTTAACTGTAACTTTTAATCAACTTTTAATTCTTCATCGTCATCATCGTCATCACCAGGTTCCAAACATGCGAGTGCATTCACGCCGGCTGCTTTTGTTTCATCTTTAAAATCAACAAACGCTAAACGCTGCGTTCTGATTGGCTGAGACATATTTACATATTCATGTGAGGAATCTACATGCTGCTGCCAGAAGTAGTTTTTTTCCGTCTCTTAATACAAAATCCGGAGCTACACAAGGTCTTTAGCATAAAATCTTCCCAAAATCTTCTCAAAGATCTTCTGCCAGACACCTTATTGAACATCTCTGGGCTGCACCCCAGACCTCCTCAACTTCTCACATACATCAGTACCAGACTTCCTCACACAGTGGAAGGATTGGTTTATTTTACAGATGAAGTAAAGGCGTGTGTGTGTGTGTGTGTGTGTGTGTGTGTGTGTGTGTGTGTGTGTGTGTGTGTGTGTCACACACTTGCAAATACCTGTTTATTGTAAGTGATTTTTTTGTTTGTTTTTGTAAAAAGTGAATTTTAAACAACTGGATTAATGTGAACATTTTTGTTAAAAAAAAAGATATATTTCTAAAGATATTTCTCTAACTTTTCTAATTGAAGACGTTTCTGTTTGGGATTAAAATAAATAACTGCTTTTAATGAAAAATCATTTTGTTCTCACGAGGTTTTTCTGACCATTTTCTCCTCCGTCACAATAAAAGAAAATTGCCGGGTGAAAACAAGCCAGAGAAACGAGTTTTATTCAATCTAAATATAGAAATATATTTCCAAAAATATTTTCTCTCTGAAGAAAAAAATCGAATAGATAATTACAATATATTAATTATAAACATTATATATATATATATATATATATGAGAGAGTGAGAGTGAGTACATTTTAACAATAATAATTTTCACATTTATAGACTGCACTTTTTTTTACTCCTTTTTTTTTTTTTCAGGGAAAAATAAATGCTATTTTGGATGAAATCTGGATTTGTTTATTTATTTATTTATAAGTAGAAAATAATTTAGGTAAAACAAAAAAAAAAAACAATCTTAAGCTTGAAATTAGTAAAATAATTTGTTTTAATTTTAGAAAAGATATTTTATAATTTATATTTTTATTCATATATATTTTTATATTTTCGACTGCATTAAAACTACAGTGGAACCCGGTTATGTCGATGTCCTAGGGGGGCGCCAAAAAGCGTCGAGGTAACCAATGATCGAGATAAACGAAAATCAAAATGGCGGCAGTATATTAACGTGCTTAAAATGTCTTTATGTACATGATGTGCATTAATAAATGAGAATGTGCATGCACGTGTTTTTGAAGGTTTTTTTTACACACCAGCGTTGCCGCGATTTGTTTGATGAAGGCATGTTATAAAAATACATACAGTACATGTTTATCTGTCAGGAATCCACCTGCCACGCCCCCTTCGGCCCCATTCAGCGTGTCAGGTGTTTTCTCGGCCGCTTTCTCTGAAGCTCCGCTTCAATCGCGCACATATGGTGCTCGTTTATCATCATCACAAGCTCCTATTTAAACTTCCACACTCTCACTGTCCGTTATTGTTGGTATATGTTGGTTCACGGCGGTCGTTGTTATCGCTCATGCGTATCCTGCACGTGTCTTCCCACCGCACTCTCTCTCTCTCTCTCTCTCTCTCTCTCTCTTCCCACCGGCACTCTCTCTCTCTCTCTCTCTCTTCCCACCGGCACTCTCTCAACGGCTGCTCTTTTCTTCCCAAACACTACTAACACTACGAACACTACGAACACTACGAACACTACGAACACTACGAACACTACGAACACTACGAACACTACGAACACTACGAACACTAGCACTAACTAACAGCAGAGATTCACCAGTATACAATACAACACCTGTAGCGGCTGTAAGACTTGATTTTTCCGCCACTTCCGCGAGTTCTGCGGCTGCACCGAGATAACCGACGTTAAATGGCAAATTTTTCCCCCCTTGTGCTCGAGATATCAGGGTTCGGTGACATAAAAGAATCGACATAACCGATAAAAAATGCTAAGACAAAGCGAGAATTTGGCGGTTCCACTTCAAAAACGTCGACCTAATAGGGTTGTCGAGGTAACCGAGGTCGAGATAACCTGGTTCCACTGTATATAAATATTTATATATTTATTTAGCCGGATAAACATTTGTCCTCTTGAATATTTCTTTATTAGGTGTGTAGATTTATTATTATTTATATAGATTTATTTGCAGGATTAGTGTGATTGTTACAGTAATTCAAAGCTGTAAAATTGACCAAAAAAATGAAAAAACCAAAAACACACACTTTTATTTTATTTCAGGTTTTAGTTTTATTGAGGTTTATAGAGAAACAGACTGTAAAAAAAACAAAACAAAGAAAAGTCATAAATCACCACGTCTCGTCCACATCTAGAACCATTTTATTCCACGAACAGAATCATCATAAACACTCAAAAAGAACATCAAACCAACATGTTGTGCGGAGGAGATAAACATCAGGCGGAAGAAAACACGCCTGTGTGTGAAGTGCACTCGAAAGGGCGTTTAGAGGATTGAGACGCGGCCAGAGAGGAAAAAAAAACCTGACGTACGGGATCGACGTCTCGTTCTGAACTCCGGCGTTTATACGCTGTAGCATCAAAAGTTTGTGGACACCCGGGCTAGAAATGAGGTCCTATACAACTGCCTTCGGGTTTGTGGAAGAACCACATCTGGTGGAAGGTGGTCAGGTGTCCCAATACTTTTGGACAAAGAGTGTATGATTGCTGGTTGCTGTTTGTGCTTTAACGAATGAATCGAGACGATCGATCAGACGCTCGTGATTCAAAGCGTTGGCGATTGTCGCGTTTCTCTTAAAAAAGGTCGTATGAAGGTCAGTGATGTAGCTGGTGTGTGTGTGTGTGTGTGTGTGTGTGTGTGTGTGTGTGTGTGTGTTCGGCCCTAAGGCACCTGCAGGATTCTGATTGTCTGCTAAAAAATCGTAGGTAAGTAAAACACGATCTGTACACGAGCTCTTTATTCATTTCGACTCGTCTCTCGTAACTATTCAATAAAACATCTGGATAAAAAGAGCGTCCGGTTTCAACGTTTCTCCGAATCCGTAAAAACGGCTCGTATCCCTTTAAATTTACAAACTCGTACAACAAAAATAAATAAATATATCCGTCATCATATTATTACTGAATTACCGTTTCTACACACGTCATAAACGTTAGGTCCTGTTTCCATTCGTGAACCGGTCATGTGACTAAATCCACACGATCCCATTGGGCGGCGAGCTCCTGAAGGGTGGAGGGTTTGGGGGCGGAGTCTCGGTCACCGACTGGCCGTGTATTTAGTCAAAATGATCGAATAATTCGATAAAGAAATAAACGGCTTTTATTCATCAAAGTTAAAATAAACAAAGTGTCAAAACACAAGTCTGTAAGTGTTTCTTACTTTGTAAACAATACGCTTAAACGCGCCTACAGGTCTAACAAAGCCAGCTGGATTAGACTATAGATTAGATTACAATTATATTTCAGATTAGACTCAGATAGATTATAGTGATCTAGAATAGGATTAGGGAAATGACACTATAATTAGCTGTTTTAGACTGTAGTTGGTTAGATTTGATTATATCTAGCTAGATTAGACAAAAAATGTTGCTAGATTAGACCAAAATTTGCTAGATTAGACTAAGATGAGCTACTTTAGACTCTCGGTAGTGGATTATCTAACTTGGACTACAGCTAGATTAGATCAGGTTAATTACATGATAATCAGCTAAATTAGACTATAGTTATTTAGATTAGATTATAACTGTCTAGATTAGATCAGGTTTGAGTACAGATCTCAGTGGTTTATAGACTCGAAACGATTTTGTTGGGAAAAAAAACGTGAGGTTTTGATGAATAAAAGTCATTTTTTTGTGAGGAAAAATAAACAGTAAATAAATAAACGGCTTCAGGTCAAATTTTTACATCAAGATAAAGAAAATCGGAGGAAAAACGAAGCGAGGTTTCTCTTCTTCACTCTCCCAGATTTGATATTTCATTAAGTTTGTATACAACCCGTTTGAAAGCGGTTCCTCAAACCCTAGCGTGGGTTTCTCATCAGAACTGCAGGAAACACCCACGTCTGATCCGCTCACGTCTGATTGCGGATCGGACGCGAGTTCCGTTTCCTCTTGATTTACAGTCAGGCTTTAAACGTGGGGCGTATTTTCACTTCATACAAAATGTACTTTATTCTATTAAATATTTATTATAAAAAAAATTGTACAAAAAAAAAAAAAGAACACAAAAATCACAAACCTGACTGTAAACATGTTCAGTGTCCATCCACACTGTTTCCCTCCATATATTTATTTATTTAAAGCGATTTACGAAATATTTCACTAGAAAAGCGACTCCTGTTGTTTTTCCTGATTTAATAAAAAACGCGTGAAATTCTCCATTGAAACATTTTCAACTTTAAAACTCGAAATCTTTCGTTTAAAAACCGACGTGTTTAAATTTCACGAAGGAAAAAAAAAAGCACGTTTATAAAACGATCCGGCTCAGAGCGAGGAGACGAAGCGTCTCGCTGAATTGTCTTGATAGTTAAAGCGTCTCTCAGCCCTGAGGATCTTAAAAGGCTCAGGTTAAAGGCTCAGATGTTCAGAATAGATTTTAAGGCGACAGACGTGCAGGGATGATGATTTCATTCAGAGAGAGACATTTAAAAAAAAACTCTCAAAGAAGCGAAAAGAAAAAGAAATTTTAACCAGTAAGAAATAAAACAAAGTTTTTGAGGCTCAATCGCATTTTCTGGAACTTTCCTGAAGTCCTTCTGCTGATGTCTGAAGCTTCATCTCGGTCCACTGTAAGGCATTCGCAGACTAAAGGAGCGAAACGGAAAGAAACGACAAAAGAAAATCTCTGATTGTAAAGATGGCTTCTGTGTGTGCGGTAGGCGGCGACACCGTCTCCGTCCAGCGGCGACTCGCTGAACTGTCCTCCTGATTCCTGTCTGTTTTACAAGTTCGCCTCACAAAAGGCCTGTTTAAGGACGAGAGGAAACGGGCGGAGCCAGAGACGGAAGATTCCCTGGGCTTCCTCAGTGTCCGATGAACTCCCTCGGAAACAGGAAGTCGTAAAGCGTCGTCGCTAAACGCCACCACATCACCTGCCGGTTTCTCTGATGCTGCAGGAACTGCGAAGAGAAAACACGCTTTGGATTTTTAATTATAATAACAATGATGTCATCAGTGAAATAATCGATCCATTAAAAAAGCGTGAAATAATAATAAAAAGATTTCTGAGAAACTTTTGTGAGGAACTACCACTAGATGGTGCTGCTGCACAGTATTTCCCCCTCCCTGTGACTCAGTAGCAGAGCAGTAGCAGATCAGTAGCCAATCAGAGCTCGGGGTGCACGGTAAGAGGCGGGTTGGAGGCAGTACATATGGTTTGTAACTGACCAATCATGACCATAGTCACATGGTTTTATGGAGTGTCGCTGAAGAGGGGGCGGGGCCAAGTGTTGCAGTGTGTTGCATAAGCCATGTCACGTGCGCACACGCACACATAAACACACACACACACACACATACAGTAACTGTTTTTTACACCATTAGAATGATTCATTTTCAACAAATGGATTCATGAAACCATATTTTTAAATATTTATTAGGTGTATACTAATCTTTATCATCACTCGCTTTTGATCATCCTCATCAGTTGCCTTTTGATCTTCAAAGGAACTTCCTGGTCATGTGATGCTCAGATTTACATTAGACTACTGCGTTTAGCCTATGGCGACGAGGCCCGGAGCGGTCACGTGACTGATGATGTCATGGCTGACTCATGGTTCTAAATTTAGCCTGCAGTATAAAGACACACAGCAGATTTCTCTCACACTTCACTTCTTCATTGTGTTCCAGTAACCTGCTGTGTCAGTAATAATAATAACAATAACAGTGAATATATAACTGCAGGAGATAATCCAGGTGTAGGTGTGATGTGGAGATGAAGTTCCTCAGGTGAAGATGAGAGCATTAGAATCACAATCCACCATTCACACCTAAATGTCCAGCCAATCACAGTCCAGTACTAACACTGAAGGTGCAAATTGTTATTCTGTGTTCGTTCAAAGCGCCGGCGCTTTATGATGTCCCATACATAGCCCCGCCCCCCGATTATCAGGCCCCGCCCCCCGACTAACATCCCAGCATCTGGGAAAACATCTGGGATTTTCTTCATACTAAAAGTAGGTTTTAGTTTTCTTAGATTCGCAACGTATTTCCAAATCAGACTTGACTGTGTGTTGGGGGAGTGGGCGGGGCTTTGGTTTTATCAAGCAGGGTTCGATTGGTTGGAGAAAAGTGGTTGTACAGGTTGTCTCACCAGCTGCATGTGCTCCTGCTGAAGATGATCTCCGATCTCACGCAGCTTCCGTCCGATCTGCACTTCCACGCTCGTCCGATCCTCGTCTCTCTCATCCCCTTTCCCTTCGTCCTGCTGGTCTCCGTCTCCCGCTTCCTCCGACGGGACGCGTGCGCCGAAACCAGATTCTCCTCCGGGGAAGAACACATCTGCACACGTGGAGAAATCGGTAAACTGTGAGTATCCTTTATAATAAAACTAGCTAAGTAGAGAAAAAAAGGGGGTGGAGTTCAGGTCTGCACCGATCAGCCAATCACCATCCACCTTTTTTTTCTTTTCACTTCAACAGCTAGTGCTTAGCAACGAATGATATAAAAACAGCTAAGCTGATTAGCTAGTTAGCGTTAACATGGGTTGGTTAGCTAGTCTGTTGATTTAGCGTGCTTACACTGAAGAAGCCTTTGTGAATCGTCCGCAGATCCCGGCGGCGTGGAGAGGAAACCCAAACCCGTGGACCCGTGGAGCGACCGGTGGCGCAGACTGACTGCGTTCTGATCGAAGCCTGAGGTCCATAAGTGTGGCGTCGTCTGAATTAGCGGCATGTTCTCACGTCTGCCGTCTGCGATCGAGATCTGATTGGATGTAATCGGTAAAGGCGTGTCCTCCTCGTCATCCTCCATCAGCGGAAATCACCCTGAATAAAGAGGAAACAGAAGTAAATCTACGTTTATGTAACCGAAAGCCGTACATCCTGAAAGTATTGGCACACTTGAGTGGAAATACTTGTATAAAATGTTATCAAATAAACACTAAAATGTCAAACTCAAAGCTGTAACATCACATAAGTTTATTAGAGGGTGCCATTAATTCTGAACACTACTGCCATTTGTAAAGTGTATAGATATAGATATTTTGTATGCCATTTGCTTTATTTTGCCAATTTTACAATCAGAAAATTTGACTAGCCAGACAGAGCGCTAATCCTGATTAGCCAGTTACACATGCTAGCTAGTTCAAGCTAATCCTATGACCTGTAAAGTCTAAAAATAATCTCAAATGTATCATTTTATTCACAAATCCAGTGAAGATATTTGTGTCACTGAGGTCAGAGCCTCACAATGACCTGACAATGGCCTCTGTATATGTTGTGATGGAGGTGTTAGCGCCACTCTGACGTCGCCGAAACTGCAAACACATTACAGTCAAATGAGGGAAAGTTCCAGTGTTCGGAGGAAAACAAAGCAGATAATTTAAATCCGCTCTATTCATAAAAAGGCAAACCGGAGGGACGGGGAAAAAACGTGACGTTTACTGTGTTATTGTTTTCTAACTCGGCTTTCAGCCTTGTGACTGTATGATGGGTACAGAGCATGCTAATGAGTATGCTAATGAGTATGCTAATGAGGAGACAGCGAGGACTTGTACTAATGAGGTGTAAAAATGAGTGACATGAAATAGCAATGAATACAATATTTAGCACTGTGTGGGTTCTGTGTTCAATCCTGAGCTCACAGCACAAGATTTATTCAGAATTATTCTATTTTACCAGTATAACTTAATATTTACTACTGATAACATCACAAGCTAGCAGGTTACACATTGCTAACTGAATGTAACTCACTTTAACTCACTACAACTCACTATAACTCACTACAACTCACTACAACTCACTATAACTCCATATATCTCACTATAACTCACTATAACTCACTATAACTCACTATAACTCCATATATCTCACTATAACTCACTATAACTCACTATAACTCACTACAACTCACTACAACTCACTATAACTCACTATAACTCACTATAACTCCATATATCTCACTATAACTCACTATAACTCACTACAACTCACTATAACTCACTATAACTCACTATAACTCCATATATCTCACTATAACTCACTACAACTTACTATAACTCACTACAACTCACTACAACTCACTATAACTCACTATGACTCCATATATCTCACTATAACTCACTATAACTCACTACAACTCACTATAACTCACTATAACTCCATATATCTCACTATAACTCACTATAACTCCATATATCTCACTATAACTCACTACAACTCACTATAACTCACTACAACTCACTATAACTCAATATATCTCACTACAACTCACTATAACTCACTACAACTCACTATAACTCCTTATAACTCTATATATCACTATAATTCACTACAGCTCACTTTAACTCACTATAATTCACTGTAACTCAACAAAATGTAATATATAGCTCAACACCACCAACCTCAACATCAAACACCACTAAACTCTACATTAAATACCTCCACACTACCAAACTCTACATCAAACACCTCCACACTACCAAACTCCACATCAAACACCTCCACACTACCAAACTCCACATCAAACACCTCCACACTACCAAACTCCACATCAAACACCACCACACTACCAAACTCTACATCAAACACTTTCACAATACTAAACTCTACATCAAACACCTCCACACTGCCAAACTCTGCATCAAACACCTTCACACTGGGCTCTACATCAAACACCTTCACACTGCCAAACTCTACATCAAACACCTCCACACTACCAAACTCTAAATCAAACACCTCCACACCACCAAACTCTACATCAAACACCTCCACTACCAAACTCTACATCAGATGCCTCCACACTAACAAACTCTACATCAAACACCTCCACACTACCAAACTCTGCATCAAACACCTCCACATCACCAAACTCTACATCAAACACCTCCACATCAAACACCTCCACACTGCCAAACTCTACATCAAACACCTCCACACTTACCAAACTCTACATCAAACACCTCCACACTGCCAAACTCTACATCAAACACCTTCACACTACCAAACTCTACATCAAACACCTCCACACTGCCAGGCTCTGCATCAAACACCTTCACACTACCAAACTCTACATCAAACACCTCCACTACCAAACTCTTCACCAAACACCTCCACACTACCAAACTCTCTACATCAAACACCTCCACACTGCAAACTCTACATCAAACACCTCCACACTACCAAACTCTGCATCAAACACCTCCACACTGCCAGGCTCTACATCAAACACTCCACACTACCAAACCCACATCAAACACCTTCACACTACCAAACTCTTCACCAAACACCTCCACACTACCAAACTCCACATCAAACACCTCCACACTACCAAACTCTCTACATCAAACACCTCCACACTACCAAACTCTACATCAAACACCTCCACACTACCAAACTCTACATCAAACACCTTCACACTACCAAACTCTACATCAAACACCTCCACATCAAACACCACCACACTACCAAACTCTTCACCAAACACCTCCACTACCAAACTCTCTACATCAAACACCTCCACACTACCAAACTCTTCACATCAAACACCTCCACACTACCAAACTCTACATCAAACACCTTCACACTACCAAACTCTACATCAAACACCTTCACACTACCAAACTCTACATCAAACACCTTCACACTACCAAACTCTACATCAAACACCTCCACACTACCAAACTCTACATCAAACACCTCACACTACCAAACTCTACATCAAACACCTTCACACTGCAAACTCTACATCAAACACCTTCACACTGCCAAACTCTGCATCAAACACCTTCCACACTACCAAACTCTACATCAAACACCTCCACACTTACCAAACTCTACATCAAACACCTCCACACTACCAAACTCTACATCAAACACCTCCACACTACCAAACTCTACATCAAACACCTTCACACTACCAAACTCTACATCAAACACCTCCACACTACCAAACTCTACATCAAACACCTCACACTACCAAACTCTACATCAAACACCTCACACTACCAAACTCATCAAACACCTCCACACTACCAAACTCTACATCAAACACCTCACACTACCAAACTCTACATCAAACACCTTCACACTACCAAACTCTACATCAAACACCTCCACACTACCAAACTCTACATCAAACACCTCACACTACCAAACTCTACATCAAACACCTCCACACTACCAAACTCTACATCAAACACCTCCACACTACCAAACTCTACATCAAACACCTTCACCTTACCAAACTCTACATCAAACACCTTCACACTACCAAACTCTACATCAAACACCTCCACACTACCAAACTCCACATCAAACACCTCCACACTACCAAACTCTACATCAAACACCTCCACACTACCAAACTCTACATCAAACACCTTCACACTACCAAACTCTTCATCAAACACCTCCACACTACCAAACTCACATCAAACACCTCCACACTACCAAACTCCACATCAAACACCTTCACACTACCAAACTCTACATCAAACACCTCACACTACCAAACTCTACATCAAACACCTTCACACTACCAAACTCTACATCAAACACCTCCACACTACCAAACTCTACATCAAACACCTCCACACTACCAAACTCTACATCAAACACCTCACACTACCAAACTCTACATCAAACACCTCCACACCACCAAACTCTACATCAAATACCTCCACACTACCAAACTCTACATCAAACACCTCCACACTACCAAACTCCACATCAAACACCTCCACACTACCAAACTCCACATCAAACACCTCCACACTACCAAACTCCACATCAAACACCACCACACTACCAAACTCTACATCAAACACTTTCACAATACTAAACTCTACATCAAACACCTCCACACTGCCAAACTCTACATCAAACACCTTCACACTGCAAACTCTACATCAAACACCTTCACACTACCAAACTCTACATCAAACACCTCCACACTACCAAACTCTAAATCAAACACCTCCACACCACCAAACTCTACATCAAACACCTCACACTACCAAACTCTACATCAAATACCTCCACACTAACAAACTCTACATCAAACACCTCCAAACTAGCAAACTCTACATCAAACACCTCCACATCACCAAACTCTACATCAAACACCTCCACATCAAACACCTCCACACTACCAAACTCTACATCAAACACCTCCACCTTACCAAACTCTACATCAAACACCTTCACACTGCCAAACTCTACATCAAACACCTTCACACTACCAAACTCTACATCAAACACCTCCACACTACCAAACTCTACATCAAACACCTCCACCTTACCAAACTCTACATCAAACACCTCCACACTACCAAACTCTACATCAAACACCTTCACACTACCAAACTCTGCATCAAACACCTTCACACTACCAAACTCTTCACCAAACACCTCCACACTACCAAACTCCACATCAAACACCTCCACACTACCAAACTCTACATCAAACACTCCACACTACCAAACTCTACATCAAACACTCCACACTACCAAACTCTACATCAAACACCTTCACACTACCAAACCCACATCAAACACCTCCACACTACCAAACTCTACATCAAACACCTCCACACTCACCAAACTCTACATCAAACACCTCCACATCAAACACCTCCACTACCAAACTCTTCACCAAACACCTCCACTACCAAACTCACATCAAACACCTCCACTACCAAACTCTACATCAAACACCTCCACACTACCAAACTCTACATCAAACACCTTCACACTGCCAAACTCTTCACATCAAACACCTCCACTGCCAAACTCTTCATCAAACACCTTCACACTACCAAACTCTACATCAAACACCTCCACACTACCAAACTCTACATCAAACACCTTCACACTGCAAACTCTACATCAAACACCTTCACACTACCAAACTCTACATCAAACACCTTCACACTACCAAACTCTCACATCAAACACCTCCACACTACCAAACTCTACATCAAACACCTCCACCTTACCAAACTCTACATCAAACACCTCCACACTGCCAAACTCTACATCAAACACCTTCACACTACCAAACTCTACATCAAACACCTCCACACTACCAAACTCTACATCAAACACCTTCACACTGGGCTCTACATCAAACACCTTCACACTACCAAACTCTTCACCAAACACCTCCACACTACCAAACTCTACATCAAACACCTTCACACTACCAAACTCTTCACCAAACACCTCCACACTACCAAACTCACATCAAACACCTCCACACTGCCAAACTCTACATCAAACACCTCCACTGCCAAACTCTGCATCAAACACCTCCACATCACCAAACTCTACATCAAACACCTTCACCTTACCAAACTCTACATCAAACACCTTCACACTACCAAACTCTACATCAAACACCTCACACTACCAAACTCCACATCAAACACCTCCACACTACCAAACTCTACATCAAACACCTCCACACTACCAAACTCTTCACATCAAACACCTTCACACTACCAAACTCTTCATCAAACACCTCCACACTACCAAACTCCACATCAAACACCTCCACACTGCCAAACTCTACATCAAACACCTTCACACTACCAAACTCTACATCAAACACCTCCACACTACCAAACTCTACATCAAACACCTTCACACTACCAAACTCTGCATCAAACACCTCCACACTACCAAACTCTACATCAAATACCTCCACACTACCAAACTCCACATTAAATAACTTCACACTACCAAACTCTACATCAAACACCTCCACCTTACCAAACTCTACATCAAACACCTCCACACTACCAAACTCTACATCAAACACCTTCACACTACCAAACTCTACATCAAACACCTTCACACTACCAAACTCTACATCAAACACTCCACACTACCAAACTCACATCAAACACCTCCACACTACCAAACTCTACATCAAACACCTCCACACTACCAAACTCTACATCAAACACCTCCACACTACCAAACTCTACATCAAACACCTCCACACTACCAAACTCTACATCAAACACCTCCACACTACCAAACTCTACATCAAACACCTTCACACTACCAAACTCTACATCAAACACCTCCACTACCAAACTCTACATCAAACACCTCCACACTACCAACCTCCACACTGCCAAACTCCACATCAAACACCTCCACTCTACCAAACTCCACATCAAACACCTCCACACTACCAAACTCTACATCAAACACCTTCACACTACCAAACTCTACATCAAACACCTCCACACTACCAAACTCCACATCAAACACCTCCACACTACCAAACTCCACATCAAACACCTCCACACTACCAAACTCCACATCAAACACCTCCACACTACCAAACTCCACATCAAACAACTCCACACTACCAAACTCTACATCAAACACCTCCACACTGCAAACTCTACATCAAACACCTCCACACTAACAAACTCTACATCAAACACCTCCAAACTAACAAACTCTACATCAAACACCTCCACATCACCAAACTCTACATCAAACACCTCCACATCAAACACCTCCACACTACCAAACTCTACATCAAACACCTCCACATCAAACACCTCCACACCACCAAACTCTACATGAACTCCTGAGCATCCACATGCAGAAGGTCCGTCAGTCTTTTCTGTTTGCAACTGGACTCAGTTCATAAACATGCAATATTACACATCAACACTACTAATAAACCAAACACACACACAATCATACACAACACACGCTCATTACACACTATAACGCACTATAGCACACTTATTACACACTATAACACACTCATTACACACTATAACGCACTATAGCACGCTTATTACACACTATAACACACTCATTACACTATAACACACTATAGCACGCTTATTACACTATAACACACTATTACACACTCATTACACTATAACGCACTATAGCACGCTTATTACACACTATAACACACTCATTACACACTATAACGCACTATAGCACGTGTATTACACACTATAACACTCATTACACACTATAACGCACTATAGCACGCTCATTACACACTATCACACACTATAGCACGCTCATTACACACTATAACACACTCATTACACTATAACGCACTATAGCACGCTTATTACACACTATAACACACTCATTACACACTATAACGCACTATAGCTCGCTTATTACACACACTATAACACACTCATTACACACTATAACACACTATAGCGCTTATTACACACTATAACACACTCATTACACACTATAACACACTATAGCACGCTTATTACACACTATAACACACTCATTACACACTATAACACACTATAGCACGCTTATTACACACTATAACACACTCATTACACACTATAGCACACTTATTACACACTATAACACACTCATTACACACTATAACGCACTATAGCACGCTTATTACACACTATAACACACTCATTACACACTCATTACACTATAACGCACTATAGCTCGCTTATTACACACACTATAACACACTCATTACACACTATTACACACTATAACGCACTATAGCACGTGTATTACACACTATAACACACCATTACACACTATAACGCACTATAGCACGCTTATTACACACTATAACACACTCATTACACTATAACGCACTATAGCTCGCTTATTACACACTATAACACACTCATTACACACTATAACGCACTATAGCACGCTTATTACACACTATAACACACTCATTACACACTATAACGCACTATAGCTCGCTTATTACACACTATAACACACTCATTACACACTATAACACTATAACACACTCATTACACACTATAACACACTATAACACGCTTATTACACACTATAACACACTCATTACACACTATAGCACGCTTATTACACACTATAACACACTCATTACACACTATCACACACTATAGCACACTCATTACACTATTACACACTATAACACACTCATTACTCACTATAACACACTATAACACACTATTACACACTATAACACACTCATTACGATCATTACACACTATAACACACTATAACACACTCATTACACACTAACACACTCATTTGAACACTATAACACACTCATTACACACTAACACACTCATTACACTAACACACTCATTACACACTATAACACACTCATTTCACACTAACACACTCATTTGAACACTATAACACACTCATTACACACTATCACACACTATAGCACGCTCATTACACACTATAACACACTCATTACACACTATTACACACTCATTACACAATCATTACACACTATAACACACTATTACACACTATCACACACTATAACACAATCATTACACACTATACACACTATAACACTATAACACGATCATTACACACTAAAACACACTCATTACACACTATAACACACTCATTACACGATCATTACACACTATAACACACTCATTTCACACTATAACACACTCATTACACTATTACACACTCATTACGATCATTACACACTATAACACTCATTACACACTATCACACACTATAGCACGCTTATTACACACTATACACTATAACACACTATTACACACTATAACACACTATAACACAATCATTACACTATAACACACTCATTACACAATCATTACACACTATACACACTCATTACACACTCATTACACACTATATACGCTCATTACACTATAACACTCATTACACACACTATAACACACTATAGCACACTTATTACACTATAACACACTTATTACACACTAACACACTCATTACACTATAGCACGCTCATTACACACTATAACACACTCATTACACACTATAGCACGCTCATTACACACTATAACACACTATAGCACGCTCATTACACACTATAACACATTATAGCACGCTCATTACACTATAACACACTATAACACATTATAGCACGCTCATTACACTATAACACTCATTACACACTATAACACACTATAGCACGCTCATTACACACTATAACACACTCATTACACACTATCACACACTATAGCACGCTCATTACACACTAACACACTCATTACACGCTATTACACAATAATTACACAATCATTACACACTATAGCACGCCATTACACACTATAACACACTCATTACACACTATCACACACTATAGCATGCTCATCACACACTATAATACACTCATTACACTATTACACACTATATACGCTCATTACACACTATCACACACTATAGCACACTCATTACACACTATAACACACTCATTACACTATAACACATCATTACACACTATCACACACTCATTACACTATTACACACTATAACACACTATATACGCTCATTACACACTATAACACTCATTACACACTATAACACACACTATACACTCATTACACACTAACACACTCATTTGAACACTATAACACCTCATTACACACTATAACACACTATCATGATCATTACACACTATAACACTCATTACACACTATAACACACTCATTACACTCATTACACACTATACACTCATTACACACTATAACACACTCATTTCACACTATAACACAATCATTACACACTATAACACTATAACACACTCATTACACACTATAACACACTCATTACACACTATCACACACTATAGCACACTCATTACACTATAACACACTATATACGCTCATTACACACTATAACACACTCATTACACTATAACACAATCATTACACACTATCACACACTATAGCACACTTATTACACACTATCACACACTATAACACACTCATTACACACTATAACACACTCATTACACTATCACACACTATAGCACACTCATTACACACTATCACACACTATAGCACGCTCATTACACACTATAACACACTCATTACACTATAACACAATCATTACACACTATTACACACTATCACACACACTATAACACACTCATTACACACTATAACACACTCATTACACACTATAGCACACTATAACACAATCATTACACAGTATCACACTATAGCACACTTATTACACACTATCACACACTATAACACACTCATTACACACTATAACACACTCATTACACACTATAACACACTCATTACACACTATAGCACACTATAACACAATCATTACACAGTATCACACACTATAGCACACTTATTACACACTATCACACACTATAACACACTCATTACACACTATAACACACTCATTACACACTATAAAACACTCATTACACACTACAGCACACTATAACACAATCATTACACAGTATCACACACTATAGCACACTTATTACACACTATCACACACTATAACACACTCATTACACACTATAACACACTCATTACACACTATAGCACACTATAACACAATCATTACACAGTATCACACACTATAGCACACTTATTACACACTATCACACACTATAACACACTCATTACACACTATAACACTCATTACACTATAACACACTCAATACACACTATCACACACTATAACACACTTATTACACACTATAACACACTCATTACACACTATAACACAATCATTACACACTATCACACACTATAGCACACTTATTACACACTATCACACACTATAGCAGGCTCATTACACACTAACACACTCATTACACACTATAACACACTATAACACCTCATTACACACTAACACACTCATTTGAACACTATAACACACTCATTACACACTATAACACACTATCATGATCATTACACACTATAACACTCATTACACACTATAACACACTCATTACGATCATTACACACTATAGCACGCTCATTACACACTATTACACACTCATTACACGATCATTACACACTATAACACAATCATTACACACTATAACACTAACACAATCATTACACACTATAACACACTCATTACACACTATTACACACTCATTACACGATCATTACACACTATAGCACGCTCATTACACACTATAACACACATTACACACTATCACACACTCATTACACGATCATTACACACTATAGCACGCTCATTACACACTATAACACACTCATTACACACTATAACACACTCATTACACACTATCACACACTATAGCACACTCATTACACACTATCACACACTATAGCACGCTCATTACACACTATAACACACTCATTACACGCTATAACACAATCATTACACACTATCACACACTATAGCACACTTATTACACACTATCACACACTATAACACACTCATTACACACTATAACACACTCATTACACACTATCACACACTATAGCACACTCATTACACTATCACACACTATAGCACGCTCATTACACACTATAACACACTCATTACACGCTATAACACAATCATTACACAGTATCACACACTATAGCACACTTATTACACACTATCACACACTATAACACACTCATTACACACTATAACACACTCATTACACACTATAGCACACTATAACACAATCATTACACAGTATCACACACTATAGCACACTTATTACACACTATCACACACTATAACACACTCATTACACACTATAACACACTCATTACACACTATAACACACTCATTACACACTATAGCACACTATAACACAATCATTACACAGTATCACACACTATAGCACACTTATTACACACTATCACACACTATAACACACTCATTACACACTATAACACACTCATTACACACTATAAAACACTCATTACACACTACAGCACACTATAACACAATCATTACACAGTATCACACACTATAGCACACTTATTACACACTATCACACACTATAACACACTCATTACACACTATAACACACTCATTACACACTATAGCACACTATAACACAATCATTACACAGTATCACACACTATAGCACACTTATTACACACTATCACACACTATAACACACTCATTACACACTATAACACACTCATTACACACTATAACACACTCAATACACACTATCACACACTATAACACACTTATTACACACTATACACACTATACACACTCATTACACACTATAAAACACTCATTACACTATCACACACTATAACACACTTATCACACACTATAACACACTTAATACACACTATCACACACTATAACACACTCAATACACACTATAACACACTCATTACACACTAACACACACTATAACACACTCATTACACACTATAACACACTCAATACACACTATCACACACTATAACACACTCATTACTCACTATCACACACTCAATACACACTAACACACACTATAACACACTCATTACTCACTATCACACACTCATTACACACTAACACACACTATAACACACTCATTACTCACTATCACACACTCATTACACACTAACACACACTATAACACATGCGCTCTGGTACACACTGTAGAAATATGGAAGGTGTGTGTGATAAAGCAGGAAGAATCACACCAACCCCGTGAGACGATCTCACACACACACACACACACACACACACACACAAAAGCGCGCGCTGCGACACATCCCATAATAACAACAATAATAATAATAATAAGTTCTCATCATTAAACTGCGTCATTATCGTCATTAAAATATCGGAAACTGTTGGAGCTCCGCTACTGATCATCGATCACCTGTTTTTCCCCTGAAAGCGCCATAATTATTTGCCCCCCACCCCAAGTCCTAATAATCATGTGACTTGTATCCATCTGATAGTTTTACATGTAAACAAGTAGAAATCTGTGCTCAGGACAGGAAGTCACTCACCGCCACGCTCTCTCTCTCTCTCTCTCTCTCTCTCTCTTTTCTCTCTTTCCTTTAAAAAGGGTTTATTTTATATATATAATAAATGTCTCCAGGTGAATGATGTCCACAGTGAAGTGTAAATCCGAGTGAAGCTTCTCCTCCTCCTCCTTTTCTTCTTCTCCACCACCTTCTTCTGCTCGATGCTCTTCAACTTGTTTGTAAAGAAGCGCTTTTAAAACAAGCTCGTGTTTTGCCTGGACACGAGTCCGCTCGAAACCACACCCCCACTTGCTCACGTCACAATTTATGCTAATGAGTTTTAAAGGAGCTGCTCTGTTTTTTTTTTCCTTGTCTTTTTTTTGTTATTGGTGTTGTTTATTGGGTTTTTGTTCTTGGTGTTCATTTTTTTATTTTTTTATTTTGTTTGCTGCCCCTCCCGGAGGCATAAAACCACGCCCCCCACCC